>NC_140583.1:432500-1032500 GCF_964204655.1 Triturus cristatus
GTTGTAATGGTATGCGTTGTAAAGGTAGTATGCGATGTAATGGAATGCGTTGTAAAGGTAGTTTTTAAATATGCGTTGTAGTGTCATGCGTTGTAATGGAATGCGTTGTAATGGATTTTGCGTTGTAAAAAATGCGTTGTAAGTGTAGTGCGTTGTAAAAGTTGCGTTGTAAAGGTTGTTCCCCAGCTGGGGCATACCCTGGCAGGCCGCCCTGCGCGGGGGTGATGGCAGCTTCACATCCCTGCCTGCAAGCGGTGCGAGCGGGCTCGAAGGAAAGGCCATTCGGGGAGGGGTTGAGAGGCAGGCACGCACCCGGGCCCCCAAGGGCCCTGGCTGGCGGGCACAGGCGCTGCCTTCCCCCGTCTCGAAATCGCCAGACCTCACGGAGGTCTGACCCAGCAAACCTGGAGAAAAAGGACCATCTGGAAGGGGGCTGAGAGGCAGGTGCGTACCCGGGCCCCTGGGGGCCCCGGCGGGCGGGCCCGGGTGCTGCTTTCCCCCGTCTCAGGATCGCCGGACCTCAAGGAGGTCTGACCCAGCAAACTCGGAGAAAAAGAACCATCGGGAAGAGGGCTGAGAGGCAGGTGTGCGTACCCGGGCCCCTGGGGGCCCCGCATCGGATGGGCCCAAGTGCTGCCTTCCCCTGTCTCTGGATCCCCGGACCTCACGGAGGTCTGACCCAGAAAACTCGGAGAGAAAGGACCATCGGGAAGGGGCTGAGAGACAGGTGCGTAGCCGGGCCCCTGGGGGCCCCGGCGGGCGGGCCCGGGTGCTGCCTTCCCCCATCTCGGGAACGCTGGACCTCACGGAGGTCTGACCCAGCAAACTCGGAGAAAAAGAACCATCGGGAAGGGGGCTGAGAGGCAGGTGTGCGTAACCGGGACCCTGGGGGCCCCGCATCGGGCAGGCCTGGGTGCTGCCTTCCCCTGTCTCAGGATCGCCGGACCTCACAGAGGTCTGACTGACCCTCTCCCTAGTAATCCGGAGGAAAATTACCCCCCTTTCTTGTAATCCGTGCACACGAGGTGACAGAGGGGACCCAAGGAGTGAATGTACCCGACCTCCTGGAGCCCTCGCTGGGATCCGGGAGGCAAATGGACCCTGATCGAGACTTCCAGGCAAGCCCGGCCATCTGGTCACCCAATTGGAGAGCATTGCGTGCGACCAGATGGCCGAGGGGAGAGGCGCGACTAGATGGCCGAAGGGACATGTGCGACCAGATGTCCGAGGGGACAGGCGTGACCAGATGGCCGAGGGGGAAAGGCGCGACCAGATGGCCGGGCTCGGAAGGGAAGCAATCTTGTCGCTCTGTACTCCAACGAAAGAGTGATCGGGCGCCGGGGCATGGGGGACCGGAGGTCCAGGGCCCAAGCTGGGCCCCAGCCATGGAGGCTGCGTGGGGGACCTGATGGGTCCTCCGACCCGGGGCCCGCGGACACCTTGGCAAGCAGGGGAGGCCTGCACCGGACTGACAGACCCCAGTCCCGGGCCCTTGGCGGAGCGGCAGGCCGGAGGACAAGGCCCAGGGCCGGAGCACCCGACCCGGGGCCTGGCAGGGCCTCTGGACCCAGCCGGGGCTCCCAGATCAGGAGGCGCAGGGGGAGACTCCCCGGGCGTGCCGGAACCTGTCCCGGGCACCCTGCCAGGCGGCAGGACCCAGGACGGAGCCTGGGGTGGGGAGGCCGCCCTCCCCGGGGCCCCCAGGGGCCCAGCCAGAGCTCCTGAACCCAGCCGAGCAAGGGGAGGCTTCCTGGCCACAACAGAACCCCGTTCCGGGCCTTTGGCAGTGCAGCAGGCCGGGGGTCGGGTCCCTGGACCCAGGACCCAGCCGGGGCTCCCAGGCCTGGAGGCGCAGGGGAAGCCTCCCTGGGCACGCCAGACCCCGTCCCGTGCACCCTGCCACGCGGCAGGTCCCAGGACGGAGCCCGGGGTGGGGTGGCCGCCCTCCCCAGGACCTTCAGGGGTCCGACCAGAGCTCCTGAACCCAGCTGAGCAAGGGGAGGCTCCCCGTCCACAACGTAACCCCGTCCCGGGCCTTTGGCAGTGCCGCAGGCTGGGGGACGGGGCACAGGGCCAGAGCCCCTGACCTGGGGCCCTGTGGGGCCCCTGAACCCAGCCGGGGCTCCCAGGCACCAGAGCTGCAGGGGAAGCCTCCACTGGCCCGCCAGACCCCGTCCCGGGCACCCTGCCATGCGACAGGACACAGGACAGAGCCCGCAGGAACTCGTTCGGGCACCCTGCCACGTGGCAGGACTGAGGACAGAGCCTGGGGTGGGGAGGCTGCCCTCCCAGGGCCCCGGACCCAGCCCAGCAGGGGCAGGCCTGCCGGGTCTCATCCGGGGCAGCCTGCCACACAGCAGGCCCCGGGACAGACCCAGGGCTGGGGCGGCACCCTGGCCTGTCCAGCTGCCGGTTAAGGACCGCTAGGCCGAGAGGGGTCCCAGAGTACCCTGTCCCTAGTAATCCGGAGGAAGGCTACCTTCCTTTCTGGTAACCCGCGTGTTCCGATTGATGGAGGGGACCCTAGGGGTAAACGCGCCCGGCCTCCTGGAGCCCTGGCTGGGATACGGGAGGCAAATGGACCCTCATCGGGACTTCCAGGCTGACCCGGTCATCTGGTCGCCTCATTGGAAAGCATTGCGCGCGACCAGATGGCCGAGGGGAAAGGTGCGACCAGATGGCCGGCACCTGAAAGGACTCCCGTCTGCCCACCCCGAGCCAAGCCATAGCGGTAGGGCTCCCGCCGGCCAACCACCGAAGGGCTCGGGGGGGCTCTGCTTTCCAGGGGGCTCGGGGATCCCGGCTCTTGGAGGACCACCGAGGCTCTCGGGCCCAGGCGCCCGGGGGAAGACTGACCGGGACCCGTGGAGCCCGTCCCAGGCACTTTGCCACGCCGCGGGCCGGAGGAGGGAGCCCAGGACACCTGGGAGGATGTTGCCCAGGCATAGCCCATCTGGTCCCCTGCAAACAACCACCAGCCCCGGAGGGGTGTTCCGGAATACGCTGCTCCTACTAATCCGGAGGAAGGCTACCCACCTTTCTTGTAACCAGCACGCTCCGATTGACGTAGGGGACCCTAGGGGCAAAAGCGCCCGGCCTCCTGGAGCCTTGGCTGCGTCCTCATCGGGATCACCAGGCCGACCCGGCCATCTGGTCGCCTGTGAGAAGTTGGCCTGGCATATGCTGGTCACTAGTTATAGTGGCCAGCTTGCACCAGTCCAATTCGACTTTTATGGTGGATAGGTTTAAGACAACCTTTTAATAAAAGCTATCCTAGTGGTAGCTGTGGAGAGCAGCCTTCAGGCTAAGTCTCTGAGGAATGTAAAGCAGCTTGTTTTACCTTATAATCTCTTAAATTACCAAATGAAAGGACACCACACAGGTATATATATCAAATATATATGTATTTATTACTAGACACACTCCACTAATCTCTTTATGAGATTAGAAGCCAGGTACACATTCAAATGTCAACGATTCACAATAAATTAAGCACAAATATGGCTGGAGCCCTAGGGGCGTACCAGACCATATGCTAAAAAAATGGTATAACAATGTCGACTTGCAAAATGACAAGGCCTAGGGCCTGGGGAATCGCTGGGGCTTCACTACTGCAGTGTTAGCAGGTAAGTAACATGCCCACGGGAGACGCGTGCAGTGTGTGAACACAGCCGCGGGTTCCCTATTGATTATAATGGAGCAAGTCGCGGTTGGATTTTTAAAGTTCTAGGGTACATCGAGGTAGTCAACAAGCAAGCCAATTACAAGGTAAGTACTTCGAGGGCCAACACACACTAGGGCACGAGTTACCTTACCCAGGGAAGCCGGGTGCATAGATGTCTTTTGGTGTCGGGTCGATTTGCTGTTTTCAATGGAGACCAAAGAAGACTTGCTGTGTGCGACAAATGAAGAAGTGTCCAGTGGAATCCGAAGATGGATTGAAGATGTAGAAGACCGGAAAATTGAAGGGACAGTGTTCAAGGTCACTTGCCCGTGACCGGTGGCCAGCAAGATGGATGACCACAGATGTCGCGTCGATTCAGGTCATCGATGGTGTTTTGACTCTTCACTCACGAGGTCCATGAGGGATTGACGATGACCAGCTGCTGGATTCCGAGTGTCCCACAACATCTGCAGCTGATGACGGTATCGGCAACCGGATTGGAGCCAACAAGCCTTGGCAACTGCAAGTCTCATGTAAACTGAACAAAGTCGATGGTGCAGACCAGCAAGGTCTGATGGACTCACCCTGCAAGGGTAAGTGAGGGCAGGCCTGGAGCAATCAGGGGAGCCCTTTGAGTTGATGAGAAAGTCTTCGGGGGACCCACTAGCCAATGGACAAGTGATCACAAAGACGCCTCCTCAGGAAATGCCTCACAGGAGCCCACGGTAACTTGGGATGGGGTATGATTTTTGGTGCAAGACCTGCTGGAGGCTTGGGCCACAAATGGTCCAATGCACAAGTTCGTAGAACATTGTTTAGGGTTTGTACTTGACAATAGTGCACGGTCCCCGGGTATTGCTGTTCCTCATCACTCGTGGGGTCCACTTGCAACAGCGTCGCTGGGGACTCACAATGGCCATCGAAAAGTCAGGAAATCTACTTCTGGGGCAGCAGGGACTTCGAACTCTGCCGGGAGTAGGAAAGTTTGCAACTGTTGATTAAGGTTTTTGGTGCCTGCCAAGCAGGGGAGTCACTTCTTGACTCCAAGGGAGATTCTTCTGTCTTCCAAAGCTGGTGGAACATCGAAGGGCCAGGATTCTTCTTTGTAGAGTGTCGTCCAGGGTTATCTGCTTTGCAATGGCAATGCTTGCTATCTTATAGTGAAGATAGGGGAGGGACTAGCTCTATGACCACTCCTCTGGGAGGGTCAGGGTAGGGGGTGGGTACACCCACTTCTCTTTGTCCAGTTTCGCACCAGAGCAGGGACAGGTAGCCCCTGAACCGGTTTGAGCTGGCATATGCACAGAGGAGCCTACTGCTCCCCCAGTGCAGGACTTCAAAGCACTCTAGGAGTGCACCCACCCAACTCAATACACTAAATCCTGTCTGGAAGGTGGTGACACCTCCCTGTGACAGGATGCTTATTGTTGAGCTTCCTCCACTGCGAGTTTCAGTCAGCAGCAGGAGGGCAGCCCAGTGTCTGTGCTGGTGGCATTCATTTTGTGATGCCAGGGCTCTTTCAGATTTCTGTTGTTTAAGTACAGTGGGTACATGTCATCCCCTCTAGAAGGGTGGGATCATACTCCCACACCAGTTACTGGTGTGGGGGTATGAGTCTAAGTTGTTTGACACCAAACACGACATGTTTTGAGGCAGTCATTCCAAAGTTAGCATTTACCGCTAGGTTATAATGCACTTAAGAGTATATGGTTTAACCGCATCCACAAACAGCCACAGAGAATTGACTCTGACAGCTGCAGAGGGGTCCTGCTCATGCAGAAGCACCCCCTCACATAGTAAACCAAGCACCCTGCCCTCAGGATTGATAGGGCCTGCTATAGGGGTGGCAGATATAGGAACCTATACCTAAGTGAGGAGTGCTAACACTACCTCACACAGGCTGCAGTAGCAGGCCTCTGGTTTCAGATTGAGAATGCTTCCCAGGGGTGGCATAATACATGCTGCAGCCCCTGGTAGGCCTGTGAAGTACCAATGCCCTAGGTACCTAAGGTACCATATACTAGGGGCTCATAAGGTACCACAGTATCCAATCACTAGTGCATCTAATATGCACACCAATCATTTAAGGGAGTAAGCAGATAGGCTGGGGTCCTGGATAGCAGGATCCCAGCCAGACTAGTCAAAAACCATTCAAACACAAGGAAAAAAGTGGGGGCAACCATATAGTCAGATTCCACCTTCCTAAATAACCCACCCCCCCCAAACGAAAGGAGATAAGGCTAACCTTGTGCAGATAAGCCTTTATTTCCTGAGTGGCCATATAAGGAAGAACCTGCACTAGCATGGTTGCTCCCTGTCTCATGGTCCACTTGGGAAATCCTACCCCAAGGGGTTCTAGAGTTTCTCCAAAGTCTAGGGAAATTACCTGTATTGTGTTTTGGTAGAGAAGTAGGCTGGTGGGGTGTCTGAGTCTGGAAGTGAGGCCCTATTTGGGGTGGTCTCAACTTCCTCAGAACACTGGTCATCATGGAAGCCTTTCTGTCCATGACTGTGTCATTTCTGGCCCTAAGGGTCAACCTCTGGCTGCCTACAGCTGGGGGTTGGGTCCCTCTGGTTGGAGCAGTGGAGGACATTGGAATGGTTGGGGCAACTATGTCCCAGGTCTCCCTGTGCCCAACAGAGTCCATCTGTGGGATGCCTGTACCTAGGGGTAAGGGGGATCCCTCAGTATGTAGAGGAATATTCACCTGGCTAGAACTACTCTGCTGGGTGTCCCTAATCTCCTGATGAGGGGGTTCCTCTGGACAGGGGCCCACTAAGGGTCCACTGACCTTCCTGACCTCTGCAGCCCTGGGCTGACTGGGGCAGGGTAGAGAGGGGCAGGATACCTGCTCCAGACTGGGTACCACCTTGGAAGGATCCCCTGCCTTCAGAGCTGTGGCCAGGACAGGCTTGAACACTTCTGGGGCAGTTACTTCACAAGGGGCAGGATCAGTTCCCTTAGAAAGCTGTCCCTTACCTTTAGTCTGGTGGGGGGAGGACTGTTCCTCACCCCTTATGCTCTCTGTTTGTGTAGAGTGATCCATAGTTTCAGGCTTTACTCCCCTTAATTTCTCCTGGGGTGGAGGTGAGGCCCTCAGGGTCTCATCCACTCTCTCAGGGATGCCTAACATTCTTAAATGGGTATTGTGGTCTACCTCAGCCCAGGCTGAGATTTCCAGATCATTCCCCAGTAGACAATCTACAGGCAAGGCTGGGGACACTGCCACTCTCTTTGGGCCAGTGACCCCTCCCCAGCTGAGATTCACTACTGCCATGGGGTGGTCTGTCCTAATTCCATCAATATTGGTCACCTGGTATCTAAACTCAGGTACAAGCTGTTCTAGGGGCACTAGTCTCATTGTCACCATGGTGACACTAGCCCCTGTGTCCCTGTAGGCCACAGCCTTCTGACCATTGATCATAGGCTCTTATCTGTACCTGCCCAAGATATTGGTACTCATGGTAAAGTTGGCAAACCCCATGCCACCATCACAGACTAGAGTTGCTTGTGTAGGGGACCTGGTTAGGCCAGAGTCCACCTGAGTTCCCCAAGAAAGCCCAGCTAAGTTTTTGGGTGCACTCCCACCACCTGGGGGATTACTACTAGTAGTAACAGGAGGTGTTGGAGCTGCAATGGGAGGAACATTTTCTTTATTGCCATTCTTTGGACAACTGGAGTCAGTTTTTCAGTGGCCAGGTTGCTTGCACACATGGCAATATGGTTTCTTATTGGAAGAGGAAGGATTTTGGGACCCACCCCCAGAACTGGATTTTTGGGGCCCTTCAGAGGACTTTTCTGTTTTATTATCCCCACCATTCTCTTTGGGCTTTGTGGAATCTTTCTTCTGGTCACCACCTTGGTTCTTGGGCCTAACCCTGGTTCTGACCCATTTGTCTGCCTTCTTTCCCAATTCTTGGGGAGAGGTCAGATTAGAGTCCACCAGGAACTGGTGTAAGAGTTGATTTTGACAACTATTAAGGATCTGCTCTCTCATAATCAAATTATACAATCCTTTAAAGTCAGTGACTCTACTGCCAACTATCCAACCCCCCTGAGCCTTGGTAGCACAATCTACAAAGTCCACCCAATCCTGAGTCTGTGCTTTCTGGGTGTCTCTGAACTTCAACCTGTACTGTTCAGTGGTTAAGCCAAACCCATCTATTAATGCACTCTTCAGGGATTCATAGTCATTAGCATCCTCCTCTCTAACAGTGAGGAGCTTGTCTCTACCTTTATCAGAAAAGGAGAGCCACAAGATTGCTGCCGACTGTTTTTGGGGGACCTGTTGAACTTTACAGGCCCTCTCCATAGCAGTTATACATTTGTGGATATCATCCCCACTCGAGTAGGGAGGAACAACCTTGGACAGGTTCCTATGGTCTGGAATGCAATCTCTGCCTCTAGGGACACTGTTGCTGCCACCAGGGGTATCTAACCCCTCTTTCTGTGAAGCTCTCTGGAGCTCAAAGGCTTCTCTATCTAAGGCCAATTGCTTGGTTCTGAGGGCAAGCCTAGCTTCCTCATACTGGAGTATCTTGTACCTTCTGTCAGAGGAGGTCTCTCTGGGATAGTATGAGTTCCTCTGATGGACAGATTCTCTTCCAGAGTGATATGAATGGTCAGAGTCCCTTGAGGGGGACCTAGGCCTTTCTTCCACTCTGTCAGCTCTCTTAGGGAGAATTCCTCTGTCCTATTCAGACTTTTCTGGGTCTGGCCCTTCAATCACAGACTCCAGGTCATCTTGATTTTCATCATCAGACCCAGAGACTATGGTTGACCCACCCCCTGATGCAGACCCACTAGCTCCTATAGCTAGCCTAAGATCATCTGCTACTAATAGATCTATCAGGTGTTGTGAGGAGGGACTCCTTCCTACCCTCAGCAGTCTTTCAACACACAGCCCTGGAGCCCTGCAGCCCTGGAGCCCTGGAGCCCCGGAGCCCTGCAGCCCTGCAGCCCTGGATCCCTGCAGATCTGGAGCCCTACAGCTCCCGAACCCTGCAGCCCCCCGAGCCCTGCAGGCCCCGTGCCCTGCAGCCTCCAAGCCTTGCGTGGGCAGGCGGGAACCCTAGCGCGAAGGCTCAGGGTTGGACAGATGGGAGTCCCGGCCATCTGGTCGCATCTCTCCCCTCGGCCATCTGGTCACACGCAATGCTTTCCAATGGGGCGACCAGATGGCCGGGCCGGCCTGGAAGTCCCGATGAGGGCTCATTTGACTCCCGGATACCAGCCAGGGCTCCAGGAGGTTGGGTGCGTCCGGGCCTAGGGTCCCCTCCATCACTCGGTATGCACGGTTTACCAGAAAGGAGGGTAGCCTTCCTCCGGATTACTAGGGGCAGGGTATGCCGGGACACCCCTCCTGGGGATGGTGGTTCTCAGGCTGGGACCAGATGGGCTAAGCCCAGACGACACTTCCCCAGGTCGTCCGGGCTGGAGGAGGGAGCACCGGACACCCCGGGAAAGTATCGTCCGGGCTTAGCTCATCTGGTCCCCGCTTTAGAACCGCCATCCCCAGGAGGGGCGTCCTGGCATACCCTGCCCCTAGTAATCCGGAGGAAGGCTACCCCCCCTTTCTGGTAAACCGTGCGCACGGAGTGGCAGAGGGGACCCTAGCCCAGACGCACCCGACCTCCTGGAGCCTTGCCTGGGATCGGGGAGGCAAATGAGCCCCCATCGGGACTTCCAGGGCAGCCCGGCCATCTGGTCTCCCCATTGGAAAGCATTGCGTGCGACCAGATGGCCGAGGGAAAGGTGCGACCAGATGGCCGGGACCGAAAGGACTCCCAGCTGCCCACACCGAGCCATAACGGTAGGGTTCCCGCCTGCCCTTGCAGGGCTCCGGGGCTCTGCACCAGGGACCCTTGTCCCGGGCAGATGGACACTTGGCAGGCCGCAGGACGTGGGCTCCCAGGCCCTGACCGAAACTCAGGAGGCCCGGGGCCGGTCCCTGCTTCGCAACGCAGCCAGGCCGGGGAGATCGGGGAGCCTGGCCAAGCACGAGGGTCCCCAGTCCCGGGCACACGGTCTCTCAGGTTGTGTGCTCGTTTGCCACAATTTCTTTCAAAATTGTGCATAGTTGCGCTAGGCTAAGTCCGCCCAGCCCTACTCGGGACGTGCGCTCGTTTTCCACAATTTTTTTCAAAATTCT
The DNA here is from genome assembly GCF_964204655.1 of Triturus cristatus. Classification (NCBI taxonomy): domain Eukaryota; kingdom Metazoa; phylum Chordata; class Amphibia; order Caudata; family Salamandridae; genus Triturus; species Triturus cristatus. The sequence goes on from NC_140583.1 coordinate 442,317, forward strand.
GCGTAGTGGCATTATGCAAATTCCGCCCAGCCCTACCCAACACTACCAGCCTGTGAACAAACAGAAGTATAAACCCACTGGGTCGGGCATAGTCTCTTTTCCTGCAGAACTATTTCATAGGCTCTCTTGTTACCTTCTTCCCTCTCCTGCCACCTGCATTCGATATCCAATGACACACATGGCGCTAATGCGCTGTTTAGCGATAGCAAATAGAGAACTGGCCTGATAGAGTGTCTTAGATCCTCGTGCAAAGCAAGGCTAGGCATTTGGTGAAAATCCCAGGCTGCTGGTATGCTAGCACTCGAGCTGGCACCTAAAGGGAGGTCCGAGCCTGTGTGTAAGTGGAAAATAAGCAAGTGAAAGGCTCCTGGAAGACAGGTGCTACGCAAACAAATGATGAACGGAATGCAGAATAAATAATACATTCACCCCCAGTCAAGAAATCTGGGTTAAATCAATTGTTCTTTTGCTCACTATGCCACCCCAGTTTAGACCCAGCCATATGCTAATCAGCCTTGACTCTGTGCCTTATGGGAACAGTCCAGACCGAACTGCCAAACCAGGTCCTCCCTGGACCGGAAACAGGCATCCTGAGACCTGTTTCTGGGTATCACTCTTCATCAGCCAGGCTATCTTGAATCCAGTGGCACAGTGAGCAAGGGACCCACGTCTGGGCACACCCATCCCACTTAGGGTGAAAAGTGCTACGCAAACACATGATGGTTGGAATGCTGAATAAATCATACATTCACCCCAGTCAAGAGATGTGGGTTAAATCCAGGGCTGTGCTTAGGTATCTGCAGGAAGCTTGCAAAGGAGGGCAGTTGTTGAAGGGAAGTGTGCAAATGTGCTTGAGAGTAGCCTGCTTCAGACACTCGGGCTGTGTCAGCACAAAAAGCCTGTAACAGCAGCCTCCAATGCCTACGGCCATACCACGCTGAATGTGCCCGATCTCGGAAGCTAAGCAGGGTTGGGCCTGGTTAGTACTTGGATGGAAGACAGCCTGAATTAACCAGGTGCTATAGGCATTTCGCTCACACCAGGTGATGCTCGTCCATCCCACAATCACACAGAGCCTTTCTGGCTAAGGGCACTTTAAAAAAAAAAAAGATTCTGCTGTCTTATTTTTTTCTTATTATTTATAAAGAAACCAGCATCAAGTTTACAATATGCGGGGCCCTTAACTTTCCACTCCAAAACTGAAAGACAATGAAGAAAACCTTTGGCCTAAGACAGGACAGAGGACCCCCAGTTAAGGCTTTTCTTCTGCTGGTCGGCGGGGAGCTGCTGCAAGCTGCTACTCATGGGCTGCTGCTCATGGGCCGGTTCCAGGCACCCTCTCTTGGATGTCCCCAGCAGCCAGAGAGCAGGGGGGTGCTGAGGCAGCGAGCCAGGCCAGTGACATTAATGGCCCAGGACCCAGGCAGTACTCATACCTTTGCAACACTATCTCTTCTATACACACAGAAGTAAACACTCAGTACACCAATGTGCTCCAAGCAGGAATGCGGCCGGCTCTCGGGGAGGGACAAGGCGGCCACCATTGTCCCAGCTACTTGGAAAGGGAAAGCGGGCATGGCTTGGTGCTGAATGTAAGCAAATCACGTTGTGTCGTGGTGCCTCAAGGAGAAGAAACTCAATAAAGAAAATAGTGCTTACTAGAAGGTGTACCGTGTAACAACCAAAATAAAGGGGCCAGTAGCCATGAGAGGCTACAAATGAAGACAAAGCGGTACTAAGGAGGGACTAACAAACCGATTACTTAATTAAAAGCCGGCATTTACGAAGGACAAACACAGAAGCCAATGACAAATATGGGTGGAGAGGGGGCGGGGCTTCTCTTCCATACTCAACTACAGCAGTTCGCCAGAGCAACGCATCTGCGCTGGCTCAGGCTCGGCCTAAAGATCGTGCTGCCACGGGATTTTCAAAGTGGACATAGATATGCCATGCTTACCATACATTCCACCATCTGCTGCATAATTTACAGGCTTAAATAAAAACAAATTTGGTTCGACACTAATTAATGCAACAAGCTACACGTAGTGCAGTGCAACGACAGACACTTTGGAGAGGTCAGCTGGACAGCTGACCGCTGTATTCAGGTATTAATCTGGTATTAATTAAGTTAAAGCTTTAACTTAATTAATGGAGGTCCTCAAATGATCCTGCGTGGAAAAAGCACCCTAACTTATTTCAATGAAATTCAAACAGGATGGAATCAAGGACTGCTTAGCTGTCACGAGAATAGTCATGATTCTTTCTTTGTTGAACTCCATATGACACCATAGGTACTGTTATTAAAACAGCCCCTATTTCAAGAATGTTGTGTTAAGCTATAACGGGGTAACCCACGTTAAACTACCCGACCTGGGTCATAATACATTACAATGAAAAAGCGGTTGCGGTAGCAATAGCTTAAGAAAAAGAATACATTCACCACTTTTGCTTATCTGTGATGCTCAAATCTAATTTAATTCCAAAATTGAGAAGCATTGAATGCAATTTCAATTCAAAGCATTACTTATTGGCAACACAGTTGCTCCACAAAAGTTTGTAGTGCGACAAATATTTACAGTGCTCTTTGTGTAAGGGGAAAAGAGAAAAGGTGGGGTAGATGGTGATGGATCTGTGAGTGAGGGACAGGAAAAAGGTATAGTGACATGTATACATCATTTGTTAATCAAATAAAACCTTTTCAGCCTAACACAGGTCAGTTGGTCCTGAGTATATACATAGCTCAGAAGTACATATTAATTGTCTTTATCTTAGAGCTTGCAGTAGGGTTGTATGGTGTCAACGTTTCGACCCCTATGGTTGAGGGTAGATTCAGTCCTCACGTTGGGGTCTTCTTCAGGACAAGGCTGAGAAGAGCTCCTGCTTGGGCAACAGCACAAGTGCTGTGCATTAAGAAGAAACCGAGCTGAAAAGTAGCTCTCAGTCATGATAGATATCACGAGGTGGAAAATTCTCTCGTACAGGGGAACAAATCCTGACAATATCTCAATAACGGCCGGTCGGCTCTAAAGAAGACAGAGTGCAAACAAATCCCAACATTGTGAACCTCCTTTTTAGGTAATGATAACAATCTGTTTCTGTGTTTCCATCCAAAGCAACATAGATGACAGTGGGGGTCAGCAAGCAAAAGGAGGCAGAGAACACAATAAATAGAGAGACAGAGAGAAAGGCAGACAAGCACCGAGAGATAATCAGACAAATGGAGAGTGAAAGAGAGAAACAGAGAGAGAAAGAAGAGAGGCAAGAAACAGAAAGAAATGCAGATGGAGAGAAGCAGGCAGAGAGGATCTGAGAGAAGCAGAGAGGCAGATAAATAGAGAGGGAGGCACTGGAAAGAGATGGTAATAGAGGCAGAGCGAGGCGGAGACAGAAATAGAGGGAGAGAGGGGGTAAGCACAGAAGAGAGAGACAGAGACTAAAGGCAGAGAGAGGGGGCACAGAAGAGAGAGACACAGACTAAAGACAGAGAGAGGGGGCACAGAAGAGAGAGAGAGAAATAGAGAGAGGGGGCACAGAAGAAAGAGACACATACTAAAGGCAGGGAGAGTGGGCACAGAAAAGAGAGACACAGACTAAAGGCAGAGAGAGGGGGCAGAGAAACGAGAGACACAGACTAAAGGCAGAGAGAGGGGGCACAGAAGAGAGAGAGAGAAATAGAGAAAGGGGGCACAGAAGAGAGAGACAGACTAAAGGCAGAGAGAGGGAGCACTGAAGAGAGAGACACAGACTAAAGGCAGAGAGAGGGGGCACAGAAAAGAGAGACACAGACTAAAGGCAGAGAGAGGGGGCACAGAAGAGAGAGACAAAGACTAAAGGCAGAGAGAGGGCACATAAGAGAGAGATACAGACTAAAGGCAAAGAGGGGGGCACAGAGGAGAGAGAGAGAAATAGCGAGAGGGGGCACAGAAGAGAGAGACAGACTGGAGGCAGAGGGAGAGGAAGATGGTCAGCGATAGAGGGAGAGACAGAAATAGATGCAGAGAGGGAGACATCTGGACTGGGGGGTTGCCCACAGCATGCGTTGCTTTGGCGGGAATCATGATGGCGGGACAAACCCGGAGACCCTTTCTCGGCAGACACTCAGGCTGTGACCTTATGGGGACTCTTAAGAGTAACTTTCCGGGGGTACTTGTAACTCAGGAGAGTTGGGTTCGAAGAATGCCTGATGGGATTGGGGACAGGGTGGGTGATGAGGAAACCTTATGTCTGTTCCCGGAGAAAGTGACAGGTGCAGATAGGAAGAAAGGAGAGAAAAGTACAGAAGAACAAAAGGGAGAAAAGCAGTGAGTGAAATGAAAGGAGAGAGAGAGAAAAGTTGGAAGCCTAAAGGAAGGAAAACCATGGGTGTAAGAAAGAGGGAGAAAGACACAGCTGACAAAGAAATTAGACAGAAATGGTGGGTAGAAAATACACAGCATGGATACCAGCACAGGTAGAGCTCAAAGGCGAGAGGAAATCCAGAAGAACAACAAGCATTTGCAATGCAATAGCTCTCGCATGTACGAGGATTGGAGCTATTGGCATTGCAAATGGCAAGGCCTTTTATTTATGTGTTGTTTTAAAAAATAAAAATAAAAGGCATAGGGCCCAATTCACAGAACAAACTTAAGACAAAATCCTAAACTTAGTACCATTTTGGTATTCACAGAATGCACTTACTACTTCTGGTATTCACAGAATGAACTTACTACTTTTGCGATTCACAGAATAAACTTACTACTTTTGCTATTCACAGAATGGATTTACGACTACTAACTTTACGTCCGCACTCGGGCCGGAAATTCCGGCCCGGAGGTGGAGCTTCCGGCCCGGAGGCGGAGCTTCCGGCCCGGACGTGGAGCTTCCGGCCCGGAGGCGGGGCTTCTGGGCCGGAGGCGGGGCTTCCGGCCCAGATGTGGAGATTTTGGCCATGGCTAAATCTCCGCCACTGGCCGGAATCCCCACCTCCGGGCGGAAGCTCCGCCTCTGGGCCGGAAGCTCCGCCTCCGGGCCGGAAGCTCCGCCTCTGGACCGGTAGCTCCGCCTCCGGGCCGGAATTTCCGGCCCGAGTGCGGACGTAAAGTTAGTAGTCGTAAATCCATTCTGTGAATAGCAAAAGTAGTAAGTTTATTCTGTGAATCGCAAAAGTAGTAAGTTCATTCTGTGAATACCAGTAGTAGTAAGTGCATTCTGTGAATACCAAAATGGTACTAAGTTTAGAATTTTGTCTTAAGTTTGTTCTGTGAATCGGGCCCTAAGTCATTTACAATGCCAACAGCTTAGACTCTCGCAAATGCGAGACCTATTGCATTGGTCAACTACAAAGGGTGAATCAGGATTTTTATTAGCAAGACATTCTTTACCTGTTGATTTGCTCACTCTGCAAAAAACTTGCCCTTTACTATTGCACATTTCAGTGCTTTTCAAATATCTCAATATTTCAGCAGCAAGCATCAGGTCACAGGTTTATGTTTAAGCCATTCAGCCATAAGTCTTCCCGTCTCGATTTCTTTTAATTTACTTGCCTTTCATTAAAATAAATAAATGTCTTGTCGTGTCACACAAGTTGATTTCCGGCATTCTCAACAGTTTATTAGAAATAAAAGAAACTACTTTTTTGGAGAAAAGTGCAGTTCAGGAAATAAACATCACAAGAATCATGTCGGGCAATGAACTCAGCCCGAATGCTGAAAGTTGTTGGGGGGCATATTAACAAGGGCTTTATCTCTGCTTTTTTGTCTTTAAAAGCCAAAGAAGCGGAGATAAAAATATCGCCCTATCAACAACAGGGTGCTAACATGCAAAATCGCATGTTAGCACACTTTTTCACTACGCTTCACTTTGCATCTCTAATGATATGTAAAGTGGGTGTTCCAGAGCAAAATAATAGGAGAAATGTCGCTAAGCGACATTTCTCCTATTATCAAGCTTCACGCTAACCCTGTTAGAGACAAAAAAATCAGCGCTAGCCACGGTTAACGCTGCTTTTTTACGTCTGCTAATTTTCAGATTTAGCTATGTAATCCAATGGGAGGTGGCTTACATGGCTAAGTCCACCATGAGCTATCAATAAGGATATCCCTATCCTTGCAGTTTTATCGCTGCATTACCAGCGATAACCTCCCAAAATGCTGCTATCGCTGGATTTTTTATTGCCTAGGCGGTTAGCGTTGTTAATAACGCGATAACCAGGCAATATTATCCAGCGATAGTGGGCGTTAAAAAAATTAACGCTAAGCGCCCTTAGCGTTAATTTTCCCTGTTCCTTGTTAAAATGCCCCTTAGGCGCATATTAACATGGGCTTTATCTCCGCTTTTTTGGATTTAAAAGCCAAAGAAGCGGAGATAAAAATATCGCCCTATCAACAACAGGGTGCTAACATGCAAAATCGCATGTTAGCACCCTTTTTCACTACGCTTCCCTTTGCATCTCTAATGAGATGCAAAGTGGGCGTTCCAGAGCAAACTAATAGGAGAAATGTCGATAAGCGACATTTCTCCTATTATCAAGCTTCACGCTAACCCTGTTAGAGACAAAAAAGCAGCGCTAACCAAGGTTAACTCAGCTTTTTCACGTCTGCTAATTTTCAGACTTAGCTATGTAATCCAATGAGAGGTGGATTACATGGCTAAGTCCACCATGGGCTATCAACAAGGATATCCCTATCCTTGCAGTTTTATTGCTGCATTACCAGCAATAACCTCCCAAAATACCCCTATCGCTGGATTTTTTATCGCCTAGGCGGTGAGGGTTTCGAGGTGCTGGAGCTGTTTGCTGCTGTGTGGAGGTTTGATCATTCAAACATCCAGGGGCCGGTTTATACATGCGGTGCATTTTCCTTCATTGCGCTAGGTGCACATTTTAAAAGGTGCGCCTAGCGCAATGAAAGAAAATATGCTGTATTATGATGAATGAGCTGCCCTCAGGGCAGCTGCTAACTCGTGTTGCCCTGAGGGCAGCGCATTCATGTGAAAATTGGAGCGGCAGTTTTGAAGCCACTGTGTGTTTTCACAGTGCAGGTCACAACAAATTAGAGAACCCCTTGCAGGCGGGTTGACTGCACCTGCCTGCATGGCGATGTTTGGGGGTCCAAAGGATCCCCTTTCCCCCCTCCAGAGGGCTGCTCTTAGGGGGCGCACTGTCAGTGTGCTTCCTGAAAGCTTCTTTGCCTCTATGCCTGCGTCTGTAAACGGTGTGGGCACAAAGGCAAAGGAATTTCCTCATTTGCATGGGGCATGCCACCATGCAAATGAGGGAACACCCCCTGAAAATAGTGCTGGCGCTTTATGTGCGCCAGCTCTATCGGTATTAGAGTGTTGCAGGGATTCTGCCTAAGAACAGAACTATGCATAGGATTATGGGACCTTAGTATGCAGGGACTGAGTCATCCTACCACCTGAGTACCCATAAGCCCAGGACCGACTAGCTATAGTGTCTCACTTGCTCTCCTACTCACTGACAGAGAAACCAGTGATTAGACACCCCAGAACACAACACTCCCAGATCACTCAGGATTCGCGGTAACAAGACACACCCTTTCGCTCGCACTCTTGTACTTGTCCACAATAAGATCTGACAGAGACATAAAATAGTTTATTTATTTTAACTAACATGCCCTATCATTCAGTATATGTGCCACAACAAGCAGGAAAATGCATAACACAAATACACTCAGCATAGCAGCTAGTCCATATATCACAAATAGGGGATGTCATAATGAAAAGACAATAGAGCCTGAACTCCCTTCCTGTACTAAGAAGCAATGTTATTATATATCAGAAGATCTTTGGGTTTTATTTGCAGATCCCATACTTCAGACTATAGATGAAAGTTATACATCATAGGTGCAGTCTTGCTCTTATCCCCGGAAAGGTCCCTCTCCAAGTGTGTACTCCCTTTGCCTGCATCTCCATAATATCAAAGTACTTGAACAGCTGCATTGGTATGTTTTGTCTAGCAGCTAGGTCCTGACCAGAACAGAATAACAAGGGGCATTGTTGATGGACCTTGCACTTCATGTACAGACTAAATCCCAGGAACAAGCTGACCGCGAACGCAGCAGACAGCTCTCATGTGAAAAGAGCCGAGATAGTCGTTGGAAAAATAAAGTCAAAGCTGTGCACTGTCTGCAAAGCTCATGCTAACGTAGAGAAAAACTGCAATGACCCCATGGGCCACATGACACCCCCCACCCCCTCCCTACCCAACGATAGTTCCAGGCAAAGCCAAAGTCATAGGTAAGCAGAAACAAAGTCTGAAATGTTAAAAAAATAAAAGCCAAATTTACTTGCCAGGGGAAGCAAAGAGAAACAAATAAAAATATATATTGTTACCTGAAATACGATGAACCATAATTGTAGGGTTGCATCTCGTACTCCAATCCAAAGCTACAACCAATCCTCCGGGTCAAAAAACTTACGAGCGAAATGGTATGCCATACGCTCCGACAGGCCATCCGTATCATCAATGTTGAAACGTAGTGGCATCCAATTAAGCAGCTTGACCGAGCAAACATGCTCCTCATAACCGGTAGCATCCAGAAGCATGACCGTGCAACCTGCGATAACTTCGATGAAACTGCTATACATGAGTCGCTGTGACATGTGAACAGGTACAAAAGCCTGCCAATACGTCAATCCTCGGTGCATTACTGTGGCACCTACCCATAGAACACTCCTGATCATGGTTCTTCAACAGATCCATTAACCGTTCATAGTCCAGGGCAGTGAGTGATGAATTGGAGAGGCAGACATCCAGAGCGCTTTGAAAGGGGCACCGGAGGCAGTGAAACACAGTTTGCACGCAGGTGAAGTAGGTATAACCGAAGGTGAGCCTGTAGTTGATGTTAAGCGCTTCCAATGGAATTCAACCAAAAAGTTGGTGTATCCATTCACAGTACAGCTGCAACTGTTATCCAGCTGGTAGAACCACAGGTTAAACAGCCATTTCGCAGAAGTAATAGGAGCAACCAAGGGAAACCCTGTGAAGGTGCTGGAAAAAATGGAAAGAATAAAGGCTGGTATTACTCCAAAAATAAATGGAAAAGAAGAAACAAGGCCGGAGCTCACAAGTTTAAAAAAGCGGTCTACGCCTTCAGTATCGGACACATTAAATATCTGGTGAATTAATTCTCCAAACTGAAGGGGGAGATTTGTATTTAAAAGTGAGTTAATCTTGCTTGCGGTTCTCTCCACCTGCAATTCGAAGGTCTCACAAGCTGAAGTGAGAGCAACTTCTTCTTGGAACAAAAACGCTTTGAGGGGCATATGCTCAAGGATCTATCGCCGAGTTATTGGCACTTTAGCGCAGCCAAGGTCGCGATAAATTTATCGCCCCACTCACAAGCTGGTGCTAACAGCCCATATTACCAGTTTACCTGCGATAGCAGCCGCAAAAAACATCGCCACAGATGACCCCAGCAACTAACGCTAATGAGATGCAGAGTAGGCGTTCCCGAGCAAAAACCCGCGACAGCAACACTTCACAACATTCTCAACGACCAGCCAGATCTGTGATAAGATTACAAAACAGTTGATAAGGTGCGTTAGCAGCAGGAAACTAACTCCTGCTCTTACCTGGTGTAAAGTCGGACGACAACCGGCACCAGACAAGGGAGCACAGCCCAGAGCCACACATGAAGAACAACAGATGCCCAGGAGCAACTGAACATGCAGCCCAGAGCCTCAATAGGGCAACAAGACCCACCGCCACCCCCCAAGACCCCACACCCCTGGGGCCCTACCCTGAGCACCCCCCATCCCCCTTTGAACAAAGATATTGCACATCAACTCCACAAAATCATGAACCATGCAATTTGCCTGTAGTTGCACAATCACAAGACCTAACATACATGTGTGGTCAGAAAAAGGAGAATCATACATTCATCTTAGAATATCCCAAAAAATCTGTTTATTACAGAATAAACCCAAAACAACAATTCGGAAGAGTCATGTCGGGTCTTCTCAGGACATTCTGTAAGTCACAGCCTGCAAGACAAAAATCTAGACAGGAAGTTGTGTCATGCGCTCATCAAAGTACAGAGAGAGAGAGAGAGCGAAAGAGAGAGAGAGAGAGATAAAGAGAGAAAGAGAGAGAGAGATAGAGGGAGAGAGGGAGAGAGAAAGAAAGGGAGAGGGAGAGAGAGAGAGAGAGGGAGAGAGAAAGAGAGGGAGAAAGAGAGAGAGGGAGAGAGGGAGAGAGAAAGAGAGGGAGAGAGAGAGAGAGAGACAGAAAGAGGGAGAGAGAGAGAGAGAAAGCGAGGGAGAGAGAGATTGCCGACACTGCGGACGCAGGCCTCACTGCTCACCTGCTGCCACAGGTGTGTCTCCAACCACATGCTGGTACATACTGCAGTCCCCCAGGTCCCTTATCTGAAACAGTTTCCAGAGACATGAATGGCAGAGTCAATACAGTAGCACAAGCCATCATCGCTTGCCAGCCCATGCACACACAGGCTGATGCACCCCAGCCCCTCCCGCCACCCAGCGTTGATTGCACGCCCCTGCGCAACCAGGCCTCACTGCGCAACTTCCGTCACCGGCGTGTCTCCAAGAGGGCCCACCACATGCCGGTGGGATCTCCAAGCTGGGGCCCGTGACCATGACACCCTCCACACCATGCAGCCCCGCACAGCGGACCACCAGGTCACACACATGATTCTGGGTCTTGATTTCACTATGGCAGAGAACATATTAGTGCACACGGCATCATCGCAGGCTGCACACCCGCTCAGCTCTAGAGGTGCCACTAACTCTGTGAACCGCAAGGCGACGCCACATGTCGGTAGGCCCGCCCTGCCCGCTGGCTCAGGCCTACACTGCAGTCCAGCAGGGCTCACACTGATCCTACCGGACCGCAGGGATGGCGCATCATTGCGGCTGTACATCCGCTCAGCACTTAAGGTGCCCCTACCTCAGTGCATCGAAAGACACCGTCCCGTGGTGGTGTTCCTGTGCCTGCCGCAGTGTTTCTGGTGCCACCAAGTCTGTGTACCGCAAGCCATGGACCCTTTATGATTGAGTCTCGTGGTGCGGAAGCCATCATGTCACCCCTGGCACTGGGCAATGTGCTGTGGCAGGGCCCTAGGCCCTCATGCATAAATGATAACCACACGGAGACACCCAGTTACACAGTGGAAATGACATCCAGCACGTGCACCAGGCCCTTTATATTGGCAGGGTCACATGTCCTTTGACGGCTGTGCTGGATGGGTGTGGTGTGGGTGTAAACCAGCCGTGAGGGAGTGGCTGTGGCATGCTGACAACTAGACCTGTGAGCAGCAGATCCCTACAGGAAAGACATTGGACATGTAGCATTGTCCCCCCCGTGAGCGTAAGCGGAGTGGGCTGCCCTGGCGTAAGCCAGTCCAGCGTAAGGGTGTGAACAATGACCCCCAGGCCTGGGTGTAGTTCCGTTCTGGGCTGGACAACGAGGGAACTAATGCTTGTATCTCCGTTGTTCCAGTGTCAGCGCCACCGGGACAGCAATCGGCAATCTGTGACCCAAGTCCCACAACATGAGCAACATGGACATAAGGGGGAATCATTGACCCTACAATTCCTCCATACTGCCACACTTGCAAGATCATAGACATGACACATCAGTAAGACAATTAATGTTTAATGCACTTTCAGTGGAGTGTTGTAGCTGGTGCAGTACAGGGCCATGCAAACCCCACCTTGCATTGTTGGCCCAATAAGAGCCAGCCAGAATCCTTCATGGAATGACAAGTACATCTGACGAGGAAGAGTTCAGTCTGAAGTCTGATAGCTGTGTTATTGGTGACCAAACAGAATATGGCAGTCCATGACGAGGTCCAAAGTGAGTGTCGCAGAATGCATCGGGGGACAGTGGAAGGCGATGATGCAGAGGGCAGAACCAAGCAGAAACAGGCCATATGGCGAAGATGCATGCTACTGTGTCCTTCTGACCACTGAGGCAGATTCATCCGCATCTTCGTCCCCTGCTGTTGCATGTGCCTCACATGTGGGTGGTGGTGTTCTGTCTCCAGCACTGTGTGGCAGTGACACCTCAGGGGCCGGAGGTGGAATGTCCGCCGCACTGTGTGGCACTGACACATCAGGGGCCGGAGATGTGGATGGAGTGGTAGAAGCAGCATGCATCAGCGCCAGGCCTTGTGGCTGCAATGCCATGAGGATGGACTTTAGAGCATTGAGGCACCCAGCTACCTCTCGCTGGTGTGCAGCCGTGGCAGACACTCTATCCGCCCGGTTACTCTCCATGTTCTCCATGAGCCTTTGCATGAGTCCCAACTCCCGGGCGAGCTTGCTGGAGCCACTCTGACTAGACAGTCGTTCTTGTCTCAGAGTCAGGACTCTGGCGATGTCAGTCATGGTTCGTTGAAGAGCATGGAGCGGACTGTGGGTGTCCATTAGGGACTGTGAGTGGTCCCTGATGGGACTTAGATACCCACGTATGGCATATAGTTTGTCTGCCATTGCGGTCGAACGCCACCAGCACCTGTTCAGCCAGCTTCTCCTGGCACCCCAACACATGGCATTGGAAGGCCATGTGTTCGTCGTGGGGGCCTGGGAGGCAGCCGTGGTGGTGGGTGCTGCCTGCTGTGTGTTCTGTGCAGGGGGTGGGCTCTGCTCGCAGCAGCTGGGCTGCCCTGCTTCTGGAAGTGGGCTGCAGAGGTTCTCCACGAGCTGTTGGAGGGCGTCGGAGTCGAAGGTGTGGTGGTCCTCTTCATCATCGGAGAAGAGAGGTTCGGGCTGCTCTGCAGGAGGTGTTGGATTTCCCTGTGCAATGTGAAGGAGAGATTCAGTTTAACATTGTGTCCACATGTGTGTTGACGCATTGTGCATGTTTACATTCAGACTGCATGACAGTGTACATTGTGACTGATTGGGGGAGCTGTCTATTTGATGCGGGACAGTGGACATTTTAACAACATCACGGATGTGGGTTTGTACTTGTACATCATCATCTCACATTTCCCTGCTATGCCAAATGTGTTTGGCCAGTTTCTGCACACAAGTGGCACCAGTTGTGTCCTCTGTTCTGTTGTGGACGTGTTGCGGTTTGTACCACATTGTTGGCAATGTTGCTGTGCTCTGCATGTTATGTGTGTGTGCTGAATTTTGGGAGAGTCGCCCCTGCAGCTCTGATTTGGATGCCCCTTATCCCTTTAATGTGGTGTGCCTTTGACTTCTGTGATTATACAGTGCTGGGATGTTGCGGACTTGGGTACATTGGGCTCTTGGTGGGAGTTGGGACTCTGGGGCATGGTTTGTCCGCAGCTGTGCTATGCTTAATTGGACATGTGTGCCATTGTGGCCATCTCCCCCGTCTACCCTGTCCCTGGTCGTTACTCACCCTGTTGCTGTTGTGTCCGGTCATGTTGAGCAGTGTCTGGGCCCCCAACTCCTGCCACCGTCTCCCCACTGATGACTGTGGACACCATTTACTCCATCTCGTCCAGCTCCTCCTGTGGCGCTGGGCTCCCACCTCCAGTCTGCATTGCTGCTTTCCAGTTGTTTGCGAGTTTCTGCTTGGTTTTGCGCTTGACATCATTCCAGCGCCTCTTGACCTCCTCCATCGTCCTCTTCAGCACTCCGACTGCATTCACCTTGTCCACAATGTTCTGCCATATTCCATTTTTAGTTGCCAGTGACACAGTGGAGGTGGCAAACAGTAGTTGATAATGTTCTATTACCTCCGTTACCAGGATCCTGTTTTCCTGCGGACTGAACCTTTTCTTCCTACTCTTCTTGTCCTTGCCCTTGTAAATGTAAATGTTGTAGACTTGTAAAGCGCACAGCTGCCCCAGCAACGGGGCGTCCCGGCGTTGTAGACCGCTGGGGAACCCGTCCTGGCTATCCCTGTGAGATGGTCCCTTTCTGGGTATCTCCAAGGTGAAACCAGGCATCCCTGGCGTCTGTGGGGGGCCGTTGTAGAGATGAGGCAAGCTTAATGCCCAGAGTTGCCGAGTGTGTTCCTGGTTAGAGTAGGTACCGAGGCGAGAATTATCGAGTCCGTTTTGACCCTGGTCCACGACCCTGCCGCGTCGGGAATTGAACCCTGGTCCCTGGCCGATTCTCTGCTTACGGGTCTGCCGCCTCTAACCAGTGAGCCACACCTCTTCCCTGACCCCAAGCTCCCAGGCTGGTCATTCGGGGGGCTTGTGGGGTTCTTGTTGTTCCATGCACTTGCTCTGGCTACCTCCATTGCGCTTCGCTGTTGTTTGGCTTTTGTATGTATTTTTTTTTCTACTCTTATAGTGCATTTTACCGCATGGCGCGTGGGGATTGCAGGCCTATGGCTGGTTTTCGCTGATTTTTGTATCGCGATTGGCGTCATTGCGCATATTTTTGCGTTTGTGTTTCACGTTTTTGCGATGTCCGTTGATTTTAACGCGTTCATTTGACACGTTATCGTGGGTCTGTCACATGGTGCCACGGTGTTGAGAATACCACGTTAACACAGAGTTATTTTCCCGTGTTAGACTGCGATGTGAAGAGTTGCGTTAAGCTACTTTTGTGGTAGCTATCACACGTTCTTGAGAATATCCCCCTGAGTCTGCTTAGATTATTGTAATCTGGTTTCAAAGTTGGAATGGAAGGCCACAACGTACTATCTACAATCCCATGTAGGGGTAGAAAAAGAACATTGCTGCAGCATGTAACAAGTTGTGAAACGTTACTAAATATGGAATGCCAGCCTGTAAGCTGCAACAATTCTGATTATTCGAAATAAGATAACTACCATTCGAAAGCATTGTTAGTGTGTGAATAGTAGTCGGGACCGGAGTCCCTTTTAAAAAACAAGCTAAATTAGGGGGCGAAACATTATAAGCGCCGTGCAATTTAACTTGTTTACGGACAAGGGAGCGGCCCACTGTATAATCACAATCTTTACTCGTAGTAAAAACTTCTGTCTCTGCTAGTTGACAATGAAAATAGAAGGGGAGAGACCATAAATAATGAATAAACACACTACCCAGGGGTTCCAATCTCCCTACAGGATAATGCTTCATGCATGCAGAGAATCGAAAGAGAGATATTGGCAGTGAAATAACCCCATGTATTAACCACAGAGCAGAGCTTGTCTCTGCAACTGAAAAAGGTAGTTGTTCTAGTTGGTCAATATGTAACATAGTTAATGTGGCATCAATCAGTGACATTAGTTTCTGTTTATTTGTCAAATTAAATGGTAAAAACAGTGTTAATGCTTTCAAATAATCCCACAGTACCTTTCCACTTTTCAAGGTTTGCAATGTCCAACTAAATTGCATGACAGAGCGTAATTGGTTTTGGCCATGATACAATACACACGTCATTCTGAACAATGTCTATCACAGAAGATACAATATTATCTAAGGTATATATATGAGAAGACAATGTGTTAATGCTGTTGTCAACTACGGCAAGAACTTCATCAAGATTATCTTGATCAATATGTCATAAGCGCACTGCTGCTTCCATCTGTGACATTTTCCAAAACTCATTATAAGCTTCATCAATAAAACATTTAGTTCTAGATGTTTTAGGACCTAAAAGGATATCTGCCAGATCGATGTCACCAGACAAAAGAGAAAGGTTTTGTTTCACAGACGGCAAAGTTGAATGTTCCAACCATTGTTGACACAATTTATCTACTGAGTACGTAGTAACATGTGAGAATGTGGGTAACGTGGACCAGGTATGCTTGACGTAAACCCAGCAGTGGCATTAGAAAAGCGTAACAGAAAAGCCTTAGTATTAGCTTGCCACTGTATCCAACTTAGCAGATCTATAATAGTGGAATTAAAAGTACCATTTTGAAACATTTCAGCCAAAGTTCCCAATGTGTAGTTTGTATGTGTCTACCAAGCGTCATACGCAGGTAAAGTCAGTATTGTGGGTGTTTTCAAATTTTTAGAGGTGGCCATACCAAAACAAGTAGTCTATTGAACCATCTGGTTCAAAAATATAATTTGAGACTGTATCACACATGCAAAGTGAAGTGACTCCATGCCCTCTACTTGCCAAACCTTTGTTCCCCATATAGATTTCAAATCAATTGTTTCTTTCCAGTAATCATAACCCTTTAGGGACAACACTGAAATAAAGGAAGAAGAATAGACCAATTTGGAGGGGGTCAGCATGAATTTGCTATTGGGTGTCAAGTTCAGTTTATAAAAATAGGACCTTGGATCAGACAAATTGTATCCAGAAACATACATAAATTAATTCTTTGGAGTTTGTGAGCTCCCCTGGGACTGTGTTGGACAATGTTCCCATTGCGTGTGATTAAATATTGGCCTCTGTTTGGAGGTTTTGTGTAAAACATAATGGCTATAATGTTGATAACAGAACAAGTCGGCATCATTTGCAGATTTTAAGTACAAATCTTCAGTATCAAAAGCAGTGTAATATTTCAAGTCCAAAAACAATGAATAAACAACATTCACATCCCAATCATCAGAGTGTATACCGGGCATAATAACATCACCCAAAGAAACACATATGGCACTTGTAAAATTTCTGTCAGGCTGTAGGTTTCAAATGACAATTGGGAATGCTGAAATGTTTACTAGATCACCATCCTTGGCCAGATGTATTTTCCAGACAGAGCATGATCATATGTAGAAGCAGTTAAATTGTGTTTCGGGAATTTAAGAGGTCTCTTATTCAGGAACCATTCGACTGCTGTAATGCAGTAATGCCATCTTTGTGATTCATACATGTATACAGACTGGAGATGTCTAGAGTAATTAATAACATGTCTGGTTCCCACACAATACCATCAATGAGTCTCAGAAAATCCTGAGTGTCACGTATATAGGAGGCCAAATCTCTCACTAATGGGGCCAAAACAAAGTCAATATAGGTTGATGTGTTCTCCAAAAGGCTGTTAATGAAGGACACAATTGGTCTTCCAAGTGGTTTGGCCAGATCCTTGTGGATTTTCGGAAGGTGCAATGCAGCACCCCTGCTCCTGTTTAATAGTACTCCTGTGAATCATTGAGCTGACGAGCTCATGGATGAAGCACCCGCATGCCTGTGAGAGGTACCTGACCTGAGAAAGATGTTGACATCCTTCTCAGCAAACCCCACATTTGAAAGACTGTAATCTCTACTGATGATGGTTAAAGAACCAGAAACACGTGTCAAGAGATCAGCACTATCTGCGTCAAGTGTGGCGAAACACTCGAACACTCTTGAAGCAAGCAAGTAACTGAAACTGCATTTACCACAATGCCAGGGGCGAACCTTGCTGGGAGGTGAGGCGGTGTGCTCCCACCCCTGTTCCTGTTTAAAAGTGCTTCCGTAAGTCATTGAGCTGACGAGCTCAAGGATGAAGCACCTGCATGCCTGTGAGAGGTACCTGACCTGAGAAAGATGTTGGCAGCCTACTCAGCAAACCCACATTTGAAACACTGAAATCTCTACTGATGACGGTTAAAGAACCAGAAGCACGTGTCTAGAGATCAGCACTATCTGCGGCAACTGTGGCAAAACACTCGAACACTCTTGAAGCAAGCAAGTAACTGAAACTGCATTTACCACAATGCAAGATAGAACCTTGCTAGGAGGTAAAGCGGTGTGCTCCCACCCCTGTTCCTGCTTAATAGTACTCCCGTGAGTCATTGAGCTGACGAGGGCATGGATGAAGCACCCGCATGCCTATGAGAGGTACCTGACCTGAGAAAGCGGTTGGCAGCCTATTCAGTAAACCCCACATTTGAAAGATTGTACTCTCTATTGATGACAGCTAAAGAACCAGAAACACCTGTCTAGAGATCAGCACTATCTGCGCCAACTGTAGCGAAACATTTGAACACTCTTGAAGCAAGCAAGTAACTGAAACTGCATTTACCACAATGCCAGGGGCGAACCTTGCTGGGAGGTGAAGCTGTGTGCTCCCACCCCTGTTCCTGTTTAATAGTACTCCCGTGAGTCATGACGAGCTCGTGGAAGAAGCACCCGCATGCCAGTGAGAGGTACCTGACCTGAGAAAGATGTTGGCAGCCTACTCAGCAAACCCCACATTTGAAAGACTGTAATCTCTACTGATGACGTTTAAAGAACCAGAAACACGTGTCTAGATGTAGGAGAGTGGCATCGACTGCATAGGTGCCCCCAACTTTTTGCTGATGATTTGACTGTTTTTATGACTTTAGCCAGGCTGTGGCCCTGCTATCCAGGACCCCAGCCTATCTGCTTCCTCTGTTAAACGATGTGAGTACCCTAGGTACCAACCAATTGGATGCTGAGGGTGCCCTGACAGTCCCTTGTAGATGGTACCCTAGGTACCCAGGGCATGGGTCCCTCAGTAGGCCTACCAGGGCTGCAGCACTTATTGTGCCACCCTGGGACAGCCATACAAACTGACACCACCAGACCACTACTGTAGTCTGGGTAAGGTGGTGCTAGCACCCCTTACAAGGATAATGGTACCCTATATCCCACCCCATTACAACACATGTACTCTCATAGGTCACCCCTATAGCATGCCTTGTTAATCCTACAGGGCAGGGTGCTGAGGTATGTGTGAGGGGGGACCCCTACATGAGTAGGGCCTCTCTGCAACCTTCGTAAAATCGTTACTGGGTTGTTTGTAGTGTAGCCATACCATATACTCTTAACCGCATTATAAGTCTATCGCGATACCGCGATAACTTGAGAATGGCTACACAGAACCATATCGTGTTTGGTGTCAAACATGTAGGAATCATACCCCCAGTCCAGCCATGGGCATGAGGGTACGATTCCCCCCTGCTAGAGGGGCGATATGGGAAAAGCGGTAGAATTTAGACACCAATTTAAAAGTGCACAAGTTTCACAAAATGGCTACTGCCCGCCACCTACACGGCCCTGGCTGGCTGTTGCTGGGGAAAACCCCAGCCTCGCCAGCTGGACAATAGGGCTCCTGTGGCAGGGAGGTGCTAGCATCTCCCCAGACAGGATAATGTGGATTGGAACAGGGTGGGTGCACCAAATGTCCTTTCAGAGTTGCACGTAGGCAGCTGCAGAGACCTAATTCAGCATACACCGCTTGGAGCCGGTTCAGGGGCATCCTGCCCCTTGCCCAGGTTTGAAACACACAAAGGGGAGAGGGTGTAGCCACCCTTTCCCGCCTCACCACTCATTGGTGGACACTACTCTGGACACTCCCCTAATCTTGGGGATAAAGGTGAATAACGTGGTCCCAGAGCCTCAGATTAATCTTGAACTTTACAGTCTTGACCTTCGACTTGCTGCTGCCCAGCTGACTGAACAAATCTCCCTTGGGATAAAGGAGTTATCCCCCTGCTTGGCAGGCACCTGAAACACTGCAAGTGACCCGGTTGGAACTTCGCTGCTCCGACGGACTTCAACAACTTCCAGCACCCTTGAGGTGTATTTCCAGCACATCCCAGAGGCCAGTGAGTGTACTCAACGAGTTTGGGCACCATGGACCGCATGGGTGCCGAGATCCCCAATACCCCAGAACACCGGCCACCTCTTGCATAGCACATGACCCTGACCAGTGGGGAAGTTGTGCTTTGGCCCGTTTATGAGCCAACCACTCTACAGCAATTGTGCCAAAGACCAGCGCCCTAGCCCCCACCGGTGGCCAGTGGGTGCCCTTTTACGCATGCCAAATTGCCGTCTCCCGTGGTCCCTTGTCTCTCAACTTGTGGGCCCTAGCGGAGGTCTATTTCTACAATCTAGAGTTCCCCTGGTTGCTCCAGGCCTGCTCTACAGTCTCTCCAAAGGAGACCTCTCCCAGACCTCGTGGGTCTGCACTGTAGCTGATTTGTTTATTCTTCATGGGTTGCGGTTGCCAAGGCTCAGTGGATCCAATCCGGACACTAACACCGCAGCGACCCTCATCCGACGTGGAACAGTCGCCTTCCGGAAGCTGACCTTCCTTGAAGCCTCCCGGAGCCCGTGGCTGTAGATCCAAGCGACAGCACCTCCCACCTGAAGCGCCCGACATTGAAGGGCTCCTTGCTTTGAGCCTCCTGGTCACTGTGCCGTGACCCAGACTCTGTCCCCTCTGCTTTCAGGTTCTTCTCTACAATCTTCACATCTTTGATCTTCACGGCATCATCAACGCTTTTGGCTAGCAGCACTTTTGAACATTTTCCTATAGAAAATCAGCCCACGACCCGACACCAGAATTGACCTATGCACCCGGCTTCCCTGGGGCAGGTAACAGTGGTACCTCGGTACTCCCATGGTAGTGGGCTCCTCAAAAGCTTAAGTCTAAACTTTTAACTTTGTACTCCTGCTAAAAGTGACTTTAATCTGTGTAATTTAAACCGCGACATTCTCCATAGGCTAACATTGAGATCCCGATAGCAGCTCTTTGCACTGCACACGTCTCCCGTGGGTCCCCTTCCTCATAACTGTGGGTGGATTCTGAAGGGGCAAGCGATCCTGAATGCCCTAGGCATTGTCTGTAGAATTGTCGTGGTTCTTATACCACTTTTTGATATATGGTTTGGTCCCCCCCTGGGGCCCATTGATTCCTGTGCTATTTATTGTGTTTATAAATGCTTGTTTGAAGTGTAACTTTGCCACTAGTCTCATAAAGCGACTGTGGGATTCTGTCTAGAATAAATACATATATTTTATATATATACCTGTGTGGGCTACTCTTTCATTTGGTTATTCAAGAGGTTATTATGGTAAAACAATAAGCTTAACACTCCTTCAAGACTTAGCCTGAAGGCTGCTCTCCACAGCTACCACTAGGATAGCTTTCTTTAAAGGTTGTCTTAAACCTATCATCAATAAGAGTCGAATTGGACTGGTGCAAGGTGGCCACTATAACTAGTGACCAGCATATGCCAGGCCAACTTCTCACATTGGTGTGCAGCGGTTGGATTCAAGCTTGCCATTGTTTTACCAGATAACAAATTGAATTTCTAAAGTGAAAGCCACTTGGTACCAAAGGTACATATAAATTCAAGCTAGAATACAATAAGTTCTACTGAACCTAGAGTTGTGTGTAGAGGGTTTAGCACACCTTGACTACAACTCAAGATAGGGTTCAGTAGGCCACGCCTAGAGTAGGTAGATACACCACTATCACTACACTAGAAATGTCTTTAGGTTCAGGTACCCATAAGGCTCTGGAAGGACCCCAAAGGGTTCCAGTCGACAAATATGATCATCTCACCTTTGCTGATCTTAGGGAGATGTGCACCTTTAGGAAACTGAAGACAAACAAAGGTGCCAATACTCAACGCCTCAGGGAGATCCTGCTCATAGCAGACTTTAAGCAGACTTTAGGGTCTGATGGGGTACATAGGTTGGGTGGGCACCCCTCAGAAGAGGACACTCCCAGAGTGGACTCTGATGAGGACCAGGAAGAGGATAGTGATCCTGACCTGGAAGAACCAGACCACTCACAACATGGAGGTGATGGCCCAAGAGGCACTCCCTCCATCCCTAAAGGGAGAGTGGTGGATCCAAATAGAAGGAACAGATCCCCCTCAGAGGGGTCCAACCATTCTAGGAGATCCAAAAGGACCTCTGCCTCTCCTCAGAGGAGAGAATCCTCCCAAGAGAGGAACTGCAGACTGATCCAGTTTGAGAAGGCAAAACTAAAGCTCAGGAGAGAACAGTTAGCATTGGACAGGGAGTCCCTGGAGCTTCAGAAAGCTTCAAGAAAGTGGGGTCTAGAGACCCCTGGTGGCAGTAATGAAACCCCTAGAGTTAGAGAGAAAGTCCCTGACAATAGGAACCACCACAATATTGTGCCCTCCTATCATACAGGGGATGACATCCACAAATGGATATCTGCTCTTGAGAGGGCCTGTAAAGTACAGAGGGTCCCAGTAGAGCAGTTGGCAGCAATCCTTTGGCTCTCCTTTGCGGACAAAGGTAGAGACATGCTTCTCTCTGTAAGAGAAGAGGATGCTGATGATTACTATATCTTGAGAGATGCTTTAATAGATGGGTTTGGCTTAACCACTGATCAGTACAGACTTAAGTTCAGAGATACCCAAAAAGCACAGAATCAAGACTGGGTAGATTTTGTTGATTGTGCAACCAAGGCACTGGAAGGTTGGTTAACTGGCAGCAAAGTAAATGATTATCAAGGATTGTATAATCTCATAATGAGGGAGCAGATTCTTAATAATTGTCAGAACCAGCTCTTACATCAGCACCTGGTGGACTCTGATCTGACCTCTCCCCAAGAATTGGGAAAGAAGGCAGACAAATGGGTCAGAACCAGGATTAAGGAAAAGGTCCAGCCCTTGGGGGGTGCAACTAAAAAGGAAGATGCCAAAAGCCTCGAGAAGGGTGGGGTGAAGGGAAAAGACCAGCAGTATTCAACAGGCCCCCAAAAATCTGCATCTGACAAATCCCCAGCTAATAAAGCTAAACAACCAAGGAAGCCATGGTGTAAGTTCTGTAAGCAGAAGACCCATTGGACTTCAGATTGTAACAAGGCCAAAGACTCCACAAGTACCACTCCACCTGCCCCTAAGGCAGCTGCTCCCCCTAGTCCATTCATAGGTGGTGGTACACAGAACAAGGGTATAGTAATGGTTGACCCTGGGATCTGTAGAGGACTCTGGCCTAGTCAGAACTCCTACTCAGGTTGTTCTAGTTTGTGATGGGGACTTGTCCCTGTTTGTGAGCCCCAGTGGTCTGGGCAAATACAGACAACAGACAACCATAAATGGAAGGGAGTCACTAGCTTACAGGGATACAGGGGCTAGTGTCACTATGGTGACTAAGGACCTTGTAGACCCTAGCCAGATCATACTTGGAGAGATATACCAAGTGACCAATGCTAGCAACGTTAGTACAGACCATGCTCTAGCTGTTGTGAACTTCTCCTGGGGAGGGGTAACTGGCCTCAAGAAAGTTGTGGTGAGTGCAGACCTACCTGTTGAATGTTTACTTTTTTTCAAACAAAAAACATCACATCAACCCCCCACCCCCCCTCTCCCTCCCCCGGAGAACAGGTATCTGGCATATTTGTCAACCTATTTATACATAGCAGACATGAAAAACATGTCATATTTACAATATATGGCACATACATATTACATTTCCACAATCAAACGTCTTGTGTCCAAGCAATCAAAGGCGCCCAGATCTTCATACCCCTGTTCCTCTTATCCCTCCCTTTACTCTTATAAATAGCAATCTCTAGATTGCAAGTCGCCAATAGCCTAGCTCTCCATTCAAAAAATGAAGGGGGTATTGGATCTATCCATGCTGAGGCGACACACATCCTAAAGATGGCCATACCAACAAAGATCAACCCCTGTATTTCACTGGATCGAGTGTTATTGGAGATGCCCAACATCACTTCTACATTTGTGATGTTAACCTTACTGTGTAGAATACTCGAGAGAAAGTCGGAGATTTCTGATAAGACTTTGGCTAAGATGGGTCATGAGGCAAACATATGCGTTATATATGCTGCTGGAAGAGCACACCGCGGACACGAGGTTCCATTCCCCGTCCCCCACTTTGCCAACTTTTCAGGAGTGTAATAAAGTGAAAAAAACGTTTTGAAGAATTGTGCCTGTTGAATGTTTACTAGGGAATAATTTGGAGACCTCAGCATGGGCTGAGGTGGAGCTAAGTACCCATGCAGCAATGTTGGGTATACCAGCAGAAGTATTTGCCCTGACAAGGTCAAAAGCAAAGCTGACAGGAACTGAACAGGCCTTGGATCCTGGAAAAATGGACCAAGGACCTTCCAAGAGGAGGAGTAGCAGGGGTAAGGCAGAGCCTTCCCCCCAGGATCAGTCTGTAGAGACTCTTTTAGCAGAAGAGGATCTAGCTCCTGAAGAAGGAACTGCCCCAGAGGAACTGGAACCTGATCAGGTAGAGTTCTTGGGGCCGGGGGACCTTCTAGGGCAGACTTGAGCCTGGAGCAGCAGAGCTGCCCCACTCTTGAATCCCTCAGACAGCAAGCTGCTGCTGAGGCTGCAGGGAATGCCAGTGGGACCCATAAGATTTATTGGGATGAAGGGCTCCTTTACTCTGAGGGTCGAGACCCCAAGCCTGGTGCAGCCAGGAGGTTGGTCATACCTCAAAAGTTTAGGGGCTTCCTGCTCACACTGGCCCATGATATTCCCTTAGCAGGACACCTGGGCCAAAACAAGACTTGGGACAGAATTGTCCCTCACTTTCATTGGCCCCAGATGAGTGAAGACTGTAAGAGCTTTTGCAGCTCTTGCATCACCTGCCAGGCAAGTGGCAAGGCAGGTAAATCCACAAAGGCCCCCCTGATACCATTGCCTGTGGTGGGGGTGCCCTTTGAGAGGGTGGGGATTGACATTGTTGGTCCCCTGGACCCACCAACAGCATCTGGGCACAGGTTCATTCTAGTGGTAGTGGATCATGCCACTAGATACCCAGAAGCTATTCCCCTTAGGACCATCACAGCACCTGTGGTGGCACGGGCCCTCCTGGGAGTCTTTTCCAGAGTGGGGTTTCCTAAGGAGGTATTGTCTGACAGAGGTACAAACTTTATGAGTAGTTACCTGAAGGCAATGTGGAAGGAGTGTGGGGTTAACTATAAGTTCACCCCCCCTTACCACCCACAATGCAATGGTCTTGTTGAGAGATTCAACAAGACCTTAAAGGGTATGATAAAGGGCTCCCAGAAAAGCTTAGGCGAAAATGGGATGTTCTTCTACCCTGCCTTCTCTTTGCATTCTGTCAGGACCTTGACCTTCTTTACACACACAGGAGCAAAACTTCGCAAGCTCCGAATGCCTCCCTAGGTCTTCCCAGCGATCCGCCAAAAAACATGTGTCGCCAAAGAAACCCCAAGGGGGAAAGGGGAATGGGACAGAGAAGAGACAATCACTCAGCGACTCTTCTTTCTTCAGCCTGGAAGCCTCTCTATCTTCTGCTTTTCTTCTGGCTGGATTGCTTGTCGCACTAAAATAAATTTTAACATGAACTTAATCAATATTCTAGCACCCTAAACCCAACTCTTAAAACTGTGTGTTCAAACCTTTACACCTACCCTGTCACTGAATGATCAATGCCTCTCTTCTTGTATTTGGGTGTGTTAATGTATTGTCTTCTCCTTCTGGTGCTGTAACTAGAGATTTTTTACATGAGTTAGTTGTTACTCGTATTAATATATACAAATGTATTTTTTCTTGTCAGGCCTAAGGTTTTCCTCACCAGCTTCGTCCTGAAGGATGTTTTATCTGGATGCCTTAAGGTAAGTGGACCTTCCTTATTTCGTGCTCACTCTTGTCTTTTAATTGAAGTGATATCTTTTTTAAGCTAAATAGTTTTTTAGCAACTCTGTAATTTTTTATGAGTGAAAATATTTACACAGCCTTATCTAGTTTCTTTTCTCTGGACCCCTCACGGTCTAACTCTTTTTTCTGTTATTTCTCATTTCGCATATTTACATTCTGAAATTTCTTATATATACATTTGTGTGCGCCAATTATTGTAATGCTCAGGCGCTGTCTCCATTCAGCAATAGCGCTGTACAAATATTCCTTTATAGCCTTTTCATGAACTAAGACTGAGCGCTGACAGGCATTAATATCGATATTCCAAGCGCTACTCCAACTTTTTTTTCCTCACAAGTTAGTAACGGTCTTACTTGGATGCCAATGAACCGCAACTAGGAAACTCTGGAATTACACGACGAGTAACTTCCCTCAAAACTACGCGATGCTCATAAACTCTGACTTCTCTCCTCAGGATACTTCAGTGAAGTGCGCCTCTCCTCAGACCTGACACCTGGATCTTAACTAATTTGACCTGAAACACTAGAACGCTAACCTTCTGTTCAAAATGACAACCCCAGCGGCCATCTTGGATTGGATCGTCTATCGATGCCTAGTTCTGAGATGGTTGAGTCTTTTAGGGAGTTTGTTTCTCACAGGTAGCTTGTTGTTTAGAAACGACCTGACAATCCTGACAGTACCCCCTCTCAAAGAGCGTCCTCCCTGTTTGGGCTTTTTTGGAAATCTTCTATGAAATTCCCTGATTAATCTAGGGGCATTTACATTTGAATACACCTCCCACGACCTCTCCTCAGGTCCATAGCCCTTCCAATCCAGCAAATAGTACAGTTGTCCTTTATGTACTTTAGCATCAACTATTTGCTGAACCTCAAACTCTTCTCCCTTCACTGTTTGGATAGGTTTTGGCGTTTTCTGCATCCGTAAATCTTTTGACGCCTTCTTTAACAAGGAGACATGAAACACTGGATGTACTCGTAAACTTTTAGGCAACCTCAACTGGTAATTTAATGTACTTAATTTCTTCTCAATGACATAAGGGCCCACAAATCTTGGCTGTAATTTCCTGACTCCCTTAAGCCCTAGATTCTTAGAGTTTAGCCAAACCCTATCTCCCACCTGCAGTTCTGGTTCTTTCTTCCTTTTCCTGTCTGCATAGAATTTATAATTTTCCTTAGCCTTAATCAAATTTTCGGTGGCTAAACTATGCACTCGTGTCATATGCCCAACTAAATCTGTAACTTCTGGTACATCAGCCTCGTGAAAACTTAGGGATTGACGAGGATGTCTACCTGTGTTAAGATAAAAAGGCGAGTAACCAGTAGATACATTTTTCGCATTATTATGCGAAAATTCAGCTGCCCACAGGAAATCTGGCAAATCACCTTCCTGCTCTAACAGACACAGTCTTAAATATTGTTCTAATTCCTGATTGGTTCTCTCTGTCTGGCCATCTGTTTCTGGATGATAACTAGTAGTGTACCTAGTGTCTACGTTCAACTTCCTTGTGAAGGCCTTCCAAAAATGGGATAAGAATTGAGAACCCCTATCAGTTATCAAAACCTTAGGTATACCATGGGCTCGAACTATGGTTTGACTAAAAGCGTGTGCCAACGTTACTGCGGTAGGGACTCCCTTTAATGGTATAAAATGGGCCATTTTAGTAAATGCGTCTACACACACCAATATTGTGTCAAAACCCCTACTAGAGGGCAGATCTACAATTAGATCTAGGGTGATAGTGTGCCATGGGTAAGGTGGTGTTGGCAAGGGTTGCAGTAAACCTTTGGGTGGTTGTCGCTCCGGCTTTCCCCTAGCGCAGGTCTCACAAGTGGTTACATACTCTCGTACATCTTTTATCATGTTTGGCCACCAAAAACGTCGTCTCACTAAATCTTCAGTCTTGGTAATTCCCTTATGTCCAGCTAAAATATCATCATGACTCTCCTTCAGGGCCTTTTGCTGCATGTCGATTGCCGGCAAGTAAAGGGCTCCTTGATGGTAGGGTAACCCTTCTCGAATTTCTCTTCCGGAATCTTCTCTGAGCCACTCTTCCATTTCCTCCGAGGACATCTGACCTCTATCTTCCGGTAATTCTTGTAAAACTGCTCCTATCACTTTTTCTGCAGGGATAATTGTCTGATCCTTGGTTTCCTCGAAAACTCCTTCTGTACCCAATCTTGACAAGGCGTCTGCCTTTCCATTTTGTGATCCTGGGCGATAAGTGATAACGAAATCGTAGTCAGCAAAATATAACGACCAGCTTAACTGTCTTGGAGTTAAGGTTCTAGCAGACTTCAGGAATTTCAGATTTCTGTGATCTGTGTACACTGTCACCACATGCCTAGCTCCCATCAAGTAGTGTCTCCACTCCTTGAAAGCATCTTTTATGGCTAATAACTCCTTCTCGGTTATGGTGTAATTGACTTTTGCCGCAGTGAGTTTTCTTGAGCGATAGGCCACTGGATGCAGTTGTCCTGTAGTCTTATGTCTTTGAGATAATACTCCCCCCAAGGCCAAATTGGAAGCATCTGTTTCCACAAAAAATGGTTCCGATGGATCGGGATGTAATAAGATTGGCGCTGTAGTGAAATCCTTCTTAAGTTGCTTGAACGATTCTTCAGCTTCCACTGACCATTCAAATTTGGCTCCTTTCTTAAGTAATTTGGTCATGGGAATCAACTTCTGGGAAAAGTTTTGAATGAATCTCTTGTAGAAATTTGCAAACCCAATGAAACTTTGGATTTCTTTCACTGATTTAGGAGATTCCCACTCGATCACAGCCTTGATCTTATTTTCATCCATGGTTACCCCTTTTGGAGCTAATACGAATCCCAGAAACTCCACTGAGGACACACTGAAGGCACATTTTTCTAGTTTTACAAACAAGCTGTTTTCACGCAGTTTCTGCAGGACCTTCTTGACATGTTCTTCATGTTCATCTTCGGTACTCGAATAAATTAGGATATCATCGATGTATACTATTACATTCCGATCTATGCATTCCTTCAATACATCATTGATGAAATGTTGGAAGGCGGCTGGGGCGTTGCATAACCCATAGGGCATGACTTGATATTCAAAGAGCCCATGCTTAGTTCTAAAAGCCGTCTTCCATTCGTCTCCCTCACGAATTCGAACTAGATGGTAAGCCCCTCTTAGATCCAATTTGGTATAAATTTTCGCTCCTTTCACCTGATCCAATAAAACCGAAATTAAGGGCAAGGGATACCGATTCTTTACTGTAATCCGATTTATTGCCCTGTAGTCGATGCAGGTTCTCAATTCTCCACTCTTCTTTGGAATGAAAAAGAGTGGGGAAGAGACTGGGGATTGGGATGGTCTTATGAACCCGTTCTCTAAATACCTTTGAATGTACTCCTTCAGATGCTCGTCTTCTTGTTCAGTTAAGGCGTAAATTCTGCTACAGGGAAGATTGGATCCTGGTTCCAATTCAATTTTACAGTCAAAGTCTCTATGTGGAGGAAGTCTCTCCGCTTCCACCTCACTGAACACATCCTGAAACTCGATGTACTCTCCTGGCAGTTCCATCGTATCAATTACACAAGTAGTTGTATTCCTTTCACTTAGATGAAAAGCCGAGGTTTTCAATAGAATTTTTGCACATTCCTTAAAACAATTTTCCTGACAATAGTCCTAATTCAGTGTTAGTGTTCGAGCCCACCAATCTATTGCTGGATTATTCTCCGTGAGCCATGGTAGCCCCAATATTAATTGGAACTGGGGTGCGTCTATCAAATTAAATTGCAAGACTTCACGATGGCCTTCCTTCAATTCCATTTCCACTGGCTCGGTGTGGCTCACTATGGGACCAGAAGAAAGATTGGTTCCGTCTACTGCTCGAACGGCTTCTTTTCTTTCCTTCTTGATGGCTCTTAACCCAATCTTCTCTGCAAACTTCAAATCACAAAAGTTGCCCGTTGCTCCGGAATCAATCATGACAATTACTTGTCTTAGAATCTCTTCTCTATAACGTAGTGTCACCATTACAATCAAATGCGGAGCTGCGGATTGCAAGGTATTGGCCAAGGTATGAACATCTGGAGCTGTCTTAGAGTCTGCAACCACCAGTCCAACTCCACTTACTGGTGGTGCAATGCGTTTTCCGCCGGTGTCTGTTTGGGTTTCTTGGGACAGTTCCGGACGAAGTGTCCTGTACCTCCACAATATAAGCATTGCCTGTTTGTTTGTCGCCTCTCCTTCTCTTCCTTGGAAAGGGGCCCTCTGTCCGTTCCAATCTGCATGGGTTCTCCTCCACGATTTGAATCAGTTTCCTTACTTCCTTCAGGTCTTACACGATCAAACCTGGCTACACTTGGACGAACATCTCTCTTCCTCTCTCCTCTTCTTTCGCCTTGGCGGAAATCGATTTCCAAAACCAGATCTATTAATGCTGAAATCTCCGTGGGTCTGTTGGGCACTTGAGCTAAGGCATCTTTTAATTCCTCCTTTAACCCTCGATAGAATACTGCTGCTCGCTTGTTCTCTGGCCATTCGGTTTCTACAACCAGCTTATTGAACTGGGCCAAATATGCCACCAGATCTTGACTCCCCTGCTTGATTTCCAACAACTCATTGTCTGTGGCTTGAGATACTCTTCTCCTGTCGAATATTCGAAGAAATACTTTTTTAAATTCCTCCAAATCATATAAAATCGGAGAGTTGCTGGTCACCAAAGGCATTGACCAAGACGCAGCGTCACCACTTAGGTATGACAGGATAAATGCCACTCGAGACTGCGCATCAGGGAAAAGTGCCGGGCGACACATGAAGTGCAAGGTACATTGTGTCAGAAATACTTGGGCCTTTTGGGGATCCCCACCAAATCGCTCCGGGGGTGCTAAAGGAATCACAGGCGACAAGGAATGTATCACTTGTGTCGTGACTTTAGACTGAGAGGCTGATGCATCACTGGGGCTCCCCTCTGAGAATGCTGAGTATCTCAAACTAGGGCCTGACACTATATTACTTATCTTTAATGTTAAATCTGAGGTTTCTTTTCTCAACTCCCTATGGTCCTCTCTGACTGAAATTAGTTCTTTTTGGATTCCCTCTAATATTCCTCCTAACTTCGTTAAGTCCAAACCTTCCGCCATTTTGCTCAGGTGTGAAAATATACGTGGGCACTTCACTCTGTCAAGACCTTGACCTTCTTTACACACACAGGAGCAAAACGTCGCAAGCTCCCAATGCCTCCCTAGGTCTTCCCAGTGATCCGCCAATAAACATGTGTCGCCAAAGAAACCCCAAGGGGGAAGGGGAATGGTACAGAGAAGAGACAATCACTCAGCGACTCTTCTTTCTTCAGCCTGGAAGCCTCTCTATCTTCTGCTTTTCTTCTGGCTGGATTGCTTGTCACACTAAAATACATTTTAACATGAACTTAATCAATATTCTAGCACCCTAAACCCAACTCTTAAAACTGTGTGTTCAAACCTTTACACCTACCCTGTCACTGAATGATCAATGCCTCTCTTCTTGTATTTGGGTGTGTTAATGTATTGTCTTCTCCTTCTGGTGCTGTAACTAGAGATTTTTTACATGAGTTAGTTGTTACTCGTATTAATATATACAAATGTATTTTTTCTTGTCAGGCCTAAGGTTTTCCTCACCAGCTTCGTCCTGAAGGATGTTTTAACTGGATGCCTTAAGGTAAGTGGACCTTCCTTATTTTGTGCTCACTCTTGTCTTTTAATTGAAGTGATATCTTTTTTAAGCTAAATAGTTTTTTAGCAACTCTCTGTAATTTTTTATGAGGGAAAATATTTACACAGCCTTATCTAGTTTCTTTTCTCTGGACCCCTCACGGTCTAACTCTTTTTTCTGTTATTTCTCATTTCGCATATTTACATTCTGAAATTTCTTATATATGCATTTGTGTGCGCCAATTATTGTAATGCTCAGGCGCTGTCTCCATTCAGCAATAG
Source organism: Triturus cristatus (assembly GCF_964204655.1). NCBI lineage: Eukaryota > Metazoa > Chordata > Amphibia > Caudata > Salamandridae > Triturus > Triturus cristatus. The sequence goes on from NC_140583.1 coordinate 473,452, forward strand.
CGCTGTACAAATATTCCTTTATAGCCTTTTCATGAACTAAGACTGAGCGCTGACAGGCATTAATATCTATATTCCAAGCGCTACTCCGACTTTTGTTTCCTCACAAGTTAGTAACGGTCTTACTTGGATGCCAATGGACCGCAACTAGGAAGCTCTGGAATTACACGACGAGTAACTTCCCTCAAAACTACGCGACGCTCATAAACTCTGACTTCTCTCCTCAGGATACTTCAGTGAAGTGCGCCTCTCCTCAGACCTGACACCTGGATCTTAACTAATTTGACCTGAAACACTAGAACGCTAACCTTCTGTTCAAAATGACAACCCCAGCGGCCATCTTGGATTGGATCGTCTATCGATGCCTAGTTCTGAGATGGTTGAGTCTTTTAGGGAGTTTGTTTCTCACAGGTAGCTTGTAGTTTAGAAACGACCTGACAATCCTGACACACACACAGAGGTGCCACAAAAGGGGGTTGGTTATAGCCCCTTTGAACTTTTGTTTGGCCATCCTGTTAGAGGGCCACTTTGTCTAGTGAAGGAGGGATGGGAGCAACCTCTCAAACCCCCTAAACAGGATATAGTGGACTATGTACTTGGTCTCCGCTCCCGGATGGCTGAGTACATGAAGAAGGCAACTAAAAACCTGGAGGCAAGTCAGGAATTACAGAAAGCCTGGCATGACCAAAAGGCTGTCCTGGTGGTGTACCAGCCAGGGCAGAAGGTATGGGTGTTGGAGTCGGTGGCCCCAGTAGCTCTCCAAGATGAGTGGAGTGGACCCCATACCATTTTGGAGAAAAAGGGAGAGGTTACCTACCTGGTAGATCTTGGCACTCCGAGAAGTCCCCACAGGGTACTTCATGTCAATAGGTTGAAAGCATATGTGGACAGGGCTGACATGGGCTTGCTCATGGCAACAGATGAGGGACAGGAGGAAGAGAGTGACCCTCTCCCAGACCTGCTCTCTCAGAACCCTGACGATGGGTCAGTTGATGGAGTAGCCTTGGCAGGCAGCCTCACAGACCAGCAGCAAGCAGACTGTAGACAGGTTCTACAGACTTACAGACATATGTTTTCTCTGACTCCAAGTCAGACCACCTGGTGCACTCACAAAGTGGACACTGGGGACAGTCTGCCTGTCAAGAATAAGATCTACAGGCAACCTGACCATGTCAGTGACTGCATAAGGACAGAAGTCCAAAAGATGTTGGAGTTGGGAGTGATTGAGCCCTCAGATAGCCCTTGGGCTAGCCCAGTAGTCCTAGTACCAAAATCTCACACCCAGGGTGGTAAGAGAGAGATGAGGTTCTGTGTCGACTACAGGGGACTCAATGCAGTCACTAAGACTGATGCTCACCCAATTCCCAGAGCAGATGAGCTCATAGATAGATTGGCCTCAGCCAAGTATCTGAGCACATTTGATCTGACAGCTGGCTACTGGCAGATAAAGGTAGCTGAGTCTGCAAAAGCCAAAACTGCATTTTCTACCCCTGGTGGGCATTTTCAATTTATTGTGATGCCCTTTGGTTTGAAAAATGCACCTGCCACTTTTCAAAGGTTGGTGAACCAAGTCCTCTCAGGCCTGGAAGACTTTAGTGCAGCATATCTAGATGATATTGCTGTCTTTAGCTCCACCTGGGAAGATCACCTGATCCACCTGAGAAAAGTTTTGGAAGCCCTGCAGAAAGCTGGGCTCACTATCAAGGCTACTAAATGCCAGATAGGGCAGAGTCAGGTTGTATACCTGGGTCACCTTGTAGTTGGAGGCCAGGTTCAACCACTTCAGAGCAAAATCCAGACCATCATGGACTGGGTTGCTCCAACCACCCAGACTCAGGTTCAAACTTTCTTGGGCCTGACTGGTTATTATAGGAGGTTTGTAAAGGGATATGGATCCATAGTGACCCCCTTGAATGACCTCACCTCTAAGAGGATGCCCAAAAAGGTTCAGTGGACTGTCAGCTGTCAGAAAGCTTTTGATGACCTAAAACAGGCAATGTGCTCTGCTCCAGTGCTCCAAAGCCCCAACTACTCCAAAGAATTCATAGTTCAAATTGATGCTTCAGAGGTGGGGGTAGGTGCTGTGTTATCACAACTGAATGAGGAAGGCCAGGATCAACCAGTAGCTTTTATTAGCAGAAGGTTGACCCCCAGAGAGAAACGTTGGTCAGCCATAGAGAGGGAGGCCTTTGCTGTGGTCTGGGCCTTGAAGAAGCTGAGGCCATACTTGTTTGGCACTCACTTAATTGTTCAGACAGACCATAAGCCCCTCCTATGGCTAAAACAGATGAAGGGTGAAAACCCCAAACTACTCAGGTGGTCCATTTCCCTACAGGGGATGGACTATACAGTGGAACGTAGACCTGGGAGCAACCATGCCAATGCAGATGGCCTCTCCAGATATTTCCACTTAGAACATGAAGACTCAACTGGTCAAGGTTAGTTTAAATGTCCCTGCGTTTGGAGGGGGGGGGGGTTATGTAGGAGAGTGGCATCGACTGCATAGTTGCCCCCAACTTTTTGCTGATGATTTGACTGTTTTTATGACTTTAGCCAGGCTGTGGCCCTGCTATCCAGGACCCCAGCCTATCTGCTTCCTCTGTTAAATGATGTGAGTACCCTAGGTACCAACCAATTGGATGCTGAGGGTGCCCTGACAGTCCCTTGTAGATGGTACCCTATGTACCCAGGGCATGGGTCCCTCAGTAGGCCTACCAGGGCTGCAGCACTTATTGTGCCACCCTGGGACAGCCATACAAACTGACACCACCAGACCACTACTGTAGTCTGGGTAAGGTGGTGCTAGCACCCCTTACAAGGATATAGGTACCCTATATCCCACCCCATTACAACACATGTACTCTCATAGGTCACCCCTATAGCAGGCCTTGTTAATCCTACAGGGCAGGGTGCTGAGGTATGTGTGAGGGAGGACCCCTACATGAGTAGGGCCTCTCTGCAACCTTCATAAAATCGTTACTGGGTTGTTTGTAGTGTAGCCATACCATATACTCTTAACCGCATTATAAGTCTATCGCGATACCGCGACAACTTGAGAATGGCTACACAGAACCATATCGTGTTTGGTGTCAAACATGTAGGAATCATACCCCCAGTCCAGCCATGGGCATGAGGGTACGATTCCCCCCTGCTAGAGGGGCGATATGGGAAAAGCGGTAGAATTTAGACACCAATTTAAAAGTGCACAAGTTTCCCAAAATGGCTACTGCCCGCCACCTACACGACCCTGGCTGGCTGTTGCTGGGGAAAACCCCAGCCTCGCCAGCTGGACAATAGGGCTCCTGTGGCAGGGAGGTGCTAGCATCTCCCCAGACAGGATAATGTGGATTGGAACAGGGTGGGTGCACCAAATGTCCTTTCAGAGTTGCACGTAGGCAGCTGCAGAGACCTAATTCTGCATACACCACTTGGAACCGGTTCATGGGCATCCTGCCCCTCACCCAGGCGGGAAACACACAAAGGGGAGAGGGTGTAGCCACCCTTTCCCGCCTCACCACTCATTGGTGGACACTACTCTGGACACTCCCCTAATCTTGGGGATAAAGGTGAATAACGTGGCCTCAGATTAATCTTGAACTTTACAGTCTTGACCTTCGACTTGCTGCTGCCCAGCTGACAGAAGAAATCTCCCTTGGGATAAAGGAGTTATCCCCCTGCTTGGCAGGCACCTGAAACACTGCAAGTGACCCGGTTGGAACTTCGCTGCTCCGACGGACTTCAACGACTTCCAGCACCCTTGAGGTGGGTTTCCAGCGCATCCCAGAGGCCAGTGAGTGTGCTCAATGAGTTTGGGCACCATGGACCATGTGGGTGCCGAGATCCCCAATACCCCAGGACACCAACCACCTCTTGCATAGCACACGACCATGACCAGTGGGGAAGTTGTGCTTTGGCCCGTTTACGAGCCAACCACTCTACAGCAATTGTGCCAAACACCAGCACCCTAGCCCCCTCCGGTGGCCCGTGGGTGCCCTTTTACAAACACCAAATTGCCACCTCCCGCAGTCCCTTGTCTCTCAACTTGTGGGCCCTAGCGGAGGTCTATTTCTACAATCAAGAGTTCCCCTGGTTGCTCCAGGCCTGCTCTACAGTCTCTCAAAAGGAGACCTCTCCCAGACCTCGTGGGTCTGCACTGTAGCTGATTTGTTTATTCTTCGTAGGTTGCGGTTGCCAAGGCTTAGTGGATCCAATCCAGACACTAACACCGCAGCAACCCTCATCCGACATCGGACAGTCGCCCTCCGAAAGCTGGCTTTCCTTGAAGCCTCCCGGAGCCCGTAGCTGCAGATCCAAGCGACAGCACCTCCCACCTGAAGCCCCCGACATCGAAGGGCTCCTTGCTTTGAGCCTCCTGGTCACTGTGCCATGACCCAGACTCTGTCCCCTCTGCTTTCAGGTTCTTCTCTACAATCTTCACATCTTTGACCTTCACGGCATCATCGACGCTTTTGGCTAGCAGCACTTTTGAACATTTTCCTATAGAAAATCAGCCCGCAACCCGACACCAGAATCGACCTATGCACCTGGCTTCCCTGGGGCAGGTAACAGTGGTACCTCGGTACTCTCGTGATAGTGGGCTCCTCAAAAGCTTAAGTCTAAAGTTTTAACTTTGTACTCCTGCTAGAAGTGACTTTAATCTGTGTAATTTAAACCGCGACATTCTCCATAGGCTAACATTGAGATCCCGATAGCAGCTCTTTTCACTGCACGCTTCTCCCGTGGGTCCCCTTCCTCATAACTGTGGGTGGATTCTGAAGGGGCAAGCGATCCTGAATGCCCTAGGCATTGTCTGTAAAATTGTCGTGGTTCTTATACCACTTTTTGATATATGGTTTGGTTCCCCCCTGGGGCCCATTGATTCCTGTGTTATTTATTGTGTTTATAAATGCTTGTTGGAAGTGTAACTTTGCCACTAGTCTCATAAAGCGACTGTGGGATTCTGTCTAGAATAAATACATATATTTTATATATATACCTGTGTGGGCTACTCTTTCATTTGGTTATTCAAGAGGTTATTATGGTAAAGCAATAAGCTTAACACTCCTTCAAGACTTAGCCTGAAGGCTGCTCTCCACAGCTACCACTAGGATAGCTTTCTTTAAAGGTTGTCTTAAACCTATCATCAATAAGAGTCGAATTGGACTGGTGCAAGGTGGCCACTATAACTAGTGACCAGCATATGCCAGGCCAACTTCTCACACTAGAGATCAGCACTATCTGCGCCAAGTGTGGCGAAACACTCGAACACTCTTGAAGCAAGCAAGTAACTGAAACTGCATTTACCACAATGCTAGGGGGGAACCTTGCTGGGAGGTGAAGCGGTGTGCTCCCACCCCTGTTCATGTTTAAAAGTACTCCAGTGAGTCATTGAGCTGACGAGCTCGTGGATGAAGCGCCTGCATGCTTGTGAGAGGTACCTGACCAGAAAAAGATGTTGGCAGCCTATTCAGCAAACACCAAATTTCAAAGACTGTAATCGCTACTGATGACGGTTAAAGAAACAGAAACATGTGTCTAGAAATCAGCACTATCTGCGCGAACAGTGGCGAAACACTCGAACACTCTTGAAGCAAGCAAGTAACTGAAACTGCATTTACCAAAATGCCAGGGCGAAGCTTGCAGGGAGGTGAAACGGTGTGCTCCCACCCCTGTTCCTGTTTAATAGTACTCCCGTGAGTCATTGAGCTGACGAGCTCGCGGATGAAGCACCCGCATGCCTGTGAGAGGTACCTGAACTGACAAAGATGTTGGCAGCCTACTCAGCAAACCGCACATTTGAAAGACTGTAATCTCTACTGATGACGGTTAAAGAACCAGAAACACGTGTCTAGAGATTAGCACCAACTGCGCCAACTGTGGCGAAACACTCGAACACTCTTGAAGCAAGCAAGTAACTGAAGCTGCATTTAGCACAATGCCAGGGGCGATCCTTGTCGGGAGGTGAAGAGGTATGCTCCCACCCCTGCTCCTGTTTAAAAGTACTCCCGTGAGTCATTGAGCTGACGAGCTCGTGGATGAAGCACCCGCATGCCTGTGAGAAGTACCTCACCTGAGAAAGAAGTTGGCAGCTTATTCAGCAATCCCCAAATTTCAAAGACTGTAATCTCTACTGATGACGGTTAAAGAACCAGAAACATGTGCCTAGAGATCAGCACTATCTGCGCCAACAGTGGCGAAACACTCGAACACTCTTGAAGCAAGCAAGTAACTGAAACTGCATTTACCACAATGCCAAGGGCAAATCTTGCTGAGAGGTGAAGCTGTGTGCTCCCACCCCAGTTCCTGCTTAATAGTACTCCAGTGAGTCATTGAGCTGACGAGCTCGTGGATGAAGCACCCGCATGCCTGTGAGCGGTACCTGACCTGAGAAAGATGTTGGCAGCCTACTCAACAAACACCACATTTGAAAGACTGTAATCTCTACTGATGATGGTTAAAGAACCAGAAACACATGTCTAGAGGTTAGCACTATATGTGCCAACTGTGGCGAAATACTCAAACACTCTTGAAGCAAGAAAGTAACGGAAGCTGCATTTACCACAATGCCAGGGGCGATCCTTGCTGGGAGTTGAAGCGGTGTGCTCCCACCCCTGTTCCTGTTTAAAAGTACTCCAGTGAGTCATTGAGCTGACGAGCTCATGGATGAAGCACCCGCATGCCTGTGAGAGGTACCTGACCTGAGAAAGATGTTGGCAGACTACTCAGCAATCCACAAATTTCAAAGACTGTAATCTCTACAGATGACGGTTAAAGAACCAGAAACATGTGCCTAGAGATCAGCACTATCTGCGCCAACAGTGGCGAAACACTTGAATGCTCTTGAAGCAAGCAAGTAACTGAAACTGCATTTACCACACTGCCAGGGGCTAATCTTGCTGGAAGGTGAAACCGTGTGCTCCCACACCTGTTCCTATTTAATAGTACTCCCGTGAGTCATTGAGCTGACGAGCTCGTGGATGAAGCACCCGCATGCCTATGAGAGGTACCTGACCTGAGAAAGATGTTGGCACCTTACTCAGCAAACCCCACATTTGAAAGACTGTAATCTCTACTGATGACGGTTAATGAAAAAGAAACACGTGTCTAGAGATTAGCACTATCTGCCCAACTGTGGCGAAACACTCGAAAACTCTTGAAGCAAGCAAGTAACTGAAGCTGCATTTACCACAATGCCAGGGGCGATCCTTGCTGGGAGTTGAAGCGGTGTGCTCCCACCCCTGTTCCTGTTTAAAAGTACTCCAGTGAGTCATTGAGCTGACGAGCTCATGGATGAAGCACCCGCATGCCTGTGAGAGGTACCTGACCTGAGAAAGATGTTGGCAGACTACTCAGCAATCCACAAATTTCAAAGACTGTAATCTCTACAGATGACGGTTAAAGAACCAGAAACATGTGCCTAGAGATCAGCACTATCTGCGCCAACAGTGGCGAAACACTCGAATGCTCTTGAAGCAAGCAAGTAACTGAAACTGCATTTACCACACTGCCAGGGGCTAATCTTGCTGGGAGGTGAAGCGTGTGCTCCCACACCTGTTCCTATGGCTAAAACAGATGAAGGGTGAAAACCCCAAACTACTCAGGTGGTCCATTTCCCTACAGGGGATGGACTATACAGTGGAACGTAGACCTGGGAGCAACCATGCCAATGCAGATGGCCTCTCCAGATATTTCCACTTAGAACATGAAGACTCAACTGGTCAAGGTTAGTTTAAATGTCCCTGCGTTTGGAGGGGGGGGGTTATGTAGGAGAGTGGCATCGACTGCATAGTTGCCCCCAACTTTTTGCTGATGATTTGACTGTTTTTATGACTTTAGCCAGGCTGTGGCCCTGCTATCCAGGACCCCAGCCTATCTGCTTCCTCTGTTAAATGATGTGAGTACCCTAGGTACCAACCAATTGGATGCTGAGGGTGCCCTGACAGTCCCTTGTAGATGGTACCCTATGTACCCAGGGCATGGGTCCCTCAGTAGGCCTACCAGGGCTGCAGCACTTATTGTGCCACCCTGGGACAGCCATACAAACTGACACCACCCGACCACTACTGTAGTCTGGGTAAGGTGGTGCTAGCACCCCTTACAAGGATATAGGTACCCTATATCCCACCCCATTACAACACATGTACTCTCATAGGTCACCCCTATAGCAGGCCTTGTTAATCCTACAGGGCAGGGTGCTGAGGTATGTGTGAGGGGGGACCCCTACATGAGTAGGGCCTCTCTGCAACCTTCATAAAATCGTTACTGGGTTGTTTGTAGTGTAGCCATACCATATACTCTTAACCGCATTATAAGTCTATCGCGATACCGCGACAACTTGAGAATGGCTACATAGAACCATATCGTGTTTGGTGTCAAACATGTAGGAATCATACCCCCAGTCCAGCCATGGGCATGAGGGTACGATTCCCCCCTGCTAGAGGGGCGATATGGGAAAAGCGGCTGTTGCTGGGGAAAACCCCAGCCTCGCCAGCTGGACAATAGGGCTCCTGTGGCAGGGAGGTGCTAGCATCTCCCCAGACAGGATAATGTGGATTGGAACAGGGTGGGTGCACCAAATGTCCTTTCAGAGTTGCACGTAGGCAGCTGCAGAGACCTAATTCTGCATACACCACTTGGAACCGGTTCAGGGGCATCCTGCCCCTCACCCAGGCGGGAAACACACAAAGGGGAGAGGGTGTAGCCACCCTTTCCCGCCTCACCACTCATTGGTGGACACTACTCTGGACACTCCCCTAATCTTGGGGATAAAGGTGAATAACGTGGCCTCAGATTAATCTTGAACTTTACAGTCTTGACCTTCGACTTGCTGCTGCCCAGCTGACAGAAGAAATCTCCCTTGGGATAAAGGAGTTATCCCCCTGCTTGGCAGGCACCTGAAACACTGCAAGTGACCCGGTTGGAACTTCGCTGCTCCGACAGACTTCAACGACTTCCAGCACCCTTGAGGTGGGTTTCCAGCGCATCCCAGAGGCCAGTGAGTGTGCTCAACGAGTTTGGGCACCATGGACCATGTGGGTGCCGAGATCCCCAATACCCCAGGACACCAACCACCTCTTGCATAGCACACGACCATGACCAGTGGGGAAGTTGTGCTTTGGCCCGTTTACGAGCCAACCACTCTACAGCAATTGTGCCAAACACCAGCACCCTAGCCCCCTCCGGTGGCCCGTGGGTGCCCTTTTACAAACACCAAATTGCCACCTCCCGCAGTCCCTTGTCTCTCAACTTGTGGGCCCTAGCGGAGGTCTATTTCTACAATCAAGAGTTCCCCTGGTTGCTCCAGGCCTGCTCTACAGTCTCTCAAAAGGAGACCTCTCCCAGACCTCGTGGGTCTGCACTGTAGCTGATTTGTTTATTCTTCGTAGGTTGCGGTTGCCAAGGCTTAGTGGATCCAATCCAGACACTAACACCGCAGCAACCCTCATCCGACATCGGACAGTCGCCCTCCGAAAGCTGGCTTTCCTTGAAGCCTCCCGGAGCCCGTAGCTGCAGATCCAAGCGACAGCACCTCCCACCTGAAGCCCCCGACATCGAAGGGCTCCTTGCTTTGAGCCTCCTGGTCACTGTGCCATGACCCAGACTCTGTCCCCTCTGCTTTCAGGTTCTTCTCTACAATCTTCACATCTTTGACCTTCACGGCATCATCGACGCTTTTGGCTAGCAGCACTTTTGAACATTTTCCTATAGAAAATCAGCCCGCAACCCGACACCAGAATCGACCTATGCACCTGGCTTCCCTGGGGCAGGTAACAGTGGTACCTCGGTACTCTCGTGATAGTGGGCTCCTCAAAAGCTTAAGTCTAAAGTTTTAACTTTGTACTCCTGCTAGAAGTGACTTTAATCTGTGTAATTTAAACCGCGACATTCTCCATAGGCTAACATTGAGATCCCGATAGCAGCTCTTTTCACTGCACGCTTCTCCCGTGGGTCCCCTTCCTCATAACTGTGGGTGGATTCTGAAGGGGCAAGCGATCCTGAATGCCCTAGGCATTGTCTGTAGAATTGTCGTGGTTCTTATACCACTTTTTGATATATGGTTTGGTTCCCCCCTGGGGCCCATTGATTCCTGTGTTATTTATTGTGTTTATAAATGCTTGTTGGAAGTGTAACTTTGCCACTAGTCTCATAAAGCGACTGTGGGATTCTGTCTAGAATAAATACATATATTTTATATATATACCTGTGTGGGCTACTCTTTCATTTGGTTATTCAAGAGGTTATTATGGTAAAGCAATAAGCTTAACACTCCTTCAAGACTTAGCCTGAAGGCTGCTCTCCACAGCTACCACTAGGATAGCTTTCTTTAAAGGTTGTCTTAAACCTATCATCAATAAGAGTCGAATTGGACTGGTGCAAGGTGGCCACTATAACTAGTGACCAGCATATGCCAGGCCAACTTCTCACACTAGAGATCAGCACTATCTGCGCCAAGTGTGGCGAAACACTCGAACACTCTTGAAGCAAGCAAGTAACTGAAACTGCATTTACCACAATGCTAGGGGGGAACCTTGCTGGGAGGTGAAGCGGTGTGCTCCCACCCCTGTTCATGTTTAAAAGTACTCCAGTGAGTCATTGAGCTGACGAGCTCGTGGATGAAGCGCCTGCATGCTTGTGAGAGGTACCTGACCAGAGAAAGATGTTGGCAGCCTATTCAGCAAACACCAAATTTCAAAGACTGTAATCGCTACTGATGACGGTTAAAGAAACAGAAACATGTGTCTAGAAATCAGCACTATCTGCGCGAACAGTGGCGAAACACTCGAACACTCTTGAAGCAAGCAAGTAACTGAAACTGCATTTACCAAAATGCCAGGGCGAAGCTTGCAGGGAGGTGAAACGGTGTGCTCCCACCCCTGTTCCTGTTTAATAGTACTCCCGTGAGTCATTGAGCTGACGAGCTCGCGGATGAAGCACCCGCATGCCTGTGAGAGGTACCTGAACTGACAAAGATGTTGGCAGCCTACTCAGCAAACCGCACATTTGAAAGACTGTAATCTCTACTGATGACGGTTAAAGAACCAGAAACACGTGTCTAGAGATTAGCACCAACTGCGCCAACTGTGGCGAAACACTCGAACACTCTTGAAGCAAGCAAGTAACTGAAGCTGCATTTACCACAATGCCAGGGGCGATCCTTGTCGGGAGGTGAAGAGGTATGCTCCCACCCCTGCTCCTGTTTAAAAGTACTCCCGTGAGTCATTGAGCTGACGAGCTCGTGGATGAAGCACCCGCATGCCTGTGAGAAGTACCTCACCTGAGAAAGAAGTTGGCAGCTTATTCAGCAATCCCCAAATTTCAAAGACTGTAATCTCTACTGATGACGGTTAAAGAACCAGAAACATGTGCCTAGAGATCAGCACTATCTGCGCCAACAGTGGCGAAACACTCGAACACTCTTGAAGCAAGCAAGTAACTGAAACTGCATTTACCACAATGCCAAGGGCAAATCTTGCTGAGAGGTGAAGCTGTGTGCTCCCACCCCAGTTCCTGCTTAATAGTACTCCAGTGAGTCATTGAGCTGACGAGCTCGTGGATGAAGCACCCGCATGCCTGTGAGCGGTACCTGACCTGAGAAAGATGTTGGCAGCCTACTCAACAAACACCACATTTGAAAGACTGTAATCTCTACTGATGATGGTTAAAGAACCAGAAACACATGTCTAGAGGTTAGCACTATATGTGCCAACTGTGGCGAAATACTCAAACACTCTTGAAGCAAGAAAGTAACGGAAGCTGCATTTACCACAATGCCAGGGGCGATCCTTGCTGGGAGTTGAAGCGGTGTGCTCCCACCCCTGTTCCTGTTTAAAAGTACTCCAGTGAGTCATTGAGCTGACGAGCTCATGGATGAAGCACCCGCATGCCTGTGAGAGGTACCTGACCTGAGAAAGATGTTGGCAGACTACTCAGCAATCCACAAATTTCAAAGACTGTAATCTCTACAGATGACGGTTAAAGAACCAGAAACATGTGCCTAGAGATCAGCACTATCTGCGCCAACAGTGGCGAAACACTCGAATGCTCTTGAAGCAAGCAAGTAACTGAAACTGCATTTACCACACTGCCAGGGGCTAATCTTGCTGGAAGGTGAAACCGTGTGCTCCCACACCTGTTCCTGTTTAATAGTACTCCCGTGAGTCATTGAGCTGACGAGCTCGTGGATGAAGCACCCGCATGCCTGTGAGAGGTACCTGACCTGAGAAAGATGTTGGCAGCTTACTCAGCAAACCCCACATTTGAAAGACTGTAATCTCTACTGATGACGGTTAATGAAAAATAAACACGTGTCTAGAGATTAGCACTATCTGCCCAACTGTGGCGAAACACTCGAAAACTCTTGAAGCAAGCAAGTAACTGAAGCTGCATTTACCACAATGCCATGGGCGATCCTTGTTGAGAGGTGAAGCAGTGTGCTCCCACCCCTGTTCCTGTTTAAAAGTACTCCCGTGAGTCATTGAGCTGATGAGCTCGTGGATGAAGCACCCGCATGCCTCTGAGAGGTACCTGACCTGAAAAAGATGTTGTCACCAATCCCCAAATTTCAAAGACTGTAATCTCTACTGATGACTGTTAAAGAACCAGAAACATGTGCCTAGAGATCAGCACTATGTGCGCCAACAGTGGCGAAACACTTAAACACTCTTGAAGCAAGCAAGTAACTGAAACTGCATTCACCACAATGCCAAGGGCAACTCTTGCTGGGAGGTGAAGCTGTGTGCTCCCACCCCAGTCCCTGCTTAATAGTACTCCCGTGAGTCATTGAGCTGACGAGCTCGTGAATGAAGCACCCGCATGCCTGTGAGAGGTACCTGACCTGAGAAAGATGTTGGCAGCCTACTCAACAAATCCCACATTTGAAAGACTGTAATCTCTACTGATGACGGTTAAAGAACCAGAAACACGTGTCTAGAGATCAGCACTATCTGCGCCAACTGTGGAGAAACAGTCGAACACTCTTGAAGCAAGCAAGTACCTGAAACTGCATTTACCACAATGCCAGGGGCGAAACTTGCTGGGAGGTGAAACGTTGAGCTCCCACCCCCTATTCCTGTTTAATAGTACTCCTGTGAGTCATTAGGCTGACGAGCTCGCGGATGAAGCACCTGCATGCCTGTGAGAGGGACCTGAACTGAGAAAGATGTTGGCAGCCTACTCAGCAAACCGCACATTTGAAAGACTGTAATCTCTACTGATGACGGGTAAAGAACCAGAAACATGTGCCTAGAGATCAGCACTATCTGCGCAAACAGTGGCGAAACACTCGAATACTCTTGAAGCAAGCAAGTAACTGAAACTGCATTTACCACATTACCAGGGGCAAACCTTGCTGGGAGGTGAAGCGGTGTGCTCCCACCCCTGTTCCTGTTTAATAGTACTCCCGTGAGTCATTGAGCTGACGAGCAGGTGGATGAAGTACGCGCATGCCTGTGAGAGGTACCTGACCCGAGAACGATGTTGGCAGCCTACTCAGCAAACCCCATATTTGAAAGACTGTAATCTCTACTGACGGCGGTTAAAGAACCAGAAACACATGTCTAGAGATCAGCACTATCTGCGCCAACTTTGGCGAAACAATCGAACACTCTTGAAGCAATCAAGTAACAACTGCATTTACCACAATGGAAGGGGCGAACATTACTGGGAGGTGAAGCAGTGTGCTCCCACCCCTGTTCCTGTTTAATAGTACTCCCGTGAGTCATTGAGCTGACGAGCTCTTGGATGAAGCACCTGCATGCCTGTGAGAGGTACCTGACCTGAAAAAGATGTTGGCAGCCTACTCAGCAAACCCCAGATTTGAAAGACTGTAATCTGTACTGATGACGGTTAAAGAACCAGAAACACGTCTCTAGAGATCAGCACAATCTGCGCCAACTGGGGCGAAACACTCGAACACTCTTGAAGCAAGCAAGAAACTGAAACTGCATTTACCACAATGCCAGGGGGGAACCTTGCTGGGAGGTGAAACATTGTGCTCCCACCCCTGTTCCTGTTTAATAGTACTCCTGTGAGTCATTAAGCTGACAATATCACGGATGAAGCACCCGCATGCCTGTGAGAGGTACCTGAATTGAGAATGATGTTGGCAGCCTACTCAGCAAACCGCACATTTGAAAGACTGTAATCTCTACTGATGACGGTTAAAGAACCAGTAACACGTGTCTAGAGATTAGCACCAACTGCGCCAACTGTGGCGAAACACTCGAACACTCTTGAAGCAAGCAAGTAACTGAAGCTGCATTTACCACAATGCCAGGGGCGATCCTTGTCGGGAGGTGAAGAGGTATGCTCCCACCCCTGCTCCTGTTTAAAAGTACTCCCGTGAGTCATTGAGCTGACAAGCTCGTGGATGAAGCACCCGCATGCCTGTGAGAAGTACCTCACCTGAGAAAGAAGTTGGCAGCTTATTCAGCAATCCCCAAATTTCAAAGACTGTAATCTCTACTGATGACGGTTAAAGAACCAGAAACATGTGCCTAGAGATCAGCACTATCTGCGCCAACAGTGGCGAAACACTCGAACACTCTTGAAGCAAGCAAGTAACTGAAACTGCATTTACCACAATGCCAAGGGCAAATCTTGCTGAGAGGTGAAGCTGTGTGCTCCCACCCCAGTTCCTGCTTAATAGTACTCCAGTGAGTCATTGAGCTGACGAGCTCGTGGATGAAGCACCCACATGCCTGTGAGCGGTACCTGACCTGAGAAAGATGTTGGCAGCCTACTCAACAAACGCCACATTTGAAAGACTGTAATCTCTACTGATGACGGTTAAAGAACCAGAAACACATGTCTAGAGGTTAGCACTATATGCGCCAACTGTGGCGAAATACTCAAACACTCTTGAAGCAAGCAAGTAACTGAAGCTGCATTTACCACAATGCCAGGGGCGATCCTTGCTGGGAGTTGAAGCGGTGTGCTCCCACCCCTGTTCCTGTTTAAAAGTACTCCAGTGAGTCATTGAGCTGACGAGCTCATGGATGAAGCACCCGCATGCCTGTGAGAGGTACCTGACCTGAGAAAGATGTTGGCAGACTACTCAGCAATCCACAAATTTCAAAGACTGTAATCTCTACAGATGACGGTTAAAGAACCAGAAACATGTGCCTAGAGATCAGCACTATCTGCGCCAACAGTGGCGAAACACTCGAATGCTCTTGAAGCAAGCAAGTAACTGAAACTGCATTTACCACACTGCCAGGGGCTAATCTTGCTGGGAGGTGAAGCGTGTGCTCCCACACCTGTTCCTGTTTAATAGTACTCCCGTGAGTCATTGAGCTGACGAGCTCGTGGATGAAGCACCCGCATGCCTATGAGAGGTACCTGACCTGAGAAAGATGTTGGCAGCTTACTCAGCAAACCCCACATTTGAAAGACTGTAATCTCTACTGATGACGGTTAATGAAAAAGAAACACGTGTCTAGAGATTAGCACTATCTGCCCAACTGTGGCGAAACACTCGAAAACTCTTGAAGCAAGCAAGTAACTGAAGCTGCATTTACCACAATGCCATGGGCGATCCTTGTTGAGAGGTGAAGCAGTGTGCTCCCACCCCTGTTCCTGTTTAAAAGTACTCCCATGAGTCATTGAGCTGATGAGCTCGTGGATGAAGCACCCGCATGCCTCTGAGAGGTACCTGACCTGAGAAAGATGTTGGCAGCCAGAAACCAGAAACCAGAACCAGAAACACATGTCTAGAGATCAGCACTATCTGCGCCAACTGTGGCGAAACACTCTAACACTCTTGAAGCAATCAAGTAACTGAAACTGCATTTACCACAATGAAAGGGGCAACCATTGCTGGGAGGTGAAGCGGTGTGCTCCCACCCCTGTTCCTGTTTAATAGTACTCCCGTGAGTCATTGAGTTGACGAGCTCGTGGATGAAGCACCCGCATGCCTGTGAGAGGTACCTGACCTGAAAAAGATGTTGTCACCAATCCCCAAATTTCAAAGACTGTAATCTCTACTGATGACTGTTAAAGAACCAGAAACATGTGCCTAGAGATCAGCACTATGTGCGCCAACAGTGGCGAAACACTTGAACACTCTTGAAGCAAGCAAGTAACTGAAACTGCATTCACCACAATGCCAAGGGCAACTCTTACTGGGAGGTGGCGCTGTGTGCTCCCACCCCAGTCCCTGCTTAATAGTACTCCCGTGAGTCATTGAGCTGACGAGCTCGTGAATGAAGCACCCGCATGCCTGTGAGAGGTACCTGACCTGAGAAAGATGTTGGCAGCCTACTCAACAAATCCCACATTTGAAAGACTGTAATCTCTACTGATGACGGTTAAAGAACCAGAAACACGTGTCTAGAGATCAGCGCTATCTGCGCCAACTGTGGAGAAACAGTCGAACACTCTTGAAGCAAGCAAGTACCTGAAACTGCATTTACCACAATGCCAGGGGCGAAACTTGCTGGGAGGTGAAACGTTGAGCTCCCACCCCCTGTTCCTGTTTAATAGTACTCCTGTGAGTCATTAGGCTGACGAGCTCGCGGATGAAGCACCTGCATGCCTGTGAGAGGGACCTGAACTGAGAAAGATGTTGGCAGCCTACTCAGCAAACCGCACATTTGAAAGACTGTAATCTCTACTGATGACGGTTAAAGAACCAGAAACATGTGCCTAGAGATCAGCACTATCTGCGCCAACAGTGGCGAAACACTCGAATACTCTTGAAGCAAGCAAGTAACTGAAACTGCATTTACCACATTACCAGGGGCAAACCTTGCTGGGAGGTGAAGCGGTGTGCTCCCACCCCTGTTCCTGTTTAATAGTACTCCCGTGAGTCATTGAGCTGACGAGCAGGTGGATGAAGTACGCGCATGCCTGTGGGAGGTACCTGACCCGAGAATGATGTTGGCAGCCTACTCAGCAAACCCCATATTTGAAAGACTGTAATCTCTACTGATGGCGGTTAAAGAACCAGAAACACATGTCTAGAGATCAGCACTATCTGCGCCAACTGTGGCGAAACAATCGAACACTCTTGAAGCAATCAAGTAACAACTGCATTTACCACAATGGAAGGGGCGAACATTACTGGGAGGTGAAGCAGTGTGCTCCCACCCCTGTTCCTGTTTAATAGTACTCCCGTGAGTCATTGAACTGACGAGCTCTTGGATGAAGCACCTGCATGCCTGTGAGAGGTACCTGACATGAAAAAGATGTTGGCAGCCTACTCAGCAAACCCCACATTTGAAAGACTGTAATCTCTACTGATGACGGTTAAAGAACCAGAAACACGTCTCTAGAGATCAGCACAATCTGCGCCAACTGGGGCGAAACACTCGAACACTCTTGAAGCAAGCAAGAAACTGAAACTGCATTTACCACAATGCCAGGGGGGAACCTTGCTGGGAGGTGAAACATTGTGCTCCCACCTCTGTTCCTGTTTAATAGTACTCCTGTGAGTCATTAAGCTGACGAGCTCACGGATGAAGCACCCGCATGCCTGTGAGAGGTACCTGAATTGAGAATAATGTTGGCAGCCTACTAAGCAAACCGCACATTTGAAAGACTGTAATCTCTACTGATGACGGTTAAAGAACCAGAAACACGTGTCTAGAGATTAGCACTATCTGCGACAACTGTAGCGACACATTTGAACATTCTTGATGCAAGCAAGTAACTGAAGCTGCATTTACCACAATGCCATGGGCGATCCCTGCTGGGAGGTGAAGCGTGTGCTCCCACCCCTGTTCCTGTTTAAAAGTACTCCCGTGAGTCATTGAGCTGACAAGCTCGTGGATGAAGCTCCCGCACGCCTGTGAGAGGTACCTGACTTGAGAAAGATGTTGGCAGCCTACTCAGCAAACCACAAATTTCAAAGACTGTAATCTCTACTGATGACGGTTAAAGAACCAGAAACCTATGCCTAGAGATCAGCACTATTTGCGCCAACAGTGGTGAAACACTCGAACACTCTTGAACCAAGCAAGTAACTGAAACTGCATTTACCACAATGCCAAGGGCGAACCTTGCTGGAAGGTGAAGCTGTGTGCTCCCACCCCTGTTCCTGCCTAATAGTACTCTCGTGAGTCATTGAGCTGACGAGCTTGTGGATGAAGCACCAGCATGCCTGTGAGAGGTACCTGACCTGAGAAAGATGTTGGCAGCCTACTCAGCAATCTGCACATTTGAAAGCCTGTAATCTCTACTGATGATGGTTTAAGACCCAGAAACACGAGTCTAGAGATCAACACTATGTGCGCCAACTTTGACGAAACACTAAACACTTTTGAACCAAGCAAGTAACTGAAACTGCATTTACCACAATGCCAGGTGCGATCCTTGCTGGGAGGTGAAGCGGTGTGCTCCCACCCCTTTTCCTGTTTAAAAGTACTCCAGTGAGTCATTGAGCTGACGAGCTTGTGGATGAAGCACCTGCATGCGTGTGAGAGGTACCTGACCGGAGAAAGATGTTGGCAGCCTATTCAGCAAACCTCAAATTTCAAAGACTGTAATCGCTACTGATGACGGTTAAAGAAACAGAAACATGTGTCTAGAGATCAGCACTATCTGCGCCAACAGTGGCGAAACACACAAACACTCTTGAAGCAAGCAAGTAACTGAAACTGCATTTACCAAAATGCCAGGGGCGAACCTTGCTGGGAGGTGAAACGGTGTGCTCCCACCCCTGTTCCTGCTTAATAGTACTCCCGTGAGTCATTGAGCTGACGAGCGTGTGGATGAAGCACCAGCATGCCTGTGAGAGGTACCTGACCTGAGATAGATGTTGGCAGCCTACTCAGCAATCTGCACATTTGAAAGCCTGTAATCTCTACTGATGATGGTTTAAGAACCAGAAACACAAGTCTAGAGATCAGCACTATGTGCGCCAACCTTGGCGAAACACTAAACACTTTTGAAGCAAGCTAGTAACTGAAACTGCATTTACCACAATGCCAGGGGCGATCCTTGCTGGGAGGTGAAGCGGTGTGCTCCAGCCCTGTTCCTGTCTAAAAGTACTCCAGTGAGTTATTGAGCTGACGAGCTCGCGGAAGAAGCACCCGCATGCCTGTGAGAGGTACCTGAACTGAGAAAGATGTTGGCAGCCTACTCAGCAAACCGCACATTTGAAAGACTGTAATCTCTACTGATGACGGTTAAAGAACCAGAAACACGTGTCTAGAGATTAGCACTAACTGCGCCAACTGTGGCAAAACACTCAAACACTCTTGAAGCAAGCAAGTAACTGAAACTGCATTTACCACAATGCCAAGGGCAAATCTTGCTGAGAGGTGAAGCTGTGTGCTCCCACCCCAGTTCCTGCCTAATAGTACTCCCCTGAGTCATTGAGCTGACGAGTTCGTGGATGAAGCACCCGCATGCCTGTGAGAGGTACCTGAATTGAGAATGATGTTGGCAGCCTACTGAGCAAACCGCACATTTGAAAGACTGTAATCTCTACTGATGATGGTTTAAGAACCAGAAACACAAGTCTAGAGATCAGCACTATGTGCGCCAACCTTGGCGAAACACTAAACACTTTTGAAGCAAGCAAGTAACTGAAGCTGCATTTACCACAATGCCAGGGGCGATCCTTGTTGGGAGGTGAAGCGGTGTGCTCCCACCCCTGTTCCTGTTTAAAAGTACTCCCGTGAGTCATTGAGCTGACGAGCTCGTGGATGAAGCACCCGCATCCCTGTTAGAAGTACCTCACCTGAGAAAGATGTTGGCAGCTTACTCAGCAATCCCCAAATTTCAAAGACTGTAATCTCTACTAATGACGGTTAAAGAACCAGAAACATGTGCCTAGAGATCAGCACTATCTGCACCAACAGTGGCGAAACACTCGAACACTCTTGAAGCAAGCAAGTAACTGAAACTGCATTTACCACAATGCCAAGGGCAAATCTTGCTGAGAGGTGAAGCTGTGTGCTCCCACCCCAGTTCCTGCCTAATAGTACTCCCCTGAGTCATTGAGCTGACGAGTTCGTGGATGAAGCACCCGCATGCCTGTGAGAGGTAACTGAATTGAGAATGATGTTGGCAGCCTACTGAGCAAACCGCACATTTGAAAGACTGTAATCTCTACTGATGATGGTTTAAGAACCAGAAACACAAGTCTAGAGATCAGCACTATGTGCGCCAACCTTGGCAAAACACTAAACACTTTTGAAGCAAGCAAGTAACTGAAACTGCATTTACCACAATGCCAGGGGCGATCCTTGCTGGGAGGTGAAGCGGTGTGCTCCCAGCCCTGTTCCTGTCTAAAAGTACTCCAGTGAGTCATTGAGCTGACGAGCTCATGGATGAAGCACCTGCATGCGTGTGAGAGGTACATGACCGGAGAAAGATGTTGGCAGCCTATTCAGCAAACCCCAAATTTCAAAGACTGTACTCGCTACTGATGACGGTTAAAGAAACATAAACATGTGTCTAGAGATCAGCACTATCTGCACCAACAGTGGCGAAACACTCGAACACTCTTGAAGCAAGCAAGTAATTGAAACTGCATTTACCAAAATGCCAGGGGCGAACCTTGCTGGGAGGTGAAACGGTGTGCTCCCACCCCTGTTCCTGTTTAATAGTACTCCCGTGAGTCATTGAGCTGACGAGCTCGCGGAAGAAGCACCCGCATGCCTGTGAGAGGTACCTGAACTGAGAAAGATGTTGGCAGCCTACTCAGCAAACCGCACATTTGAAAGACTGTAATCTCTACTGATGACGGTTAAAGAACCAGAAACACGTGTCTAGAGATTAGCACTAACTGCGCCAACTGTGGCAAAACACTCAAACACTCTTGAAGCAATCAAGTAACTGAAGCTGCATTTACCACAATGCCAGGGGCGATCCTTGTTGGGAGGTGAAGCGGTGTGCTCCCACCCCTGTTCCTGTTTAAATGTACTCCCGTGAGTTATTGAGCTGACGAGCTCGTGGATGAAGCACCCGCATCCCTGTTAGAAGTACCTCACCTGAGAAAGATGTTGGCAGCTTACTCAGCAAACCCCAAATTTCAAAGACTGTAATCTCTACTGATGATGGTTAAAGAACCAGAAACATGTGCCTAGAGATCAGCACTATCTGCACCAACAGTGGCGAAACACTCGAACACTCTTGAAGCAAGCAAGTAACTGAAACTGCATTTACCACAATGCCAAGGGCAAATCTTGCTGAGAGGTGAAGCTGTGTGCTCCCACCCCAGTTCCTGCCTAATAGTACTCCCCTGAGTCATTGAGCTGACGAGTTCGTGGATGAAGCACCCGCATGCCTGTGAGAGGTACCTGACCTGAGAAAGTTGTTGGCAGCCTACTCAACAAACCCCACATTTGAAAGACTGTAATCTCTACTGATGACGGGTAAAGAACCAGGAACACGTGTCTAGAGATCTGCACTATCTGCGCCAACTGTGGTGAAACACTCGAACACTCTTGAAGCAACCAAGTAACTGAAACTGCATTTACCACACTGCCAGGGGCGAACCTTGCTGGGAGGTGAAACGGTGTGCTCCCACCCCTGTTCCTATTTAATAGTACTCCCGTGAGTCATTGAGCTGACGAGCTCGCGGATGAAGCACCCGCATGCCTGTGAGAGGTACCTGAACTGACAAAGATGTTGGCATCCTACTCAGCAAACCGCACATTTGAAAGACTGTAATCTCTACTGATGATGGTTAAAGAACCAGAAACACGTGTCTAGAGATTAGCACCAACTGTGCCAACTGTGGCGAAACACTCAAACACTCTTGAAGCAAGCAAGTAACTGAAGCTGCATTTACCACAATGCCAGGGGCGATCCTTGTCGGGAGGTGAAGCGGTATGCTTCCACCCCTGCTCCTGTTTAAAAGTACTCCCGTGAGTCATTGAGCTGACGAGCTCGTGGATGAAGCACCCGCATGCCTGTGAGAAGTACCTCACCTGAGAAAGAAGTTGGCAGCTTATTCAGCAATCCCCAAATTTCAAAGACTGTAATCTCTACTGATGACGGTTAAAGAACCAGAAACATGTGCCTAGAGATCAGCACTATCTGCGCCAATAGTGGCGAAACACTCGAACACTCTTGAAGCAAGCAAGTAACTGAAACTGCATTTACCACAATGCCAAGGGCAAATCTTGCTGAGAGGTGAAGCTGTGTGCTCCCACCCCAGTTCCTGCCTAATAGTACTCCCCTGAGTCATTGAGCTGACGAGTTCGTGGATGAAGCACCCGCATGCCTGTGAGAGGTACCTGACCTGAGAAAGTTGTTGGCAGCCTACTCAACAAACCCCACATTTGAAAGACTGTAATCTCTACTGATGACGGGTAAAGAACCAGGAACACGTGTCTAGAGATCTGCACTATCTGCGCCAACTGTGGTGAAACACTCGAACACTCTTGAAGCAACCAAGTAACTGAAACTGCATTTACCACACTGCCAGGGGCGAACCTTGCTGGGAGGTGAAACGGTGTGCTCCCACCCCTGTTCCTATTTAATAGTACTCCCGTGAGTCATTGAGCTGACGAGCTCGCGGATGAAGCACCCGCATGCCTGTGAGAGGTACCTGAACTGACAAAGATGTTGGCATCCTACTCAGCAAACCGCACATTTGAAAGACTGTAATCTCTACTGATGATGGTTAAAGAACCAGAAACACGTGTCTAGAGATTAGCACCAACTGTGCCAACTGTGGCGAAACACTCAAACACTCTTGAAGCAAGCAAGTAACTGAAGCTGCATTTACCACAATGCCAGGGGCGATCCTTGTCGGGAGGTGAAGCGGTATGCTCCCACCCCTGCTCCTGTTTAAAAGTACTCCCGTGAGTCATTGAGCTGACGAGCTCGTGGATGAAGCACCCGCATGCCTGTGAGAAGTACCTCACCTGAGAAAGAAGTTGGCAGCTTATTCAGCAATCCCCAAATTTCAAAGACTGTAATCTCTACTGATGACGGTTAAAGAACCAGAAACATGTGCCTAGAGATCAGCACTATCTGCGCCAATAGTGGCGAAACACTCGAACACACTTGAAGCAAGCAAGTAACTGAAACTGCATTTACCACAATGCCAAGGGCAAATCTTGCTGAGAGGTGGAGCTGTGTGCTCCCACCCCAGTTCCTGCTTAATAGTACTCCCGTGAGTCATTGAGCTGACGAGCTCGTGGATGAAGCACCCGCATGCCTGTGAGCGGTACCTGAGCTGAGAAAGATGTTGGCAGCCTACTCAACAAACCCCACATTTGAAAGACTGTAATCTCTACTGATGACGGTTCAAGAACCAGGAACACGTGTCTAGATATCTGCACTATCTGCGCCAACTGTGGACAAACACTCAAACACTCTTGAAGCAAGCAAGTACCTGAAACTGCATTTACCACAATGCCAGGGGCGAAACTTGCTGGGAGGTGAAATGGTGTGCACACACCCCTGTTCCTGTTTAATAGTACTCCCGTGAGTCATTGAGCTAACGAGCTCGCGGATGAAGCACCCGCATGCCTGTGAGAGGTACCTGACCTGAGAAAGATGTTGGCAGACTACTCAGCAACCCACAAATTTCAAAGACTGTAATCTCTACAGATGACGGTTAAAGAACCAGAAACATGTGCCTAGAGATCAGCACTATCTGCGCCAACAGTGGCGAAACACTCGAATGCTCTTGAAGCAAGCAATTAACTGAAACTCCATTTACCACATTACCAGGGGCAAACCTTGCTGGGAGGTGAAGCGGTGTGCTCCCACCCCTGTTGCTGTTTAATAGTACTCCCGTGAGTCATTGAGCTGACAAGCAGGTGGATGATGTCCCCTCATGCCTGTGAGAGGTACCTGACCTGAGAAAGATGTTGGCAGCCTACTCAGCAAACCCCATATTTGAAAGACTGTAATCTCTACTGATGACGGTTAAACAACCAGAAACACGTGTCTAGAGATCAGCACTATCTGCGCCAACTGTGGCGAAACACTCGAATGCTCTTGAAGCAAGCAAGTAACTGAAACTGCATTTACCACAATGCCAGCAGCAAACCTTGCTGGGAGGTGAAGCGGTGTGCTCCCACCTCTGTTCCTGCCTAATAGTACTCTCGTGAGTCATTGAGCTGACGAGCTTGTGGATGAAGCACCAGCATGCCTGTGAGAGGTACCTGACCTGAGAAAGATGTTGGCAGCCTACTCAGCAATCTGCACATTTGAAAGCCTGTAATCTCTACTGATGATGGTTTAAGACCCAGAAACACGAGTCTAGAGATCAACACTATGTGCGCCAACTTTGACGAAACACTAAACACTTTTGAACCAAGCAAGTAACTGAAACTGCATTTACCACAATGCCAGGTGCGATCCTTGCTGGGAGGTGAAGCGGTGTGCTCCCACCCCTTTTCCTGTTTAAAAGTACTCCAGTGAGTCATTGAGCTGACGAGCTTGTGGATGAAGCACCTGCATGCGTGTGAGAGGTACCTGACCGGAGAAAGATGTTGGCAGCCTATTCAGCAAACCTCAAATTTCAAAGACTGTAATCGCTACTGATGACGGTTAAAGAAACAGAAACATGTGTCTAGAGATCAGCACTATCTGCGCCAACAGTGGCGAAACACACAAACACTCTTGAAGCAAGCAAGTAACTGAAACTGCATTTACCAAAATGCCAGGGGCGAACCTTGCTGGGAGGTGAAACGGTGTGCTCCCACCCCTGTTCCTGCTTAATAGTACTCCCGTGAGTCATTGAGCTGACGAGCGTGTGGATGAAGCACCAGCATGCCTGTGAGAGGTACCTGACCTGAGATAGATGTTGGCAGCCTACTCAGCATTCTGCACATTTGAAAGCCTGTAATCTCTACTGATGATGGTTTAAGAACCAGAAACACAAGTCTAGAGATCAGCACTATGTGCGCCAACCTTGGCGAAACACTAAACACTTTTGAAGCAAGCAAGTAACTGAAACTGCATTTACCACAATGCCAGGGGCGATCCTTGCTGGGAGGTGAAGCGGTGTGCTCCCAGCCCTGTTCCTGTCTAAAAGTACTCCAGTGAGTCATTGAGCTGACGAGCTCGCGGAAGAAGCACCCGCATGCCTGTGAGAGGTACCTGAACTGAGAAAGATGTTGGCAGCCTACTCAGCAAACCGCACATTTGAAAGACTGTAATCTCTACTGATGACGGTTAAAGAACCAGAAACACGTGTCTAGAGATTAGCACTAACTGCGCCAACTGTGGCAAAACACTCAAACACTCTTGAAGCAAGCAAGTAACTGAAACTGCATTTACCACAATGCCAAGGGCAAATCTTGCTGAGAGGTGAAGCTGTGTGCTCCCACCCCAGTTCCTGCCTAATAGTACTCCCCTGAGTCATTGAGCTGACGAGTTCGTGGATGAAGCACCCGCATGCCTGTGAGAGGTACCTGAATTGAGAATGATGTTGGCAGCCTACTGAGCAAACCGCACATTTGAAAGACTGTAATCTCTACTGATGATGGTTTAAGAACCAGAAACACAAGTCTAGAGATCAGCACTATGTGCGCCAACCTTGGCGAAACACTAAACACTTTTGAAGCAAGCAAGTAACTGAAGCTGCATTTACCACAATGCCAGGGGCGATCCTTGTTGGGAGGTGAAGCGGTGTGCTCCCACCCCTGTTCCTGTTTAAAAGTACTCCCGTGAGTCATTGAGCTGACGAGCTCGTGGATGAAGCACCCGCATCCCTGTTAGAAGTACCTCACCTGAGAAAGATGTTGGCAGCTTACTCAGCAATCCCCAAATTTCAAAGACTGTAATCTCTACTAATGACGGTTAAAGAACCAGAAACATGTGCCTAGAGATCAGCACTATCTGCACCAACAGTGGCGAAACACTCGAACACTCTTGAAGCAAGCAAGTAACTGAAACTGCATTTACCACAATGCCAAGGGCAAATCTTGCTGAGAGGTGAAGCTGTGTGCTCCCACCCCAGTTCCTGCCTAATAGTACTCCCCTGAGTCATTGAGCTGACGAGTTCGTGGATGAAGCACCCGCATGCCTGTGAGAGGTAACTGAATTGAGAATGATGTTGGCAGCCTACTGAGCAAACCGCACATTTGAAAGACTGTAATCTCTACTGATGATGGTTTAAGAACCAGAAACACAAGTCTAGAGATCAGCACTATGTGCGCCAACCTTGGCAAAACACTAAACACTTTTGAAGCAAGCAAGTAACTGAAACTGCATTTACCACAATGCCAGGGGCGATCCTTGCTGGGAGGTGAAGCGGTGTGCTCCCAGCCCTGTTCCTGTCTAAAAGTACTCCAGTGAGTCATTGAGCTGACGAGCTCATGGATGAAGCACCTGCATGCGTGTGAGAGGTACATGACCGGAGAAAGATGTTGGCAGCCTATTCAGCAAACCCCAAATTTCAAAGACTGTACTCGCTACTGATGACGGTTAAAGAAACATAAACATGTGTCTAGAGATCAGCACTATCTGCACCAACAGTGGCGAAACACTCGAACACTCTTGAAGCAAGCAAGTAATTGAAACTGCATTTACCAAAATGCCAGGGGCGAACCTTGCTGGGAGGTGAAACGGTGTGCTCCCACCCCTGTTCCTGTTTAATAGTACTCCCGTGAGTCATTGAGCTGACGAGCTCGCGGAAGAAGCACCCGCATGCCTGTGAGAGGTACCTGAACTGAGAAAGATGTTGGCAGCCTACTCAGCAAACCGCACATTTGAAAGACTGTAATCTCTACTGATGACGGTTAAAGAACCAGAAACACGTGTCTAGAGATTAGCACTAACTGCGCCAACTGTGGCAAAACACTCAAACACTCTTGAAGCAATCAAGTAACTGAAGCTGCATTTACCACAATGCCAGGGGCGATCCTTGTTGGGAGGTGAAGCGGTGTGCTCCCACCCCTGTTCCTGTTTAAATGTACTCCCGTGAGTTATTGAGCTGACGAGCTCGTGGATGAAGCACCCGCATCCCTGTTAGAAGTACCTCACCTGAGAAAGATGTTGGCAGCTTACTCAGCAAACCCCAAATTTCAAAGACTGTAATCTCTACTGATGATGGTTAAAGAACCAGAAACATGTGCCTAGAGATCAGCACTATCTGCACCAACAGTGGCGAAACACTCGAACACTCTTGAAGCAAGCAAGTAACTGAAACTGCATTTACCACAATGCCAAGGGCAAATCTTGCTGAGAGGTGAAGCTGTGTGCTCCCACCCCAGTTCCTGCCTAATAGTACTCCCCTGAGTCATTGAGCTGACGAGTTCGTGGATGAAGCACCCGCATGCCTGTGAGAGGTACCTGACCTGAGAAAGTTGTTGGCAGCCTACTCAACAAACCCCACATTTGAAAGACTGTAATCTCTACTGATGACGGGTAAAGAACCAGGAACACGTGTCTAGAGATCTGCACTATCTGCGCCAACTGTGGTGAAACACTCGAACACTCTTGAAGCAACCAAGTAACTGAAACTGCATTTACCACACTGCCAGGGGCGAACCTTGCTGGGAGGTGAAACGGTGTGCTCCCACCCCTGTTCCTATTTAATAGTACTCCCGTGAGTCATTGAGCTGACGAGCTCGCGGATGAAGCACCCGCATGCCTGTGAGAGGTACCTGAACTGACAAAGATGTTGGCATCCTACTCAGCAAACCGCACATTTGAAAGACTGTAATCTCTACTGATGATGGTTAAAGAACCAGAAACACGTGTCTAGAGATTAGCACCAACTGTGCCAACTGTGGCGAAACACTCAAACACTCTTGAAGCAAGCAAGTAACTGAAGCTGCATTTACCACAATGCCAGGGGCGATCCTTGTCGGGAGGTGAAGCGGTATGCTCCCACCCCTGCTCCTGTTTAAAAGTACTCCCGTGAGTCATTGAGCTGACGAGCTCGTGGATGAAGCACCCGCATGCCTGTGAGAAGTACCTCACCTGAGAAAGAAGTTGGCAGCTTATTCAGCAATCCCCAAATTTCAAAGACTGTAATCTCTACTGATGACGGTTAAAGAACCAGAAACATGTGCCTAGAGATCAGCACTATCT
Source organism: Triturus cristatus (assembly GCF_964204655.1). Classification (NCBI taxonomy): domain Eukaryota; kingdom Metazoa; phylum Chordata; class Amphibia; order Caudata; family Salamandridae; genus Triturus; species Triturus cristatus. Next base: position 501,403 of record NC_140583.1, read on the forward strand.
GCGCCAATAGTGGCGAAACACTCGAACACACTTGAAGCAAGCAAGTAACTGAAACTGCATTTACCACAATGCCAAGGGCAAATCTTGCTGAGAGGTGGAGCTGTGTGCTCCCACCCCAGTTCCTGCTTAATAGTACTCCCGTGAGTCATTGAGCTGACGAGCTTGTGGATGAAGCACCCGCATGCCTGTGAGCGGTACCTGAGCTGAGAAAGATGTTGGCAGCCTACTCAACAAACCCCACATTTGAAAGACTGTAATCTCTACTGATGACGGTTCAAGAACCAGGAACACGTGTCTAGATATCTGCACTATCTGCGCCAACTGTGGACAAACACTCAAACACTCTTGAAGCAAGCAAGTACCTGAAACTGCATTTACCACAATGCCAGGGGCGAAACTTGCTGGGAGGTGAAATGGTGTGCACACACCCCTGTTCCTGTTTAATAGTACTCCCGTGAGTCATTGAGCTAACGAGCTCGCGGATGAAGCACCCGCATGCCTGTGAGAGGTACCTGACCTGAGAAAGATGTTGGCAGACTACTCAGCAACCCACAAATTTCAAAGACTGTAATCTCTACAGATGACGGTTAAAGAACCAGAAACATGTGCCTAGAGATCAGCACTATCTGCGCCAACAGTGGCGAAACACTCGAATGCTCTTGAAGCAAGCAATTAACTGAAACTCCATTTACCACATTACCAGGGGCAAACCTTGCTGGGAGGTGAAGCGGTGTGCTCCCACCCCTGTTGCTGTTTAATAGTACTCCCGTGAGTCATTGAGCTGACAAGCAGGTGGATGATGTCCCCTCATGCCTGTGAGAGGTACCTGACCTGAGAAAGATGTTGGCAGCCTACTCGGCAAACCCCATATTTGAAAGACTGTAATCTCTACTGATGACGGTTAAACAACCAGAAACACGTGTCTAGAGATCAGCACTATCTGCGCCAACTGTGGCGAAACACTCGAATGCTCTTGAAGCAAGCAAGTAACTGAAACTGCATTTACCACAATGCCAGCAGCAAACCTTGCTGGGAGGTGAAGCGGTGTGCTCCCACCTCTGTTCCTGTTTAAAAGTACTCCCATGAGTCATTGAGCTCACGAGCTCGTGGATGAAGCACCTGCATGCCTGTGAGAGGTACCTCACCTGAGAAAGATGTTGGCAGCCTGCTCACAAAACCCCAAATTTCAAAGACTGTAATCTCTACTGATGACGGTTAAAGAACCAGAAACACGTGTCTAGAGATCAGCACTATCTGCGCCAACTGTGGTGAAACACTCGAACACTCTTGACGCAAGCAAGTAACTGAAACTGCATTTACCACACTGCCAGGGGCTAACCTTGCTGGGAGGTGAAACCTTGTGCTCCCACCCCTGTTCCTGTTTAATAGTACTCCCGTGAGTCATTGAGCTGACGAGTTCGTGGATGAAGCACCCGCATGCCTATGAGAGGTACCTGACCTGAGAAAGATGTTGGCAGCTTACTCAGCAAACCCCACATTTGAAACACTGAAATCTTTAGTGATGACGGTTAAAGAACCAGAAACACGTGTCTAGAGACCAGCACTATCTGCACCAACTGTGGGAAAACACTCAAACACTCTTGAAGCAAGCAAGTAACTGAAAAGCATTTACCACAATGCCAGGGGCGAACCTTGCTGGGAGGTGAAGTGGTGTGCTCCCACCCCTGATCCTGCTTAATAGTACTCCCGTGAGTCATTGATCTGACGAGTTCGTGGATGAAGCACCTGCATGCTTGTGAGAGGTACCTGACCTGAGAAAGATGTTGGCAGCCTACTCAGCAAACCCCAAATTTCAAACACTGTAATCTCAACTGATGACGGTTAAAGAACCAGGAACACGTGTCCAGAGATCAGCACTATCTGCGCCAACTGTGGTGAAACACTCGAACACTCTTGAAGCAAGCAAGTAACTGAAACTGCATTTACCACACTGCCAGGGGCTAACCTTGCTGGGAGGTGAAACCGTGTGCTCCCACCCCTATTCCTGTTTAATAGTAGTCCCGTAAGTCATTGAGCTGATGAACTCGTGGATGAAGCACCCGCATACCTGTGAGAGGTATCTGACCTGAGAAAGATGTTGGCAGCCTACTCAGCAAACCCCACATTTGAAAGACTGTAATCTCTACTGATGATAGTTAAAGAACCAGAAACACGTGTCTAGAGATCAGCACTATCTGCGACAACTGTGGCGACACACTCGAACACTCTTGAAGCAAGCAAGTAACTGAAGCTGCAGTTACCACAATGCCAGGGGCGATCCTTGCTGGGAGGTGAAGCATGTGCTCCCATCCCTGTTCCTGTTTAAAATACTCCCATGAGTCATTGAGCTGACGAGCTCGTGGATGAAGCTCCCACATGCCTGTGAGAGGTACCTGACCTGAGAAAGATGTTGGCAGCCTACTCAGCAAACCCCATATTTCAAAGACTGTAATCTCTACTGATGACGGTTAAAGAACCAGAAACCTGTGCCTAGAGATCAGCACTATCTGCGCCAACAGTGGCAAAACACCCGAACTCTCTTGAAGCAAGCAAGTAACAAAAACTGCATTTACCACAATGCCAAGGGCGTACCTTGCTGGGAGGTGAAGCTGTGTGCTCCCACCCCTGTTCCTGCTTAACAGTACTCCTGTGAGTCATTGAGCTAACGAGCTCGTGGATAAAGCACCAGCATGCCTGTGAGAGGTACCTGACCTGAGAAAGATGTTGGCAGCCTACTCAGCAAACCCCACATTTGAAAGACTGTAATCTCTACTGATGACGGTTAAAGAACCAGAAACACGTGTCTAGAGATCAGCACTATCTGCGCCAACAGTGGCGAAACACTTGAACACTCTTGAAGCAAGCAAGTAACTGAAACTGCATTTAACACAATGCAAGGGGCGAACCTTGCTGGGAGGTGAAACGGTGTGCTCCCACCCCTGTTCCTGTTTAATAGTACTCCTGTGAGTCATTGAGCTGACGAGCTCCTGAATGGAGCACCCGCATGCCTGTGAGAGGTACCTGACCTGAGAAAGATGTTGGCAGCCTACTCAGCAAACCCCACATTTGAAAGACTGTAATCAATACTGATGACGGTTAAAGAACCAGGAACACGTGTCCAGAGATCAGCACTATCTGCGCCAACAGTGGCAAAACACTCGAACACTCTAGAAGCAAGCAAGTAACTGAAACGGCATTTACCACAATGCCAAGGGCAAATCTTGCTGGGAGGTGAGGCTGTGTGCTCCCAACCCAGTTCCTGCCTAATAGTACTCCCCTGAGTCATTGAGCTGACGAGTACGTGGATGAAGCACCCGCATGCCTGTGAGAGGTACCTGACATGAGAAAGATGTTAGCAGCCTACTCAACAAACCCCACATTTGAAAGACTGTAATCTCTACTGATGACGGGTAAAGAACCAGGAACACGTGTCTAGAGATCTGCACTATCTGCGCCAACTGTGGTGAAACACTCGAACACTCTTGAAGCAAGCAAGTAACTGAAACTGCATTTACCACACTGCCAGGGGCGAACCTTGCTGGGAGGTGAAACGGTGTGCTCCCACCCCTGTTCCTATTTAATAGTACTCCCGTGAGTTATTGAGCTGACGAGCTCGCGGATGAAGCACCTGTATGCCTGTGAGAGGTAACTGAACTGAGAAAGATATTGGCAGCCTACTCAGCAAACCGTACATTTGAAAGACTGTAATCTCTACTGATGACGGTTAAAGAACCAGAAACACGTGTCTAGAGATTAGCACTATATGCGACAACTGTGGCGAAACACTCAAACACTCTTGAAGCAAGCAAGTAACTGCAGCTGCATTTACCACAATGCCAGCGGCGATCCTTGCTGGGAGTTGAAGCGGTGTGCTCCCACTCCTGTTCCTGTTTAAAAGTACTCCAGTGAATCATTGAGCTGACGAGCTCTTGGATGAAGCACCTGCATGCCTGTGAGAGGTACCTGACCTGAGAAAGATGTTGGCAGCCTACTCAGCAAATCCCCAAATTTCAAAGACTGTAATCTCTACAGATGACGGTTAAAGAACCAGAAACATGTGCCTAGAGATCAGCACTATCTGCACCAACTGTGGACAAACACTCGAATACTCTTGAAACAAGCAATTATCTGAAACTCCATTTACCACATTACCAGGGGAAAACCTTGCTGGGAGGTGAAGCGGTGTGCTCCCACCCCTGTTCCTGTTTAATTGTACTCCTGTGAGTCATTGAGCTGACGAGCAGGTGGATGAAGTACCCGCATGCATGTGAGAGGTACCTGACCTGAGAAAGATGTTGGCAGCCTACTCAGCAAACCCCATATTTGAAAGACTGTAATCTCTACTGATGACGTTAAAGAATCAGAAACACGTGTCTAGAGATCAGCACTATCTGCGCCAACTCTGGCGAAACACTCGAATGCTCTTGAAGCAAGCAAGTAACTGAAACTGCATTTACCACAATGCCAGGGGCAAACCTTGATGGGAGGTGAACCGGTGTGCTCCCACCCTTTTTCCTGTTTAAAAGTACTCCCATGAGTCATTGAGCTCACAAGCTCGTCGATGAAGCACCTGCATGCCTGTGAGAGGTACCTCACCTGAGAAATATGTTGGCAGCCGGCTCACCAAACCCCAAATTTCAAAGACTGTAATCTCTACTGATGACGGTTAAAGAACCAGAAACACGTGTCTAGAGATCAGCACTATCTGCGCCAACTGTGGTGAAACACTCAAACACTCTTGAAGCAAGCAAGTAACTGAAACTGCATTTACCACACTGCGAGGGGCTAATCTTGCTGGAAGGTGAAACCGTGTGCTCCCACACCTGTTCCTGTTTAATAGTACTCCCGTGAGTCATTGAGCTGACGAGCTCGTGGATGAAGCACCCGCATGCCTATGAGAGGTACCTGACCTGAGAAAGATGTTGGCAGCTTACTCAGCAAACCCCACATTTGACACACTAAAATCATTCGTGATGACGGTTAAAGAAACAGAAACACGTGTCTAGAGACCAGCACTATCTGCACCAACTGTGGCGAAACACTCGAACACTCTTGAAGCAAGCAAGTAACTGAAAAGCATTTACCACAATGCCAGGGGTGAACCTTGCTGGGAGGTGAAGTGGTGTGCTCCCACCCCTGATCCTGCGTAATAGTACTCCCGTGAGTGATTGAACTGACGAGTTCGTGGATGAAGCACCTGCATGCCTGTGAGAGGTACCTGACCTGAGAAAGATGTTGGCAGCCTACTCTGCAAACCCCAAATTTCAAAGACTGTAATCTCAACTGATGACTGTTAAAGAACCAGAAACACATGTCTAGAGATCAGCACTATCTGAGCCAACTGTGGCAAAACACTCGAACACTCTTGAAGCAATCAAGTAACTGAAACTGCATTTACCACAATGCAAGGGGCGAACATTACTGGGAGGTGAAGCGGTGTGCTCCCACCCCTGTTCCTGTTTAATAGTACTCCGGTGAGTCATTGAGCTGACGAGCTCGTGGATGAAGCACCCGCATGCCTGTGAGAGGTACCTGACCTGAAAAAGATGTTGGCAGCCTACTCAGCAAACCCCACATTTGAAAGACTGTAATCTCTACTGATGACGGTTAAAGAACCAGAAACACGTGTCTAGAGATTAGCACTATCTGCGCCAACTGTGGAGAAACATTTGAACATTCTTGATGCAAGCAAGTAACTGAAGCTGCATTTACCACAATGCCAGGGGCGATCCCTGCTGGGAGGTGAAGCGTGTGCTCCCACCACTGTTCCTGTTTAAAAGTACTCCCGTGAGTCATTGAGCTGATAAGCTCGTGGATGAAGTTCCCGCATGCCTGTGAGAGGTACCTGACCTGAGAAAGATGTTGGCAGCCTACTCAGCAAACCCCAAATTTCAAAGACTGTAATCTCTACTGATGACGGTTAAAGAACCAGAAACCTGTGCCTAGAGATCAGCACTATCTGCGCCAACAGTGGCAAAACACTCGAACACTCTTGAAGCAAGCAAGTAACTGAAACTGCATTTACCACAATGCCAAGGGCGAACCTTGCTGGGAGGTGAAGCTGTGTGCTCCCACCCCTGTTCCTGCTTAATAGTACTCCCGTTGAGCTGACGAGCTCGTGGATGAAGCACCCGCATGCTTATGAGAGGTACCTGACCTGAGAAAGATGTTGGCAGCTTACTCAGCAAACCCCACATTTGAAACACTGAAATCTTTAGTGATGACAGTTAAAGAACCAGAAACAAGTGTCTAGAGACCAGCACTATCTGCACCAACTGTGGCGAAACACTCGAACACTCTTGAAGCAAGCAAGTAACTGAAAAGCATTTACCACAATGCCAGGGGCGAACCTTACAGGGAGGTGAAGCTGTGTGCTCCCACCCCTGTTCCTGTTTAATAGTACTCCCGTAAGTCATTGAGCTGACGAGCTCGTGGATGAAGCACCCGCATACCTGTGAGAGGTATCTGACCTGAGAAAGATGTTGGCAGCCTACTCAGCAAACCCCACATTTGAAACACTGTAATCTCTACTGATGACAGTTAAAGAACCAGAAACACGTGTCTAGAGATCAGCACTATCTGCGCCAACTGTGGTGAAACACTCGAACACTCTTGAAGCAAGCAAGTAACTGAAACTGCATTTACCACACTGCCAGGGGCGAACGTTGCTGGGAGGTGAAACGATGTGCTCCCACCCCTGTTCCTATTTAATAGTACTCCTGTGAGTCATTGAGCTGACGAGCTCGCGGATGAAGCACCTGCATGCCTGTGAGAGGTACCTGACCTGAAAAAGATGTTGGCAGCCTACACAGCAAACCCCACATTTGAAAGACTGTAATCTCTACTGATGACGGTTAAAGAACCAGAAACACGTTTCTAGAGATCAGCACAATCTGCGCCAACTGTGGTGAAACACTCGAAAACTCTTGAAGCAAGCAAGAAACTGAAACTTTTTTTACCACAATGCCAGGGGGGAACCTTGCTGGGAGGTGAAACGGTGTGCTCCCACCCCTGTTCCTGTTTAATAGTACTCCCATTAGTCATTGAGCTGACGAGCTCGCAGATGAAGCACCCGCATGCCTGTAAGAGGTAGCTGAACTGAGAATGATGTTGGCAGCCTTCTAAGCAAACCGCACATTTGAAAGACTGTAATCTCTACTGATGACGGTTAAAGAAGCAGAAACACGTGTCTAGAGATTAGCACTATCTGCGCCAACTATGGAGAAACATTTGAACATTCTTGATGCAAGCAAGTAACTGAAGCTGCATTTACCACAATGCCAGGGGCGATCCCTGCTGGGAGGTGAAACGGTGTGCTCCCACCCCTGTTCCTGTTTAATAGTACTCCTGTGAGTCATTGAGCTGACGAGCTCCTGAATGGAGCTCCCACATGCCTGTGAGAGGTACCTGACCTGAGAAAGATGTTGGCAGCCTACTCAGCAAACCCCACATTTGAAAGACTGTAATCAATACTGATGACGGTTAAAGAACCAGGAACACGTGTCCAGAGATCAGCACTATCTGCGCCAACAGTGGCAAAACACTCGAACACTCTTGAAGCAAGCAAGTAACTGAAACGGCATTTACCACAATGCCAAGGGCAAATCTTGCTGGGAGGTGAAGCTGTGTGCTCTCACCCCTGTTTCTGCTTAATAGTACTCCCGTGAGTCATTGAGCTGACGAGCTCCTGAATGGAGCACCCGCATGCCTGTGAGAGGTACCTGACCTGAGAAAGATGTTGGCAGCCTACTCAGCAACCCCCACATTTGAAAGACTGTAATCTCTACTGATGACGGTTAAAGAACCAGAAACATGTGTCTAGAGATCAGCACTATCTGCGCCAACTGTGGAGAAACACTCGAACACTCTTGAAGCAAACAAGTACCTGAAACTGCATTTACCACAATGCCAGGGGCGAAACTTCCTGGGAGGTGAAACGGTGTGCTCCCACCCCTGTTCCTGTTTAATAGTATTCCCGTGAGTCACTGAGCTGACGAGTTCGCGGATGAAGCATCAGAATGCCTCTGAGAGGTACCTGAACTGAGAAAGATGTTGGCAGCCTACTCAGCAAACCGCACATTTGAAAGACTGTAATCTCTACTGATGACGGTTAAAGAACCAGAAACACGTGTCTAGAGATTAGCACTATCTGCGCCAACTGTAGCGAAACACTTGAACACTCTTGAAGCAAGCAAGTAACTATAGCTGCATTTACCACAATGCCAGGGGCGATCCTTGCTGGGAGTTGAAGCGGTGTGCTCCCACCCCTGATCCTGTTTAAAAGTACTCCGGTGAGTCATTGAGCTGACGAGCTCGTGGATGAAGCACCCGCGTGCCTGTGTGAGGTACCTGACCTGAGAAAGATGTTGGCAGCTTACTCAGCAATCCCCAATTTTTAAAGACTGTAATCTCTACTGATGACGGGTAAAGAACCAGGAACACGTGTCTAGAGATCTGCACTATCTGCGCCAACTGTGGTGAAACACTCGAACACTCTTGAAGCAAGCAAGTAACTGAAACTGCATTTACCACACTGCCAGGGGCGAACCTTGCTGGGAGGTGAAACGGTGTGCTCCCACCCCTGTTCCTATTTAATAGTACTCCTGTGAGTCATTGAGCTGACGAGCTTGCGGATGAAGCACCTGCATGCCTGTGAGTGGTAACTGAACTGAGAAAGATATTGGCAGCCTACTCAGCAAACCGTACATTTGAAAGACTGTAATCTCTACTGATGACGGTTAAAGAACCAGAAACACATGCCTAGAGATCAGCACTATCTGCGCCAACAGTGGTGAAACACTCAAATACTCTTGAAGCAAGCAATTAACTGAAACTCCATTTACCACATTACCAGGGGCAAAACCTTGCTGGGAGGTGAAGCGGTGTGCTCCCACCCCTGTTCCTGTTTAATTGTACTCCTGTGAGTCATTGAGCTGACGAGCAGGTGGATGAAGTACCCGCATGCCTGTGAGAGGTACCTGACCTGAGAAAGATGTTGGCAGCCTACTCAGCAAACCCCATATTTGAAAGACTGTAATCTCTACTGATGACGGTTAAAGAACCAGAAACACGTGTCTAGAGATCAGCACTATCTGCGCAACTGTGGCGAAACACTCGAATGCTCTTGAAGCAAGCAAGTAACTGAAACTGCATTTACCACAATGCAAGGGGCGAACATTACTGGGAGGTAAAGCAGTGTGCTCCCACCCCTGGTCCTGTTTAATAGTACTCCCGTGAGTCATTAAGCTGACGAGCTCGTAGATGAAGCACCTGCATGCCTGTGAGAGGTACCTGACCTGAAAAAGATGTTGGCAGCCTACTCAGCAATCCCCACATTTGAAAGACTGTAATCTCTACTGATGACGGTTAAAGAACCAGAAAGACGTTTCTAGAGATCAGCACAATCTGCGCCAACTGTGGCGAAACACTCGAACACTCTTGAAGCAAGCAAGACACTGAAACTTTTTTTACCACAATGCCAGGGATGAACCTTGCTGGGAGGTAAAACGATGTGCTCCCACCCCTGTTCCTGTTTAATGGTACTCCCATTAGTCATTGAGCTGACGGGCTTGCGGATGAAGCACCCGCATGCCTGTAAGAGGTACCTGAACTGAGAATGATGTTGGCAGCCTACTAAGCAAACCGCACATTTGAAAGACTGTAATCTCTACTGATGACGGTTAAAGAACCAGAAACACGTGTCTAGAGATTAGCACTATCTGCGCCAACTGTGGAGAAACATTTGAACATTCTTGATGCAAGCAAGTAACTGAAGCTGCATTTACCACAATGCCAGGGGCGATCCCTGCTGGGAGGTGAAGCGTGTGCTCCCACCCCTGTTCCTGTTTAAAAGTACTCCCGTGAGTCATTGAGCTGACAAGCTCGTGGATGAAGCTCCCGCATGCCTGTGAGAGGAACCTGACCTGAGAAAGATGTTGGCAGCCTACTCAGGAAACCCCATATTTCAAAGTCTGTAATCTCTACTGATGACGGTTAAAGAACCAGAAACCTGTGCCTAGAGATCAGCACTATCTGCGCCAACAGTGGCAAAACACTCGACCACTCTTGAAGCAAGCAAGTAACTGAAACTGCATTTACCGCAATGCCAAGGGCGAACCTTGCTGGGAGTTGAAGCTGTTTGCTCCCACCCCTGTTCCTGCTTAATAGTACTCCCGTGAGTCATTGAGCTGACGAGCTTGTGGATGAAGCACCTGCATGCGTGTGAGAGGTACCTGAACTGACAAAGATTTTGGCAGCCTACTCAGCAAACCACACATTTGAAAGACTGTAATCTCTACTGATGACGGTTAAAGAACCAGAAACACGTGTCTAGAGATTAGCACCAACTGTGCCAACTGTGGCGAAACACTCAAACACTCTTGAAGCAAGCAAGTAACTGAAGCTGCATTTACCACAATGCCAGGGCGATCCTTGTTGGGAGGTGAAGCGGTGTGCTCCCACCCCTGTTCCTGTTTAAAAGTACTCCCGTGAGTCATTGAGCTGACGAGCTCATGGATGAAGCACCCGCATGCCTGTGAGAACTACCTCACCTGAGAAAGTTGTTGGCAGCTTACTCAGCAATCCCCAAATTTCAAAGACTGTAATCTCTACTGATGACGGTTAAAGAACCAGAAACATGTGCCTAGAGATCAGCACTATCTGCGCCAACAGTGGCAAAACACTCGAACACTCTTGAAGCAAGCAAGTAACTGAAACTGCATTTACCACAATGCCAAGGGCAAATCTTGCTGCGAGGTGAAGCTGTGTGCTCCCACCCCAGTTCCTGCTTAATAGTACTCCCGTGAGTCATTGAGCTGACAAGCTCGTGGATGAAGCACCCGCATGCCTGTGAGAGGTACCTGACCTGAGAAAGATGTTGGCAGCCTACTCAACAAACCCCACATTTGAAAGACTGTAATCTCTGCCAATGACGGTTAAAGAACCAGGAACACGTGTCTAGAGATCCGCACTATCTGCACCAACTGTGGTGAAACACTCGAACACTCTTGAAGCAAGCAAGTAACTGAAACTGCATTTACCACACTGCCAGGGGCGATCCTTGCTAGGAGTTGAAGCGGTGTGCTCCCACCCCTGTTCCTGTTTAAAAGTACTCCAGTGAGTCATTGAGCTGACGAGCTCATGGATGAAGCACCCGCATGCCTGTGAGAGGTACCTGACCTGAGAAAGATGTTGGCAGACTACTCAGCATTCCACAAATTTCAAAGACTGTAATCTCTACAGATGACGGTTAAAGAACCAGAAACATGTGCCTAGAGATCAGCACTATCTGCACCAACAGTGGCGAAACACTCGAACACTCTTGAAGCAAGCAAGTAACTGAAACTGCATTTACCACAATGCCAAGGGCAAATCTTGCTGAGAGGTGAGGCTGTGTGCTCCCACCCCAGTTCCTGCCTAATAGTACTCCCCTGAGTCATTGAGCTGACGAGTACGTGGATGAAGCACCCGCATGCCTGTGAGAGGTACCTGACATGAGAAAGATGTTAGCAGCCTACTCAACAAACCCCACATTTGAAAGACTGTAATCTCTACTGATGATGGGTAAAGAACCAGGAACACGTGTCTAGAGATCTGCACTATCTGCGCCAACTGTGGTGAAACACTCGAACACTCTTGAAGCAAGCAAGTAACTGAAACTGCATTTACCACACTGCCAGGGGCGAACCTTGCTGGGAGGTGAAACGGTGTGCTCCCACCCCTGTTCCTATTTAATAGTACTCCCGTGAGTTATTGAGCTGACGAGCTCGCGGATGAAGCACCTGTATGCCTGTGAGATGTAACTGAACTGAGAAAGATATTGGCAGCCTACTCAACAAATCCCCAAATTTCAAAGACTGTAATCTCTACAGATGACGGTTAAAGAACCAGAAACATGTGCCTAGAGATCAGCACTATATGCGCCAACTGTGGCGAAATACTCAAACACTCTTGAAGCAAGCAAGTAACTGAAACTGCATTTACCACACTGCCAGGGGCGATCCTTGCTGGGAGTTGAAGTGGTGTGCTCCCACTCCTGTTCCTGTTTAAAAGTACTCCAGTGAATCATTGAGCTGACGAGCTCTTGGATGAAGCACCTGCATGCCTGTGAGAGGTACCTGACCTGAGAAAGATGTTGGCAGCTTACTCAGCAAACCCCACATTTGACACACTAAAATCTTTCGTGATGACGGTTAAAGAACCAGAAACACGTGTCTAGAGACCAGCACTATCTGCACCAACTGTGGCGAAACACTCGAACACTCTTGAAGCAAGCAAGTAACTGAAAAGCATTTACCACAATGCCAGGGGTGAACACTGCTGGGAGGTGAAGTGGTGTGCTCCCACCCCTGATCCTGCGTAATAGTACTCCCGTGAGTGATTGAACTGACGAGTTCGTGGATGAAGCACCTGCATGCCTGTGAGAGGTACCTGACCTGAGAAAGATGTTGGCAGCCTACTCTGCAAACCCCAAATTTCAAAGACTGTAATCTCAACTGATGACGGTTAAAGAACCAGAAACACATGTCTAGAGATCAGCACTATCTGAGCCAACTGTGGCGAAACACTCGAACACTCTTGAAGCAATCAAGTAACTGAAACTGCATTTACCACAATGCAAGGGGCGAACATTACTGGGAGGTGAAGCGGTGTGCTCCCACCCCTGTTCCTGTTTAATAGTACTCCGGTGAGTCATTGAGCTGACGAGCTCGTGGATGAAGTTCCCGCATGCCTGTGAGAGGTACCTGACCTGAGAAAGATGTTGGCAGCCTACTCAGCAAACCCCAAATTTCAAAGACTGTAATCTCTACTGATGACGGTTAAAGAACCAGAAACCTGTGCCTAGAGATCAGCACTATCTGCGCCAACAGTGGCGAAACACTCGAACACTCTTGAAGCAATCAAGTAACTGAAACTGCATTTACCACAATGCCAAGGGCGAACCTTGCTGGGAGGTGAAGCTGTGTGCTCCCACCCCTGTTCCTGCTTAATAGTACTCCCGTGAGTCATTGAGCTGACGAGCTTGTGGATGAAGCACCAGCATGCCTGTGGGAGGTACCTGACCTGAGAAAGATGTTGGTAGCGTACTCAGCAAACCTCACATTTGAAAGCCTGTAATCTCTACTGATGACAGTTTAAGAACCAGAAACACGAGTCTAGAGATCAGCACTATCTGCGCCAACTGTGGCGAAACACTCAAACACTTTTGAAGCAAGCAAGTAACTGAAACTGCATTTACCACAATGCCAGGGGTGATCCTTGCTGGGAGGTGAAGCGGTGTGCTCCCACCCCTGTTCCTGTTTAAAAGTACTCCAGTGAGTCATTGAGCTGAAGAGCTCGTGGATGAAGCACCTGCATGCGTGTGAGAGGTACCTGACCAGAGAAAGATGTTGGCAGCCTATTCAGCAAACCACAAATTTCAAAGACTGTAATCGCTACTGATGACGGTTAAAGAAACAGAAACATGTGTCTAGAAATCAGCACTATCTGCGCCAACAGTGGCGAAACACTCGAACACTCTTGAAGCAAGCAAGTAACTGAAACTGCATTTACCACAAAACCAGGGCGAACCTTGCTGGGAGGTGAAACGGTGTGCTCCCACCCCTGTTCCTGTTTAATAGTACTCCCATGAGTCATTGAGCTGACGAGCTCGTGGATGAAGCACCCACATGCCTGTGAGCGGTACCTGACCTGAGAAAGATGTTGGCAGCCTACTCAACAAACCCCACATTTGAAAGACTGTAATCTCTACTGATGACGGTTAAAGAACCAGGAACACGTGTCTAGAGATCTGCACTATCTGCGCCAACTGTGGACAAACACTCAAACACTCTTGAAGCAAGCAAGTACCTGAAACTGCATTTACCACAATTCCAGGGGCGAAACTTGCTGGGAGGTGAAACGGTGTGCACCCACCCCTGTTCCTGTTTAATAGTACTCCCGTGAGTCATTAGGCTGACAAGCTCATGGATGAAGCCCCTGCATGCCTGTGATAGGTACCTGACCTGAGAAAGATGTTGGCAGCTTACTCAGCAAACCCCAAATTTCAAAGACTGTAATCTCAACTGATGCACTATCTGCGCCAACTGTGGTGAAACACTCGAACACTCTTGTAGCAAGCAAGTAACTGAAAAGCATTTACCACAATGCCAGGGGCGAACCTTGCTGGGAGGTGAAGTGGTGTGCTCCCACCCCTGATCCTGCTTAATAGTACTCCTGTGAGTCATTGATCTGACGAGTTCGTGGATGAAGCACCTGCATGCCTGTGAGAGGTACCTGACCTGAGAAAGATGTTGGCAGCCTACTCAGCAAACCCCAAATTTCAAAGACTGTAATCTCAACTGATGCACTATCTGAGCCAACTGTGGTGAAACACTCGAACACTCTTGAAGCAAGCAAGTAACTGAAAAGCATTTACCACAATGCCAGGGGCGAACCTTACAGGGAGGTGAAGCTGTGTGCTCCCACCCCTCTTCCTGTTTAATAGTACTCCCGTAAGTCATTGAGCTGACGAGCTCGTGGATGAAGCACCCGCATACCTGTGAGAGGTATCTGACCTGAGAAAGATGTTGGCAGCCTACTCAACAAACCTCACATTTGAAAGACTGTTATCTCTACTGATGACGGTTAAAGAACCAGAAACACGTGTCTAGAGATTAGCACTATCTGCGCCAACAGTGGCGAAACACTCGAACACTCTTGAAGCAAGCAAGTAACTGAAACTGCATTTACCACACTGCCAGGGGCTAACCTTGCTGGGAGGTGAAACCGTGTGCTCCCACCCCTGTTCCTGTTTAATAGTACTCCCGTGAGTCATTGAGCTGACGAGCTCGTGGATGAAGCACCCGCATGCTTATGAGAGGTACCTGACCTGAGAAAGATGTTGGCAGCTTACTCAGCAAACCCCACATTTGAAACACTGAAATCTTTAGTGATGACGGTTAAAGAACCAGAAACAAGTGTCTAGAGACCAGCACTATCTGCACCAACTGTGGCGAAACACTCGAACACTCTTGAAGCAAGCAAGTAACTGAAAAGCATTTACCACAATGCCAGGGGCGAACCTTACAGGGAGGTGAAGCTGTGTGCTCCCACCCCTGTTCCTGTTTAATAGTACTCCCGTAAGTCATTGAGCTGACGAGCTCGTGGATGAAGCACCCGCATACCTGTGAGAGGTATCTGACCTGAGAAAGATGTTGGCAGCCTACTCAGCAAACCCCACATTTGAAAGACTGTAATCTCTACTGATGACAGTTAAAGAACCAGAAACACATGTCTAGAGATCAGCACTATCTGCGCCAACTGTGGTGAAACACTCGAACACTCTTGAAGCAAGCAAGTAACTGAAACTGCATTTACCACACTGCCAGGGGCGAACGTTGCTGGGAGGTGAAACTGTGTGCTCCCACCCCTGTTCCTATTTAATAGTACTCCTGTGAGTCATTGAGCTGACGAGCTCGCGGATGAAGCACCTGCATGCCTGTGAGAGGTACCTGACCTGAAAAAGATGTTGGCAGCCTACTCAGCAAACCCCACATTTGAAAGACTGTAATCTCTACTGATGACGGTTAAAGAACCAGAAACACGTTTCTAGAGATCAGCACAATCTGCGCCAACTGTGGTGAAACACTCGAACACTCTTGAAGCAAGCAAGAAACTGAAACTTTTTTTACCACAATGCCAGGGGGGAACCTTGCTGGGAGGTGAAACGGTGTGCTCCCACCCCTGTTCCTGTTTAATAGTACTCCCATTAGTCATTGAGCTGACGAGCTCGCAGATGAAGCACCCGCATGCCTGTAAGAGGTAACTGAACTGAGAATGATGTTTGCAGCCTTCTAAGCAAACCGCACATTTGAAAGACTGTAATCTCTACTGATGACGGTTAAAGAAGCAGAAACACGTGTCTAGAGATTAGCACTATCTGCACCAACTGTGGAGAAACATTTGAACATTCTTGATGCAAGCAAGTAACTGAAGCTGCATTTACTACAATGCCAGGGGCGATCCCTGCTGGGAGGTGAAGCGTGTGCTCCCACCCCTATTCCTGTTTAAAAGTACTCCCGTGAGTCATTTAGCTGACAAGCTCGTGGATGAAGCTCCCGCATGCCTGTGAGAGGTACCTGACCTGAGAAAGATGTTGGCAGCCTACTCAGCAAACCCCAAATTTCAAAGACTGTAATCTCTACTGATGACGGTTAAAGAACCAGAAACCTGTGCCTAGAGATCAGCACTATCTGTGCCAACAGTGGTGAAACACTCGAACACTCTTGAAGCAAGCAAGTAACTGAAACTGCATTTACCACACTGCCAGGGGCGAACGTTGCTGGGAGGTGAAACGGTGTGCTCCCACCCCTGTTCCTATTTAATAGTACTCCTGTGAGTCATTGAGCTGACGAGCTCGCGGATGAAGCACCTGCATGCCTGTGAGAGGTACCTGACCTGAAAAAGATGTTGGCAGCCTACTCAGCAAACCCCACATTTGAAAGACTGTAATCTCTACTGATGACGGTTAAAGAACCAGAAACACGTTTCTAGAGATCAGCACAATCTGCGCCAACTGTGGTGAAACACTCGAACACTCTTGAAGCAAGCAAGAAACTGAAACTTTTTTTACCACAATGCCAGGGGGGAACCTTGCTGGGAGGTGAAACGGTGTGCTCCCACCCCTGTTCCTGTTTAATAGTACTCCCATTAGTCATTGAGCTGACGAGCTCGCAGATGAAGCACCCGCATGCCTGTAAGAGGTAACTGAACTGAGAATGATGTTTGCAGCCTTCTAAGCAAACCGCACATTTGAAAGACTGTAATCTCTACTGATGACGGTTAAAGAAGCAGAAACACGTGTCTAGAGATTAGCACTATCTGCACCAACTGTGGAGAAACATTTGAACATTCTTGATGCAAGCAAGTAACTGAAGCTGCATTTACTACAATGCCAGGGGCGATCCCTGCTGGGAGGTGAAGCGTGTGCTCCCACCCCTATTCCTGTTTAAAAGTACTCCCGTGAGTCATTTAGCTGACAAGCTCGTGGATGAAGCTCCCGCATGCCTGTGAGAGGTACCTGACCTGAGAAAGATGTTGGCAGCCTACTCAGCAAACCCCAAATTTCAAAGACTGTAATCTCTACTGATGACGGTTAAAGAACCAGAAACCTGTGCCTAGAGATCAGCACTATCTGTGCCAACAGTGGCGAAACACTCGACCACTCTTGAAGCAAGCAAGTAAATGAAACTGCATTTACCACAATGCCAGGGTGAACCTTGCTGGGAGGTGAAACGGTGTGCTCCCACCCCTGTTCCTGTTTAATAGTACTCCCGTGAGTCATTGAGCTGACGAGCTCGCAGATGAAGCACCCGCATGCCTGTGAGAGGTACCTGAACTGACAAAGATGTTGGCAGCCTACTCAACAAACCGCACATTTGAAAGACTGTAATCTCTACTGATGACGGTTAAAGAACCAGAAACACGTGTCTAGAGATTAGCACCAACTGCGCCAACTGTGGCGAAACACTCAAACACTCTTGAAGCAAGCAAGTAACTGAAGCTGCATTTTCCACAATGCCAGGGGCGATCCTTGTTGGGAGGTGAAGCGGTGTGCTCCCACCCCTGTTCCTGTTTAAAAGTACTCCCGTGAGTCATTGAGCTGACGAGCTCGTGGATGTAGCACCCGCATGCCTGTGAGAAGTACCTCACCTGAGAAAGTTGTTGGCAGCTTACTCAGCAATCCCCAAATTTCAAAGACTGTAATCTCTACTGATGATGGTTAAAGAACCAGAAACATGTGCCTGGAGATCAGCACTATCTGCGCTAACTGTGGTGAAACACTCGAACACTCTTGAAGCAAGCAAGTAACTGAAACTTCATTTACCACACTGCCAGGGGCGAACCTTGCTGGGAGGTGAAACGCTGTGCTCCCACACCTGTTCCCATGTAATATTACTCCCGTGAGTCATTAGGCTGACAAGCTCGTGGATGAAGCGCCTGCATGCCTGTGAGAGGTACCTTGATCTGAGAAAAATGTTGGCATCCTACTCAGCAAACCGCACATTTGAAAGAATGTAATCTCTACTGATGATGGTTAAAGAACCAGAAACACGTGTCTAGAGATTAGCACTATCTGCGCCAACTGTGGACAAACACTCGAACACTCTTGAAGCAAGCAAGTACCTGAAACTGCACTTACCACAATGCCAGGGCGAACCTTGCTGGGAGGTGAAACGGTGTGCTCCCACCCCTGTTCCTGTTTAATAGTACTCCCATGAGTCATTGAGCTGACGAGCTCGTGGATGAAGCACCCACATGCCTGTGAGCGGTACCTGACCTGAGAAAGATGTTGGCAGCCTACTCAACAAACCCCACATTTGAAAGACTGTA
The DNA here is from genome assembly GCF_964204655.1 of Triturus cristatus. NCBI lineage: Eukaryota > Metazoa > Chordata > Amphibia > Caudata > Salamandridae > Triturus > Triturus cristatus. The sequence goes on from NC_140583.1 coordinate 519,775, forward strand.
ATCTCTACTGATGACGGTTAAAGAACCAGGAACACGTGTCTAGAGATCTGCACTATCTGCGCCAACTGTGGACAAACACTCAAACACTCTTGAAGCAAGCAAGTACCTGAAACTGCATTTACCACAATTCCAGGGGCGAAACTTGCTGGGAGGTGAAACGGTGTGCACCCACCCCTGTTCCTGTTTAATAGTACTCCCGTGAGTCATTAGGCTGACAAGCTCATGGATGAAGCCCCTGCATGCCTGTGATAGGTACCTGACCTGAGAAAGATGTTGGCAGCTTACTCAGCAAACCCCAAATTTCAAAGACTGTAATCTCAACTGATGCACTATCTGCGCCAACTGTGGTGAAACACTCGAACACTCTTGAAGCAAGCAAGTAACTGAAAAGCATTTACCACAATGCCAGGGGCGAACCTTGCTGGGAGGTGAAGTGGTGTGCTCCCACCCCTGATCCTGCTTAATAGTACTCCTGTGAGTCATTGATCTGACGAGTTCGTGGATGAAGCACCTGCATGCCTGTGAGAGGTACCTGACCTGAGAAAGATGTTGGCAGCCTACTCAGCAAACCCCAAATTTCAAAGACTGTAATCTCAACTGATGCACTATCTGAGCCAACTGTGGTGAAACACTCGAACACTCTTGAAGCAAGCAAGTAACTGAAAAGCATTTACCACAATGCCAGGGGCGAACCTTACAGGGAGGTGAAGCTGTGTGCTCCCACCCCTCTTCCTGTTTAATAGTACTCCCGTAAGTCATTGAGCTGACGAGCTCGTGGATGAAGCACCCGCATACCTGTGAGAGGTATCTGACCTGAGAAAGATGTTGGCAGCCTACTCAACAAACCTCACATTTGAAAGACTGTTATCTCTACTGATGACGGTTAAAGAACCAGAAACACGTGTCTAGAGATTAGCACTATCTGCGCCAACAGTGGCGAAACACTCGAACACTCTTGAAGCAAGCAAGTAACTGAAACTGCATTTACCACACTGCCAGGGGCTAACCTTGCTGGGAGGTGAAACCGTGTGCTCCCACCCCTGTTCCTGTTTAATAGTACTCCCGTGAGTCATTGAGCTGACGAGCTCGTGGATGAAGCACCCGCATGCTTATGAGAGGTACCTGACCTGAGAAAGATGTTGGCAGCTTACTCAGCAAACCCCACATTTGAAACACTGAAATCTTTAGTGATGACGGTTAAAGAACCAGAAACAAGTGTCTAGAGACCAGCACTATCTGCACCAACTGTGGCGAAACACTCGAACACTCTTGAAGCAAGCAAGTAACTGAAAAGCATTTACCACAATGCCAGGGGCGAACCTTACAGGGAGGTGAAGCTGTGTGCTCCCACCCCTGTTCCTGTTTAATAGTACTCCCGTAAGTCATTGAGCTGACGAGCTCGTGGATGAAGCACCCGCATACCTGTGAGAGGTATCTGACCTGAGAAAGATGTTGGCAGCCTACTCAGCAAACCCCACATTTGAAAGACTGTAATCTCTACTGATGACAGTTAAAGAACCAGAAACACATGTCTAGAGATCAGCACTATCTGCGCCAACTGTGGTGAAACACTCGAACACTCTTGAAGCAAGCAAGTAACTGAAACTGCATTTACCACACTGCCAGGGGCGAACGTTGCTGGGAGGTGAAACGGTGTGCTCCCACCCCTGTTCCTATTTAATAGTACTCCTGTGAGTCATTGAGCTGACGAGCTCGCGGATGAAGCACCTGCATGCCTGTGAGAGGTACCTGACCTGAAAAAGATGTTGGCAGCCTACTCAGCAAACCCCACATTTGAAAGACTGTAATCTCTACTGATGACGGTTAAAGAACCAGAAACACGTTTCTAGAGATCAGCACAATCTGCGCCAACTGTGGTGAAACACTCGAACACTCTTGAAGCAAGCAAGAAACTGAAACTTTTTTTACCACAATGCCAGGGGGGAACCTTGCTGGGAGGTGAAACGGTGTGCTCCCACCCCTGTTCCTGTTTAATAGTACTCCCATTAGTCATTGAGCTGACGAGCTCGCAGATGAAGCACCCGCATGCCTGTAAGAGGTAACTGAACTGAGAATGATGTTTGCAGCCTTCTAAGCAAACCGCACATTTGAAAGACTGTAATCTCTACTGATGACGGTTAAAGAAGCAGAAACACGTGTCTAGAGATTAGCACTATCTGCACCAACTGTGGAGAAACATTTGAACATTCTTGATGCAAGCAAGTAACTGAAGCTGCATTTACTACAATGCCAGGGGCGATCCCTGCTGGGAGGTGAAGCGTGTGCTCCCACCCCTATTCCTGTTTAAAAGTACTCCCGTGAGTCATTTAGCTGACAAGCTCGTGGATGAAGCTCCCGCATGCCTGTGAGAGGTACCTGACCTGAGAAAGATGTTGGCAGCCTACTCAGCAAACCCCAAATTTCAAAGACTGTAATCTCTACTGATGACGGTTAAAGAACCAGAAACCTGTGCCTAGAGATCAGCACTATCTGTGCCAACAGTGGTGAAACACTCGAACACTCTTGAAGCAAGCAAGTAACTGAAACTGCATTTACCACACTGCCAGGGGCGAACGTTGCTGGGAGGTGAAACGGTGTGCTCCCACCCCTGTTCCTATTTAATAGTACTCCTGTGAGTCATTGAGCTGACGAGCTCGCGGATGAAGCACCTGCATGCCTGTGAGAGGTACCTGACCTGAAAAAGATGTTGGCAGCCTACTCAGCAAACCCCACATTTGAAAGACTGTAATCTCTACTGATGACGGTTAAAGAACCAGAAACACGTTTCTAGAGATCAGCACAATCTGCGCCAACTGTGGTGAAACACTCGAACACTCTTGAAGCAAGCAAGAAACTGAAACTTTTTTTACCACAATGCCAGGGGGGAACCTTGCTGGGAGGTGAAACGGTGTGCTCCCACCCCTGTTCCTGTTTAATAGTACTCCCATTAGTCATTGAGCTGACGAGCTCGCAGATGAAGCACCCGCATGCCTGTAAGAGGTAACTGAACTGAGAATGATGTTTGCAGCCTTCTAAGCAAACCGCACATTTGCAAGACTGTAATCTCTACTGATGACGGTTAAAGAAGCAGAAACACGTGTCTAGAGATTAGCACTATCTGCACCAACTGTGGAGAAACATTTGAACATTCTTGATGCAAGCAAGTAACTGAAGCTGCATTTACTACAATGCCAGGGGCGATCCCTGCTGGGAGGTGAAGCGTGTGCTCCCACCCCTATTCCTGTTTAAAAGTACTCCCGTGAGTCATTTAGCTGACAAGCTCGTGGATGAAGCTCCCGCATGCCTGTGAGAGGTACCTGACCTGAGAAAGATGTTGGCAGCCTACTCAGCAAACCCCAAATTTCAAAGACTGTAATCTCTACTGATGACGGTTAAAGAACCAGAAACCTGTGCCTAGAGATCAGCACTATCTGTGCCAACAGTGGCGAAACACTCGACCACTCTTGAAGCAAGCAAGTAAATGAAACTGCATTTACCACAATGCCAGGGTGAACCTTGCTGGGAGGTGAAACGGTGTGCTCCCACCCCTGTTCCTGTTTAATAGTACTCCCGTGAGTCATTGAGCTGACGAGCTCGCAGATGAAGCACCCGCATGCCTGTGAGAGGTACCTGAACTGACAAAGATGTTGGCAGCCTACTCAACAAACCGCACATTTGAAAGACTGTAATCTCTACTGATGACGGTTAAAGAACCAGAAACACGTGTCTAGAGATTAGCACCAACTGCGCCAACTGTGGCGAAACACTCAAACACTCTTGAAGCAAGCAAGTAACTGAAGCTGCATTTTCCACAATGCCAGGGGCGATCCTTGTTGGGAGGTGAAGCGGTGTGCTCCCACCCCTGTTCCTGTTTAAAAGTACTCCCGTGAGTCATTGAGCTGACGAGCTCGTGGATGTAGCACCCGCATGCCTGTGAGAAGTACCTCACCTGAGAAAGTTGTTGGCAGCTTACTCAGCAATCCCCAAATTTCAAAGACTGTAATCTCTACTGATGATGGTTAAAGAACCAGAAACATGTGCCTGGAGATCAGCACTATCTGCGCTAACTGTGGTGAAACACTCGAACACTCTTGAAGCAAGCAAGTAACTGAAACTTCATTTACCACACTGCCAGGGGCGAACCTTGCTGGGAGGTGAAACGCTGTGCTCCCACACCTGTTCCCATGTAATATTACTCCCGTGAGTCATTAGGCTGACAAGCTCGTGGATGAAGCGCCTGCATGCCTGTGAGAGGTACCTTGATCTGAGAAAAATGTTGGCATCCTACTCAGCAAACCGCACATTTGAAAGAATGTAATCTCTACTGATGATGGTTAAAGAACCAGAAACACGTGTCTAGAGATTAGCACTATCTGCGCCAACTGTGGACAAACACTCGAACACTCTTGAAGCAAGCAAGTACCTGAAACTGCACTTACCACAATGCCAGGGGCGAAACTTGCTGGGAGGTGAAGTGGTGTGCTCCCACCCCTGTTCCTGTTCAATAGTACTCCGGTGAGTCATTGAGCTGACGAGCAGGTGGATGAAGTCCCCTCATGCCTGTGAGAGGTACCTGACCTGAGAAAGATGTTGGCAGCCTACTCAGCAAACCCCATATTTGAAAGACTGTAATCTCTACTGATGACGGTTAAACAACCAGAAACACGTGTCTAGAGATCAGCACTATCTGCGCCAACTGTGGCGAAACACTCGAATGCTCTTGAAGCAAGCAAGTAACTGAAACTGCATCTACTACAATGCCAGGGGCAAACCTTGCTGGGAGTTGAAGCGGTGTGCTCCCACCTCTGTTCCTGTTTAAAAGTACTCCCATGAGTCATTGAGCTCACGCGCTCGTGGATGAAGCACCTGCATGCCTGTGAGAGGTACCTCACCTGAGAAAGATGTTGGCAGCCTGCTCACCAAACTCCAATTTTCAAATACTGTAATCTCTACTGATGCCGGTTAAAGGACCAGAAACACGTGTCTAGAGATAAGCACTATCTGCACCAACAGTGGCGAAACACTCGAACACTCTTGAAGCAAGCAAGTAACTGAAACTGCATTTACCACAATGCCAGGGCGAACCTTGCTGGGAGGTGAAACGGTGTGCTCCCACCCCTGTTCCTGTTTAATAGTACTCCCATGAGTCATTGAGCTGACGAGCTCGTGGATGAAGCACCCACATGCCTGTGAGCGGTACCTGACCTGAGAAAGATGTTGGCAGCCTACTCAACAAACCCCACATTTGAAAGACTGTAATCTCTACTGATGACGGTTAAAGAACCAGGAACACGTGTCTAGAGATCTGCACTATCTGCGCCAACTGTGGACAAACACTCAAACACTCTTGAAGCAAGCAAGTACCTGAAACTGCATTTACCACAATTCCAGGGGCGAAACTTGCTGGGAGGTGAAACGGTGTGCACCCACCCCTGTTCCTGTTTAATAGTACTCCCGTGAGTCATTAGGCTGACAAGCTCATGGATGAAGCCCCTGCATGCCTGTGATAGGTACCTGACCTGAGAAAGATGTTGGCAGCTTACTCAGCAAACCCCACATTTGAAACACTGAAATCTTTAGTGATGACGGTTAAAGAACTAGAAACAAGTGTCTAGAGACCAGCACTATCTGCACCAACTGTGGGGAAACACTCGAACACTCTTGAAGCAAGCAAGTAACTGAAAAGCATTTACCACAATGCCAGGGGCGAACCTTGCTGGGAGGTGAAGTGGTGTGCTCCCACCCCTGATCCTGCTTAATAGTACTCCTGTGAGTCATTGATCTGACGAGTTCGTGGATGAAGCACCTGCATGCCTGTGAGAGGTACCTGACCTGAGAAAGATGTTGGCAGCCTACTCAGCAAACCCCAAATTTCAAAGACTGTAATCTCAACTGATGCACTATCTGCGCCAACTGTGGTGAAACACTCGAACACTCTTGAAGCAAGCAAGTAACTGAAAAGCATTGACCACAATGCCAGGGGCGAAACTTACAGGGAGGTGAAGCTGTGTGCTCCCACCTCTCTTCCTGTTTAATAGTACTCCCGTAAGTCATTGAGCTGAGGAGCTCGTGGATGAAGCACCCGCATACCTGTGAGAGGTATCTGACCTGAGAAAGATGTTGGCAGCCTACTCAACAAACCCCACATTTGAAAGACTGTAATCTCTACTGATGATGGTTAAAGAACCAGAAACACGTGTCTAGAGATTAGCACTATCTGCGCCAACTGTGGACAAACACTCGAACACTCTTGAAGCAAGCAAGTACCTGAAACTGCACTTACCACAATGCCAGGGGCGAAACTTGCTGGGAGGTGAAGTGGTGTGCTCCCACCCCTGTTCCTGTTCAATAGTACTCCGGTGAGTCATTGAGCTGACGAGCAGGTGGATGAAGTCCCCTCATGCCTGTGAGAGGTACCTGACCTGAGAAAGATGTTGGCAGCCTACTCAGCAAACCCCATATTTGAAAGACTGTAATCTCTACTGATGACGGTTAAACAACCAGAAACACGTGTCTAGAGATCAGCACTATCTGCGCCAACTGTGGCGAAACACTCGAATGCTCTTGAAGCAAGCAAGTAACTGAAACTGCATCTACTACAATGCCAGGGGCAAACCTTGCTGGGAGTTGAAGCGGTGTGCTCCCACCTCTGTTCCTGTTTAAAAGTACTCCCATGAGTCATTGAGCTCACGCGCTCGTGGATGAAGCACCTGCATGCCTGTGAGAGGTACCTCACCTGAGAAAGATGTTGGCAGCCTGCTCACCAAACTCCAAATTTCAAATACTGTAATCTCTACTGATGCCGGTTAAAGGACCAGAAACACGTGTCTAGAGATAAGCACTATCTGCACCAACAGTGGCGAAACACTCGAACACTCTTGAAGCAAGCAAGTAACTGAAACTGCATTTACCACAATGCCAGGGCGAACCTTGCTGGGAGGTGAAACGGTGTGCTCCCACCCCTGTTCCTGTTTAATAGTACTCCCATGAGTCATTGAGCTGACGAGCTCGTGGATGAAGCACCCACATGCCTGTGAGCGGTACCTGACCTGAGAAAGATGTTGGCAGCCTACTCAACAAACCCCACATTTGAAAGACTGTAATCTCTACTGATGACGGTTAAAGAACCAGGAACACGTGTCTAGAGATCTGCACTATCTGCGCCAACTGTGGACAAACACTCAAACACTCTTGAAGCAAGCAAGTACCTGAAACTGCATTTACCACAATTCCAGGGGCGAAACTTGCTGGGAGGTGAAACGGTGTGCACCCACCCCTGTTCCTGTTTAATAGTACTCCCGTGAGTCATTAGGCTGACAAGCTCATGGATGAAGCCCCTGCATGCCTGTGATAGGTACCTGACCTGAGAAAGATGTTGGCAGCTTACTCAGCAAACCCCACATTTGAAACACTGAAATCTTTAGTGATGACGGTTAAAGAACTAGAAACAAGTGTCTAGAGACCAGCACTATCTGCACCAACTGTGGGGAAACACTCGAACACTCTTGAAGCAAGCAAGTAACTGAAAAGCATTTACCACAATGCCAGGGGCGAACCTTGCTGGGAGGTGAAGTGGTGTGCTCCCACCCCTGATCCTGCTTAATAGTACTCCTGTGAGTCATTGATCTGACGAGTTCGTGGATGAAGCACCTGCATGCCTGTGAGAGGTACCTGACCTGAGAAAGATGTTGGCAGCCTACTCAGCAAACCCCAAATTTCAAAGACTGTAATCTCAACTGATGCACTATCTGCGCCAACTGTGGTGAAACACTCGAACACTCTTGAAGCAAGCAAGTAACTGAAAAGCATTGACCACAATGCCAGGGGCGAACCTTACAGGGAGGTGAAGCTGTGTGCTCCCACCTCTCTTCCTGTTTAATAGTACTCCCGTAAGTCATTGAGCTGAGGAGCTCGTGGATGAAGCACCCGCATACCTGTGAGAGGTATCTGACCTGAGAAAGATGTTGGCAGCCTACTCAACAAACCCCACATTTGAAAGACTGTTATCTCTACTGATGACGGTTAAAGAACCAGAAACACGTGTCTAGAGATTAGCACTATCTGCGCCAACAGTGGCGAAACACTCGAACACTCTTGAAGCAAGCAAGTAACTGAAACTGCATTTACCACACTGCCAGGGGCTAACCTTGCTGGGAGGTGAAACCGTGTGCTCCCACCCCTGTTCCTGTTTAATAGTACTCCCGTGAGTCATTGAGCTGACGAGCTCGTGGATGAAGCACCCGCATGCTTATGAGAGGTACCTGACCTGAGAAAGATGTTGGCAGCTTACTCAGCAAACACCACATTTGAAACACTGAAATCTTTAGTGATGACGGTTAAAGAACCAGAAACAAGTGTCTAGAGACCAGCACTATCTGCACCAACTGTGGCGAAACACTCGAACACTCTTGAAGCAAGCAAGTAACTGAAAAGCATTTACCACAATGCCAGGGGCGAACCTTATAGGGAGGTGAAGCTGTGTGCTCCCACCCCTGTTCCTGTTTAATAGTACTCCCGTAAGTCATTGAGCTGACGAGCTCGTGGATGAAGCACCCGCATACCTGTGAGAGGTATCTGACCTGAGAAAGATGTTGGCAGCCTACTCAGCAAACCCCACATTTGAAAGACTGTAATCTCTACTGATGACAGTTAAAGAACCAGAAACACGTGTCTAGAGATCAGCACTATCTGCGCCAACTGTGGTGAAACACTCGAACACTCTTGAAGCAAGCAAGTAACTGAAACTGCATTTACCACACTGCCAGGGGCGAACCTTGCTGGGAGGTGAAACCGTGTGCTCCCACCCCTGTTCCTGCTTAATAGTACTCCCGTGAGTCATTGAGCTGACGAGCTTGTGGATGAAGCACCAGCATGCCTCTGAGAGGTACATGACCTGAGAAAGATGTTGGCAGCCTACTCAGCAAACCGCACATTTGAAAGCCTGTAATCTCTACTGATGACGGTTTAAGAACCAGAAACACGTGTCTAGAGATCAGCACTATCTGCACCAACTGTGGCGAAACACTCAAACACTTTTGAAGCAAGCAAGTAACTGAAACTGCATTTACCACAATGCCAGGGGCGATCCTTGCTGGGAGGTGAAGCGGTGTGCTCCCATGCCTGTTCCTGTTTAAAAGTACTCCAGTGAGTCATTGAGCTGACGAGCTCGCGGATGAAGCACCCGCATGCCTGTGAGAGGTACCTGAACTGAGAAAGATGTTGGCAGCCTACTAAGCAAACCGCACATTTGAAAGACTATAATCTCTACTGATGACGGTTTAAGAACCAGAAACACGTGTCTAGAGATCAGCACTATCTGCGCCAACTGTGGCGAAACACTCAAACACTTCTGAAGCAAGCAAGTAACTGAAACTGCCTTTACCACAATGCCAGGTGCGATCCTTGCTGGGAAGTGAAGCGGTGTGCTCCCACCCCTGTTCCTGTTTAAAAGTACTCCAGTGAGTCATTGAGCTGACGAGCTCGTGGATGAAGCACCTGCATGCGTGTGAGAGGTACCTGAAAGGAGAAAGATGTTGGCAGTCTATTCAGCAAATCCCAAATTTCAAAGACTGTAATCGCTACTGATGACGGTTAAAGAAACAGAATCGTGTGTCTAGAGATCAGCACTATCTGCGCCAACTGTGGCGAAACACTCAAACACTCTTGAAGCAAGCAAGTAACTGAAACTGCATTTACCACAATGCCAGGGGCGAACCTTGCTGGGAGGTGAAACGGTGTGCTCCCACCCCTGTTCCTGTTTAATAGTACTCCCGTGAGTCATTGAGCTGACGAGCTCGGGGATGAAGCACCCGCATGCCTGTGAGAGGTACCTGAACTGAGAATGATGTTGGCAGCCTACTCAGCAAACCCCAGATTTGAAAGACTGTAATCTCTACTGATGACGGTTAAAGAACCAGAAACACGTGTCTAGAGATCAGCACTATCTGTGCCAACTGTGGTGACAAACTCGAACACTCTTGAAACAAGCAAATAACTGAAACTGCATTTACCACACTGCCAGGGGCTAACCTTGCTGGGAGGTGAAACCGTGTGCTCCCACCCCTGTTCCTGTTTAATAGTACTCCCGTGAGTCATTGAGCTGACGAGCTCGCGGATGAAGCACCCACATGCCTGTGAGACGTACCTGAACTGAGAATGATGTTGGCAGCCTACTAAGCAAACCACACATTTGAAAGACTGTAATCTCTACTGATGACGGTTAAAGAACCAGAAACACATGTCTAGAGATTAGCACTATCTGCGCCAACTGTGGAGAAACATTTGAACATTCTTGATGCAAGCAAGTAACTGAAGCTGCATTTACCGCAATGCCAGGGGCGATCCCTGCTGTGAGGTGAAGCATGTGCTCCCACCCCTGTTCCTGTTTAAAAGTACTCCCGTGAGTCATTGAGCTGACAAGCTCATGGATGAAGCACCCTCATGCCTGTGAGAGGTACCTGACCTGAGAAAGATGTTGGCAGCCTACTCAGCAAACCCCAAATTTCAAAGACTGTAATCTCTACTGATGCCGGTTAAAGAACCAGAAACCTGTGCCTCGAGATCAGCACTATCTTCGCCAACAGGGGCGAAACACTCTTGAAGCAAGCAAGTAACTGAAACTGCATTTACCATAATGCCAAGGGCGAACCTTGCTGGGAGGTGAAGCTGTGTGCTCCCACACCTGTTCCTGCTTAATAGTACTCCCGTGAGTCATTGAGCTGACGAGCTCGCGGATGAAGCACCCGCATGCCTGTGAGAGGTACCTGAACTGAGAAAGATGTTGGCAGCCTACTAAGCAAACCGCACATTTGAAAGACTATAATCTCTACTGATGACGGTTTAAGAACCAGAAACACGTGTCTAGAGATCAGCACTATCTGCGCCAACTGTGGCGAAACACTCAAACACTTTTGAAGCAAGCAAGTAACTGAAACTGCCTTTACCACAATGCCAGGTGCGATCCTTGCTGGGAAGTGAAGCGGTGTGCTCCCACCCCTGTTCCTGTTTAAAAGTACTCCAGTGAGTCATTGAGCTGACGAGCTCGTGGATGAAGCACCTGCATGCGTGTGAGAGGTACCTGAAAGGAGAAAGATGTTGGCAGTCTATTCAGCAAATCCCAAATTTCAAAGACTGTAATCGCTACTGATGACGGTTAAAGAAACAGAATCGTGTGTCTAGAGATCAGCACTATCTGCGCCAACTGTGGCGAAACACTCAAACACTCTTGAAGCAAGCAAGTAACTGAAACTGCATTTACCACAATGCCAGGGGCGAACCTTGCTGGGAGGTGAAACGGTGTGCTCCCACCCCTGTTCCTGTTTAATAGTACTCCCGTGAGTCATTGAGCTGACGAGCTCGTGGATGAAGCACCCGCATGCCTGTGAGAGGTACCTGAACTGAGAATGATGTTGGCAGCCTACTCAGCAAACCCCAGATTTGAAAGACTGTAATCTCTACTGATGACGGTTAAAGAACCAGAAACACGTGTCTAGAGATCAGCACTATCTGTGCCAACTGTGGTGACAAACTCGAACACTCTTGAAGCAAGCAAATAACTGAAACTGCATTTACCACACTGCCAGGGGCTAACCTTGCTGGGAGGTGAAACCGTGTGCTCCCACCCCTGTTCCTGTTTAATAGTACTCCCGTGAGTCATTGAGCTGACGAGCTCGCGGATGAAGCACCCACATGCCTGTGAGACGTACCTGAACTGAGAATGATGTTGGCAGCCTACTAAGCAAACCACACATTTGAAAGACTGTAATCTCTACTGATGACGGTTAAAGAACCAGAAACACATGTCTAGAGATTAGCACTATCTGCGCCAACTGTGGAGAAACATTTGAACATTCTTGATGCAAGCAAGTAACTGAAGCTGCATTTACCGCAATGCCAGGGGCGATCCCTGCTGTGAGGTGAAGCGTGTGCTCCCACCCCTGTTCCTGTTTAAAAGTACTCCCGTGAGTCATTGAGCTGACAAGCTCATGGATGAAGCACCCGCATGCCTGTGAGAGGTACCTGACCTGAGAAAGATGTTGGCAGCCTACTCAGCAAACCCCAAATTTCAAAGACTGTAATCTCTACTGATGCCGGTTAAAGAACCAGAAACCTGTGCCTCGAGATCAGCACTATCTTCGCCAACAGGGGCGAAACACTCTTGAAGCAAGCAAGTAACTGAAACTGCATTTACCATAATGCCAAGGGCGAACCTTGCTGGGAGGTGAAGCTGTGTGCTCCCACACCTGTTCCTGCTTAATAGTACTCCCGTGAGTCATTGAGCTGACGAGCTCGCGGATGAAGCACCCGCATGCCTGTGAGAGGTACCTGAACTGAGAAAGATGTTGGCAGCCTACTAAGCAAACCGCACATTTGAAAGACTATAATCTCTACTGATGACGGTTTAAGAACCAGAAACACGTGTCTAGAGATCAGCACTATCTGCGCCAACTGTGGCGAAACACTCAAACACTTTTGAAGCAAGCAAGTAACTGAAACTGCCTTTACCACAATGCCAGGTGCGATCCTTGCTGGGAAGTGAAGCGGTGTGCTCCCACCCCTGTTCCTGTTTAAAAGTACTCCAGTGAGTCATTGAGCTGACGAGCTCGTGGATGAAGCACCTGCATGCGTGTGAGAGGTACCTGAAAGGAGAAAGATGTTGGCAGTCTATTCAGCAAATCCCAAATTTCAAAGACTGTAATCGCTACTGATGACGGTTAAAGAAACAGAATCGTGTGTCTAGAGATCAGCACTATCTGCGCCAACTGTGGCGAAACACTCAAACACTCTTGAAGCAAGCAAGTAACTGAAACTGCATTTACCACAATGCCAGGGGCGAACCTTGCTGGGAGGTGAAACGGTGTGCTCCCACCCCTGTTCCTGTTTAATAGTACTCCCGTGAGTCATTGAGCTGACGAGCTCGTGGATGAAGCACCCGCATGCCTGTGAGAGGTACCTGAACTGAGAATGATGTTGGCAGCCTACTCAGCAAACCCCAGATTTGAAAGACTGTAATCTCTACTGATGACGGTTAAAGAACCAGAAACACGTGTCTAGAGATCAGCACTATCTGTGCCAACTGTGGTGACAAACTCGAACACTCTTGAAGCAAGCAAATAACTGAAACTGCATTTACCACACTGCCAGGGGCTAACCTTGCTGGGAGGTGAAACCGTGTGCTCCCACCCCTGTTCCTGTTTAATAGTACTCCCGTGAGTCATTGAGCTGACGAGCTCGCGGATGAAGCACCCACATGCCTGTGAGACGTACCTGAACTGAGAATGATGTTGGCAGCCTACTAAGCAAACCACACATTTGAAAGACTGTAATCTCTACTGATGACGGTTAAAGAACCAGAAACACATGTCTAGAGATTAGCACTATCTGCGCCAACTGTGGAGAAACATTTGAACATTCTTGATGCAAGCAAGTAACTGAAGCTGCATTTACCGCAATGTCAGGGGCGATCCCTGCTGTGAGGTGAAGCGTGTGCTCCCACCCCTGTTCCTGTTTAAAAGTACTCCCGTGAGTCATTGAGCTGACAAGCTCATGGATGAAGCACCCGCATGCCTGTGAGAGGTACCTGACCTGAGAAAGATGTTGGCAGCCTACTCAGCAAACCCCAAATTTCAAAGACTGTAATCTCTACTGATGCCGGTTAAAGAACCAGAAACCTGTGCCTCGAGATCAGCACTATCTTCGCCAACAGTGGCGAAACACTCGAACACTCTTGAAGCAAGCAAGTAACTGAAACTGCATTTACCACAATGCCATGGGCGAACCTTGCTGGGAGGTGAAGCTGTGTGCTCCCACCCCAGTTCCTGCTTAATAGTACTCCCGTGAGTCTTTGAGCTGACGAGCTTGTGGATGAAGCACCAGCATGCCTGTGAGAGGTACCTGACCTGAGAAAGGTGTTGGCAGCCTACTCAGCAAACCGCACATTTGAAAGACTGTAATCTCTACTGATGACGGTTAAAGAACCAGAAACACGTGTCTAGAGATTAGCACTAACTGCACCAACTGTGGCGAAACACTCGAACACTCTTGAAGCAAGCAAGTAACTGAAGCTGCATTTACCACAATGACAGGGGCGATCCTTGTTGGGAGTTGAAGCGGTGTGCTCCCACCCCTGTTCCTGTTTAATAGTACTCCCGTGAGTCATTGAGCTGACGAGCTTGTGGATATAGCAGCAGCATGCCTCTGAGAGGTACATGACCTGAGAAAGATGTTGGCAGCCTACTCAGCAAACCGCACATTTGAAAGCCTGTAATCTCTACTGATGACGGTTTAAGAACCAGAAACATGAGTCTAGAGATCAGAACTATCCGCGCCAACTGTGGCGAAACACTCAAACACTTTTGAAGCAAGCAAGTAACTGAAACTGCATTTACCACAATGCCAGGGGCGATCCTTGCTGGGAGGTGAAGCGGTGTGCTCCCACGCCTGTTCCTGTTAAAAAGTACTCCAGTGAGTCATTGAGCTGACGAGCTCGTGGATGAAGCACCTGCATGCGTGTGAGAGGTACCTGAAAGGTGAAAGATGTTGGCAGCCTATTCAGCAAACCCCAAATTTCAAAGACTGTAATCGCTACTGATGACGGTTAAAGAAACAGAAACATGTGTCTAGAGATCAGCACTATCTGCGCCAACAGTGGCGAAACACTCAAACACTCTTGAAGCAAGCAAGTAACTGAAACTGCATTTACCACAAAGCCAGGGTCGAACCTTGCTGGGAGGTGAAACGGTGTGCTCCCACCCCTGTTCCTGTTTAATAGTACTCCCGTGAGTCATTGAGCTGACGAGCTCGCGGATGAAGCACCCGCATGCCTGTGAGAGGTACCTGAACTGAGAAAGATGTTGGCAGCCTACTAAGCAAACCGCACATTTGAAAGACTGTAATCTTTACTGATGACGGTTAAAGAACCAGAAACATGTGCCTAGAGATCAGCACTATCTGCGCCAACAGTGGCGAAACTCTCGAACACTCTTGAAGCAAGCAAGTAACCAAAACTGCATTTACCACAATGCCAAGGGCAAATCTTGCTGAGAGGTGAAGCTGTGTGCTCCCACCCCAGTTCCTGCTTAATAGTACTGCCGTGAGTCATTGAGCTGACGAGCTCGTGGATGAAGCACCCGCATGCTTGTGAGAGGTACCTGACCTGAGAAAGATCTTGGCAGCCTACTCAACAAACCCCACATTTGAAAGACTGTAATCTCTACTGATGACGGTTAAAGAACCAGGAACACGTGTCTAGAGATCTGCACTATCTGCGCCAACTGTGGTGAACGACTCAAACACTCTTGAAGCAAGCAAGTAACTGAAACTGCATTTACCACACTGCCAGGGGCGAACCTTGCTGGGAGGAGAAACGGTGTGCTCCCACCCCTGTTCCTATATAAAAGTACTCCCATGAGTCATTGATCACACGAGCTCGTGGATGAAGCACCTGCATGCCTGTGAGAGGTACCTCACCTGAGAAAGATGTTGGCAGCCTGCTCACCAAACCCCAAATTTCAAAGACTGCAATCTCTACTGATGATGGTTAAAGAACCAGAAACACGTGTCTAGAGATCAGCACTATCTGCGCCAACTGTGGACAAACACTTGAACACTCTTGAAGCAAGCAAGTACCTGAAACTGCATTTACCACAATGCCAGGGGCGAAACTTGCTGGGAGGTGAAACGGTGTGCACCCACCCCTGTTCCTGTTTAATAGTACTCCCGTGAGTCATTGAGCTGACGAGCTCGCGGATGAAGCACCCGCATGCGTGTGAGAGGTTCCTGCCCCGAGAAAGATGTTGGCAGCCTACTCAGCAATCCCCAAATTTCAAAGACTGTAATCTCTACAGATGACAGTTAAAGAACCAGAAACATGTGCCTAGAGATCAGCACTATCTGTGCCAACAGTGGCGAAACACTCGAATACTCTAGAAGTAAGCAATTAACTGAAACTCCATTTACCACATTACCAGGGGCAAACCTTGCTGGTAGGTGAAGCGGTGTGCTCCCACCCCTGTTCCTGTTTAATAGTACTCCCGTGAGTCATTGAGCTGACGAGCAGGTGGATGAAGTACCCGCATGTCTGTGAGAGGTACCTGACCTGAGAAAGATGTTGGCAGCCTACTCAGCAAACCCCATATTTGAAAGACTGTAATCTCTACTGATGACGGTTAAAGAACCAGAAACACGTGTCTACAGATCAGCACAATCTGCGCCAACTGTGGCGAAACACTCGAACACTCTTGAAGCAAGCAAGTAACTGAAACTGCATTTACCACAATGCCAGGGGCAAACCTTGCTGGGAGGTGAAGCGGTGTGCTCCCACCCCTGTTCCTGTTTAAAAGTACTCCCTTGAGTCATTGAGCTCACGAGCTCGTGGATGAAGCATCTGCATGCCTGTGTGAGGTACCTCACCTGAGAAAGATGTTGGCAGCCTGCTCACCAAACCCCAAATTTCAAAGACTGTTATCTCTACTGATGACGGTTAAAGAACCAGAAACATGTGTCTAGAGATCAGCACTATCTGCGCCAACTGTGGTGAAACACTCCAACACTCTTGAAGCAAGCAAGTAACTGAAACTGCTTTTACCTCACTGCCAGGGTCTAACCTTGCTGGGAGGTGAAACCGTGTGTTCCCACCCCTGTTCCTGTTTAATTGTACTCCCGTGAGTCATTGAGCTGACGAGCTCGTGGATGAAGCACCCGCATGCCTATGAGAGGTACCTGACCTGAGAAAGATGTTGGCAGCTTACTCAGCAAACCCCACATTTGAAACACTGAAATCTTTAGTGATGACGGTTAAAGAACCAGAAACACGTGTCTAGAGATTAGCAATATCTGCGCCAACAGTGGCGAAACACTTGAATACTCTTGAAGCAAGCAAGTAACTGAAACTGCATTTACCACAATGCCAAGGGCGAACCTTGCTGGGAGGTGAAGCTGTGTGCTCCAACCCCTGATCCTCCTTAATAGTACCCCCGTGAGTCATTGAACTGACGAGTTCGTGGATGAAGCACCTGCATGCCTGTGAGAGGTACCTGACCTGAGAAAGATGTTGGCAGCTTACTCAGCAAACCCCAAATTTCAAAGACTGTAATCTAAACTGATGACGTTTAAAGAACCAGAAACCTGTGCCTCGAGATCAGCACTATCTTCGCCAACAGTGGCGAAACACTCGAACACTCTTGAAGCAAGCGAGTAACTGAAACTGCATTTACCACAATGCCAAGGGCGAACCTTGCTGTCAGGTGAAGCTGTGTGCTCCCACCCCAGTTCCTGCTTAATAGTACTCCCGTGAGTCATTGAGCTGACGAGCTTGTGGATGAAGCACCAGCATGCCTCTGAGAGGTACATGACCTGAGAAAGATGTTGGCAGCTTACTCAGCAAACCCCAAATTTCAAAGACTGTAATCTAAACTGATGACGTTTAAAGAACCAGAAACCTGTGCCTCGAGATCAGCACTATCTTCGCCAACAGTGGCGAAACACTCGAACACTCTTGAAGCAAGCGAGTAACTGAAACTGCATTTACCACAATGCCAAGGGCGAACCTTGCTGGGAGGTGAAGCGGTGTGCTCCCACCCCAGTTCCTGCTTAATAGTACTCCCGTGAGTCATTGAGCTGACGAGCTTGTGGATGAAGCACCAGCATGCCTCTGAGAGGTACATGACCTGAGAAAGATGTTGGCAGCCTACTCAGCAAACCGCACATTTGAAAGCCTGTAATCTCTACTGATGACGGTTTAAGAACCAGAAACACGTGTCTAGAGATCAGCACTATCTGCACCAACTGTGGCGAAACACTCAAACACTTTTGAAGCAAGCAAGTAACTGAAACTGCATTTACCACAATGCCAGGGGCGATCCTTGCTGGGAGGTGAAGCGGTGTGCTCCCATGCCTGTTCCTGTTTAAAAGTACTCCAGTGAGTCATTGAGCTGACGAGCTCGCGGATGAAGCACCCGCATGCCTGTGAGAGGTACCTGAACTGAGAAAGATGTTGGCAGCCTACTAAGCAAACCGCACATTTGAAAGACTATAATCTCTACTGATGACGGTTTAAGAACCAGAAACACGTGTCTAGAGATCAGCACTATCTGCGCCAACTGTGGCGAAACACTCAAACACTTTTGAAGCAAGCAAGTAACTGAAACTGCCTTTACCACAATGCCAGGGGCGATCCTTGCTGGGAAGTGAAGCGGTGTGCTCCCACCCCTGTTCCTGTTTAAAAGTACTCCAGTGAGTCATTGAGCTGACGAGCTCGTGGATGAAGCACCTGCATGCGTGTGAGAGGTACCTGAAAGGAGAAAGATGTTGGCAGTCTATTCAGCAAATCCCAAATTTCAAAGACTGTAATCGCTACTGATGACGGTTAAAGAAACAGAATCGTGTGTCTAGAGATCAGCACTATCTGCGCCAACTGTGGCGAAACACTCAAACACTCTTGAAGCAAGCAAGTAACTGAAACTGCATTTACCACAATGCCAGGGGCGAACCTTGCTGGGAGGTGAAACGGTGTGCTCCCACCCCTGTTCCTGTTTAATAGTACTCCCGTGAGTCATTGAGCTGACGAGCTCGTGGATGAAGCACCCGCATGCCTGTGAGAGGTACCTGAACTGAGAATGATGTTGGCAGCCTACTCAGCAAACCCCAGATTTGAAAGACTGTAATCTCTACTGATGACGGTTAAAGAACCAGAAACACGTGTCTAGAGATCAGCACTATCTGTGCCAACTGTGGTGACAAACTCGAACACTCTTGAAGCAAGCAAATAACTGAAACTGCATTTACCACACTGCCAGGGGCTAACCTTGCTGGGAGGTGAAACCGTGTGCTCCCACCCCTGTTCCTGTTTAATAGTACTCCCGTGAGTCATTGAGCTGACGAGCTCGCGGATGAAGCACCCACATGCCTGTGAGAGGTACCTGAACTGAGAATGATGTTGGCAGCCTACTAAGCAAACCACACATTTGAAAGACTCTAATCTCTACTGATGACAGTTAAAGAACCAGAAACACATGTCTAGAGATTAGCACTATCTGCGCCAACTGTGGAGAAACATTTGAACATTCTTGATGCAAGCAAGTAACTGAAGCTGCATTTACCGCAATGCCAGGGGCGATCCCTGCTGTGAGGTGAAGCGTGTGCTCCCACCCCTGTTCCTGTTTAAAAGTACTCCCGTGAGTCATTGAGCTGACAAGCTCATGGATGAAGCACCCGCATGCCTGTGCGAGGTACCTGACCTGAGAAAGATGTTGGCAGCCTACTCAGCAAACCCCAAATTTCAAAGACTGTAATCTCTACTGATGCCGGTTAAAGAACCAGAAACCTGTGCCTCGAGATCAGCACTATCTTCGCCAACAGTGGCGAAACACTCGAACACTCTTGAAGCAAGCAAGTAACTGAAACTGCATTTACCACAATGCCAAGGGCGAACCTTGCTGGGAGGTGAAGCTGTGTGCTCCCACCCCAGTTCCTGCTTAATAGTACTCCCGTGAGTCTTTGAGCTGACGAGCTTGTGGATGAAGCACCAGCATGCCTGAGAGAGGTACCTGACCTGAGAAAGGTGTTGGCAGCCTACTCAGCAAACCGCACATTTGAAAGACTGTAATCTCTACTGATGACGGTTAAAGAACCAGAAACACGTGTCTAGAGATTAGCACTAACTGCACCAACTGTGGCGAAACACTCGAACACTCTTGAAGCAAGCAAGTAACTGAAGCTGCATTTACCACAATGACAGGGGCGATCCTTGTTGGGAGTTGAAGCGGTGTGCTCCCACCCCTGTTCCTGTTTAATAGTACTCCCGTGAGTCATTGAGCTGACGAGCTTGTGGATATAGCACCAGCATGCCTCTGAGAGGTACATGACCTGAGAAAGATGTTGGCAGCCTACTCAGCAAACCGCACATTTGAAAGCCTGTAATCTCTACTGATGACGGTTTAAGAACCAGAAACATGAGTCTAGAGATCAGAACTATCCGCGCCAACTGTGGCGAAACACTCAAACACTTTTGAAGCAAGCAAGTAACTGAAACTGCATTTACCACAATGCCAGGGGCGATCCTTGCTGGGAGGTGAAGCGGTGTGCTCCCACGCCTGTTCCTGTTAAAAAGTACTCCAGTGAGTCATTGAGCTGACGAGCTCGTGGATGAAGCACCTGCATGCGTGTGAGAGGTACCTGAAAGGAGAAAGATGTTGGCAGCCTATTCAGCAAACCCCAAATTTCAAAGACTGTAATCGCTAATGATGACGGTTAAAGAAACAGAAACATGTGTCTAGAGATCAGCACTATCTGCGCCAACAGTGGCGAAACACTCAAACACTCTTGAAGCAAGCAAGTAACTGAAACTGCATTTACCACAAAGCCAGGGTCGAACCTTGCTGGGAGGTGAAACGGTGTGCTCCCACCCCTGTTCCTGTTTAATAGTACTCCCGTGAGTCATTGAGCTGACGAGCTCGCGGATGAAGCACCCGCATGCCTGTGAGAGGTACCTGAACTGAGAAAGATGTTGGCAGCCTACTAAGCAAACCGCACATTTGAAAGACTGTAATCTTTACTGATGACGGTTAAAGAACCAGAAACATGTGCCTAGAGATCAGCACTATCTGCGCCAACAGTGGCGAAACACTCGAACACTCTTGAAGCAAGCAAGTAACCAAAACTGCATTTACCACAATGCCAAGGGCAAATCTTGCTGAGAGGTGAAGCTGTGTGCTCCCACCCCAGTTCCTGCTTAATAGTACTGCCGTGAGTCATTGAGCTGACGAGCTCGTGGATGAAGCACCCGCATGCTTGTGAGAGGTACCTGACCTGAGAAAGATCTTGGCAGCCTACTCAACAAACCCCACATTTGAAAGACTGTAATCTCTACTGATGACGGTTAAAGAACCAGGAACACGTGTCTAGAGATCTGCACTATCTGCGCCAACTGTGGTGAACGACTCAAACACTCTTGAAGCAAGCAAGTAACTGAAACTGCATTTACCACACTGCCAGGGGCGAACCTTGCTGGGAGGAGAAACGGTGTGCTCCCACCCCTGTTCCTATATAAAAGTACTCCCATGAGTCATTGATCACACGAGCTCGTGGATGAAGCACCTGCATGCCTGTGAGAGGTACCTCACCTGAGAAAGATGTTGGCAGCCTGCTCACCAAACCCCAAATTTCAAAGACTGCAATCTCTACTGATGATGGTTAAAGTACCATAAACACGTGTCTAGAGATCAGCACTATCTGCGCCAACTGTGGACAAACACTTGAACACTCTTGAAGCAAGCAAGTACCTGAAACTGCATTTACCACAATGCCAGGGGCGAAACTTGCTGGGAGGTGAACCGGTGTGCACCCACCCCTGTTCCTGTTTAATAGTACTCCCGTGAGTCATTGAGCTGACGAGCTCGCGGATGAAGCACCCGCATGCGTGTGAGAGGTTCCTGCCCCGAGAAAGATGTTGGCAGCCTACTCAGCAATCCCCAAATTTCAAAGACTGTAATCTCTACAGATGACGGTTAAAGAACCAGAAACATGTGCCTAGAGATCAGCACTATCTGTGCCAACAGTGGCGAAACACTCGAATACTCTAGAAGTAAGCAATTAACTGAAACTCCATTTACCACATTACCAGGGGCAAACCTTGCTGGTAGGTGAAGCGGTGTGCTCCCACCCCTGTTCCTGTTTAATAGTACTCCCGTGAGTCATTGAGCTGACGAGCAGGTGGATGAAGTACCCGCATGCCTGTGAGAGGTACCTGACCTGAGAAAGATGTTGGCAGCCTACTCAGCAAACCCCACATTTGAAACACTGAAATCTTTAGTGATGACGGTTAAAGAACCAGAAACACGTGTCTAGAGATTAGCACTATCTTCGCCAACAGTGGCGAAACACTCGAACACTCTTGAAGCAAGCGAGTAACTGAAACTGCATTTACCACAATGCCAAGGGCGAACCTTGCTGGGAGGTGAAGCTGTGTGCTCCCACCCCAGTTCCTGCTTAATAGTACTCCCGTGAGTCATTGAGCTGACGAGCTTGTGGATGAAGCACCAGCATGCCTCTGAGAGGTACATGACCTGAGAAAGATGTTGGCAGCCTACTCAGCAAACCGCACATTTGAAAGCCTGTAATCTCTACTGATGACGGTTTAAGGACCAGAAACACGTGTCTAGAGATCAGCACTATCTGCACCAACTGTGGCGAAACACTCAAACACTTTTGAAGCAAGCAAGTAACTGAAACTGCATTTACCACAATGCCAGGGGCGATCCTTGCTGGGAGGTGAAGCGGTGTGCTCCCATGCCTGTTCCTGTTTAAAAGTACTCCAGTGAGTCATTGAGCTGACGAGCTCGCGGATGAAGCACCCGCATGCCTGTGAGAGGTACCTGAACTGAGAAAGATGTTGGCAGCCTACTAAGCAAACCGCACATTTGAAAGACTATAATCTCTACTGATGACGGTTAAAGAACCAGAAACACGTGTCTAGAGATTAGCACTAACTGCGCCAACTCTGGCGAAACACTTGAACACTCTTGAAGCAAGCAAGTAACTGAAGCTGCATTTACCACAATGCCAGGGGCGATCCTTGTTGGGAGGTGAAGCGGTGTGCTCCCACCCCTGTTCCTGTTTAAAAGTACTCCCGTGAGTCATTGAGCTGAGGAGCTAGTGGATGAAGCACCCGCATGCCTGTGAGAAGTACCTCTCCTTAGAAAGATGTTGGCAGCTTACTCAGCAATCCCCAAATTTCAAAGACTGTAATCTCTACTGATGACGGTTAAAGAACCAGAAACATGTGCCTAGAGATCAACACTATCTGCGCCAACAGTGGCGAAACACTCGAACACTCTTGAAGCAAGCAAGTAACTGAAACTGCATTTACCACAATGCCAAGGGCAAATCTTGCTGAGAGGTGAAGCTGTGTGCTCCCACCTCAGTTCCTGCTTAATAGTACTCCCGTGAGTCATTGAGCTGACGATTTTGTGGATATAGCACCAGCACGCCTCTGAGAGGTACATGACCTGAGAAAGATGTTGGCAGCCTACTGAGCAAACTGCACATTTGAAAGCCTGTAATCTCTACTGATGACGGTTTAAGAACCAGAAACATGAGTCTAGAGATCAGAACTATCTGCGCCAACTGTGGCGAAACACTCAAACACTTTTGAAGCAAGCAAGTAACTGAAACTGCATTTACCACAATGCCAGGGGCGATCCTTGCTGGGAGGTGAAGCGGTGTGCTCCCACGCCTGTTCCTGTTTAAAAGTACTCCAGTGAGTCATTGAGCTGACGAGCTCGTGGATGAAGCACCTGCATGCGTGTGAGAGGTACCTGAAAGGAGAAAGATGTTGGCAGCCTATTCAGCAAACCCCAAATTTCAAAGACTGTAATCGCTACTGATGACAGTTAAAGAAACAGAAACATGTGTCTAGAGATCAGCGCTATCTGCGCCAACAGTGGCGAAACACTCAAACACTCTTGAAGCAAGCAAGTAACTGAAACTGCATTTACCACAATGCCAGGGTCGAACCTTGCTGGGAGGTGAAACAGTGTGCTCCCACCCCTGTTCCTGTTTAATAGTACTCCTGTGAGTCATTGAGCTGACGAGCTCGCGGATGAAGCACCTGCATGCCTGTGAGAGGTACCTCACCTGAGAAAGATGTTGGCAGCCTGCTCACCAAACCCCAAATTTCAAAGACTGCAATCTCTACTGATGATGGTTAAAGAACCAGAAACACGTGTCTAGAGATCAGCACTATCTGCGCCAACTGTGGACAAACACTTGAACACTCTTGAAGCAAGCAAGTACCTGAAACTGCATTTACCACAATGCCAGGGGCGACACTTGCTGGGAGGTGAAACGGTGTGCACCCACCCCTGTTCCTGTTTAATAGTACTCCCGTAAGTCATTGAGCTGACGAGCTCGCGGATGAAGCACCCGCATGCCTGTGAGAGGTTCCTGCCCCGAGAAAGATGTTGGCAGCCTACTCAGCAATCCCCAAATTTCAAAGACTGTAATCTCTACAGATGACGGTTAAAGAACCAGAAACATGTGCCTAGAGATCAGCCCTATCTGTGCCAACAGTGGCGAAACACTCGAATACTCTAGAAGCAAGCAATTAACTGAAACTCCATTTACCACATTACCAGGGGCAAACCTTGCTGGTAGGTGAAGCGGTGTGCTCCCACCCCTGTTCCTGTTTAATAGTACTCCCGTGAGTCATTGAGCTGACGAGCAGGTGGATGAAGTACCCGCATGCCTGTGAGAGGTACCTGACCTGAGAAAGATGTTGGCAGCCTACTCAGCAAACCCCATATTTGAAAGACTGTAATCTCTACTGATGACGGTTAAAGAACCAGAAACACGTGTCTACAGATCAGCACTATCTGCGCCAACTGTGGCGAAACACTCGAACACTCTTGAAGCAAGCAAGTAACTGAAACTGCATTTACCACAATGCCAGGGGCAAACCTTGCTGGGAGGTGAAGCGGTGTGCTAACACCCCTGTTCCTGTTTAAAAGTACTCCCTTGAGTCATTGAGCTCACAAGCTCGTGGATGAAGCATCTGCATGCCTGTGTGAGGTACCTCACCTGAGAAAGATGTTGGCAGCCTGCTCACCAAACCCCAAATTTCAAAGACTGTTATCTCTACTGATGACGGTTAAAGAACCAGAAACATGTGTCTAGAGATCAGCACTATCTGCGCCAACTGTAGTGAAACACTCCAACACTCTTGAAGCAAGCAAGTAACTGAAACTGCTTTTACCTCACTGCCAGGGTCTAACCTTGCTGGGAGGTGAAACCGTGTGTTCCCACCCCTGTTCCTGTTTAATTGTACTCCCGTGAGTCATTGAGCTGACGAGCTCGTGGATGAAGCACCCGCATGCCTATGAGAGGTACCTGACCTGAGAAAGATGTTGGCAGCTTACTCAGCAAACCCCACATTTGAAACACTGAAATCTTTAGTGATGACGGTTAAAGAACCAGAAACACGTGTCTAGAGATTAGCACTATCTGCGCCAACAGTGGCGAAACACTTGAATACTCTTGAAGCAAGCAAGTAACTGAAACAGCATTTACCACAATGCCAAGGGCGAACCTTGCTGGGAGGTGAAGCTGTGTGCTCCAACCCCTGATCCTCCTTAATAGTACTCCCGTGAGTCATTGAACTGACGAGTTCGTGGATGAAGCACCTGCATGCCTGTGAGAGGTACCTGACCTGAGAAAGATGTTGGCAGCTTACTCAGCAAACCCCAAATTTCAAAGACTGTAATCTAAACTGATGACGTTTAAAGAACCAGAAACCTGTGCCTCGAGATCAGCACTATCTTCGCCAACAGTGGCGAAACACTCGAACACTCTTGAAGCAAGCGAGTAACTGAAACTGCATTTACCACAATGCCAAGGGCGAACCTTGCTGGGAGGTGAAGCTGTGTGCTCCCACCCCAGTTCCTGCTTAATAGTACTCCCGTGAGTCATTGAGCTGACGAGCTTGTGGATGAAGCACCAGCATGCCTCTGAGAGGTACATGACCTGAGAAAGATGTTGGCAGCCTACTCAGCAAACCGCACATTTGAAAGCCTGTAATCTCTACTGATGACGGTTTAAGAACCAGAAACACGTGTCTAGAGATCAGCACTATCTGCACCAACTGTGGCGAAACACTCAAACACTTTTGAAGCAAGCAAGTAACTGAAACTGCATTTACCACAATGCCAGGGGCGATCCTTGCTGGGAGGTGAAGCGGTGTGCTCCCATGCCTGTTCCTGTTTAAAAGTACTCCAGTGAGTCATTGAGCTGACGAGCTCGCGGATGAAGCACCCGCATGCCTGTGAGAGGTACCTGAACTGAGAAAGATGTTGGCAGCCTACTAAGCAAACCGCACATTTGAAAGACTATAATCTCTACGGATGACGGTTAAAGAACCAGAAACACGTGTCTAGAGATTAGCACTAACTGTGCCAACTCTGGCGAAACACTCGAACACTCTTGAAGCAAGCAAGTAACTGAAGCTGCATTTACCACAATGCCAGGGGCGATCCTTGTTGGGAGGTGAAGCGGTGTGCTCCCACCCCTGTTCCTGTTTAAAAGTACTCCCGTGAGTCATTGAGCTGAGGAGCTCGTGGATGAAGCACCCGCATGCCTGTGAGAAGTACCTCTCCTTAGAAAGATGTTGGCAGCTTACTCAGCAATCCCCAAATTTCAAAGACTGTAATCTCTACTGATGACGGTTAAAGAACCAGAAACATGTGCCTAGAGATCAACACTATCTGCGCCAACAGTGGCGAAACACTCGAACACTCTTGAAGCAAGCAAGTAACTGAAACTGCATTTACCACAATGCCAAGGGCAAATCTTGCTGAGAGGTGAAGCTGTGTGCTCCCACCCCAGTTCCTGCTTAATAGTACTCCCGTGAGTCATTGAGCTGACGAGCTTGTGGATATAGCACCAGCATGCCTCTGAGAGGTACATGACCTGAGAAAGATGTTGGCAGCCTACTCAGCAAACTGCACATTTGAAAGCCTGTAATCTCTACTGATGACGGTTTAAGAACCAGAAACATGAGTCTAGAGATCAGAACTATCTGCGCCAACTGTGGCGAAACACTCAAACACTTTTGAAGCAAGCAAGTAACTGAAACTGCATTTACCACAATGCCAGGGGCGATCCTTGCTGGGAGGTGAAGCGGTGTGCTCCCACGCCTGTTCCTGTTTAAAAGTACTCCAGTGAGTCATTGAGCTGACGAGCTCGTGGATGAAGCACCTGCATGCGTGTGAGAGGTACCTGAAAGGAGAAAGATGTTGGCAGCCTATTCAGCAAACCCCAAATTTCAAAGACTGTAATCGCTACTGATGACAGTTAAAGAAACAGAAACATGTGTCTAGAGATCAGCACTATTTGCGCCAACAGTGGCGAAACACTCAAACACTCTTGAAGCAAGCAAGTAACTGAAACTGCATTTACCACAATGCCAGGGTCGAACCTTGCTGGGAGGTGAAACGGTGTGCTCCCACCCCTGTTCCTGTTTAATAGTACTCCTGTGAGTCATTGAGCTGACGAGCTCGCGGATGAAGCACCCGCATGCCTGTGAGAGGTACCTGAACTGAGAAAGATGTTGGCAGCCTACTAAGCAAACCGCACATTTGAAAGACTGTAATCTTTACTGATGACGGTTAAAGAACCAGAAACATGTGCCTAGAGATCAGCACTATCTGCGCCAACAGTGGCGAAACACTCGAACACTCTTGAAGCAAGCAAGTAACCAAAACTGCATTTACCACAATGCCAAGGGCAAATCTTGCTGAGAGGTGAAGCTGTGTGCTCCCACCCCAGTTCCTGCTTAATAGTACTCCCGTGAGTCATTGAGCTGACGAGCTCGTGGATGAAGCACCCGCATGCCTGTGAGAGGTACCTGACCTGAGAAAGATGTTGGCAGCCTACTCAACAAACCCCACATTTGAAAGACTGTAATCTCTACTGATGACGGTTAAAGAACCAGGAACACGTGTCTAGAGATCTGCACTATCTGCGCCAACTGTGGTGAACGACTCAAACACTCTTGAAGCAAGCAAGTAACTGAAACTGCATTTACCACACTGCCAGGGGCGAACCTTGCTGGGAGGAGAAACGGTGTGCTCCCACCCCTGTTCCTATTTAAAAGTACTCCCATGAGTCATTGATCTCACGAGCTCGTGGATGAAGCACCTGCATGCCTGTGAGAGGAACCTCACCTGAGAAAGATGGTGGCAGCCTGCTCACCAAACCCCAAATTTCAAAGACTGTAATCTCTACTGATGATGGTTAAAGAACCAGAAACACGTGTCTAGAGATCAGCACTATCTGCGCCAACTGTGGACAAACACTTGAACACTCTTGAAGCAAGCAAGTACCTGAAACTGCATTTACCACAATGCCAGGGGCGAAACTTGCTGGGAGGTGAAACGGTGTGCACCCACCCCTGTTCCTGTTTAATAGTATTCCCGTGAGTCATTGAGCTGACGAGCTCGCGGATGAAGCACCAGCATGCCTGTGAGAGGTTCCTGCCCCGAGAAAGATGTTGGCAGCCTACTCAGCAATCCCCAAATTTCAAAGACTGTAATCTCTACAGATGACGGTTAAAGAACCAGAAACATGTGCCTAGAGATCAGAACTATTTGCGCCAACAGTGGCGAAACACTCGAATACTCTAGAAGCAAGCAATTAACTGAAACTCCATTTACCACATTACCAGGGGCAAACCTTGCTGGTAGGTGAAGCGGTGTGCTCCCACCCCTGTTCCTGTTTAATAGTACTCCCGTGAGTCATTGAGCTGACGAGCAGGTGGATGAAGTACCCGCATGCCTGTGAGAGGTTCCTGACCTGAGAAAGATATTGGCAGCCTACTCAGCAAACCCCATATTTGAAAGACTAATCTCTACTGATGACAGTTAAAGAACCAGAAACACGTGTCTAGAGATCAGCACTATCTGCGCCAACTGTGGCGAAACACTCGAACACTCTTGAAGCAAGCAAGTAACTGAAACTGCATTTACCACAATGCCAGGGTTAAAACTTGCTGGGAGGTGAAGCGGTGTGCTCCCACCCCTGTTCCTGTTTAAAAGTACTCCCTTGAGTCATTGAGCTCACGAGCTCGTGGATGAAGCATCTGCATGCCTGTGTGAGGTACCTCACCTGAGAAAGATGTTGGCAGCCTGCTCACCAAACCCCAAATTTCAAAGACTGTTATCTCTACTGATGACGGTTAAAGAACCAGAAACACGTGTCTAGAGATCAGCACTATCTGCGCCAACTGTGGTGAAACACTCGAACACTCTTGAAGCAAGCAAGTAACTGAAACTGCTTTTACCTCACTGCCAGGGTCTAACCTTGCTGGGAGGTGAAACCGTGTGTTCCCACCCCTGTTCCTGTTTAATTGTACTCCCGTGAGTCATTGAGCTGACGAGCTCGTGGATGAAGCACCCGCATGCCTATGAGAGGTACCTGACCTGAGAAAGATGTTGGCAGCTTACTCAGCAAACCCCACATTTGAAACACTGAAATCTTTAGTGATGACGGTTAAAGAACCAGAAACACGTGTCTAGAGATTAGCACTATCTGCGCCAACAGTGGCGAAACACTTGAATACTCTTGAAGCAAGCAAGTAACTGAAACTGCATTTACCACAATGCCAAGGGCGAACCTTGCTGGGAGGTGAAGCTGTGTGCTCCAACCCCTGATCCTCCTTAATAGTACTCCCGTGAGTCATTGAACTGACGAGTTCGTGGATTAAGCACCTGCATGCCTGTGAGAGGTACCTGACCTGAGAAAGATGTTGGCAGCTTACTCAGCAAACCCCAAATTTCAAAGACTGTAATCTAAACTGATGACGTTTAAAGAACCAGAAACATGTGTCTAGAGATCAGCACTATCTGCACCAACTGTGGTGAAACACTCGACCACTCTTGAAGCAAGCAAGTAACTGAAGCTGCATTTACCAAAATGCCAGGGGCGATCCTTGCTGGTAGGTGAAGCGGTGTGCTCCCATTCCTGTTCCTGTTTAAAAGTACTCCAGTGAGTCATTGAGCTGACGAGCTTGCGGATGAAGCACCCGCATGCATGTGAGAGGTACCTGAACTGAGAAAGATGTTGGCAGCCTACTAAGCAAACCGCACATTTGAAAGACTATAATCTCTACTGATGACGGTTAAAGAACCAGAAACACGTGTCTAGAGATCAGCACTATCTGCGCCAACAGTGGCGAATCACTCGAACACTCTTGAAGCAAGCAAGTAACTGAAGCTGCATTTACCACAATGCCAGGGGCGATCCTTGTTGGGAGGTGAAGTGGTGTGCTCCCACCCCTGTTCCTGTTTAAAAGTACTCCCGTGAGTCATTGAGCTGAGGAGCTCGTGGATGAAGCACCCGCATGCCTGTGAGAAGTACCTCTCCTTAGAAAGATGTTGGCAGCTTACTCAGCAATCCCCAAATTTCAAAGACTGTAATCTCTACTGATGACGGTTAAAGAACCAGAAACATGTGCCTAGAGATCAACACTATCTGCGCCAACAGTGGCGAAACACTTGAACACTCTTGAAGCAAGCAAGTAACTGAAACTGCATTTACCACAATGCCAGGGGCGATCCTTGCTGGGAGGTGAAGCGGTGTGCTCCCATGCCTGTTCCTGTTTAAAAGTACTCCAGTGAGTCATTGAGCTGACGAGCTCGTGGATGAAGCACCTGCATGCGTGTGAGAGGTACCTGACCTGAGAAAGATGTTGGCAGCTTACTCAGCAAACCCCACATTTGAAACACTCAAATCTTTAGTGATGACGGTTAAAGAACCAGAAACACGTGTCTAGAGATTAGCACTATCTGCGCCAACAGTGGCGAAACACTTGAATACTCTTGAAGCAAGCAAGTAACTGAAACTGCATTTACCACAATGCCAAGGGCGAACCTTGCTGGGAGGTGAAGCTGTGTGCTCCAATCCCTGATCCTCCTTAATAGTACTCCCGTGAGTCATTGAACTGACGAGTTCGTGGATGAAGCACCTGCATGCCTGTGAGAGGTACCTGACCTGAGAAAGATGTTGGCAGCTTACTCAGCAAACCCCAAATTTCAAAGACTGTAATCTAAACTGATGACGTTTAAAGAACCAGAAACATGTGTCTAGAGATCAGCACTATCTGCACCAACTGTGGTGAAACACTCGAACACTCTTGAAGCAAGCGAGTAACTGAAACTGCATTTACCACAATGCCAAGGGCGAACCTTGCTGGGAGGTGAAGCTGTGTGCTCCCACCCCAGTTCCTGCTTAATAGTACTCCCGTGAGTCATTGAGCTGACGAGCTTGTGGATGAAGCACCAGCATGCCTCTGAGAGGTACATGACCTGAGAAAGATGTTGGCAGCCTACTCAGTAAACCGCACATTTGAAAGCCTGTAATCTCTACTGATGACGGTTTAAGAACCAGAAACACGTGTCTAGAGATCAGCACTATCTGCACCAACTGTGGCGAAACACTCAAACACTTTTGAAGCAAGCAAGTAACTGAAACTGCATTTACCACAATGTCAGGGGCGATCCTTCCTGGGTGGTGAAGCGATGTGCTCCCACCCCAGTTCCTGCTTAATAGTACTCCCGTGAGTCATTGAGCTGACGAGCTTGTGGATGAAGCACCAGCATGCCTCTGAGAGGTACATGACCTGAGAAAGATGTTGGCAGCCTACTCAGCAAACCGCACATTTGAAAGCCTGTAATCTCTACTGATGACGGTTTAAGAACCAGAAACACGTGTCTAGAGATCAGCACTATCTGCACCAACTGTGGCGAAACACTCAAACACTTTTGAAGCAAGCAAGTAACTGAAACTGCATTTACCACAATGCCAGGGGCGATCCTTGCTGGGTGGTGAAGCGGTGTGCTCCCACCCCTGTTCCTGTTTAAAAGTACTCCAGTGAGTCATTGAGCTGACGAGCTCGTGGATGAAGCACCTGCATGCATGTGAGAGGTACCTGACCGGAGAAAGAGGTTGGCAGCCTATTCAGCAAACCCCAAATTTCAAAGACTGTAATGGCTACTGATGACGGTTAAAGAAACAGAAACATGTGTCTAGAGATCAGCACTATCTGTGCCAACAGTGGCGAAACACTCGAACACTCTTGAAGCAAGCAAGTAACTGAAGCTGCATTTACCACAATGCCTGGGGCGATCCTTGTTGGGAGGTGAAGCGGTGTGCTCCCACCCCTGTTCCTGTTTAAAAGTACTCCCGTGAGTCATTGAGCTGACGAGCTCGTGGATGAAGCACCCGCATGCCTGTGAGAAGTACCTCACCTGAGAAAGATGTTGGCAGCTTACTCAGCAATCCCCAAATTTCAAAGACTGTAATCTCTACTGATGACGGTTAAAGAACCAGAAACATGTGCCTAGAGATCAGCACTATCTGCGCCAACAGTGGCGAAACACTCGAACACTCTTGAAGCAAGCAAGTAACTGAAACTGCATTGACCACAATGCCAAGGGCAAATCTTGCTGAGAGGTGAAGCTGTGTGCTCCCACCCCAGTTCCTGCTTAATAGTACTCCTGTGAGTAATTGAGCTGACGAGCTCTTGAATGAAGCACCCGCATGCCTGTGAGAGGTACCTGACCTGAGAAAGATGTTGGCAGCCTACTCAACAAACCCCACATTTGAAAGACTGTAATCTCTACTGATGACGGTTCAAGAACCAGGAACACGTGTCTAGAGATCTGCACTATCTGCGCCAACAGTGGCAAAACACTCGAACACTCTTGAAGCAAGCAAGTAACTGAAACTGCATTTACCACATTGCCAGGGTCTAACCTTGCTGGGAGGTGAAACCGTGTGCTCCCACCCCTGTTCCTGTTTAATAGTACTCCCGTGAGTCATTGATCTGACGAGCTCGTGGATGAAGCACCCGCATTCCTATGAGAGGTACCTGACCTGAGATAGATGTTGGCAGCTTACTCAGCAAACCCCACATTTGAACCACTGAAATCTCTACTGATGATGGTTAAAGACCCAGAAACATGTGTCTAGAGATCAGCACTATCTGCGCCAACAGTGACGAAACACTCAAACACTCTTGAAGCAAGCAAGTAACTGAAACTGCATTTACGACAATGCCAGGGGCAAACCTTGCTGGGAGGTAAAACGGTGTGCTCCCACCCCTGTTCCTGTTTAATAGTACTCCCGTGAGTCATTGAACTGACGAGCTCGCGGATGAAGAACCCGCATGCCTGTGAGAGGTACCTGAACTGAGAAAGATGTTGGCAGCCTACTCAGTAAACCACACATTTGAAAGACTGTAATCTCTACTGATGACGGTTGAAGAACCAGGAACACGTGTACATAGATCAGCACTATCTGCGAAAACTGTGTCGAAACACTCGAACACTCTTGAAGCAAGCAAATAACTGAAGCTGCATTTACCACATGTTGGACTTGGCCCTTCTTGCAGGGTCATCCCTAAACTTTTTGCCTTCCTCCTGTATTTTTTCTGACCTGGTGTTGGCTGTTTTATGACTCTGGGCACCTTACCACTGCTGACCAGTGCTAAGGTGCATATGCTCTCCCTATGGTAAAATGTATTATGTGAATTGATATTCATGATTGGTTTATTGGATTTACTGTCAGTCCCCAGTAAAGTACACCAGGAGTGCCAGGGCTTGTGAATGCCAATGCTGCTAGTGGGCTTGCAGCACTGGTTGTGCCACCCACAGAAGCAGCCTTGTAAAATTTGTCTAGGGTCTGCCACTGCAGAACCTGCGTGCAGTCTGGTACTGTCATGCTGGCTGGGCAAGTGCACACACTTGCCAGCCTCCAAACCTTCCCTTTGCCTCATGTTAGTCACCCCTATGGTAGGCCCACGGGAAGGGTGCGTTGTAGGTGTAAGGTAGGACAAGCCCTGAGTGTGTGGCATGTCCTAATAGTGAATTACAGCCATTTTCGTTTTTCACTATTGCAAGGCTACCTGTTCTCATTAGACCAGATGAGCTGCTGGAATTATTACACCCTATAATCCCAGCAGGCTCAGGGAACATGGTAGAGAAATATGTTTAGTATGCCTGAAGTCAGAATAATAAAATACGTCTTGTAGTCAAGTTTATTTTAATATCCTGGGTTTGTAAATACTACTTTTAGAAAGTTAGTATTTACTTGCCTAACCATTTCAGCCCGCCTCTGCTGTCTGTGTATCTGACTGTCTGGGCTATGTGAGTGACAGGGCTGGGGGATGACAGGTTGTGAATGGCAGGAGGACACCTTGGTGGGAGGTGGGAGTGCCCCTTGGACTCTGAATAGGGCTGTACTCCACCACCACAATGCTGGCTGCGCCCCCTGGGGAGCGACTGATGACTCAGCCTGCACCTGGCCCAGGAAGGGCGAAGCACTGTCAACAAAGTGCTCCTGGCTGTACTTGTCACCTGAATGCTGGCTCCACCTCCTGTGTAGCGGCTGATGTGCCTGCCCCTCACACTGAAAGCAGAAGTCAGAGTACCCTCAACAAAGTGCTCAGGACTGAGAGCAGTTATGCAAAGGCCCCCCTGGCCTAGAAGAACAAAAGAAATGTGGTATAAAAGTAGGAGCCCTGCTCCTTGAGAATCAGAATCCTGTTTTACCACAAAGAACCTCTGCCCGACTAGAAGGAGAAGAAGACGCTGGAAGGACTGGCCTGCTGCTTGCCTTGCTGAGAAAGGAGAGGAAAAGACTTGCTGAAAAAACTTTGCTGCTTTGTGCTTTAAACATTCTCCAAGGGCTTGATCTGAGCTTGCCCCCTGAACTGAACCCCAGGACCAGTGGGTTCTTTGTGCCTTTGCTCGTCCTGAAACTCGAGCCGTGTGTGCATCCAGCTAGAGAAAGACTGCGCCCCTCATCGCCCCCTCCTAGGGCCGTGACACTCGGGAGCTTGCCTGCCTTTGTCCCCGTGAGAGCCTCGCTCCGACCGGAGTCGCTCTCTGCCCCCGGGCTAGGCTACCTGCTCCTCTGCCACCGTCTGTTACTGGAGCGCGCTGAAGCGCTATTGCCCCTCCCGCCGGAATTCCTCTCTGACGATCGTGATCCCCGCTGGGTCAACAGCTGCACGGACCGTGCCCTGCGACCCCGCTTCGCTATCCCGGACTTGGATCAGGCCGCGCCGCCCCCGTTGTGGAGACCCCCGCACCGCCGTGCTGAGGGTCGTGGGCCACGCCTGCCTGAGTGCATGCACCCACTGACGTAGGATCCAAAGGTGCTCCCCCTAATCATCAGAGTCGCACTGACCCGCGCCGACTCCCAAAGAAACTGCAACGTTCCTCAAAGTTCCTATATCAGGCTCGGGGCCCGCAACTCCTTATTTCCCCGTCAACAGGAGCCGCGGTAGGGTCCGGACCGATTTCTGACAGGAGAGAGAGGGAAGCGCGACGAAGCGCACCGAAGGGCTAGGACTGGCCTAAATCACCTGTAAGTAACTGGAACCCAACGTAACATTTCTAAGAGACTAAAGAGTATCCATTTGAAACTACAACAAAGAACATTTGCCTGCTTGACAATCTGGTGGCATAGAGAAAACGTTATTGGTCTTGTGATAAGTCTGCTGATATATATATATCTATTTTTTTCATAAAGAAGTGTATTTTTTTCATATCCAAGCCTGGTGTCCATTTGTGGGGGGATTGATGTATTTACTGTGTGTATGGTTACAAATGCTTAACTAACTAACGCCTGGAGAATAGCCTTGGCTGCTCACGCCACGCACCTAGAGGGTGAGCAAGGGTCATTCCAAAGGGGTTATCCTGCGCCCTGACCTAGAGGAGAGGGTCCCTGCTTGACACAAGGGCATACTTGCGCCAACCAGAGGCCCCCAAGTCTAACATTGTTGGCAGCGGCTGGGATTTCGAATTTGCATTTGTAATTTGCATACAATGAATTATTAATCACCAGATAGTGAGAGCAGACCAAGTAACGCAGCCACGGGTTTTCATTTTTGAACTTTGTTGAAACATCTGCCATTATTTCAACCATGCCTGGCTCACTCCCTGCTGGAAGAGCACTCTCTGTGATTTCTGGAATGGATGAGGTGGATTGGGAGAGACTGGAAGGCTGCACACAAGAGCAATTGAAAGGCTACAGTGTAAAATTCAGAGTTCCCCATACTGGATTCAGGAAGAAGAACCAGTACCTCAAGGCGTTGAGAGCCTGGAAAGAGTCAAGAGACCCACAGAATGCGGGGGACATCGTCCCACCCGACAACCTTGTGGAACCCAGCAGAGTCCTGTCCCCAGAGGAGCTGGCAGACAGGGCGCATGCAATGGAGATGGTAAAGTTGGCAGGACAAATGGAAATGGAGAAGCAGAAGTTGGCCTTGGAGGCACAACAACGCCAAATGGATCATGATCTAAAAATGAGGGAGTTGGATCTCAAGATCAAGAGTTTAGACCGCTCTCCCTCTGGTGGCAGCAATATTGAGTTTTACAGTGCTGAGAGAGTAGTACGCACACCCAGAGATGTGGCGCCGGACTTGAAGGAGGGGGTTAACATACACCAGGAGGTTCAAGGGCATGAGGTAGCTCCAGTAGTGCGCAGTATCCCTGAAGGGAATAGGGTAACTGGCGCAGGGGTTCATAGACCTAGTGGAGGGAGGGACACTCTACTGACTCTAGCTGAGAGGTACAGGGAGAGGGGTTCCCCCAAAATTGAAATCCTGGTGGGTGAGTGTGAAGACCGCCCAGAAGAGTGTGGGTTGTGGGACAGAGACAGTCAGATACTGTCTTGCCAGTCTCAGGAGAGTGGTGTGGAGTACGTGTGTGAGGCACTGGATGGTAAGGTGAAGGATAGTTTGGTTAACCCGGCTAGGGGGCTGTGTGATCCAATTGTGGGAGAGCATATTGTAAGTCCCTGTTTTCCAGAGCTATGCCAACACCTGTGTGAGGGTGAGTTCTCTGACCGCAGAGAGCCCACATTGGAGGCAGACCTTTTGGTGGATTCCAGAGGGTCTGGAGAGGCATTGGGGAGTGACCCCGTGGGGAGTGGCACAGGTATCTTCCAACCCAGAATGATGGAAGTGGTGCAGATTAGCCCAGCTAGGTCCCCTGGTAGTGGGAGGGGTGTAGGGGCTTACATCCTGTCTCAGTGGAGAAGGAGTGAGTGCGGGGCTGCGTGCCCCCAGGTGCCCGAAACCCAGTCTCAGAGCCTGGAGGGTTCGTTAAGGGAACACCAGGCGGGGAGCCTAGGCTGTCCTGATGGTCCGCCCGTTGAGGGGGATCCCCTAGTGTCTAGTGGACGGGGAGTGTCTGTAAGCAGGCCTCCCTCGGTTCTGATGTCTGGCAGTACCGCTCCAGCTGGGACGGTGCCGAAGTCCAGAGTGAGGGGTGAGAGGGGGAAAGAGTCCCCAGTGGAAGAACCAGTGGGTCAGGGGCCAGCCAGAAGGGCTGCGTCACCAGGGAATGTCCATGGTGGCACAACTTCTGTCCTGGGGGATCTTCAGGCACTGTCAGATGGACAGGGGTCGGGAGATCAGCGCCAGGCAGACTGTCACACGACACATGAGTTATGTGTCACCCTCAGGGGGGGCATGCGTGCTCCCCGGGAAGTCCTGGTGCGCCAGGCAAGCGTTCAACCGCATGGGTTGGTCCCAGGGTTGGGAAGCCAGGTTCAGGTGTTATCTGACCTGGAGGGTGGGACAACTGTAATCAGTGTCCTGACCCAGGTTGCTTCTAGGGGTACCACTCCAGTTGGGAGTGGGCAGTACTCTGGAAGGGGGTGCAGAGGGAGGGAGTCCTCGCCTCTGACCCCGGCTCAACTGAAGGGTTTAGACCCTAGGTTGGAGGGCCAGGTTCAGGGTGTCCCCCCTGACCTGGACGCCCAGTTGCAGGATAGAACCCCTGAACTGGGGGGTGAATTGCGCAAGACACCTGCCACAGGTACCCTGGCAATTCTGGAAGGGGGTACCACTCCAGGTGGGAGGGTACGGAGCCCCAAGGAGGAGGACCGGGTGTGGGAGAGGCCACCCCAGTCTTTGGTCCAGCCGCCGGGTACAGTCCTGGGGCTGGTGGGTCAGTGCCAGGATGTCATACCTGACCTGACAAGGGGGAGAATGGACAAAGGGTGCCAAGCACCTGGTGCTACTGCCCCCCGCTCCCTGGCGCCACAGAGGTTTGAGAGCCCTGAGAGGCATATGGCCTGGGTCGCATCCCTGACTACTGTCAGTGGCCACTGTAGCATTTTACTGTCTGTCTGTTGGGACACACCTGTGGGCCAGTTAAGGTTAGGTGTTGCACAGGTGGTGTCCACAGGTGAGGAGAAGGGTTCCCCATGGAGTGGCTTAGTGGGCCCTGAGAGTATGGACAGAGGAATTCCAATAGGTTCAGATTGGCATAGAACTGGAGTCTGCCCCTGCAGTTGTGGGCCAGGTCTTTGTTCTATCGCCCCAAGCATGGAAGACCATCACGGTGGTGATTGGTCTACCCTGCGTTTTGGCTGGAAGGGGGTTGTGTTGGACTTGGCCCTTCTTGCAGGGTCATCCCTAAACTTTTTGCCTTCCTCCTGTATTTTTTCTGACCTGGTGTTGGCTGTTTTATGACTCTGGGCACCTTACCACTGCTGACCAGTACTAAGGTATATGCTCTCCCTATGGTAAAATGTATTATGTGAATTGATATTCATGATTGGTTTATTGGATTTACTGTCAGTCCCCAGTAAAGTGCACCAGGAGTGCCAGGGTTTGTGAATGCCAATGCTGCTAGTGGGCTTGCAGCACTGGTTGTGCCACCCACAGAAGCAGCCTTGTAAAATGTGTCTAGGGTCTGCCACTGCAGAACCTGCGTGCAGTCTGGTACTGTCATGCTGGCAGGGCAAGTGCACACACTTGCCAGCCTCCAAACCTTCCCTTTGCCTCATGTTAGTCACCCCTATGGTAGGCCCACGGGCAGGGTGCATTGTAGGTGTAAGGTAGGACAAGCCCTGAGTGTGTGGCATGTCCTAATAGTGAATTACAGCCATTTTCGTTTTTCACTATTGCAAGGCTACCTGTTCTCATTAGGCCAGATGAGCTGCTGGAATTATTACACCCTATAATCCCAGCAGGCTCAGGGAACATGGTAGAGAAATATGTTTAGTATGCCTGAAGTCAGAATAATAAAATACGTCTTGTAGTCAAGTTTATTTTAATATCCTGGGTTTGTAAATACTACTTTTAGAAAGTTAGTATTTACTTGCCTAACCATTTCAGCCCGCCTCTGCTGTGTGTGTATCTGACTGTCTGGGCTATGTGAGTGACAGGGCTGGGGGATGACAGGTGGTGAATGGCAGGAGGACACCTTGGTGGGAGGTGGGAGTGCCCCTTGGACTCTGAATAGGGCTGTACTCCACCACCACAATGCTGGCTCCGCCCCCTGGGGAGCGACTGATGACTCAGCCTGCACCTGGCCCAGGAAGGGCGAAGCACTGTCAACAAAGTGCTCCTGGCTGTACTTGTCCCCTGAATGCTGGCTCCACCTCCTGTGGAGCGGCTGATGTGCCTGCCCCTCACACTGAAAGCAGAAGTTAGAGTACCCCCAACAAAGTGCTCAGGACTGAGAACAGTTATGCAAAGGCCCCCCTGGCCTGGAAGAACAAAAGAAATGTGGTATAAAAGTAGGAGCCCTGCTCCTTGAGAATCAGAATCCTGTTTTACCACAAAGAACCTCTGCCCGACTAGAAGGAGAAGAAGACGCTGGAAGGACTGGCCTGCTGCTTGCCTTGCTGAGAAAGGAGAGGAAAAGACTTGTTGAAAAGACTTTGCTGCTTTGTGCTTTAAACATTCTCCAAGGGCTTAATCTGAGCTTGCCCCCTGAACTGAACCCCAGGACCAGTGGGTTCTTTGTGCCTTTGCTCGTCCTGAAACTCGAGCCGTGTGTGCATCCAGCTAGAGAAAGACTGTGCCCCTCATCGCCCCCTCCTAGGGCCATGACACTCGGGAGCTTGCCTGCCTTTGTCCCCGTGAGAGCCTCGCTCCGACCGGAGTTGCTCTCTGCCCCCGGGCTAGGCTACCTGCTCCTCTGCCACCGTCTGTTACTGGAGCGCGCTGAAGCGCTATCGCCCCTCCCGCCGGAATTCCTCTCCCACGATCGTGATCCCCGCCGGGTCAACAGCTGCACGGACCGTGCCCTGCGACCCGCTTCGCTATCCCGGACTTGGATCAGGCCGCGCCGCCCCCGTTGTGGTGACCCCCGCACCGCCGTGCTGAGGGTCGTGGGCCGCGCCTGCCTGAGTGCATGCACCCGCTGACGTAGGATCCAAAGGTGCTCCCACTAATCATCAGAGTCGCACTGACCCGTGCCGACTCCCAAAGAAACTGCAACGTTCCTCAAAGTTCCAGTATCGGGCTCGGGCCCGCAACTCCTTATTTCCCCGTCATCAGGGGGGAACAGCCATTACAACGCGGTTATTACCACGCTGTGCAGTTACATCGCATGCGTTACAACGCATGCGATGTTACAACGCTATGCCATTAGAACGCAAGTCTGTACATCGACTTGCGCTAGATGGCATGCTAACATTACAAATAGTGTAGTTTACTATCCCGACACCTTCCCTACTGTTAAGTGGACTGGAGTTGGAATAGTAAATTACACTTTTTTAATGTCAGCACGCCATCTAGCGCAAGTCGATGTAAAGACTTGCGTTCTAATGGCATAGCGTTGTAACATCGCATGCGTTGTAACGCATGCGATGTAACTGCACACGTGGTAAAAACCCGCGTTGTAATATCATGCATCCGTCATCAGGAGCCACGGTAGGGTCCGGGCCGATTTCTGACAGGAGAGAGAGGGAAGCGCGACGAAGCGCACCGAAGGGCTAGGACTGGCCTAAATCACCTGTAAGTAACTGGAACCCCACGTAACATTTCTAAGAGACTAAAGAGTATCCATTTGAAACTACAACAAAGAACATTTGCCTGCTTTACAATCTGGTGGCATAGAGAAAACGTTATTGGTCTTGTGATAAGTCTGCTGATATATATATACCTATTTTTTTCATAAAGAAGCGTATTTTTTTCATATCCAACCCTGGTGTCCATTTGTGGGGGGATTGATGTATTTACTGTGTGTATGGTTACAAATGCTTAACTAACTAACGCATGGAGAATAGCCTTGGCTGCTCACGCCACGCACCTAGAGGGTGAGCAAGGGTCATTCCAAAGGGGTTATCCTGCGGCCTGACCTAGAGGAGAGGGTCCCTGCTTGACACAAGGGCATACTTGCGCCAACCAGAGACCCCCAAGTCTAACACCACAATGCGACCCTTGCTGGGAGTTGAAGCGGTGTGCTCCCACCCCTGTTCCTGTTTAAAAGTACTCCAGTGAGTCATTGAGCTGACGAGCTCGTGGATGAAGCACCCGCGGGCCTGTGAGAGGTACCTGACCTGAGAAAGATGTTGGCAGCTTACTCAGCAATCCCCAAATTTCAAAGACTGTAATCTCTACTGATGACGGTTAAAGAACCAGAAACACGTGTCTAGAGATCAGCACTATCTGCGCCAACAGTGGCGAAACACTCGAATACTCTTGAAGCAAGCAAGTAACTGAAACTGCATTTACCACAATGCCAAGGGCGAACCTTGCTGGGAGGTGAAGCTGTGTGCTCCCACCCCTGTTCAGGCTTAATAGTACTCCTGTGAGTCATTGAGCTCACGAGCTGGTTGATGAAGCACCTGCATGCCTGTGAGAGGTACCTCACCTGAGAAAGATGTTGGCAGCCTGCTCACCAAACCCCAAATTTGAAAGACTGTAATCTCTACTGATGACGGTTAAAGGACCAGAAACACGTGTCTAGAGATCAGCACTATCTGCGCCAACTGTGGTGAAACACTCGAACACTCTTGAAGCAAGCAAGTAACTGAAACTGCATTTACCACACTGCCAGGGGATAACCGTGCTGGGAGGTGAAACTGTGTGCTCCCACCCCTGTTCCTGTTTAATAGTACTCCCGTGAGTCATTGAGCTGACGAGCTCGTGGATGAAGCACCCGCATGCCTATGAGAGGTACCTGACCTGAGAAAGATGTTGGCAGCTTACTCAGCAAACCCCACATTTGAAACACTGAAATCTTTAGTGATGACGGTTAAAGAACCAGAAACACGTGTCTAGAGATCAGCACTATCTGCACCAACTGTGGCGAAACACACGAACACTCTTGAAGCAAGCAAGTAACTGAAAAGCATTTACCACAATGCCAGGGGCGAACCTTGCTGGGAGGTGAAGTGGTGTGCTCCCACCCCTGATCCTGCTTAATAGTACTCCCATGAGTCATTGAACTGACGAGCTCATGGATGAAGCACCTGCATGCCTGTGAGAGGTACCTGACCTGAGAAAGATGTTGGCAGCCTACTCAGCAATCCCCAAATTTCAAAGACTGTAGTCTCTACTGATGATGGTTAAAGAACCAGAAACATGTGCCTAGAGATCAGCACTATCTGCGCCAACAGTGGCAAAACACTCGAACACTCTTGAAGCAAGCAAGTAACTGAAACTGCATTTACCACAATGCCAAGGGCAAATCTTGCTGGAAGGTGAAGCTGTGTGCTCCCACCCCTGTTCCTGCTTAATAGTACTCCCGTGAGTCATTGAGCTGACGAGCTCGTGGATGAAGCACCCGCATGCCTGTGAGAGGTACCTGAACTGAGAAAGATGTTGGCAGCCTACTCAGCAAACCCCACATTTGAAAGACTGTAATCTCTACTGATGACGGTTAAAGAACCAGAAACACGTGTCTAGAGATCAGCACTATCTGCAGCAACTGTGGCGAAACACTCGAACACTCTTGAAGCAAGTAAGTAACTGAAACTCCATTTACCACAATGCCAGGGGCGAACCTTGCTGGGAGGTGAAGCGGTGTGTTCAAACCCCTGTTCCTGTTTAAAAGTACTGCCATGAGTCATTGAGATCACAAGCTCGTGGATGAAGCACCTGCATGCCTGTGAGAGGTACCTCACCTGAGAAAGATGTTGGCAGCGTTCTCACCAAACCCCATATTTCAAAGTCTGTAACCTCTACTGATGACGGTTAAAGAACCAGGAACACGTGTCCAGAGATCAGCACTATCTGGGAAAACTGTGGTGAAACACTCGAACACTCTTGAAGCAAGCAAGTAACTGAAACTGCATTTACCACACTGCCAGTGGCGAACATTGCTGGGAGGTGAAACAGTGTGCTCCCACCTCTGTTCCTATTTAATAGTACTCCTGCGAGTCATTAGGCTGACGAGCTCGTGGATGAAGCACCCGCATGCCTGTGAGAGGTACCTGAACTTAGAAAGATGTTGGCATCCTACTCAGCAAACCGCACATTTGAAAGACTGTAATCTCTACTGATGACGGTTAAAGAACCAGAAACACGTGTCTAGAGATCAGCACTATCTGCGCCAACTGTGGCGAAACACTCAAACACTCTTGAAGCAAGCAAGTAACCAAAACTGCATTTACCACAATGCCAAGGGCAAATCTTGCTGAGAGGTGAAGCTGTGTGCTCCCACCCCAGTTCCTGCTTAATAGTACTGCCGTGAGTCATTGAGCTGACGAGCTCGTGGATGAAGCACCCGCATGCTTGTGAGAGGTACCTGACCTGAGAAAGATCTTGGCAGCCTACTCAACAAACCCCACATTTGAAAGACTGTAATCTCTACTGATGACGGTTAAAGAACCAGGAACACGTGTCTAGAGATCTGCACTATCTGCGCCAACTGTGGTGAACGACTCAAACACTCTTGAAGCAAGCAAGTAACTGAAACTGCATTTACCACACTGCCAGGGGCGAACCTTGCTGGGAGGAGAAACGGTGTGCTCCCACCCCTGTTCCTATATAAAAGTACTCCCATGAGTCATTGATCACACGAGCTCGTGGATGAAGCACCTGCATGCCTGTGAGAGGTACCTCACCTGAGAAAGATGTTGGCAGCCTGCTCACCAAACCCCAAATTTCAATGACTGCAATCTCTACTGATGATGGTTAAAGAACCAGAAACACGTGTCTAGAGATCAGCACTATCTGCGCCAACTGTGGACAAACACTTGAACACTCTTGAAGCAAGCAAGTACCTGAAACTGCATTTACCACAATGCCAGGGGCGAAACTTGCTGGGAGGTGAAACGGTGTGCACCCACCCCTGTTCCTGTTTAATAGTACTCCCGTGAGTCATTGAGCTGACGAGCTCGCGGATGAAGCACCCGCATGCGTGTGAGAGGTTCCTGCCCCGAGAAAGATGTTGGCAGCCTACTCATCAATCCCCAAATTTCAAAGACTGTAATCTCTACAGATGACGGTTAAAGAACCAGAAACATGTGCCTAGAGATCAGCACTATCTGTGCCAACAGTGGCGAAACACTCGAATACTCTAGAAGTAAGCAATTAACTGAAACTCCATTTACCACATTACCAGGGGCAAACCTTGCTGGTAGGTGAAGCGGTGTGCTCCCACCCCTGTTCCTGTTTAATAGTACTCCCGTGAGTCATTGAGCTGACGAGCAGGTGGATGAAGTACCCGCATGCCTGTGAGAGGTACCTGACCTGAGAAAGATGTTGGCAGCCTACTCAGCAAACCCCACATTTGAAACACTGAAATCTTTAGTGATGATGGTTAAAGAACCAGAAACACGTGTCTAGAGATTAGCACTATCTGCGCCAACGGTGGCGAAACACTCAAACACTTTTGAAGCAAGCAAGTAACTGAAACTGCATTTACCACAATGCCAGGGGCGATCCTTGCTGGGAGGTGAAGCGGTGTGCTCCCACCCCTGTTCCTGTTTAAAAGTACTCCCTTGAGTCATTGAGCTCACGAGCTCGTGGATGAAGCATCTGCATGCCTGTGTGAGGTACCTCACCTGAGAAAGATGTTGGCAGCCTGCTCACCAAACCCCAAATTTCAAAGACTGTTATCTCTACTGATGACGGTTAAAGAACCAGAAACATGTGTCTAGAGATCAGCAC
Source organism: Triturus cristatus (assembly GCF_964204655.1). Lineage (NCBI taxonomy): Eukaryota > Metazoa > Chordata > Amphibia > Caudata > Salamandridae > Triturus > Triturus cristatus. The sequence goes on from NC_140583.1 coordinate 564,191, forward strand.
TATCTGCGCCAACTGTGGTGAAACACTCCAACACTCTTGAAGCAAGCAAGTAACTGAAACTGCTTTTACCTCACTGCCAGGGTCTAACCTTGCTGGGAGGTGAAACCGTGTGTTCCCACCCCTGTTCCTGTTTAATTGTACTCCCGTGAGTCATTGAGCTGACGAGCTCGTGGATGAAGCACCCGCATGCCTATGAGAGGTACCTGACCTGAGAAAGATGTTGGCAGCTTACTCAGCAAACCCCACATTTGAAACACTGAAATCTTTAGTGATGACGGTTAAAGAACCAGAAACACGTGTCTAGAGATTAGCACTATCTGCGCCAACAGTGGCGAAACACTTGAATACTCTTGAAGCAAGCAAGTAACTGAAACTGCATTTACCACAATGCCAAGGGCGAACCTTGCTGGGAGGTGAAGCTGTGTGCTCCAACCCCTGATCCTCCTTAATAGTACCCCCGTGAGTCATTGAACTGACGAGTTCGTGGATGAAGCACCTGCATGCCTGTGAGAGGTACCTGACCTGAGAAAGATGTTGGCAGCTTACTCAGCAAACCCCAAATTTCAAAGACTGTAATCTAAACTGATGACGTTTAAAGAACCAGAAACCTGTGCCTCGAGATCAGCACTATCTTCGCCAACAGTGGCGAAACACTCGAACACTCTTGAAGCAAGCGAGTAACTGAAACTGCATTTACCACAATGCCAAGGGCGAACCTTGCTGGGAGGTGAAGCTGTGTGCTCCCACCCCAGTTCCTGCTTAATAGTACTCCCGTGAGTCATTGAGCTGACGAGCTTGTGGATGAAGCACCAGCATGCCTCTGAGAGGTACATGACCTGAGAAAGATGTTGGCAGCCTACTCAGCAAACCGCACATTTGAAAGCCTGTAATCTCTACTGATGACGGTTTAAGAACCAGAAACACGTGTCTAGAGATCAGCACTATCTGCACCAACTGTGGCGAAACACTCAAACACTTTTGAAGCAAGCAAGTAACTGAAACTGCATTTACCACAATGCCAGGGGCGATCCTTGCTGGGAGGTGAAGCGGTGTGCTCCCATGCCTGTTCCTGTTTAAAAGTACTCCAGTGAGTCATTGAGCTGACGAGCTCGCGGATGAAGCACCCGCATGCCTGTGAGAGGTACCTGAACTGAGAAAGATGTTGGCAGCCTACTAAGCAAACCGCACATTTGAAAGACTATAATCTCTACTGATGACGGTTAAAGAACCAGAAACACGTGTCTAGAGATTAGCACTAACTGCGCCAACTCTGGCGAAACACTTGAACACTCTTGAAGCAAGCAAGTAACTGAAGCTGCATTTACCACAATGCCAGGGGCGATCCTTGTTGGGAGGTGAAGCGGTGTGCTCCCACCCCTGTTCCTGTTTAAAAGTACTCCCGTGAGTCATTGAGCTGAGGAGCTCGTGGATGAAGCACCCGCATGCCTGTGAGAAGTACCTCTCCTTAGAAAGATGTTGGCAGCTTACTCAGCAATCCCCAAATTTCAAAGACTGTAATCTCTACTGATGACGGTTAAAGAACCAGAAACATGTGCCTAGAGATCAACACTATCTGCGCCAACAGTGGCGAAACACTCGAACACTCTTGAAGCAAGCAAGTAACTGAAACTGCATTTACCACAATGCCAAGGGCAAATCTTGCTGAGAGGTGAAGCTGTGTGCTCCCACCTCAGTTCCTGCTTAATAGTACTCCCGTGAGTCATTGAGCTGACGATTTTGTGGATATAGCACCAGCACGCCTCTGAGAGGTACATGACCTGAGAAAGATGTTGGCAGCCTACTCAGCAAACTGCACATTTGAAAGCCTGTAATCTCTACTGATGACGGTTTAAGAACCAGAAACATGAGTCTAGAGATCAGAACTATCTGCGCCAACTGTGGCGAAACACTCAAACACTTTTGAAGCAAGCAAGTAACTGAAACTGCATTTACCACAATGCCAGGGGCGATCCTTGCTGGGAGGTGAAGCGGTGTGCTCCCACGCCTGTTCCTGTTTAAAAGTACTCCAGTGAGTCATTGAGCTGACGGCTCGTGGATGAAGCACCTGCATGCGTGTGAGAGGTACCTGAAAGGAGAAAGATGTTGGCAGCCTATTCAGCAAACCCCAAATTTCAAAGACTGTAATCGCTACTGATGACAGTTAAAGAAACAGAAACATGTGTCTAGAGATCAGCACTATCTGCGCCAACAGTGGCGAAACACTCAAACACTCTTGAAGCAAGCAAGTAACTGAAACTGCATTTACCACAATGCCAGGGTCGAACCTTGCTGGGAGGTGAAACAGTGTGCTCCCACCCCTGTTCCTGTTTAATAGTACTCCTGTGAGTCATTGAGCTGACGAGCTCGCGGATGAAGCACCTGCATGCCTGTGAGAGGTACCTCACCTGAGAAAGATGTTGGCAGCCTGCTCACCAAACCCCAAATTTCAAAGACTGCAATCTCTACTGATGATGGTTAAAGAACCAGAAACACGTGTCTAGAGATCAGCACTATCTGCGCCAACTGTGGACAAACACTTGAACACTCTTGAAGCAAGCAAGTACCTGAAACTGCATTTACCACAATGCCAGGGGCGAAACTTGCTGGGAGGTGAAACGGTGTGCACCCACCCCTGTTCCTGTTTAATAGTACTCCCGTGAGTCATTGAGCTGACGAGCTCGCGGATGAAGCACCCGCATGCCTGTGAGAGGTTCCTGCCCCGAGAAAGATGTTGGCAGCCTACTCAGCAATCCCCAAATTTCAAAGACTGTAATCTCTACAGATGACGGTTAAAGAACCAGAAACATGTGCCTAGAGATCAGCACTATCTGTGCCAACAGTGGCGAAACACTCGAATACTCTAGAAGCAAGCAATTAACTGAAACTCCATTTACCACATTACCAGGGGCAAACCTTGCTGGTAGGTGAAGCGGTGTGCTCCCACCCCTGTTCCTGTTTAATAGTACTCCCGTGAGTCATTGAGCTGACGAGCAGGTGGATGAAGTACCCGCATGCCTGTGAGAGGTACCTGACCTGAGAAAGATGTTGGCAGCCTACTCAGCAAACCCCATATTTGAAAGACTGTAATCTCTACTGATGACGGTTAAAGAACCAGAAACACGTGTCTACAGATCAGCACTATCTGCGCCAACTGTGGCGAAACACTCGAACACTCTTGAAGCAAGCAAGTAACTGAAACTGCATTTACCACAATGCCAGGGGCAAACCTTGCTGGGAGGTGAAGCGGTGTGCTAACACCCCTGTTCCTGTTTAAAAGTACTCCCTTGAGTCATTGAGCTCACGAGCTCGTGGATGAAGCATCTGCATGCCTGTGTGAGGTACCTCACCTGAGAAAGATGTTGGCAGCCTGCTCACCAAACCCCAAATTTCAAAGACTGTTATCTCTACTGATGACGGTTAAAGAACCAGAAACATGTGTCTAGAGATCAGCACTATCTGCGCCAACTGTGGTGAAACACTCCAACACTCTTGAAGCAAGCAAGTAACTGAAACTGCTTTTACCTCACTGCCAGGGTCTAACCTTGCTGGGAGGTGAAACCGTGTGTTCCCACCCCTGTTCCTGTTTAATTGTACTCCCGTGAGTCATTGAGCTGACGAGCTCGTGGATGAAGCACCCGCATGCCTATGAGAGGTACCTGACCTGAGAAAGATGTTGGCAGCTTACTCAGCAAACCCCACATTTGAAACACTGAAATCTTTAGTGATGACGGTTAAAGAACCAGAAACACGTGTCTAGAGATTAGCACTATCTGCGCCAACAGTGGCGAAACACTTGAATACTCTTGAAGCAAGCAAGTAACTGAAACAGCATTTACCACAATGCCAAGGGCGAACCTTGCTGGGAGGTGAAGCTGTGTGCTCCAACCCCTGATCCTCCTTAATAGTACTCCCGTGAGTCATTGAACTGACGAGTTCGTGGATGAAGCACCTGCATGCCTGTGAGAGGTACCTGACCTGAGAAAGATGTTGGCAGCTTACTCAGCAAACCCCAAATTTCAAAGACTGTAATCTAAACTGATGACGTTTAAAGAACCAGAAACCTGTGCCTCGAGATCAGCACTATCTTCGCCAACAGTGGCGAAACACTCGAACACTCTTGAAGCAAGCGAGTAACTGAAACTGCATTTACCACAATGCCAAGGGCGAACCTTGCTGGGAGGTGAAGCTGTGTGCTCCCACCCCAGTTCCTGCTTAATAGTACTCCCGTGAGTCATTGAGCTGACGAGCTTGTGGATGAAGCACCAGCATGCCTCTGAGAGGTACATGACCTGAGAAAGATGTTGGCAGCCTACTCAGCAAACCGCACATTTGAAAGCCTGTAATCTCTACTGATGACGGTTTAAGAACCAGAAACACGTGTCTAGAGATCAGCACTATCTGCACCAACTGTGGCGAAACACTCAAACACTTTTGAAGCAAGCAAGTAACTGAAACTGCATTTACCACAATGCCAGGGGCGATCCTTGCTGGGAGGTGAAGCGGTGTGCTCCCATGCCTGTTCCTGTTTAAAAGTACTCCAGTGAGTCATTGAGCTGACGAGCTCGCGGATGAAGCACCCGCATGCCTGTGAGAGGTACCTGAACTGAGAAAGATGTTGGCAGCCTACTAAGCAAACCGCACATTTGAAAGACTATATTCTCTACGGATGACGGTTAAAGAACCAGAAACACGTGTCTAGAGATTAGCACCAACTGTGCCAACTCTGGCGAAACACTCGAACACTCTTGAAGCAAGCAAGTAACTGAAGCTGCATTTACCACAATGCCAGGGGCGATCCTTGTTGGGAGGTGAAGCGGTGTGCTCCCACCCCTGTTCCTGTTTAAAAGTACTCCCGTGAGTCATTGAGCTGAGGAGCTCGTGGATGAAGCACCCGCATGCCTGTGAGAAGTACCTCTCCTTAGAAAGATGTTGGCAGCTTACTCAGCAATCCCCAAATTTCAAAGACTGTAATCTCTACTGATGACGGTTAAAGAACCAGAAACATGTGCCTAGAGATCAACACTATCTGCGCCAACAGTGGCGAAACACTCGAACACTCTTGAAGCAAGCAAGTAACTGAAACTGCATTTACCACAATGCCAGGGGCGATCCTTGCTGGGAGGTGAAGCGGTGTGCTCCCACGCCTGTTCCTGTTTAAAAGTACTCCAGTGAGTCATTGAGCTGACGAGCTCGTGGATGAAGCACCTGCATGCGTGTGAGAGGTACCTGAAAGGAGAAAGATGTTGGCAGCCTATTCAGCAAACCCCAAATTTCAAAGACTGTAATCGCTACTGATGACAGTTAAAGAAACAGAAACATGTGTCTAGAGATCAGCACTATTTGCGCCAACAGTGGCGAAACACTCAAACACTCTTGAAGCAAGCAAGTAACTGAAACTGCATTTACCACAATGCCAGGGTCGAACCTTGCTGGGAGGTGAAACGGTGTGCTCCCACCCCTGTTCCTGTTTAATAGTACTCCTGTGAGTCATTGAGCTGACGAGCTCGCGGATGAAGCACCCGCATGCCTGTGAGAGGTACCTGAACTGAGAAAGATGTTGGCAGCCTACTAAGCAAACCTGTCAGGAATCACGGGAGGTTTCCTCCTTCTACTCCCACTGTGGCTACCATTTTCTCATTACAAACCCATTTGAAAGCAAGTAACCTTTTTAGTTGGAGCAATTGCTGGCATCGCAGAAATTCCAACATGGCTGCCAACTTTCCGATTTCTGCAACTGCTTACTGCAGTTTAGCAGTCTAGTGTTTCTTAGTACCAACTGCCTGAAGAATGTTCTCCAACATTCCTCAGTGCACTTCACTGAAGAGATTAACCAGAGAGCACCTGTTTACCAGTCGTCGTGGAAGATAGTTAGGGTAGAAGCGGCACCTCGGGGTTAGATTCGCCGGTCACCTTACACTTCAAGAATCAGGTTAGCATTGTAACCAGTTGTGAAATATCATATTTCTGAGAGAGGCTTTTTTCGTGATAAAAAAAAAAATTAACTAATGGAAAATCTAGTCATGTAATAAAAATCGTTAAGGAAATAAGAAACAGAAGTCCTTGCTAAGAACCCCTCTAGGTAGTTTATAGTATTTATGACGTACTTCTCAAGTGTGAGCGTTCTGTTATTATTTAACGCTGCACACACTCAGAAGTACCTTGGAGTTTGAATTCAAGGTTATCTCCTGTAAATTAGTACCATTTGACCAGAGCGAGCTTCTTGAACAGCTGGCGCTTGTTTGCTCTAGTCTTTGAAACCTGAGACGGAGGCAGCGGAGTCAGTCTCCTCTCAGCCCCAAACACGAACAACAGGAAAACGCTTGCGTATTTACAAGCAGCGTTACACGGACGATTATTCGAAGCCTTGCTTGAGGGAAGGTTATTCCAAACTAAAATTGTCCTTCATATTTAAAGAAACGCGAGGGAGTCTCGGCGTTAGTCACCATAGAACTTCCAAGTTCAAAGGTGACATAGGTACGCGTGAGCAGCAAATAAACGCGTTACCCCTAAGAACCTCCTAATTGTTTGAGGCGCTTTACTAGCTTAAAAAAGATAAAAAGAAGAGTCCAATTAAAACTCCAATAGGTCAGCACTTCCACCTCTTGGGCCTTAACGCTAATAAGTAGCCAACTAAACAATAGAGGAGTATTCTTGAACATTACTAAATAGAAGTCAGAATCGAAATCCCGGCAACTTTCATACAAGGCTTCACCAGATTCTCATACAGTGAGTGGAAAGAGAGGTGGGTTTAAGCGGCCACATACACACGATAGAATTAGAAAATACTCACCATAATTTTTTCTCTCGCCTCAGTATCGAATAGAAACCAGAGAGACACAACCTGTAAAAGAAAAGAATAGAGAACAGTGTGAAGACGTCTCCTCATACAAGCTACACATGAGAGAGATAGAAGAGAGGCAAGCCCAAAAACACTATCCTGGTAAGATAAGTTATCTATAGTTAAAAAATACAGTAAGTTATAAAAGCAATAAGGGCAGTTAATGATTTAAGATAAATGTTATAGCCTGAAGAAAAGAACAAAAGAAGACGAAGCAGACTTGGCAGAGTTTTTGGAGCTGTCTCTTCTTGTCCCATTCCCCTTTCCCCCCTGGGAACTTACCTGCAAAGGATGTCTACAAATACCTAGCGGGAAGTTCTTAGAGGGGCATTGGTATCTAGCTTCAGTCTGCTCCTGTGCAGTCCGGTGCCCATAGAAGACACCCTCTGACAGAGTGAAGTGCCCACGTCAGTTCAAGCACCCGAGCAGAATGGCAGAAGGATTAGATTTAAAAAGATTAGGAGAAATTTTGAGTAGTATACAAAGGGATTTGGAGGCAGTCAGGGAGGACAATAAAGCAATGAAACAAGAGATCTTAACATTTAAGGCAGGAGCGTCAGGTTTAGGAATAGGGCAAGATACCACCCCCTTTGGAAACCAAAATCCTAATCCTAGTACTTCCTCCTTTGCCCCCACTCAAGTCATCCATTCATTGTCCCCAGTAATTCCTCTAGCTCCTCCAGAGAGGTTTAATGGAGACCCACAAAAGACCCAAATTTTTTTAACTCAATGTTCCCTCCATTTTATGTGCCGCCCAACAATTTTCCCCGATGCTCAGTCCAGAGTGGCATTCATCTTATCCTACCTCAGTGGGGACGCCGCTTCATGGTCAATGCCATTAGTAACAAAGGATGACCCAATACTCTATAATTTGGAAGATTTCAAGAAAGAATTTCTTCGAATTTTTGACCGAAGAACAGCATCACAAGCTTCAGATAACGAACTGTTAGAGTTAAAACAGGGAACCAAGGAACTGGTGGCTTACCTAGCCCAGTTTAATAAATTAGTAGTGGAGACCAACTGGCCAGAAGATAAACAAGCAGCAGTGTTTTACAGAGGGTTGCGAGATGAACTGAAAGATGCCCTATCGCAGATCCCAAATCGTCCTACAGACATCTCAGCGTTGATAGACTTAACCTTGGAAATAGACTATCGATTAGGTGAACGGAAAGGAGAACGAAGAAGAGAGTTTAGACCTAGCATTCCTCGCTTTGATCGAACCAAGACAGAATCTTCTCGGTCGGCGGAAGGCGCTTCTGGAACTGAGCCCATGCAAATTGGAGTAGTCAGAGGTCCACTCTCTAAGGAGGAAAAAGAGAAGAGAAGATTGAACAAACTATGCCTGTATTGTGGTGGAAGTGGGCATTTCGTTAAGAATTGTCTGAAACGGCCCAAGTTGCCGACCAAGGAGAAGGGAAACTAGAGGCTCCACAGGTAAGCGGAGTTGGACCTGTGGATGCGAATGGAGCCACAACTCCACCAATCCACCAATTGGCAAACACATTACAAGTTTCGTCACCCCATCTGATAAAGACAGTGACATTAAGGTTCAGAGGGAATATTTTGAACGGAGTAGTTGTCATGGTGGATTCGGGAGCAACCGGAAATTTTTGCGACCTCAAATTTGCTGGCCAAATCGGATTGCAAGCTGTCAAAAAGGAGAAAAGCGAGAAAGTTCGTGCTGTGGATGGTACTGAGTTAACTTCAGGACCAATTACTAGTCACACTGAATTCGTTCATATGACCATGGGTGAAGGACATCAAGAGACATTGCAATTCAATTTAATAGACGCTCCCCAATTTCAATTGATTCTAGGACTCCCGTGGTTAACGGAACATAACCCCTTAATTGATTGGGGAGCCAGAACCATTCAATTAAATTCTGAATATTGTAAAGGACATTGTTTTGAAGAATTGCCAAACCCTACAGAAATTGGAGCGGTTACACCGTTATGCTCTAATGGCAGTTCCGTATGTGTGATTCAAACTCTGGAGATACCAGAAGTATATCAGGATTTTGTAGATGTTTTTGATGAGAACAAGGCAGAAATGCTACCGCCCCATAGGCCTTATGATTGCAAAATTGATTTGGAGCCTGGTGCTAACTTGCCTTGCAGCAGAGTATACGCCTTAACTGAAAAAGAAAATATCCACCTGAAAGACTATCTAACGAAAAATCTGGAGAACGGATTTATTAGACCTTCCCAGTCCCCAGTCTCTTCCCCCCTTTTTTTTGTTCCGAAGAAGGGAGGAGATCTCAGGACCTGCATAGACTTTAGGGCCATCAATAGAATCACTGTAAAAAACCGTTACCCTTTGCCTCTTATATCAGTACTGATCGATCAAGTAAAGGAAGCCAAAATCTACACTCGTCTGGATCTACGAGGAGCGTACCATCTCATTAGGCTACGAGAAGGCGATGAATGGAAGACTGCGTTCAGGACCAAATTTGGACTCTACGAGTACTTAGTGATGCCGTACGGTCTCTGTAACGCACCTGCGGCCTTCCAGTATTTCATCAACGATGTGTTAAGTGACTTCATTGATCGGTGTGTCATAGTCTACATAGATGACATTTTGATTTATTCACAATCGACTGCAGAACATCATGATCAGGTCAGAGCTGTCTTGCAACGTCTACGCGAGAACTCCCTCTATGTAAAATTGGAAAAATGTCTATTCAACACCGATACTGTGGAGTTTTTGGGCTTTGTGTTGTCCCCTAATGGAGTTCAAATGGACCAACAGAAGATCCGAGCAATCACTGACTGGAAATCTCCTACCTGTATCAAGGAAGTTCAAAGTTTTATCGGATTTTCCAATTTTTACAGAAGATTCATTCATGGGTTTTCCTCCAAAATTTTGCCTCTAACCCGTCTCCTAAAGAAAGGTGTTCCGTTCCTGTGGTCTGAAGAGGCGGAGCAAGCCTTTCAGTTGATGAAGAACAGTTTTATCACAGCACCAGTATTACTCCATGCGGATCCTTCTGAACCCTTCTATTTGGAAACGGATGCTTCGGATTTAGCCATTGGAGGAATACTTTCTCAGAGGCACAAAGACACCGGGCAGTTACATCCAGTGGCCTTTCGCTCCCGCAAACTCAACCCTGCGGAATGCAACTATACAATTACAGAAAAGGAACTCCTGGCTATTAAAGATGCCTTCAAAGATTGGAGGCATTACCTAATGGGGGCTAAACACACTGTAACGGTGTTTACGGACCACCGCAATCTGAAGTTTTTGCGTTCAGCTCGCACTCTTACTCCACGCCAGTTGCGTTGGTCACTGTACTTCGCGGATTTTGATTTCGTTATCACCTTCCGTCCGGGTTCCAAAAACGGGAAGGCTGATGTTCTTTCCAGACTGGATACTGAAAATCAAACAACTGTCATTGAAAATCAACAAATCATACCCGAAGAAAAATTCATCGGATTAATTGCAGTGGAACCTTTTGAGCAACTTGTTCGCGATTCATTGTCTGATTGGGATATGGAAACCTGGGCCTCCGAAGATCCACTTCGTTCCATCCGCCATGGCCTCCCTTACCACGATTCCACTCTGTATTTACCCACCAATGAACTTCGACTAAAGGCTATGCAGGAATGTCATGATAACCCTCTGGCCGGTCACAAGGGCATTCTAAAAACCGAAGATTTACTCAAACGACGTTTTTGGTGGCCATTCATGTGCCGAGATGCCCGTCAATATGTCCTAAGTTGTGAACTCTGTGCACGGGGTAAATCAGTTAGACAAGCTCCTAAGGGTCTTTTGCAACCTATGCCTACCCCTCCATGTCCTTGGCACACGGTTTCCCTAGATTTGATTGTAGATCTACCTTCCTCTCAGGGCTATGACACCATTCTGGTAGTGGTTGATACCTTCAGTAAAATGGCACATTTTATACCTTCTAAAGGTACACCCACCTCTAAACAACTGGCACAACTTTTCAATCAACACATAATTCGCCTTCATGGCATTCCTAAGGTAATCATTTCGGACAGGGGTTCCCAGTTTCTTTCACGTTTTTGGAAGGCTTACACCAAGGGCCTTCATATCGATCATCGTTACTCTACTAGCTTTCACCCAGAAACCGATGGTCAGACTGAACGTGTTAATCAGGAACTTGAACAACACCTCCGATTATATCTGCTAGACGAGGAGGGCGATTGGCCTGATCATTTATGGACTGCTGAGTATGCTTACAATAACGCCCTCAATGTCTCCACAGGTCACTCCCCTTTCTTTATCAATTCAGGCAGACATCCTAATTCCTATGCTAATTTTGACAATGCTAACACTCCTGCTGTCGAAGACATTGCCCAACAGTTTACTAGGATCCACCACACTGTAACCCAGAATTTAACATTAGCTAAGACTCGTTACAAACACTTTGCTGATCGTAAACGAAAACAGGCACCTGAGCTTCATGTAGGTGATTTAGTCTGGTTGTGTACCAAAAACCTAAAACTCAAGGGTCCACGTAAATTTCAACCCCGTTTTATGGGTCCCTATCCAATCGAGAAGGTTATTAATCCTGTCACTTACCGACTATCTCTCCCTAGTTCCACTAAATTTCATCCAGTCTTTCATGTCTCTTTGCTAAAACCTACCCACCCGGGTTTGCGTAGGTCCTCTCCTCCTGAGCCATTAATACTGCATGGTGAGCCTGAGTATGAGGTCAAACGGATTTTGGATTCCAAATTCATCCATAATGAACTCTTTTACCTGATTGACTGGAAGGGTTACGGTCCGGATGAACGTTCTTGGGAAAAGAGTGCTGATGTCCATGCTCCTCGTCTAATTAAAGCCTTCCATGCCAAATTCCCTGATAAACCTCATCAGGAGGAAACCCCGTTGGGAGGGGGTACTGTCAGGAATCACGGGAGGTTTCCTCCTTCTACTCCCACTGTGGCTACCATTTTCTCATTACAAACCCATTTGAAAGCAAGTAACCTTTTTAGTTGGAGCAATTGCTGGCATCGCAGAAATTCCAACATGGCTGCCAACTTTCCGATTTCTGCAACTGCTTACTGCAGTTTAGCAGTCTAGTGTTTCTTAGTACCAACTGCCTGAAGAATGTTCTCCAACATTCCTCAGTGCACTTCACTGAAGAGATTAACCAGAGAGCACCTGTTTACCAGTCGTCGTGGAAGATAGTTAGGGTAGAAGCGGCACCTCGGGGTTAGATTCGCCGGTCACCTTACACTTCAAGAATCAGGTTAGCATTGTAACCAGTTGTGAAATATCATATTTCTGAGAGAGGCTTTTTTCGTGATAAAAAAAAAATTAACTAATGGAAAATCTAGTCATGTAATAAAAATCGTTAAGGAAATAAGAAACAGAAGTCCTTGCTAAGAACCCCTCTAGGTAGTTTATAGTATTTATGACGTACTTCTCAAGTGTGAGCGTTCTGTTATTATTTAACGCTGCACACACTCAGAAGTACCTTGGAGTTTGAATTCAAGGTTATCTCCTGTAAATTAGTACCATTTGACCAGAGCGAGCTTCTTGAACAGCTGGCGCTTGTTTGCTCTAGTCTTTGAAACCTGAGACGGAGGCAGCGGAGTCAGTCTCCTCTCAGCCCCAAACACGAACAACAGGAAAACGCTTGCGTATTTACAAGCAGCGTTACACGGACGATTATTCGAAGCCTTGCTTGAGGGAAGGTTATTCCAAACTAAAATTGTCCTTCATATTTAAAGAAACGCGAGGGAGTCTCGGCGTTAGTCACCATAGAACTTCCAAGTTCAAAGGTGACATAGGTACGCGTGAGCAGCAAATAAACGCGTTACCCCTAAGAACCTCCTAATTGTTTGAGGCGCTTTACTAGCTTAAAAAAGATAAAAAGAAGAGTCCAATTAAAACTCCAATAGGTCAGCACTTCCACCTCTTGGGCCTTAACGCTAATAAGTAGCCAACTAAACAATAGAGGAGTATTCTTGAACATTACTAAATAGAAGTCAGAATCGAAATCCCGGCAACTTTCATACAAGGCTTCACCAGATTCTCATACAGTGAGTGGAAAGAGAGGTGGGTTTAAGCGGCCACATACACACGATAGAATTAGAAAATACTCACCATAATTTTTTCTCTCGCCTCAGTATCGAATAGAAACCAGAGAGACACAACCTGTAAAAGAAAAGAATAGAGAACAGTGTGAAGACGTCTCCTCATACAAGCTACACATGAGAGAGATAGAAGAGAGGCAAGCCCAAAAACACTATCCTGGTAAGATAAGTTATCTATAGTTAAAAAATACAGTAAGTAATAAAAGCAATAAGGGCAGTTAATGATTTAAGATAAATGTTATAGCCTGAAGAAAAGAACAAAAGAAGACGAAGCAGACTTGGCAGAGTTTTTGGAGCTGTCTCTTCTTGTCCCATTCCCCTTTCCCCCCTGGGAACTTACCTGCAAAGGATGTCTACAAATACCTAGCGGGAAGTTCTTAGAGGGGCATTGGTATCTAGCTTCAGTCTGCTCCTGTGCAGTCCGGTGCCCATAGAAGACACCCTCTGACAGAACCGCACATTTGAAAGACTGTAATCTTTACTGATGACGGTTAAAGAACCAGAAACATGTGCCTAGAGATCAGCACTATCTGCGCCAACAGTGGCGAAACACTCGAACACTCTTGAAGCAAGCAAGTAACCAAAACTGCATTTACCACAATGCCAAGGGCAAATCTTGCTGAGAGGTGAAGCTGTGTGCTCCCACCCCAGTTCCTGCTTAATAGTACTCCCGTGAGTCATTGAGCTGACGAGCTCGTGGATGAAGCACCCGCATGCCTGTGAGAGGTACCTGACCTGAGAAAGATGTTGGCAGCCTACTCAACAAACCCCACATTTGAAAGACTGTAATCTCTACTGATGATGGTTAAAGAACCAGAAACACGTGTCTAGAGATCAGCACTATCTGCGCCAACTGTGGACAAACACTTGAACACTCTTGAAGCAAGCAAGTACCTGAAACTGCATTTACCACACTGCCAGGGGCGAACCTTGCTGGGAGGAGAAACGGTGTGCTCCCACCCCTGTTCCTATTTAAAAGTACTCCCATGAGTCATTGATCTCACGAGCTCGTGGATGAAGCACCTGCATGCCTGTGAGAGGAACCTCACCTGAGAAAGATGGTGGCAGCCTGCTCACCAAACCCCAAATTTCAAAGACTGTAATCTCTACTGATGATGGTTAAAGAACCAGAAACACGTGTCTAGAGATCAGCACTATCTGCGCCAACTGTGGACAAACACTTGAACACTCTTGAAGCAAGCAAGTACCTGAAACTGCATTTACCACAATGCCAGGGGCGAAACTTGCTGGGAGGTGAAACGGTGTGCACCCACCCCTGTTCCTGTTTAATAGTATTCCCGTGAGTCATTGAGCTGACGAGCTCGCGGATGAAGCACCAGCATGCCTGTGAGAGGTTCCTGCCCCGAGAAAGATGTTGGCAGCCTACTCAGCAATCCCCAAATTTCAAAGACTGTAATCTCTACAGATGACGGTTAAAGAACCAGAAACATGTGCCTAGAGATCAGAACTATTTGCGCCAACAGTGGCGAAACACTTGAATACTCTAGAAGCAAGCAATTAACTGAAACTCCATTTACCACATTACCAGGGGCAAACCTTGCTGGTAGGTGAAGCGGTGTGCTCCCACCCCTGTTCCTGTTTAATAGTACTCCCGTGAGTCATTGAGCTGACGAGCAGGTGGATGAAGTACCCGCATGCCTGTGAGAGGTTCCTGACCTGAGAAAGATATTGGCAGCCTACTCAGCAAACCCCATATTTGAAAGACTAATCTCTACTGATGACGGTTAAAGAACCAGAAACACGTGTCTAGAGATCAGCACTATCTGCGCCAACTGTGGCGAAACACTCGAACACTCTTGAAGCAAGCAAGTAACTGAAACTGCATTTACCACAATGCCAGGGTTAAAACTTGCTGGGAGGTGAAGCGGTGTGCTCCCACCCCTGTTCCTGTTTAAAAGTACTCCCTTGAGTCATTGAGCTCACGAGCTCGTGGATGAAGCATCTGCATGCCTGTGTGAGGTACCTCACCTGAGAAAGATGTTGGCAGCCTGCTCACCAAACCCCAAATTTCAAAGACTGTTATCTCTACTGATGACGGTTAAAGAACCAGAAACATGTGTCTAGAGATCAGCACTATCTGCGCCAACTGTGGTGAAACACTCGAACACTCTTGAAGCAAGCAAGTAACTGAAACTGCTTTTACCTCACTGCCAGGGTCTAACCTTGCTGGGAGGTGAAACCGTGTGTTCCCACCCCTGTTCCTGTTTAATTGTACTCCCGTGAGTCATTGAGCTGACGAGCTCGTGGATGAAGCACCCGCATGCCTATGAGAGGTACCTGACCTGAGAAAGATGTTGGCAGCTTACTCAGCAAACCCCACATTTGAAACACTGAAATCGTTAGTGATGACGGTTAAAGAACCAGAAACACGTGTCTAGAGATTAGCACTATCTGCGCCAACAGTGGCGAAACACTTGAATACTCTTGAAGCAAGCAAGTAACTGAAACTGCATTTACCACAATGCCAAGGGCGAACCTTGCTGGGAGGTGAAGCTGTGTGCTCCAACCCCTGATCCTCCTTAATAGTACTCCCGTGAGTCATTGAACTGACGAGTTCGTGGATTAAGCACCTGCATGCCTGTGAGAGGAACCTGACCAGAGAAAGATGTTGGCAGCTTACTCAGCAAACCCCAAATTTCAAAGACTGTAATCTAAACTGATGACGTTTAAAGAACCAGAAACATGTGTCTAGAGATCAGCACTATCTGCACCAACTGTGGTGAAACACTCGACCACTCTTGAAGCAAGCAAGTAACTGAAGCTGCATTTACCAAAATGCCAGGGGCGATCCTTGCTGGTAGGTGAAGCGGTGTGCTCCCATTCCTGTTCCTGTTTAAAAGTACTCCAGTGAGTCATTGAGCTGACGAGCTTGCGGATGAAGCACCCGCATGCATGTGAGAGGTACCTGAACTGAGAAAGATGTTGGCAGCCTACTAAGCAAACCGCACATTTGAAAGACTATAATCTCTACTGATGACGGTTAAAGAACCAGAAACACGTGTCTAGAGATCAGCACTATCTGCGCCAACAGTGGCGAATCACTCGAACACTCTTGAAGCAAGCAAGTAACTGAAGCTGCATTTACCACAATGCCAGGGGCGATCCTTGTTGGGAGGTGAAGTGGTGTGCTCCCACCCCTGTTCCTGTTTAAAAGTACTCCCGTGAGTCATTGAGCTGAGGAGCTCGTGGATGAAGCACCCGCATGCCTGTGAGAAGTACCTCTCCTTAGAAAGATGTTGGCAGCTTACTCAGCAATCCCCAAATTTCAAAGACTGTAATCTCTACTGATGACGGTTAAAGAACCAGAAACATGTGCCTAGAGATCAACACTATCTGCGCCAACAGTGGCGAAACACTTGAACACTCTTGAAGCAAGCAAGTAACTGAAACTGCATTTACCACAATGCCAGGGGCGATCCTTGCTGGGAGGTGAAGCGGTGTGCTCCCATGCCTGTTCCTGTTTAAAAGTACTCCAGTGAGTCATTGAGCTGACGAGCTCGTGGATGAAGCACCTGCATGCGTGTGAGAGGTACCTGACCTGAGAAAGATGTTGGCAGCTTACTCAGCAAACCCCACATTTGAAACACTCAAATCTTTAGTGATGACGGTTAAAGAACCAGAAACACGTGTCTAGAGATTAGCACTATCTGCGCCAACAGTGGCGAAACACTTGAATACTCTTGAAGCAAGCAAGTAACTGAAACTGCATTTACCACAATGCCAAGGGCGAACCTTGCTGGGAGGTGAAGCTGTGTGCTCCAACCCCTGATCCTCCTTAATAGTACTCCCGTGAGTCATTGAACTGACGAGTTCGTGGATGAAGCACCTGCATGCCTGTGAGAGGTACCTGACCTGAGAAAGATGTTGGCAGCTTACTCAGCAAACCCCAAATTTCAAAGACTGTAATCTAAACTGATGACGTTTAAAGAACCAGAAACATGTGTCTAGAGATCAGCACTATCTGCACCAACTGTGGTGAAACACTCGAACACTCTTGAAGCAAGCGAGTAACTGAAACTGCATTTACCACAATGCCAAGGGCGAACCTTGCTGGGAGGTGAAGCTGTGTGCTCCCACCCCAGTTCCTGCTTAATAGTACTCCCGTGAGTCATTGAGCTGACGAGCTTGTGGATGAAGCACCAGCATGCCTCTGAGAGGTACATGACCTGAGAAAGATGTTGGCAGCCTACTCAGTAAACCGCACATTTGAAAGCCTGTAATCTCTACTGATGACGGTTTAAGAACCAGAAACACGTGTCTAGAGATCAGCACTATCTGCACCAACTGTGGCGAAACACTCAAACACTTTTGAAGCAAGCAAGTAACTGAAACTGCATTTACCACAATGCCAGGGGCGATCCTTGCTGGGTGGTGAAGCGGTGTGCTCCCACCCCAGTTCCTGCTTAATAGTACTCCCGTGAGTCATTGAGCTGACGAGCTTGTGGATGAAGCACCAGCATGCCTCTGAGAGGTACATGACCTGAGAAAGATGTTGGCAGCCTACTCAGCAAACCGCACATTTGAAAGCCTGTAATCTCTACTGATGACGGTTTAAGAACCAGAAACACGTGTCTAGAGATCAGCACTATCTGCACCAACTGTGGCGAAACACTCAAACACTTTTGAAGCAAGCAAGTAACTGAAACTGCATTTACCACAATGCCAGGGGCGATCCTTGCTGGGTGGTGAAGCGGTGTGCTCCCACCCCTGTTCCTGTTTAAAAGTACTCCAGTGAGTCATTGAGCTGACGAGCTCGTGGATGAAGCACCTGCATGCATGTGAGAGGTACCTGACCGGAGAAAGAGGTTGGCAGCCTATTCAGCAAACCCCAAATTTCAAAGACTGTAATGGCTACTGATGACGGTTAAAGAAACAGAAACATGTGTCTAGAGATCAGCACTATCTGTGCCAACAGTGGCGAAACACTCGAACACTCTTGAAGCAAGCAAGTAACTGAAGCTGCATTTACCACAATGCCTGGGGCGATCCTTGTTGGGAGGTGAAGCGGTGTGCTCCCACCCCTGTTCCTGTTTAAAAGTACTCCCGTGAGTCATTGAGCTGACGAGCTCGTGGATGAAGCACCCGCATGCCTGTGAGAAGTACCTCACCTGAGAAAGATGTTGGCAGCTTGCTCAGCAATCCCCAAATTTCAAAGACTGTAATCTCTACTGATGACGGTTAAAGAACCAGAAACATGTGCCTAGAGATCAGCACTATCTGCGCCAACAGTGGCGAAACACTCGAACACTCTTGAAGCAAGCAAGTAACTGAAACTGCATTGACCACAATGCCAAGGGCAAATCTTGCTGAGAGGTGAAGCTGTGTGCTCCCACCCCAGTTCCTGCTTAATAGTACTCCTGTGAGTAATTGAGCTGACGAGCTCTTGGATGAAGCACCCGCATGCCTGTGAGAGGTACCTGACCTGAGAAAGATGTTGGCAGCCTACTCAACAAACCCCACATTTGAAAGACTGTAATCTCTACTGATGACGGTTAAAGAACCAGGAACACGTGTCTAGAGATCTGCACTATCTGCGCCAACAGTGGCAAAACACTCGAACACTCTTGAAGCAAGCAAGTAACTGAAACTGCATTTACCACATTGCCAGGGGCTAACCTTGCTGGGAGGTGAAACCGTGTGCTCCCACCCCTGTTCCTGTTTAATAGTACTCCCGTGAGTCATTGATCTGACGAGCTCGTGGATGAAGCACCCGCATTCCTATGAGAGGTACCTGACCTGAGATAGATGTTGGCAGCTTACTCAGCAAACCCCACATTTGAACCACTGAAATCTCTACTGATGACGGTTAAAGACCCAGAAACATGTGTCTAGAGATCAGCACTATCTGCGCCAACAGTGGCGAAACACTCAAACACTCTTGAAGCAAGCAAGTAACTGAAACTGCATTTACGACAATGCCAGGGGCGAACCTTGCTGGGAGGTAAAACGGTGTGCTCCCACCCCTGTTCCTGTTTAATAGTGCTCCCGTGAGTCATTGAACTGACGAGCTCGCGGATGAAGAACCCGCATGCCTGTGAGAGGTACCTGAACTGAGAAAGATGTTGGCAGCCTACTCAGTAAACCACACATTTGAAAGACTGTAATCTCTACTGATGACGGTTGAAGAACCAGAAACACGTGTCTAGAGATTAGCACTATCTGCGCAAACTGTGGCGAAACACTCGAATACTCTTGAAGCAAGCAAGTAACTGAAACTGCATTTACCACAATGCCAAGGGCAAATCTTGCTGGAAGGTGAAGCTGTGTGCTCCCACCCCTGTTCCTGCTTAATAGTACTCCCGTGAGTCATTGAGCTGACGAGCTCGTGGATGAAGCACCCGCATGCCTGTGAGAGGTACCTGACCTGAAAAAGATGTTGGCAACCTACTCAGCAAACCCCACATTTGAAAGTCTGTAATCTCTACTGATGACGGTTAAAGAACCAGGAACACGTGTACATAGATCATCACTATCTGCGAAAACTGTGTCGAAACACTCGAACACTCTTGAAGCAAGCAAGTAACTGAAGCTGCATTTACCACATGTTGGACTTGGCCCTTCTTGCAGGGTCATCCCTAAACTTTTTGCCTTCCTCCTGTATTTTTTCTGACCTGGTGTTGGCTGTTTTATGACTCTGGGCACCTTACCACTGCTGACCAGTGCTAAGGTGCATATGCTCTCCCTATGGTAAAATGTATTATGTGAATTGATATTCATGATTGGTTTATTGGATTTACTGTCAGTCCCCAGTAAAGTACACCAGGAGTGCCAGGGCTTGTGAATGCCAATGCTGCTAGTGGGCTTGCAGCACTGGTTGTGCCACCCACAGAAGCAGCCTTGTAAAATTTGTCTAGGGTCTGCCACTGCAGAACCTGCGTGCAGTCTGGTACTGTCATGCTGGCTGGGCAAGTGCACACACTTGCCAGCCTCCAAACCTTCCCTTTGCCTCATGTTAGTCACCCCTATGGTAGGCCCACGGGCAGGGTGCATTGTAGGTGTAAGGTAGGACAGGCCCTGAGTGTGTGGCATGTCCTAATAGTGAATTACAGCCATTTTCGTTTTTCACTATTGCAAGGCTACCTGTTCTCATTAGACCAGATGAGCTGCTGGAATTATTACACCCTATAATCCCAGCAGGCTCAGGGAACATGGTAGAGAAATATGTTTAGTATGCCTGAAGTCAGAATAATAAAATACGTCTTGTAGTCAAGTTTATTTTAATATCCTGGGTTTGTAAATACTACTTTTAGAAAGTTAGTATTTACTTGCCTAACCATTTCAGCCCGCCTCTGCTGTGTGTGTATCTGACTGTCTGGGCTATGTGAGTGACAGGGCTGGGGGATGACAGGTTGTGAATGGCAGGAGGACACCTTGGTGGGAGGTGGGAGTGCCCCTTGGACTCTGAATAGGGCTGTACTCCACCACCACAATGCTGGCTCCGCCCCCTGGGGAGCGACTGATGACTCAGCCTGCACCTGGCCCAGGAAGGGCGAAGCACTGTCAACAAAGTGCTCCTGGCTGTACTTGTCACCTGAATGCTGGCTCCACCTCCTGTGTAGCGGCTGATGTGCCTGCCCCTCACACTGAAAGCAGAAGTCAGAGTACCCCCAACAAAGTGCTCAGGACTGAGAGCAGTTATGCAAAGGCCCCCCTGGCCTAGAAGAACAAAAGAAATGTGGTATAAAAGTAGGAGCCCTGCTCCTTGAGAATCAGAATCCTGTTTTACCACAAAGAACCTCTGCCCGACTAGAAGGAGAAGAAGACGCTGGAAGGACTGGCCTGCTGCTTGCCTTGCTGAGAAAGGAGAGGAAAAGACTTGCTGAAAAAACTTTGCTGCTTTGTGCTTTAAACATTCTCCAAGGGCTTGATCTGAGCTTGCCCCCTGAACTGAACCCCAGGACCAGTGGGTTCTTTGTGCCTTTGCTCGTCCTGAAACTCGAGCCGTGTGTGCATCCAGCTAGAGAAAGACTGCGCCCCTCATCGCCCCCTCCTAGGGCCGTGACACTCGGGAGCTTGCCTGCCTTTGTCCCCGTGAGAGCCTCGCTCCAACCGGAGTCGCTCTCTGCCCCCGGGCTAGGCTACCTGCTCCTCTGCCACCGTCTGTTACTGGAGCGCGCTGAAGCGCTATTGCCCCTCCCGCCGGAATTCCTCTCTGACGATCGTGATCCCCGCTGGGTCAACAGCTGCACGGACCGTGCCCTGCGACCCCGCTTCGCTATCCCGGACTTGGATCAGGCCGCGCCGCCCCCGTTGTGGAGACCCCCGCACCGCCGTGCTGAGGGTCGTGGGCCACGCCTGCCTGAGTGCATGCACCCGCTGACGTAGGATCCAAAGGTGCTCCCCCTAATCATCAGAGTCGCACTGACCCGTGCCGACTCCCAAAGAAACTGCAACGTTCCTCAAAGTTCCAGTATCGGGCTCGGGCCCGCAACTCCTTATTTCCCCGTCATCAGGGGGGAACAGCCATTACAACGCGGTTATTACCACGCTGTGCAGTTACATCGCATGCGTTACAACGCATGCGATGTTACAACGCTATGCCATTAGAACGCAAGTCTGTACATCGACTTGCGCTAGATGGCATGCTAACATTACAAATAGTGTAGTTTACTATCCCGACACCTTCCCTACTGTTAAGTGGACTGGAGTTGGAATAGTAAAGTAAGTTCTAATGGCATAGCGTTGTAACATCGCATGCGTTGTAACGCATGCGATGTAACTGCACACGTGGTAAAAACCCGCGTTGTAATATCATGCATCCGTCATCAGGAGCCACGGTAGGGTCCGGGCCGATTTCTGACAGGAGAGAGAGGGAAGCGCGACGAAGCGCACCGAAGGGCTAGGACTGGCCTAAATCACCTGGAAGTAACTGGAACCCCACGTAACATTTCTAAGAGACTAAAGAGTATCCATTTGAAACTACAACAAAGAACATTTGCCTGCTTTACAATCTGGTGGCATAGAGAAAACGTTATTGGTCTTGTGATAAGTCTGCTGATATATATATACCTTTTTTTTTCATAAAGAAGCGTATTTTTTCATATCCAACCCTGGTGTCCATTTGTGGGGGGATTGATGTATTTACTGTGTGTATGGTTACAAATGCTTAACTAACTAACGCATGGAGAATAGCCTTGGCTGCTCACGCCACGCACCTAGAGGGTGAGCAAGGGTCATTCCAAAGGGGTTATCCTGCGGCCTGACCTAGAGGAGAGGGTCCCTGCTTGACACAAGGGCATACTTGCGCCAACCAGAGACCCCCAAGTCTAACACCACAATGCGACCCTTGCTGGGAGTTGAAGCGGTGTGCTCCCACCCCTGTTCCTGTTTAAAAGTACTCCAGTGAGTCATTGAGCTGACGAGCTCGTGGATGAAGCACCCGCGGGCCTGTGAGAGGTACCTGACCTGAGAAAGATGTTGGCAGCTTACTCAGCAATCCCCAAATTTCAAAGACTGTAATCTCTACTGATGACGGTTAAAGAACCAGAAACACGTGTCTAGAGATCAGCACTATCTGCGCCAACAGTGGCGAAACACTCGAATACTCTTGAAGCAAGCAAGTAACTGAAACTGCATTTACCACAATGCCAAGGGCGAACCTTGCTGGGAGGTGAAGCTGTGTGCTCCCACCCCTGTTCAGGCTTAATAGTACTCCTGTGAGTCATTGAGCTCACGAGCTGGTTGATGAAGCACCTGCATGCCTGTGAGAGGTACCTCACCTGAGAAAGATGTTGGCAGCCTGCTCACCAAACCCCAAATTTGAAATACTGTAATCTCTACTGATGACGGTTAAAGAACCAGAAACACGTGTCTAGAGATCAGCACTATCTGCGCCAACTGTGGTGAAACACTCGAACACTCTTGAAGCAAGCAAGTAACTGAAACTGCATTTACCACACTGCCAGGGGATAACCGTGCTGGGAGGTGAAACCGTGTGCTCCCACCCCTGTTCCTGTTTAATAGTACTCCCGTGAGTCATTGAGCTGACGAGCTCGTGGATGAAGCACCCGCATGCCTATGAGAGGTACCTGACCTGAGAAAGATGTTGGCAGCTTACTCAGCAAACCCCACATTTGAAACACTGAAATCTTTAGTGATGACGGTTAAAGAACCAGAAACACGTGTCTAGAGATCAGCACTATCTGCACCAACTGTGGCGAAACACACGAACACTCTTGAAGCAAGCAAGTAACTGAAAAGCATTTACCACAATGCCAGGGGCGAACCTTGCTGGGAGGTGAAGTGGTGTGCTCCCACCCCTGATCCTGCTTAATAGTACTCCCATGAGTCATTGAACTGACGAGCTCATGGATGAAGCACCTGCATGCCTGTGAGAGGTACCTGACCTGAGAAAGATGTTGGCAGCCTACTCAGCAATCCCCAAATTTCAAAGACTGTAGTCTCTACTGATGATGGTTAAAGAACCAGAAACATGTGCCTAGAGATCAGCACTATCTGCGCCAACAGTGGCAAAACACTCGAACACTCTTGAAGCAAGCAAGTAACTGAAACTGCATTTACCACAATACCAAGGGCAAATCTTGCTGGAAGGTGAAGCTGTGTGCTCCCACCCCTGTTCCTGCTTAATAGTACTCCCGTGAGTCATTGAGCTGACGAGCTCGTGGATGAAGCACCCGCATGCCTGTGAGAGGTACCTGACCTGAGAAAGATGTTGGCATCCTACTCAGCAAACCCCACATTTGAAAGACTGTAATCTCTACTGATGACGGTTAAAGAACCAGAAACACGTGTCTAGAGATCAGCACTATCTGCAGCAACTGTGGCGAAACACTCGAACACTCTTGAAGCAAGCAAGTAACTGAAACTGCATTTACCACACTGCCAGTGGCGAACATTGCTGGGAGGTGAAACAGTGTGCTCCCACCTCTGTTCCTATTTAATAGTACTCCTGCGAGTCATTAGGCTGACGAGCTCGTGGATGAAGCACCCGCATGCCTGTGAGAGGTACCTGAACTTAGAAAGATGTTGGCATCCTACTCAGCAAACCGCACATTTGAAAGACTGTAATCTCTACTGATGACGGTTAAAGAATCAGACACACGTGTATAGAGATCAGCACTATCTGCGCCAGCTGTGGAGAAACACTCGAACACTCTTGAAGCAAGCAAGTACCTGAAACTGCATTTACCACAATGCCAGGGGCGAAACTTCCTGGGAGGTGAAACGGTGTGCTCCCACCCCTGTTCATGTTTAATAGTACTCCCGTGAGTCATTGAGCTGACGAGCTCGCGGATGAAGCACCCGCTTGCCTGTGAGAGGTACCTGAACTGAGAAAGATGTTGGCAACCAACTCAGCAAACTGCACATTTGAAAGACTGTAATCTCTACTGATGACGGGTAAAGAACCAGAAACACGTGTCTATAAATTAGCACTATCTGAGCCAACTGTGGCGAAACAATCGAACACTCTCTAAGCAAGCAAGTAACTGAAGCTGCATTTACCACAATGCCAGGGGCGACCCTTGCTGGGAGTTGAAGCTGTGTGCTCCCACCCCTGTTCCTGCTTAATAGTACTCCCATGAGCCAGTGAGCTGACGAGCTCGTGGATGAAGCACCCACATGCCTGTGAGAGGTACCTGAACTGAGAATGATGTTGGCAGCCTACTCAGCAAACCCCACATTTGAAAGACTGTAATCTCTACTGATGACGGTTAAAGAACCAGAAACACGTGTCTAGAGATCAGCACTATCTGCGCAAACTGTGGTGACAAACTCGAACACTCTTGAAGCAAGCAAATAACTGAAACTGCATTTACCACACTGCCAGGGGCTAACCTTGCTGGGAGGTGAAACTGTGTGCTCCCACCCCTGCTCCTGTTTAATAGTACTCACGTGAGTCATTGAGCTGACGAGCTCGTGGATGAAGCACCCGCATGCCTGTGAGAGGTACCTGAACTGAGAAATATGTTGGCAGCCTACTCTGCAAACCGCACATTTGAAAGACTGTAATCTCTACTGATGACGGTTAAAGAACCAGAAACACGTGTCTAGAGATCAGCACTATCTGCGCCAACTGTGTCGAAACACTCGAACACTCTTGAGGCAAGCAAGTAACTGAAACTGTATTTACCACAATGCCAAGGGCGAACCTTGCTGGGAGGTGAAGCGGTGTACTCCTACCCCTTTTCCGGCTTAATAGTACTCCTGTGAGTCATTGAGCTGAAGAGCTCGTGGATGAAGCACCCGCATGAATGTTAGAGGTACCTGACCTGAGAAAGATGTTCGCAGCCTACTCAGCAAACACCAAATTTGAAAAACTGTAATCTCTACTGATGACAGTTAAAGAACCAGAAACACTTCCCCAGAGATCAGTTCTATCTGCGACAACTGTGGCGAAACACTCAAACACTCTTGAGGCAAGCAAGTAAGTGAAACTGTATTTACAGCAATGCCAAGGGCGAACCTTGCTGGGAGGTGAAACGGTGTGCTCCCACCCTGTTTCTGTTTAATAGTACTCCCTGAGTTGGTGAAGCACCCACATGCCTGTGAGAGGTACCTGACCTGAGAAAGATGTTGGTAGCCTACTCAGCAAATGCCACATTTGAAAGACTGTAATCTCTACTGATGACGGTTAAAGAACCAGAAACACGTGTCTAGAGATCAGCACTATCTGCACCAATTGTGGCGAAACACTCGAACACTCAATTCAATTAAAAAAAAACTTTATTCGATCATAAATTAATGATCATAAAAGTACATACATACATAGGTATAAAAAACATGAGGATTCAGCAAATTTTAGATTAATCACATGTCATGAAAATGGTGCTTTTCCTCAGACATATCGATTTTAAAATATATACAGCAGTAAAATAGCAGATGTCCTGTGAATTAAGTCCAAATAAAAGCCCCATGGCTGAAACAATATTAAATACATTATATTTTTTAAAAAGCGGTTTCAGGTATACTTTTCGAAGATGGAGATAAAGAGGGCATAACAATAAAAAATGCTCCGTACTTTGTTTAGTAGTCCCATCACACGGACAGGGGGCGGTAGTATAAGTCTTCATTACAGGATACGCAACAAGCAAATGAACAGTCCCCATCCGGAGTCTTGTCAACACAAATTGGTGGGAACGAATAGTAACCAATTTAAGGTATCCTGGAGGCCCCATTTCTTCCTTATTATATTTGTCATAAAAGACATGTGAGGAGAACTGGACAGTAGCTGCGTTACGCTTCATCATGCTAACCCTCAAAAATTCATGTTTAATCTCAGTCTTCGTGATATCTAAAACACAAGAAGGGTTATCACCAACCCTAAAATTAAAAAGAACATCAAATGTTCGGATAATATAGTTAAGCCACGGGATGCGGGAGCATTTATCCAAGTGAAGACAATCGGAGATTATCTTTCTTGTAAAGCCAGTCTGTTCCTTCGACCAAATAGATCTCCATACTAACAGGGGTCTTAGTCTGATCAAGTCAGATAGATGTTCTAAACCAGACTCTTGATGGAACAACTTTGTTGAGGAAGAAGATGGCAAACAAAGGAGTTTTTTGATAAATTTGTTCTCCTCTACCTGGAGCATGTTGTTATTACAATGGCCCCACACTCCTGAACCATATAGGGCCAGAGCAACACATTTATGTCGATATAAATACAACATGTCTAGTATCCGTCTTGAGCCTAGCTTGGATGCAAACCTAAATAAGCCAAAAGAGCACTTGGCCATTTTGGCTCTTACATTTATCATTTCGGAGGTCCACATCCCCCCACTATTAAAAGTGATACCCAAATAACAAAATTTGTCCACCACTGTTATGGTTTGGTCCATAACTGTAAAGGGCCTTAGGTTCTTAATTTTCTTCCCACAGGGCATTATAAAAGTTTTTGAATTATTAATTTTTAATTTTCTCCCCTTAATAAAATCTGCAAATTTATTCATTAGTTTTTGCAACCCTAAGGGGGTTTGTGAGAGCAGAACCGCGTCATCCGCATAAAGCAAAATTGGGATGGATAAGCCACCAGCAGTCGGTGCATCTGCACTTGTGGACCGTAGTTCCGACTCAATTGCATTAATAAAAAGGGAGAAAAGGAGAGGTGCAAGGACGCATCCCTGCCTAATACCGGATCCTATTTTAACACTGGGGGTGCATTCCCCCGATTGCCCGTATCGTATCTTGGCTGTCAGATTCCTATAAAGTTGGGCCAGGAAATAAATATTATCTTGAGGGGCACCCATGTCCAACAAGGTTGACCACAGAAGACCATGGTCAACCAAGTCGAAAGCACTGGACAGATCGGCAAAACAAAGAAACAACGAGCCTTGTTTGGCTCGTGTATATTTACATATAATAAGGTCTAGGTTAATGCACTGTTCTATGGTGCCCAACCCCTTGCGAAATCCATACTGTGAATCTGCAAGGATCCCTTTATCTTCCACCCATTCCTCCAGACGACTCAATAATACTCTACTCATAATTTTTAGGGAAGCAGTAAGGAGGGAGATCGGGCGATAGTTTTTTGCCTCACCCCTCTCCCCTTTTTTATATACCGGAATAATAATTGATTCCCCCCAGGTCTGTGGAGCCGCAATCGTCGCAGCTGCTTTAAAAACCTTTGTTAACAATGGGCTCCAAATGGAAATCTCGGCCTTATAAAGGTCAATGGGTACCCCGTCCGGGCCCGGCGCCTTTCCCCCCTTACTAGCCCGAATGGCTGCATCTACCTCTAGGACTGTGATATTAAGAGGTATGGGGGTTAAAGCCATGGTTTCACTATCCCCCCCAACAGCTAGTCCTTCGGGGTTAAAAA
This sequence comes from Triturus cristatus, assembly GCF_964204655.1. Taxonomy (NCBI): domain Eukaryota; kingdom Metazoa; phylum Chordata; class Amphibia; order Caudata; family Salamandridae; genus Triturus; species Triturus cristatus. The sequence continues at coordinate 591,897 of NC_140583.1, forward strand.
TACTAGTAAAATGAGCCACCCATTGTTCCTCAGATACCTGGGCTGACATTACCGGGACTTCTTCATTTTGGAGGAAGGGACTATTTACAGTGGACCAGAAAAGCTTGGTATCCTTAAGGTCCACTGCCTTGGTCAAATTGTTCCAAGCCTCTTCCCTTAATTCCTGTTTCCTATCCCTCAGATGAATTGTGTATTCCCTTCTGAGGGTATTAACTGCTTCCTTATCTCTGGGTTTTCCCTTGAGAGCAGCTTTGAGTCTTTGTAAGGATTTGGTGCATTCTCTGTTAAACCATCCCCCATTAATCATAGGGCCCTTTTTTTTTCTTCCAGTTAAAATTTCAGCAACATTTTTATTAATAATGTCGAAACTAACTAGAATATCAACATTATTCTTTCCGGGTTCAAGACAGCATTCCACCTCGTCAATACAGGCAGACACGATAGTACAAAGTAATTGTTCCTCGTTTTGCCTACCCCATTTAATTCTAGGGCCATTCGGTCTATGTGGGACTATATCTGTCACTTCACCATGTAACGCCTTTTCTTTGTCCCCCCACAAAGAAAGATACATTGTTAAACAGTTATGATCACTTAGGGCCGGATCTACTATTACAGGTAAGGAACACAGAGCTGTAATACTGGTGGAGACAATGAGGTAATCGATAACCGTGGCACAGTTCCTACCAATAAAGGTTGGTACCGAATTACCCTCACTGTCTACCCTAGGTAACATAATACATAAATCCATTTTAAGCATAAAAGTGTTAAGGGAATCCCCATAGGCCGAATGCATAAAGTGGGTCTGATCTTCCCCCACGTCGTCCCCATGCCCACACACCCTATTGCCACCAAATGGGCACATGTAAATGTTAAAATCTCCGCCCCACAAAATATCAAAATGCACATCACTGCACCCATATAGTCTTTCCACCTCCGCTTCAAGTTCATCAACCATATCTGTATTTGAGTGGTTAAAGGCATTATTGTAGTGATTTATAACTAAAACATTTCGCCCATTCCTATTTTGTAACCACAACAACTGAGAGTGTAGACCGACTGTCCGGTGGATTTTTACTCGAACCGGTAGCCTCACAGAAAGCAGTATCACCATTCCACCGCTGGCTCTCCCCATGTTGGATGGTTGGGCATGGCAATTATAGGCAACATACCCGTCAAGATAGACATCTTCGGCCGCCCAAGTCTCCTGGAGACACAGGATATCAAATTGGGTTATAAATTCTGACCATCCTAGACATTCTAACTTGTTATTCCATCCAGCAATATTCCAGCTCGCCATCTTATATCCCCGTTCCATTGAACTAACAGCCTCAGTGGATGGTGGGGATAAGGTGTGGACATGGGTTAATTCCCCTGGCACGGGATCTACAGATAATAAGGTCAGGCTTGTACTTCCATTGGCCGGGGTAAAAGCATCAAGATTACAGTGAAGCTGGGCAAAATTACATGTACTGCCCCCAGAACTACATGTAACATTGTATCCATTGGGTGTATTAGTAACTAATGAACCTTTTTCCCCCGTTCCTCCACCCGTGTCTCCCCCTATATCACCACGGAATTCCTTCTCCTCCTTCCCCGTGGCTCGATGGCATCAATCGCAGTCTTCCAGGCCACTAAACACCTCAAACCTGTTGGTGATATCTAAGGGTGTAAAGGGTTTGAGATGATCCATTCTCCTATGTGTTAGGGGGTTATATCTTGGGCCTATAGTATTCCACCCATAAAAATCTACAGCTAATGGTAGTTGCCTGTCGCTAAATATAGGACCATTATTGTAGACAGGTGGGCGATATGGGTTTGGAAACATTTGCCTCAATAATGGTGGGGGGGGAGCTCGCTGTGATTGATGATTTGGTGGGAACACCACTGAGCGAGGGTAAAAATATGTTAGGGGACGGGGGGTAATCGGTTTACTATCGTGGTCTGACGGCCAATTAAGTATAAAATGGACGGCATTCTGATCTCTAAAATTAATGACCACAATGTCTCCCTCAATATCTTTGGGTCTTCCTCCCAGCCAAGGAAGGCGGCGGACATGTATAATTTCTCCATTGATATTATTTGCAATAGGTCTGTGTAGACTTAGCCAGTGTGATATTTTATTTTTCAACTGGGTAAAGCTCTCCCGTTTGTCCTTCTCCAGCTCTGGTACCCCAGTAAGGACTACTACAAGGGGTACTGCTTCTGGTGGAAGTTCTGGAAGGGGACCCTTGTTATAATTGTCTCGAGCCGATCGCTCGTTACCTCTCTCTCTATTTATATTCCCTAGGGCTTGACCAGAGTTATTCCGCTGTCCATTGGACGTTTCAGCCTGTACTGATGTGAGTTTACTGTTAGGTCCAACAGGAGTACTCCCTGATGTACTTCCACTCATACTAATTGAGGGTTGAGGCTGAATAGTAGTCTGATCAGGGGTAGGTAGCGTTATTGTAGCGGATGTACCTGATGAAGGGGGTACCATTGGGACTTGTATAGAGGGGTTAAACGACACTTTATTAGTTACAAGCTTTTTCTCCAATTCTTGTTCTATCTTTCCAAGTCTGTCTTCTAGTTTGTTAAGTCTTTCTATGATAGCCAGGGAATAGGTCCTCATTATGGACTCTATGCTCTCAATCAAGGCCCTGTCTGAAGATTCCTGTAACTTCCCCACCGTTGGGGGGCTATCGGTGATGGAAATAACAGGGTCAGTAAAGGTAGTTACTCATGAATGCGTAGGAGATATTGCTTTCCTTCCTTCGTCTGTTGCTTTAACCAGTCCTCCTCTAGCACTAACACCCTTTTTCGTGCCAAAGTCTGCATGATTAAGTTTCCTCTTTGAAAGGTTATTTTTACGCCGTTTGGCCGGAGGGGGGCCATGGATTTTAACTTGCGTAACTTTTTTAACCCTACTGTTGACTTCTTTTATTTGTTTGGGGATTGGGGTAATTTGTGCTTTAGTTATAACAATAGATTTAGTGGTACTGGGAGTGATGACTGTAGTTACCTGGTTACTAGTGGTGCCTAAGGGTTCAGATTCTCTCGCAGATGTACCTTCTCTAAATATTAGAGGGATACTGTCCTGCGAGGTAGTGCAAATATCACCCATAGAGCTCATTAGCGCTGGTGACACCGGCAATGGTCTATTCTTTAGACTATCAATCGACCGCCGTCGTTCAGCCCGAAGTTCTTCAAGGGTAGGGGGAATTGGGGAATCCAAGAGGGTTTTCTTAAAATACTTATCTAATTTCCCATCTACCAGACCCACCGACTTCGCAGGGCCCGGTAACTCCGGGGTTAAAATTTCAATGGACATAATGTTCATACAATGAACCCCACAACCACTTACACAATAGTTCTATGTTGATCGGTATGCGAGCAGGGGTTCTGGCCCAGTCCAGTCTCTGTGGGTCTATGAGGGTCTTAGAGGGTCCGCCCTTAGTCCGAGCTTTGTCCCGGGTGATGTCCCACACACGCGTCCCGCTGACGCGTAGTGACCTCAGGTCTTATGCTATTCATAGATAGAGGGGGCGGAGACACGGGAAGAGGCGGCAGGTGTGCTGGATGCAACACGCACAGCCTGCTGGACCTCGCAGTCCCGTCCTCCTCCACCGCACTCCCCCAGTCTATTTTCGAAATCCACAGGGGCTCCCCGCATACAGGTCCAGTAAGACTAGTGCCCGGCAGGGCTTCACACGGCTTCAGTCAAAAGGGCTGGAACAAGGCAAGGACTCCTCGGCGAGCGGCACTTTTGTGACGAAACACGTGTCAGCTGTTGCTTGTATCATCTCTATCCAGCATGTGCCTGTGTGTTGTCTCGTTTTTATATAAAAAACACTACAGGAATACTGGACAGAATCCCGTGTCAAATCAGGAATATCACCCACCGCTCCTTGTAACAACTCAGGGCGTGAGGCAACACTCTAGAAACTGGACGAGCCCAGCATCAATGAACGTCCCGCTGTGTTAACACTCGAACACTCTTGAGGCAAGCAAGTAACTGAAACTGCATTTACCACATTACCAGGGGCAAACATTGCTGGCAGGTGAAGCGGTGTGCTCCCACCCCTGTTCCTGTTTAATGGTACTCCTGTGAGTCATTGAGCTGACGAGCAGGTGGATGAAGTACCCCCATGCCTGTGAGAGGTACCTGACCGGAGAAAGATGTTGGCAGCCTACTCAGCAAACCCCACATTTGAAAGTCTGTAATCTCTACTGATGACAGTTAAAGAACCAGAAACACGTGTCTAGAGATCAGCACTATCTGCAGCAACTGTGGCGAAACACTCGAACACTCTTGAAGCAAGTAAGTAACTGAAACTGCATTTACCACAATGCCAGGGGCGAACCTTGCTGGGAGGTGAAGCGGTGTGTTCAAACCCCTGTTCCTGTTTAAAAGTACTGCCATGAGTCATTGAGCTCACAAGCTCGTGGATGAAGCACCTGCATGCCTGTGAGAGGTACCTCACCTGAGAAAGATGTTGGCAGCGTTCTCACCAAACCCCATATTTCAAAGTCTGTAACCTCTACTGATGACGGTTAAAGAACCAGAAACATGTTCCTAGAGATCAGCACTATCTGCACCAACTGTGGCGAAACACTCGAACACTCTTGAGGCAAGCAAGTAACTGAAACTGCATTTACCACATTACCAGGGGCAAACCTTGCTGGGAGGTGAAGCGGTGTGCTCCCACCCCTGTCCCTGCTTAATAGTACTCCCGTGAGTCATTGAGCTGACGAGCTCATGGATGAAGCACCCGCATGCCTGTGAGAGGTACCTGACCTGAGAAAGACGTTGGCAGCCTGGTAAGCAAACCCCACATTTGAAAGACTGTAATGTCTACTGATGACGGTTAAAGAACCAGAAACACGTGTCTAGAGATCAGCACTATCTGCGGCAACTGTGGCGAAACACTCGAACACTCTTGAAGCAAGTAAGTAACTGAAACTGCATTAACAACAATGTCAGGGGCAAACCTTGCTGGGAGGTGAAGCGGTGTGCTCAAACCCCTGTTCCTGTTTAAAAGTACTCCCAAGAGTCATTGAGCTCACGATCTCGTGGATGAAGCACCTGCATGCCTGTGAGAGATACCTCACCTGAGAAAGATGTTGGCAGCGTTCTCACCAAACCCCATATTTCAAAGACTGTAATCTCTACTGATGACGGTTAAAGAACCAGAAACACATGTCTAGAGATCAGCAATATCTGCGCCAACAGTGGCAAAACACTCGAACACTCTTGAAGCAAGCGAGTAACTGAACCTGCATTTACCACAATGCCAAGGACGAACCTTGGTGGGAGGTGAAGCGGTGTGCTCCTACCCATGTTCCTGCTTAATAGTACTCCCGTGAGTCATTGAGCTGATGAGCTTTTGGATGAAGCACCCGCATGCCTGTGAGAGGTACCTGACCTGAGAAAGATGTTGGCAGCTTACTCAGTAAACCCCACATTTGAAACACTGAAATCTCTACTGATGACGGTTAAAGAACCAGAAACACGTGTCTAGAGAGCAGCACTATCTGCTCCAACAGTGGCAAAACACTCGAACACTCTTGAAGCAAGCAAGTAACTGAAAAGCATTTACCAAAATGCCAGGGGCGAACCTTGCTGGGAGGTGAAGCGGTGTGCTCCCACCCCTGATCCTGCTTATGTCGTACTTTAGAATTTGGGACCGCGTAGGAGGCAGGGCCCTACCCCAGTCTATCTCGGTAATAGTGAACCGCGAATGGTTAATGCGGTATGTACAAGTGCTTTGTGTAACGTTTTAGCTATGAATGCACTGTGTATACGCTATTTTACATCACTGCGTGGGTTCCATTTTGTATCGGTGGCCATCTTATGGTTGCCCTCACATAGGCTATATAGCATGAAGTGAAAACGGGCCTTTCAGAGCACATGTGGCTTTCTTTGACTTTTCTGTGACCTGGGCAGCTTGGCTCCGCTGCCCCAGGTCAAACTGGTCTCACGAGTTCCCCGTCCTCTGGCCACCTGTGATTAGCATCATGACTTGACACACCATAAAGTCTTTTCATCCTACACAAGCCTCCAGCTAATCTCTTTCTCACCTGACTGTTCCTGCTTTATGGCTTGTTTCCCAAAACAGGAGAGGCTCATGTTTATTGGGGCCTATCGATATCTGATGTGGGATCTGAGCTTTGCTGTGTGTCAGGAGCTTCAGTAACACTGGAGTCGACACAGATTCCTATGCCCTCTACCTCTGAAAAAGAACTCAATGTACACTCTGGACAATTGCTGTGAATAATTGGAAAATACAGGCGGAGTCTCTTACCCACAATATGATCTGTACGAGCCCTGGAGATGATTGATGACAGGCAATGTTCTGCTTAACCTCTCCAGAGTCTATCGAAGGAACAATGGGGAATGGACTAACAACACTCTTGAGGAATGGTAATGGAGTAGTTCCGACTCTAGGAATGAACTTTGAAGTAGACACTATGACTTGAAACCCTAGCTATGAGTAAACTAATATTGTCCTATTGAACTGACTGAACTGTGAAGGAGTACTAACCCCAATTCTGGAACCTGAGATAATTAACTTGAATTCCGTGAAGTGGCACCAACTAAATACATACTACGAATTCTTCAAATAAGTCACTTGCCAGAATCCCACGTTGCGCATGCGATAAGAACAACCAAAACAGAAGCGCTGACAGGAATTCCCTCAGAACAGGAACTTCACTCAGAGCCGCGCTGTGACTCCGGTGAAGAGGTCAGTTGAAGTGCGCAGATTCCTGAGCAGCTGTGCGCTTCATCTCCACAGCTGCTCGCGCGCTCTCGAAGACTAGAGCGCTCACTCCTCGCTGTTTGTAATCCCCTTCGGCGGCCATGTTGGGGTACTTGCTTCTTCAGGTTCAATACACAGCGCCGCAGGAACAATGTGGTGACTCTATGCTGCCTTCGCCCACATGGATACTTGGAGCCCTGCTTGGATGACCGTTGAGCTTTTGCTGGCACTGATCTAATGCTGGCTATGGTTCTGGAAGTCTTGACAGTACCCCCTTTCAAGAATGTTCCTTCCACAGCGGGCTTGTTTGGGTGTGCCTGATGAAAGGCCTTAACTAGTCGTGGGGCATTTACATGGACTGCTGGTTCCCACGACCTTTCCTCAGGTCCGTACCCCTTCCACTCTATCAAGTAATACAGTTTGTTTCTTGTCACCTTGGAATCTAAGATTCTGCTGACTTCGTATTCTTCGCTCGATTCTGCCACTATGGCGGGTGGAGAGTTTTTTAATCTGACCTTGTCTGGGCCTTTCTTCAGAAGGGAAACATGGAAGGTCGGATGAATTTTCAGTGACTTTGGTAATTGTAACTTCGCCACTACAGGATTTATGATCTTCTGAATTTTAAATGGCCCTATGAATCTAGGCTGAAACTTCCGATTACCCTTTAATCTCAAATGCCTTGTGGATAGCCACACCTGGTCACCTTTTTTAAACTGTGGGCCTGGTCTTCTCTTTTTGTCTGCCTGCTTTTTATAGGATTGTTTGGCCTTGATTAAATTGCTCAAAGCTCTTTTGTAAGAGCGCTGCAGCTCCCCCATTACTCTAGCCACGGCTGGGACCTCCCCAATCTGTCTCCCCAGTGTGATAGCCGGGTGTCTGCCTGTGTTCAAATAAAATGGAGTGAACCCTGTGGAATCATGAGTTGCGTTATTGTATGCGAATTCTGCAGTCCACAGTAATTCGGACCATTCTACATCCTGCTCTAACAGATAGAGGCGTAAATATTGTTCTAGCTCCTGGTTCAACCTCTCGGTCTGACCGTCTGTCTCGGGGTGGTAACTAGTTGAATAACGTGCGTCAACGCCTAAGTTGTGCATAAAGGTCTTCCAAAACTTCGACATGAACTGTGACCCCCTATCTGAAATGATTACTTGTGGAATTCCGTGTGCCCGAATGATGTGTTGGTTGAATGTCTGTACTAATTGCGAAGCTGTGGGTACTGCCTTGAAAGGAATGAAATGTCCCATTTTAGAAAATGAGTCCACCACCACCAAAATCACTGTGTTACCTTGACTAGAGGGCAGATCCACTATTAAATCTAATGTCACGGTGTGCCAGGGGTAGGGTGCGTTTGGTAAGGGTTGCAATAACCCTTGTGGGGCCTGACGACTGGGCTTCCCTTTGATGCAGACTTCACAGGTCGAAACATATTGTCTTACTTGGGCTGCCAGACCCGGCCACCAAAAGTGTCGCCGGACCAGTTCTTCGGTCTTCTTGACCCCCTTGTGGCCTGCCATCCGATCATCGTGACAACCTCTCAAAGCCTCTTCTTGGAGAGTTCTGGTTGGAAGATATAGCTTGCCTTCATGATATGGGAGTCCTTCGACAAGTTTTCTTTTAGCATCGGCCTCGGCCCACTTACGAAGATCCTCTTCTGAGCAGACTTGCTGAATTTGTTCATCGAATTCTTTCATTTGCATGGCTCCGATTATTTGTTTCAATGGGACTATGGGTTCTTCGACTGAAGGTTTCTCTTCGGCCGTTGGGTTCATGCGCGAAAGTGCATCGGCCTTCCCATTTTTCGCACCTGGTTTGTATGTGATCACGAAGTCAAATTCCGAGAAGTACAAGGACCATCTCAATTGACGTGGCGAAAGTGTTTTGGCAGACTTTAGGAATTGGAGGTTGCGATGGTCTGTAAACACAGTGACAGTATGCTTGGCCCCCAGTAAGTAGTGTCGCCAATCTTGGAATGCTTCTCGAACAGCCAGTAGTTCCTTGTCGGCAATGGAGTAATTGCGCTCCGTGTCCGACAGCTTCCTGGACCGGTAGGCCACCGGATGCAGTTGTCCCGTCGTTTTGTTCCTCTGTGACAAAATTCCTCCGGTTGCGAAGTCTGATGCATCAGTTTCAACGAAAAAGGCTTGTTCTGGATCAGGGTGCATTAGAATGGGGGCGCTAATGAAGGCCGTCTTCAAGTCTTGGAAGGCTTGTTCTGCAGTTGCAGTCCACACAAATTTTTGTCCCTTCTTTAGCAGGTGTGTGATGGGAGTGACTTTAGACGAGAAATTAGGAATGAACCTCCGGTAAAAATTGGCAAAACCAATAAAACTTTGGATTTCCTTCACACTTCCTGGCGATGACCACTCCTGAATGGCACGGACCTTTGAATTATCCATCTCGACCCCTGCTGCGGACAACATGAATCCCAAGAACTCCACCTTCTCGGCATGGAAAGAACACTTCTCCAATTTCACGTACAAGTGGTTATCCAAAAGCTTCTGGAGTATGGCTCGCACATGCTTGACATGATCTTCCAAGTTGTCGGAAAAAATCAAGATGTCATCAATGTAGACGACAGCCACTCGATCCAAGAATTCTCTCAGAACATCATTAACGAAGTTTTGAAATGCTGCTGGGGCATTGCTCAACCCATAAGGCATCACTTGATACTCAAACAACCCATACTTGGTCCGAAAGGCTGTTTTCCATTCATCACCCTCAGCTACTCTCACCAAATGGTAAGCTCCACGCAGGTCAAGCTTGGTGTAAATCTTTGCTCCTTTGACTTGATCCAATAGTTGATTGATTAGCGGCAATGGGTACCGATTTTTCACTGTAACTTGGTTCAAGGCTCTGTAGTCGATACACGTGCGGAGAGTCCCATCCTTCTTGGGCCGGAAGAAAAGCGGAGATGAAACTGGAGACTGTGATGGCCTTATGAAACCCATCCTGGTAAACTCTTCCAAATACTCTTTGAGGTAGATGTTCTCTTTTTCGGTGAGTGCGTAAACTCGACTGCAGGGCAGGTTGGCACCGGCTTCCAATTCGATCTTGCAATCATAGCTTCTGTGTGGTGGTAATTTTTCTGCATTCCTTTTGTCGAACACACTCGCTAAATCTTGGTATTCTTTTGGTATTTCCACTGCGCTAACAGTGCAGATGTGGAGCGACAACTTGGCCAACCCCGTAGCCGGCGATCCCTTGCACTCTTCTGACTTCTTAGTAAAACAATTCCTCTGACAAAATTCTGAGTTCATCTTGACTGTTCTCCTCTCCCAATCGATAATCGGGTTATGCGTGGTCAACCATGGTAACCCTAAAATCAGCTGGAACTGGGGTGCGTCTATGAGGTTAAATCTAATAAATTCTCGATGACCCTGCAATCCTTCCAATTCTAAGGTCTCTGTTTCTTCTACTATGGGTCCTGAAGTTAAATTGGAGCCGTCGACTGCCTTTACGACTTCGAGATTCTTCTTCTTGATCGCCCTTATGCCCATTTCTTGTGCAAATCTCAGATCACAGAAGTTCCCAGTGGCCCCCGAATCAATCATGACTGAGACTTCTTCCAAATTCTGGGTTCCGAATTTGACTGTAAAAAATACTGTAAGATGGGGGGCCGCTGACTGCAATGTGTTAATCTGTTGCTGAGGCTCATGAGTTGACTGTTTGGAACATCCCACCAGGGCAACTCCTGTTACTGGTGGGATCGATCTTTTAACCCCTGGTTACTCTTGTTTCTCTTCGGACACTCCCTCACAAAATGTCCTGAGGTACCACAATACAAACACAACTGATTTGCTCGCCTTTTATCTTTTTCTTCTTGAGAGAGAGGGCCCCTGATGGAACCTATTTGCATTGGTTCCTCCCCGGTACCCGTATCAGGTTTTGAGGGTTCGGGTCTCATACGGTCTAGGCGTGGCACAAACGACTTGTAGTCTCGCTTCTTTTCTGACCTTCTTTCAAACAATCGATGCTCTATTTGAAGAACTAAATCAATAAGTTCTGAGATTTCCTGAGGACGTTTCGGGATCTGCGCCAATGCATCTTTTATTTCATCTTTGAGACCACGATAGAATATCGCCGCACGTTTACTGTCGGGCCAATCTGTCTCGACGATTAGTTTGTTGAACTGAGCTATATATGTCACCAATTCTCGATTGCCTTGCTTGAGGTCTAGAAGTTCGTTGTCGGTGGCTTGATTGGCCGTTCTTCTGTCGAATATTCGTAGAAATTCCTTCTTGAAACGGTTGAAATCGTACAAAGCTGCGTCGTCTCGAGAGACCAACGGCATAGACCAAGCTGCGGCGTCGCCGCTCAAGTAAGACAACATGAATGCGACCTTGGCTTGATCCTCTTTGAACACTACTGATCTGCACAGGAAATGTAGGGAACATTGGGTCAGGAAAATCTGGGCCTTATGGGGGTCCCCACTAAAGCGTTCTGGGTTGGCTAAGGGGACAATAGGTGCCACTGAGTGAATTACTTGCGTGGCCACTTCTGCACTAGAGTTCTGAGAGGAGTTGAAGCTAGGTAAAGGAGTTGTCCCCGCTAAGAGTTCCTCTAATTTCTGTTGAACGTGACGAGTTTCTTGTTGGGACCTATTCACCTCATCCCTCAGGACTCTATTCTCTTCTGTGGAACGTGTAAGTTGGGTCTGTAACCCTTCTAGGATTCCCGCCAAGGAGTTCATATCAAATCCCTCAGCCATGTCGACTCGAGTGAAAGGTTTTTTGGCACTTCAATCTGTCAGGAGCTTCAGTAACACTGGAGTCGACACAGATTCCTATGCCCTCTACCTCTGAAAAAGAACTCAATGTACACTCTGGACAATTGCTGTGAATAATTGGAAAATACAGGCGGAGTCTCTTACCCACAATATGATCTGTACGAGCCCTGGAGATGATTGATGACAGGCAATGTTCTGCTTAACCTCTCCAGAGTCTATCGAAGGAACAATGGGGAATGGACTAACAACACTCTTGAGGAATGGTAATGGAGTAGTTCCGACTCTAGGAATGAACTTTGAAGTAGACACTATGACTTGAAACCCTAGCTATGAGTAAACTAATATTGTCCTATTGAACTGACTGAACTGTGAAGGAGTACTAACCCCAATTCTGGAACCTGAGATAATTAACTTGAATTCCGTGAAGTGGCACCAACTAAATACATACTACGAATTCTTCAAATAAGTCACTTGCCAGAATCCCACGTTGCGCATGCGATAAGAACAACCAAAACAGAAGCGCTGACAGGAATTCCCTCAGAACAGGAACTTCACTCAGAGCCGCGCTGTGACTCCGGTGAAGAGGTCAGTTGAAGTGCGCAGATTCCTGAGCAGCTGTGCGCTTCATCTCCACAGCTGCTCGCGCGCTCTCGAAGACTAGAGCGCTCACTCCTCGCTGTTTGTAATCCCCTTCGGCGGCCATGTTGGGGTACTTGCTTCTTCAGGTTCAATACACAGCGCCGCAGGAACAATGTGGTGACTCTATGCTGCCTTCGCCCACATGGATACTTGGAGCCCTGCTTGGATGACCGTTGAGCTTTTGCTGGCACTGATCTAATGCTGGCTATGGTTCTGGAAGTCTTGACACTGTTTAAATAATTGCGGGCTGGCTTAACTGGAATGTGGGATGGTCATCATGACTCTGCCTTTTCGTTTGAAATGTATACATGTAATGGCCATATCCTAAACTAAAGAATGTATGCCTGAGGCAGGAAATTCTGTATTTAAGGAGAAGCCCTTTTCTGTGATTTCCAGCAGTCTCCTGAGAACATACACGCTGTTGTACTTCTAGGATACCTGTAATTGGTCTGCAGCCAATAAACTGATCTTTGACTTGACCCAGAAGACTCTGTGTTTCTGTAGGTCTGAAACAGGAAGAACCCCGAAGTCATAGGGTGTGTTCCCCTGCACCGCTGGGCTTAAAATACCCAGTACTTCAGTTGGCGCCCAACTCGGCGCGATTTCAGCCAAGCCAGAGGTTCGTGGGGAGCTTCCTGTGGAAATTCTGGAGGAAGGCCGCCACTTCATCGACCCCTGCATGTCGACGTGGTCCGAAAGTCTTTTCTGCGAGGTTCTCCGCGTCCCGACGGCTACGAAGGACTGCTGCCCTGATTAATCGCCCTGTTTTGGACCCTTGACGATTTTGGTAGAGCGAAACAATCGAGAGAGTCTTCTGGTGACGCCATCGATCATCAATATTCCGTTAAGTATAAGTGGAGCGTCTCCCAGTTTGAATTTGGTATCCTTCGGGATCATTTCGATTTGGTGCTTGCAAGTCCCAAAGCCAGAGGACTCGTGTATTCACGAGACTATCGTATTCGATAATCCTTTGACGTTTGAAACTAGACTAGTGAGCGAAGATGCCTGGTTCTAGTGTATTTTGTAGATTGTTTTGTTTGGGTTGTGGAAGGGATTTCCAGTTGGAGGATTCATGTCCGGTTCCTCCAATTGGAACTCCAACTTATGAGCTTTATATAAAACATGGCGTGGGCCCCATTGCATATAAGGAAATATGGACCCGATACACCAGAAAGGACGGTGTTTTAAAATGGCCCCAAAATGGTAGTTTCGATACAGATATCTTAGATAATTTGGAAGTTAAATTGTTTAAAAAGAAAGCCCGGCCGGCGATGTTTGATTCTTTCCGCCTATGGCGAAAGGAAGCCAAACAGAAGGAAATAAAGCTAGCGAAAAGAGATAAGAGAGAGAGAGGTATGTCAGTGATGCAAGCAGCTGTGCAATTTAAAGATAATGAGGAGGAACAAATGAAGGAACAGTTACATAGACAGCGCAAACTAGGGATTGATAAATGTTACCCTGTCTTGTCACCCCTTGTGCAAAATGAGACAAAAGAGAATGAGAAGGATTCCCTAATGTCCCATTTGTTAAGTTCGCCACCCCCATATGCGCAGAATGCCACCGCACCTCCACAGCTTGTAAATGCGCAACCTCCAGTAAATATGCCGCAAGCCTTCCCACAGGCGCCAGCTCCTCCTCAGCTGGCTCCTATCCCTGCAGTGCAGCCCTCTCAAGGACCGCCAGTTTTGCTACCTGTTGCCCCTGCGCTTCCTGAGACTTTGCCTAGCACGCCAGCGGCCTCCTCTGGCGCTCCTTCTTGCACTACCCCGGTACCTGTATCTGAATCCGCTTTTCTTCCCTCTGTCTATCCCCCTGTTTTCGCCTCAACTTCTCCTTCAGCACGACAACGACTGGCTAATGTAGTTACTAGTTTAATGTCGCCTCTCTTTGGGTCATCCAGTGCGACTCCCGCCTTACAGCGTAAGCAATTGCGCAGTTAGCTGCCTGGTCCCGACGAGAAAGAGGTGTTAGATCATCTGGCGCGTAGGTCGATTGGTTTCCCTTCACTCTATAATGTGGAATCAGTTGTTAACGTTTTTCACCAATGGGATGCCCCAAAACAGAGGTATGTCTTTGATAAAATGTGTGAATTCCTCTGTGAGGAATTGGAGGATAAGGGTGCAAACCCAAACCCACAGGAATTGTGTCGAGTGCGATTTGATTTCGAAACAGGTGTAATTGTGGGCCCCAAGGTAGATAAAGCAGTCGCGACTTTACTGTCCCTCAGAAATGGCGATTGTCAGCAATCATTGTGTGACCAAGATTTCCCTGTGGGGAGAAAGGGAAAAGCGCGACAATACCCTATGAGAGAAGTCCCTCCGGTATGGAAGGAAGCTGTTGCGGCTGATGCCGCTCATGGTATTGCTGCTATGCCAGCACATTTTCAGCGTGTTTGGGTACATGTTCCATGGAAGCGATCTGAGGTGTTAGCGCTCAAGCAGACATTGCCTGACCCCCGTAAGAACCCTACAGGATATTATAAGGAGTTATCCCAAACTGCAGAATCTTGTGTAATGAATTTGGCCGACATAGATATGCTGTTTGGGAATGTGGTCCCGCAGCCTTTATGGGGATCCATTCGTAATGTAGATCACGCTGCAGAATTGGGTGATACATGGGCTAATATCGTTGCTGCAGACGCTAGACAAGTTGGTGGCGCAAAACCTGAGCCTTTAGTGGCAGAACTCCCTGGTCGAATTATTACCTACATGAAAACTATAATGCCTGCGATGCGCGTAAATTGGGACAAACTAAATGCATGCAAGCAGAAGAAAGATGAGACAGTGTCTGATTTCTTCACCAGGTTTGAAGAAACGTTTATCGACCACAGTGGCCAAGACATGAGCACTGAAGGTGGCCAACGGTTATTCGTTGATAAATTTGTGCAGAATCTACTTCCCGAGTTGTGTAAAAAATTAAAAGACTCAGAAAGTTCTTGGGCTGTTTCCTCTTCAGCGCAAATACTGGCTACTGCACAGTATTATGAAAATAGAGACAAAGATGAGAAGGATAGAACAGATAAGAAAACGAAAGAACTAAAGACAAAGGTCCTCTTGCAGCAGGCCTATCCGCCACGTGGAGGACAGAGTAATTATAGGCAAACACAAGGTATCTATCAGCAACCCCAACAATTTCAGAATAGTCAGCAAATGAATGGGTATTATCAACCACGAATCCCTGTAGGTCCCAACCAATGTTCATATTGCAAAGAGGAAGGTCATTTTAAATATAGTTGCCCTAAATAAATGCAGCGTAACAGTCATGTGTATGGCGCAAGAGGTAGAGGTGGTCAGCAAGCTCCTAGAGGCAGAGGGCGTGGAAATGTTCTCCAGAACGCGCGTCCTCTTCCGCCTAAAAATACCATAAATAGCTTTGATCAGCAAGCCAACGCGACTGGTAATACAGCTCAGTATTACAATAATGATTATTATGCAGAAGACGACAATGTAGAAGATGATTACTAGGACAGCCGTAGACAGAGAGAGGGATTTGTTTCAGTGCCAGTGGATCAGAGCGGACCTTATGTTAAAGTAACTACAGCAAATGTAACGGAGCCCTTTCTGCTAGATACTGGTGCTGCAAAGAGTTCAATCATGCATTCAAAACTCCCTGGCGCGCCTTTGTCTGGCGAAATGAATGTCTCAGTAGGTTTTTCTGGCGCCCCAGTTAAGAACCCGATTTCTAGTCCTATGTTACTTTCTGTTGGACCTTGTGAGCTAAAAGCACCCCTCATTCTAACGACAGGTTGTGGTGAAAATTTGCTAGGCTTAGATTTGCTAAAAAGATTGCATGCAACGCTATATTGTTCTCCCTCAGGAGTACAACTTACATTAGGCAAGAAAGTGATTTCCCCAATGTATTTGTCTAAGAATGCAATGCCACCTGAATTGTCATCCCTTCCGGATGTCCTTTGGGCTACTGGTCCCAATGATGTGGGTCTCTTGGAAATACCGCCATATGTGGTAACTTTAAAGGCCAATGTCAGATTGCCACGCATTCCCCAGTATAAGATCTCCAATGAAGGTCAGAAAGCGTTGTTAGAAATTGTCAGCGATTTGATCAAAAAAGGTGTGATTGAAGAGACAAGAGGCAACGTTTGCAATAGTCCTGTTTTACCTGTCTTAAAACGAACGGACCCTTCACAGCCACCTGTTTACAGATTTGTGATTGATCTTAGAGAGGTTAATAAGATTGTTGTACCACAGTTTCCAGTTGTCCCTGATATAACTGCCTTGTTAACCATGATTCCAGCCTCCGCTGCATGGTTCTCAGTGATCGATCTAAAGAACGCTTTCTTTAACATCCCAATTGCAGAGGAGAGCAGAGACATTTTTGGCTTTAGTTTAGGAGGTCGAAGCTTCCGCTTTAAACGCGCTCCTCAGGGCTACTGTGAAAGTCCATCAATATACAGCCAAGCTTTAAAAGCGCAGCTTGATGCACTGGTTTTACCCAGTGGCGTTATCCTCATTCAGTACGTCGACGATTTACTGATCGCCGCGGATACTGAAAAGATTTGCAAAGAAGCTACATTGTCATTGTTTCGTCATTTGTCTGCCTCCCATCACAAAGTGTCTCTCTCAAAGCTGCAATATTGTCGACAAGAGGTGACCTACCTAGGTCATCTCTTATCGAAGGAGGGAAGGAAACTGACCCCAGAAAGAATTCAAGCCATTGCACAGTTGAGTGTGCCAAGAACACAGAGAGAAGTGCGTGCTTTCTTGGGCATTACTTCATACTGTAGGCATTGGATTCCTAATTTTTCCTTGTTGGCAAAACCTTTGTTAGCATTAACATGCAAAGACACACCGAATCCTATTCCATGGTCTGAAGAGTGTCAGAAAAGTTTTTGGGAATTGCGTAATGCATTATGTTCAGCTCCTGTGTTGGGTACCCCCGACTAAAGCAAGCCTTTTACATTGTATGTTCATGAGAAAGATGGTTGCGCATTATCAGTGTTAACACAGCCTTTTGGCGACAGACCGCGTCCATGCGCATACTTTTCATCAACCTTGGACCCTGTAGCGAGGGCATTGCCAAGTTGTCTGAGAGCCACAGCCGCCGCAGCTATGTCTATTCAGCAGTCTGCTGGCCAAGTAATGGATAATACATTGATTGTTATGGTTCCACATGCTGTGGACACATTGTTAAACAGGACCAAGACACAACACTTAACTAGTGCGCGATTATCTGGTTATGAGCTGACACTGTTAGTAAATCATATACACATAAAGAGATGCAACACATTGAATCCAGCTACACTATTACCAATTCCAGCAGACCTAGATAAGATTGAGCAACATGATTGTCTGTTCAGAACAGAAGAAGAGGCGAAAGGGAGAGTAGATCTTAAAGATACTCCCCTAACTGAGTGTGATGGTACTTTATGGGTGGATGGTTCGTGTTTCAAGCTTCCGAATGGTGATACGACTGCTGCATATGCTATTACGACTTTGCACACGATTGTTGAAACTGCGCGTGTGCCACAGAATTCAGCTCAAGCAGCAGAATTGATTGCCCTTACGAGAGCATGCGTGTTGTCTGAAGGAATGAAAGTGAACATATATACAGACAGCCAGTACGCCTTTGGCGTGGCTCATAATTTTGGGCGATTGTGGAAAGAACGTGGGTTCCTGACTTCGCATGGAGCTAAGATTCAGAATGGCAAGTTGGTGAATGACCTCCTTGAGTCACTGACCCTACCGTTGCAAGTTGCGATTATGAAATGCAGTGCGCACAAGAAAATCACTGATGATGTTGGTCGTGGTAATGCGTTTGCTGATGAAGTCGCGAAAGAAACAGCAAAAGATGTAAAGACTCGAATGTATGTTGCAGGCCCTGCCAGATGGGTTGGTGATGTTGGAATGTGTGAAAACACAATAGAAAGTGTAAAGTCCCTTCAAGCTGAAGCCACAGAGAAAGAGTTGAGCAAGTGGAGAGAAAGTATGGGTAAGTTGGATGAGAATGGTTGTTGGATTGATCTGTCAGAACATAAGTGATGGTTGTTACCTGATGCATATGTGCTTCTAGTGGTTACTATGGCACATGGAATGGCACACATCAGTACGAAAGGAAACTGTAAGTTGTTGGCTCCAGTATGGGAGAATGCTGGAATTCCTAAGTGTGCAGAGAACGTGGTCAAGAATTGTATGGTATGCTTGAAGTACAACCCTGGTAGGGGAACCCCAACTCCAGCTGGTCATTTTGCGCCTCCATCATATCCATTTGAAGTTTTGCAGTTAGATTTTATTCACATGGAAAGGTGCAACAACCTGAAATATGTATTGGTGGTTGTTTGCGCTTTTTCAAAATGGATTGAGGCCTATCCCCTAAAGGATAATACTGCTCTATCCACAGCCAAAGCCCTTGTGAAAGAATTTTTCCCTAGGTTTGGAATGCCAAGAATGGTGTGGAGTGATAATGGGAGTGAGTTTGTGGGTAAAGTGATGAAGAATGTGTGTGAGGGACTAGGTATACAGCAGAAATTTCACGCTGCAAATCACCCCCAATCAGCTGGATTAGTAGAGCGCTACAACGGCGCTCTAAAACTCAAACTGGCCAAAATCCAAGCGAGCTCAGGTCTTAAATGGCCTGACGCTCTGCCTCTAGCACTCCTGTCCACTAGAATGACCGTGCACTCACGAGTGGGACTTAGTCCTTATGAGGTTGTTTTTGGCCGCCCGGCCAATGTATGGGGTGTGCCAAGACCGTCGAAATTCAGTGAAATCGAACACCCGGTACTGCTTGATTACTTGTATGATTTGACGGTTAAACTGCGTGTTTTACACCAACAGGTGCATGATACTCTCCCCCCGGCTTCTGAAGCTCCTGGACACCCTATCGAACCTGGCACGTGGGTCCTTGTGAAAAACTTCCAGCGGAAAACCAACGATGAGCCCCGCTGGATTGGCCCTCACCTCGTACTACTGTCTACAAGATCAGCTGTTCGAGTAAAGGGGAAAAGGAACTGGATCCACGGCGCCCACGTGAAGAGGATCCCTTTGCCTCTGCCGTTTGACCAGTGGGTCCAGGAGGGTATCGCAGACTCTGAAACAGACCCTGTACCTCGTTTTGTGCCGTTCAGTGATGCACGCATAAAAGGCGCAACTTCAGCGCAGGAAAGTGGCGATATTTTGCAAGAAGCTGTGCCCCCGTGAATTCGATTGGACAATACCGAGCCTGAACTCTTGTTTCAAGATCAAACAGTACCTGGCCGTCTCCATTACAATCTAAGATCAAGGCCCATGGACAAATAAATATTCTTTTTCTTTTACCTTTTTATTTTTTGATAACCAGAGCTCTCCCATCTGAAGAACTTTCTTGATTTTTGTTTTTCGAACCACCATCCGGGTTCTGCCGCAGGGTCGCGGTGCCAAGACTCTGGGGTACAGGCCGAAGACGTTAGGTCGACGGTTCTGGTTGGTCTAGGGCGTCCCCTGGACTAACAGGCGTACCCCTTAGCAGAAGAAACTCACCCGCCGCGAGCGGCACGATTAGAGGATGGAGTTTTGTAAGATGGAGAGACTCACTGAGGAAATGAACTTTAAAGCAAGAATATGTAAAATAACGAAAAGCAAACGTTTTGTGTTTTTATGCCTGTTTGTATTATGTAGTATGATAGTGTTTACTGTAGGATTTGTATTCTTCTCCTCTCAAGAGCCCATTGCCCCCACTGTACAGCCTATACCTCCTCCTACTATCTCCTCACACTCTTTTCACCCTCTGCCTGAACATGAACAAGTTAGACAGTCTGAATTTGTGAATAACTCATTTATTCAGCTCCTGCACCAGCACCAACTAGTCATGAATACAACAAATTGTTGGGTGTGTGGTTTAATGCCACATACCATTAATAAGGGTATTCCCTATCTGGTGCTGCCGTATAGTTACAATGGATCGTCATGGGCATTCCAGACCATGTTTCTCTATGCACTAGATGCGTACTCCCCGCGACAACCGTGTTCCATCAGACCTAGCACCAATAACAAAGCTTTAATGAAAGGAGTTGCCGATATGAGTAGAGATATCGATGCATACTCATCCATTCCCAAAGAAGAGCTGAGAGCTTATGTAGGGTGGAACGCGACGGGGTATAGTATTAGTCTGGGTGAAAGACAGCGAAAAATCTCATCCCCAATCTGGGTCGTATCCCACATAGGTCGGTTCTGTTTGCAAGGTAATGGTCAGAATCCTAGAGCTTAACTGGGGAGAAGTGACTGTACTGAAACGTACAATTTTCTGTCACAGTTTTCCCCTGCGTTTTTGGCTGACAAGGGTACATATTTTATCTGCAATGACCGAGCATATACATGGTTGCCCCCTGATTTCTCGGGCACATGTTATATTGCAAATCTGCTACCGCCAACATTTACTGCCGCCTCTGACTATCACAAGACCAGAGTTGTGAGAGGTGTGATTAGTAAGGAGGATACTGCCGGTCAGGAAGCGGGAGATTTCTTTTTGGGTTTCCTGCCGTTTTGGTGACCTATGGTTAATAGTAGGAACCTGAGACAACTGACTCGTGTGGTTGAATCCACTGTTAATGTTACGGCTGGTGCCCTTGGTAATTTGACAGCTGAGCTCCAAGCGGATCGCCTCATGACTTTGCAGAACCGCATGGTTCTAGACGCCATACTTGCAGACCGTGGTTGTTGCATTTTCATACCAGACAACGCTCCAACAGTTTATCAAGCCATCTCCAAACTGCATAAAATATCTGAGTCCATACACGTGGATAAAGGAGATTGGTCACTGGTGGGGTGGTTCTGGGAACTGATATCTGCCTGGGGTTGGAAAGTTCTGATGGTCATTGGAATGATCTTAGCCATCCTTTTCCTGTTCTGTCTGTGCATACAGTGTGCTCCTGCGATATGTGGCCTCTGTGCTACATTATGTGTAAGGAAACCTGTATTGAGGGACGAGCTGAGTAATAGGATGATGCTACAGCAACATCTCCATGACTTCGTGAATATTGACCTAGACTCGGATTGAAATGAGTATAGTTATTGCCTATGTAAGGGCAAAAGGAGGGTCTGTTGTACTTTAGAATTTGGGACCGCGTAGGAGGTAGGGCCCTACCCCTGTCTATCTCGGTAATAGTGAACCGCGAATGGTTAATGCGGTATGTACAAGTGCTTTGTGTAACGTTTTAGCTATGAATGCACTGTGTATACACTATTTTACATCACTGCGTGGGTTCCATTTTGTATCGGTGGCCATCTTATGGTTGCCCTCACATAGGCTATATAGCATGAAGCGAAAACGGGCCTTTCAGAGCACATGTGGCTTTCTTTGACTTTTCTGTGACCTGGGCAGCTTGGCTCCGCAGCCCCAGGTCAAACTGGTCTCATGAGTTCCCCGTCCTCTGGCCACCTGTGATTAGCATCAGGGCTTGACACACCATAAAGTCTTTTCATCCTACACAAGCCTCCAGCTAATCTCTTTCTCACCTGACTGTTCCTGCTTTATGGCTTGTTTCCCAAAACAGGAGATGCTCATGTTTATTGGGGCCTATCGATATCTGATGTGGGATCTGAGCTTTGCTGTGTAAATAATTGCGGGCTGGCTTAACTGGAACGTGGGATGGTCATCATGACTCTGCCTTTTCGTTTGAAATGTATACATGTAATGGCCATATCATAAACTAAAGAATGTATGCCTGAGGCAGGAAATTCTGTATTTAAGGAGAAGCCCGTTTCTGTGATTTTCAGCAGTCTCCTGAGAACATACGCTGTTGTACTTCTAGGATACCTGTAATTGGTCTGCAGCCAATAAACTGATCTTTGACTTCACCCAGAAGACTCTGTGTTTCTGTAGGTCTGAAACAGGAAGAACCCCGAAGTCATAGGGTGTGTTCCCCTGCTTAAAATACCCAGTACTTCACTTAATATTACTCCTGTGAGTCATTGAACTGACGAGTTCATGGATGAAGCACCCGCATGCCTGTGAGAGGTACCTGACCCGAGAAAGATGTTGGCAGCCTACTCAGCAAACCCCAAATTTCAAAGACTGTAATCTCAACTGATGACGGTTAAAGAACCAGAAACATGTGTCTAGAGATCAGCACTATCTGCGCCAAGAGAGGCGAAACACTCAAACACTCTTGAAGCAAGTAACTGAATATGCATTTACCACAATGCCAAGGGCGAACCTTGCTGGGAGGTGAAGCGGTGTGCTCCTACCCCTGTCCCTGCTTAATAGTACTCCCATGAGTCATTGAGCTGACGAGCTCGTGGATGAAGCACCCGCATGCCTGTGAGAGGTACCTGACCTGAGAAAGATGTTCGCAGCCTACTCAGCAAACCCCAAATTTGAAAGACTGTAATCTCTACTGATGACGGTTAAAGAACCAGAAACACGTGTCTAGAGATCAGCACTATCAGTGCCAACTGTGGCGAAACACTCAAACACTCCTGAAGCAAGCACGTAACTGAAACTGCATTTACCACAATCGCAGGGGCGAACCTTGCTGGGAGGTGAAGCGGTTTGCTCCAACCTCTGTTCCTGCTTGAAAGTACGCCTGTGAGTCACTGAGCTGACGAGCTCGTGGATGAAGCACCCGCATGCCTGTGAGAGGTACCTGACCTGAGAAAGATGTTG
Source organism: Triturus cristatus (assembly GCF_964204655.1). Lineage (NCBI taxonomy): Eukaryota > Metazoa > Chordata > Amphibia > Caudata > Salamandridae > Triturus > Triturus cristatus. The sequence goes on from NC_140583.1 coordinate 614,601, forward strand.
GCAGCCTACTCAGCAAAACCCAAATTTTAAAGACTGTAATCTCCACTGATGACGGTTAAAGAACCAGAAACACGTGTCTATAGATCAGCACTATCTGCGCAAACAGTGGCGAAACACTCGAACCCTCTTGAAGCAAGCAAGTAACTGAAACTGCTTTTACCACAATGCCAGGGGCGAACCTTGCTGGCAGGTGAAGCGGTGTGCTCCCACCCCTGTTCCTGCTTAATAGTACTCCCGTGAATCATTGAGTTGACGAGCTCATGGATGAAGCACCCGCATGCCTGTGAGAGGTACCTGACCTGAGAAAGATGTTGGCAGCCTACTCAGCAAACCCCAAATTTCAAAGACTGTAATCTCCACTGATGACGGTTAAAGAACAAGAAACACTTGTCTAGAGATTAGCACTATCTGCGCCAACTGTGGCGAAACACTCGAACACTCTTGAAGCAAGCAAGTAACTGAAGCTGCATTTACCACAATGCCAGTGGCGATCCTTGCTGGGAGGTGAAGCGGTGTGCTCCCAACCCTGTTCCTGTTTAAAAGTACTCCCATGAGTCATTGAGCTGACGAGCTCGTGGATGAAGCACCCGCATGCCTGTGAGAGGTACCTCACCTGAGAAAGATGTTGGCAACCTACTCAGCAATCCCCAAATTTCAAAGACTGTAATCTCTACTGATGATGGTTAAAGAACCAGAAACATGTGCCTAGAGATCAGCACTATCTGCGCCAACAGTGGCAAAACACTCGAACACTCTTGAAGCAAGCAAGTAACTGAAACTGCATTTACCACAATGCCAAGGGCAAATCTTGCTGGGAGGTGAAGCTGTGTGCTCCCACCCCTGTCCTGCTTAATAGTACTCCCTTGAGTCATTGAGCTGACGAGCTCGTGGATGAAGCACCCGCATGACTGTGAGAGGTACCTGACCTGAGAAAGATGTTGGCAGCCTACTCAGCAAACCCCAAATTTCAAAGACTGTAATCTCCACTGATGACGGTTAAAGAACCAGAAACACATGTCTATAGATCAGCACTATCTGCGCCAACTGTGGTGAAGCACTCGAACACTCTTGAAGCAACCAAGTAACTGAAACTGCATTTACCACAATCGCAAGGGAGAACCTTGCTGGGAGGTGAAACACTGTGCTCCCACCTCTGTTCCTGTTTAATAGTACTCCAGTGAGTCATTGAGCAGACGAGCTCGCGGATGAAGCACCCGCATGCCTGTGAGAGGTACCTGACCTGAGAAAGATGTTCGCAGCCTACTCAGCAAACCCCAAATTTGAACGACTGTAATCTCTACTGATGACGGTTAAAGAACCAGAAACACGTGTCTAGAGATCAGCACTATCAGTGCCAACTGTGGCGAAACACTCAAACACTCTTGAAGCAAGCAAGTAACTGAAACTGCATTTACCACAATCGCAAGGGAGAACCTTGCTGGGAGGTGAAGCGGTGTGCTCCCACCTCTGTTCCTGCTTGAAAGTACGCCTGTGAGTCACTGAGCTGACGAGCTCGTGGATGAAGCACCCGCATGACTGTGAGAGGTACCTGACCTGAGAAAGATGTTGGCAGCCTACTCAGCAAACCCCACATTTAAAAGACTGTAATCTCCACTGATGACGGTTAAAGAACCAGAAACACTTGTCTAGAGATTAGCACTATCTGCGCCAACTGTGGTGAAACACTCAAACACTCTTGAAGCAAGCAAGTACCTGAAGCTGCATTTACCACAATGCCAGGGGCGATCCTTGCTGGGAGGTGAAACGGTGTGCTCCCACCTTGTTCCTGTTTAAAAGTACTCCCGTGAGTCATTGAGCTGACGAGCTCGTGGATGAAGCACCCGCATGCCTGTGAGAGGTACCTCACCTGACGAAGATGTTGGCAGCCTACTCAGCAATCCCCAAATTTCAAAGACTGTAATCTCTACTGACGATGGTTAAAGAACCAGAAACATGTGCCTAGAGATCAGCACTATCTGCGCCAACAGTGGCAAAACTCTCGAACACTCTTGAAGCAAGCAAGTAACTGAAACTGCATTTACCACAATGCCAGGGGCAAATCTTGCTGGGAGGTGAAGCTGTGTGCTCCCACCCCTGTTCCTGCTTAATAGTACTCCCGTGAGTCATTGAGCTGACGAGCTCATGGATGAAGCACCCGCATGCCTGTGAGAGGTACCTGACCTGAAAAAGATGTTGGCAGCCTACTCAGCAAAACCCACATTTGAAAGGCTGTAATCTCTACTGATGATGGTTAAAGAACCAGGAACACGTGTCTAGAGATCAGCACTATCTGCGCCAACTGTGGTGAAGCACTCGAACACTCTTGAAACAACCAAGTAACTGAAACTGCATTTACCACACTGCCAGGGGCGAACCTTGCTGGGAGGTGAAACAGTGTGCTCCGACCTCTGTTCCTATTTAATAGTACTCCCGTGAGTCATTAAGCTGACGAGCTCGTGGATGAAGCACCCGCATGCCTGTGAGAGGTACCTGAACTGAGAAAGATGTTGGCATCCTACTCAGCAAACCCCAAATTTGAACGACTGTAATATCTACTGATGACGGTTAAAGAACCAGAAACACGTGTCTATAGATCAGCACTATCTGCGCAAACAGTGGCGAAACACTCGAACCCTCTTGAAGCAAGCAAGTAACTGAAACTGCTTTTACCACAATGCCAGGGGCAAACCTTGCTGGCAGGTGAAGCGGTGTGCTCCCACCCCTGTTCCTGCTTAAAAGTACTCCCGTGAATCATTGAGTTGACGAGCTCATGGATGAAGCACCATCATGCCTGTGAGAGGTACCTCACCTGACGAAGATGTTTGCAGCCTACTCAGCAATCCCCAAATTTCAAAGACTGTAATCTCTACTGACGATGGTTAAAGAACCAGAAACATGTGCCTAGAGATCAGCACTATCTGCGCCAACAGTGGTAAAACTCTCGAACACTCTTGAAGCAAGCAAGTAACTGAAACTGCATTTACCACAATGCCAGGGGCAAATCTTGCTGGGAGGTGAAGCTGTGTGCTCCCACCCCTGTTCCTGCTTAATAGTACTCCCGTGAGTCATTGAGCTGACGAGCTCATGGATGAAGCACCCGCATGCCTGTGAGAGGTACCTGACCTGAAAAAGATGTTGGCAGCCTACTCAGCAAAACCCACATTTGAAAGACTGTAATCTCTACTGATGATGGTTAAAGAACCAGGAACACGTGTCTAGAGATCAGCACTATCTGCGCCAACTGTGGTGAAGCACTCGAACACTCTTGAAACAACCAAGTAACTGAAACTGCATTTACCACACTGCCAGGGGCGAACCTTGCTGGGAGGTGAAGCTGTGTGCTCCCACCCCTGTCCTGCTTAATAGTACTCCCTTGAGTCATTGAGCTGACGAGCTCGTGGATGAAGCACCCGCATGACTGTGAGAGGTACCTGACCTGAGAAAGATGTTGGCAGCCTACTCAGCAAACCCCAAATTTCAAAGACTGTAATCTCCACTGATGACGGTTAAAGAACCAGAAACACGTGTCTATAGATCAGCACTATCTGCGCCAACTGTGGTGAAGCACTCGAACACTCTTGAAGCAACCAAGTAACTGAAACTGCATTTACCACAATCGCAAGGGAGAACCTTGCTGGGAGGTGAAACACTGTGCTCCCACCTCTGTTCCTGTTTAATAGTACTCCAGTGAGTCATTGAGCAGACGAGCTCGCGGATGAAGCACCCGCATGCCTGTGAGAGGTACCTGACCTGAGAAAGATGTTCGCAGCCTACTCAGCAAACCCCAAATTTGAACGACTGTAATCTCTACTGATGACGGTTAAAGAACCAGAAACACGTGTCTAGAGATCAGCACTATCAGTGCCAACTGTGGCGAAACACTCAAACACTCTTGAAGCAAGCAAGTAACTGAAACTGCATTTACCACAATCGCAAGGGAGAACCTTGCTGGGAGGTGAAGCGGTGTGCTCCCACCTCTGTTCCTGCTTGAAAGTACGCCTGTGAGTCACTGAGCTGACGAGCTCGTGGATGAAGCACCCGCATGACTGTGAGAGGTACCTGACCTGAGAAAGATGTTGGCAGCCTACTCAGCAAACCCCACATTTAAAAGACTGTAATCTCCACTGATGACGGTTAAAGAACCAGAAACACTTGTCTAGAGATTAGCACTATCTGCGCCAACTGTGGTGAAACACTCAAACACTCTTGAAGCAAGCAAGTACCTGAAGCTGCATTTACCACAATGCCAGGGGCGATCCTTGCTGGGAGGTGAAACGGTGTGCTCCCACCTTGTTCCTGTTTAAAAGTACTCCCGTGAGTCATTGAGCTGACGAGCTCGTGGATGAAGCACCCGCATGCCTGTGAGAGGTACCTCACCTGACGAAGATGTTGGCAGCCTACTCAGCAATCCCCAAATTTCAAAGACTGTAATCTCTACTGACGATGGTTAAAGAACCAGAAACATGTGCCTAGAGATCAGCACTATCTGCGCCAACAGTGGCAAAACTCTCGAACACTCTTGTAGCAAGCAAGTAACTGAAACTGCATTTACCACAATGCCAGGGGCAAATCTTGCTGGGAGGTGAAGCTGTGTGCTCCCACCCCTGTTCCTGCTTAATAGTACTCCCGTGAGTCATTGAGCTGACGAGCTCATGGATGAAGCACCCGCATGCCTGTGAGAGGTACCTGACCTGAAAAAGATGTTGGCAGCCTACTCAGCAAAACCCACATTTGAAAGGCTGTAATCTCTACTGATGATGGTTAAAGAACCAGGAACACGTGTCTAGAGATCAGCACTATCTGCGCCAACTGTGGTGAAGCACTCGAACACTCTTGAAACAACCAAGTAACTGAAACTGCATTTACCACACTGCCAGGGGCGAACCTTGCTGGGAGGTGAAACAGTGTGCTCCGACCTCTGTTCCTATTTAATAGTACTCCCGTGAGTCATTAAGCTGACGAGCTCGTGGATGAAGCACCCGCATGCCTGTGAGAGGTACCTGAACTGAAAAAGATGTTGGCATCCTACTCAGCAAACCCCAAATTTGAACGACTGTAATATCTACTGATGACGGTTAAAGAACCAGAAACACGTGTCTATAGATCAGCACTATCTGCGCAAACAGTGGCGAAACACTCGAACCCTCTTGAAGCAAGCAAGTAACTGAAACTGCTTTTACCACAATGCCAGGGGCAAACCTTGCTGGCAGGTGAAGCGGTGTGCTCCCACCCCTGTTCCTGCTTAAAAGTACTCCCGTGAAACATTGAGTTGACGAGCTCATGGATGAAGCACCATCATGCCTGTGAGAGGTACCTCACCTGACGAAGATGTTTGCAGCCTACTCAGCAATCCCCAAATTTCAAAGACTGTAATCTCTACTGACGATGGTTAAAGAACCAGAAACATGTGCCTAGAGATCAGCACTATCTGCGCCAACAGTGGCAAAACTCTCGAACACTCTTGAAGCAAGCAAGTAACTGAAACTGCATTTACCACAATGCCAGGGGCAAATCTTGCTGGGAGGTGAAGCTGTGTGCTCCCACCCCTGTTCCTGCTTAATAGTACTCCCGTGAGTCATTGAGCTGACGAGCTCATGGATGAAGCACCCGCATGCCTGTGAGAGGTACCTGACCTGAAAAAGATGTTGGCAGCCTACTCAGCAAAACCCACATTTGAAAGACTGTAATCTCTACTGATGATGGTTAAAGAACCAGGAACACGTGTCTAGAGATCAGCACTATCTGCGCCAACTGTGGTGAAGCACTCGAACACTCTTGAAACAACCAAGTAACTGAAACTGCATTTACCACACTGCCAGGGGCGAACCTTGCTGGGAGGTGAAACAGTGTGCTCCCACCTCTGTTCCTATTTAATAGTACTCCCGTGAGTCATTAAGCTGACGAGCTCATGGATGAAGCACCCGCATGCCTGTGAGAGGTACCTGAACTGAGAAAGATGTTGGCATCCTACTCAGCAAACCCCAAATTTGAACGACTGTAATCTCTACTGATGACGGTTAAAGAACCAGAAACACGTGTCTATAGATCAGCACTATCTGCACAAACAGTGGCGAAACACTCGAACCCTCTTGAAGCAAGCAAGTAACTGAAACTGCTTTTACCACAATGCCAGGGGCAAACCTTGCTGGCAGGTGAAGCGGTGTGCTCCCACCCCTGTTCCTGCTTAAAAGTACTCCCGTGAATCATTGAGTTGACGAGCTCATGGATGAAGCACCATCATGCCTGTGAGACGTACCTGACCTGGGAAAGATGTTGGCAGCCTACTCAGCAAACCCCAAATTTCAAAGACTGTAATCTCCACTGATGACGGTTAAAGAACCAGAAACACTTGTCTAGAGATTAGCACTATCTGCGCCAACTGTGGTGAAACACTTGAACACTCTTGAAGCAAGCAAGTACCTGAAGCTGCATTTACCACAATGCCAGGGGCGATCCTTGCTGGGAGGTGAAACGGTGTGCTCCCACCTTGTTCCTGTTTAAAAGTACTCCCGTGAGTCATTGAGCTGACGAGCTCGTGGATGAAGCACCCGCATGCCTGTGAGAGGTACCTCACCTGACGAAGATGTTGGCAGCCTACTCAGCAATCCCCAAATTTCAAAGACTGTAATCTCTACTGACGATGGTTAAAGAACCAGAAACATGTGCCTAGAGATCAGCACTATCTGCGCCAACAGTGGCAAAACTCTCGAACACTCTTGAAGCAAGCAAGTAACTGAAACTGCATTTACCACAATGCCAGGGGCAAATCTTGCTGGGAGGTGAAGCTGTGTGCTCCCACCCCTGTTCCTGCTTAATAGTACTCCCGTGAGTCATTGAGCTGACGAGCTCATGGATGAAGCACCCGCATGCCTGTGAGAGGTACCTGACCTGAAAAAGATGTTGGCAGCCTACTCAGCAAAACCCACATTTGAAAGACTGTAATCTCTACTGATGATGGTTAAAGAACCAGGAACACGTGTCTAGAGATCAGCACTATCTGCGCCAACTGTGGTGAAGCACTCGAACACTTTTGAAGCAACCAAGTAACTGAAACTGCATTTACCACACTGCCAGGGGCGAACCTTGCTGGGAGGTGAAACAGTGTGCTCCCACCTCTGTTCCTATTTAATAGTACTCCCGTGAGTCATTAAGCTGACGAGCTCGTGGATGAAGCACCCGCATGCCTGTGAGAGGTACCTGAACTGAGAAAGATGTTGGCATCCTACTCAGCAAACCGCACATTTGAAAGACTGTAATCTCTACTGATGACGGTTAAAGAACCAGAAACACGTGTCTAGAGATCAGCACTATCTGCGCCAACTGTGGAGAAACACTCGAACACACTTGAAGCAAGCATGTACCTGAAACTGCATTTACCATGATGCCAGGGGCGAAACTTCCTGGAGGGTGAAACGGTGTGCTCCCACCCCTTTTCCTGTTTAATAGTACTCCAGTGAGTCATTGAGCTGAGGAGCTCGCGGATGAAGCACCCGCATGCCTGTGAGAGGTACCTGAACAGAGAAAGATGTTGGCAGCCTATTCAGCAAACCGCACATTTGAAAGACTGTAATCTCTACTGATGACGGTTAAAGAACCAGAAACACGTGCCTAGAGATCAGCACTATCTGCGCCAACGGTGGTGAAACACTCGAATACTCTTGAAGCAAGCAAGTAACTGAAACTGCATTTACCACACTGCCAGGGGCGAACCTTGCTGGGAGGTGAAACAGTGTGCTCCCACCTCTGTTCCTATTTAATAGTCCTCCCGTGAGTCATTAGGCTGACGAGCTCGTGGATGAAGCACCCGCATGCCTGTGAGAGGTACCTGAACTGAGAAAGATGTTGGCATCCTACTCAGCAAACCGCACATTTGAAAGACTGTGATCTCTACTGATGACGGTTAAAGAACCAGAAACACGTGTCTAGAGGTCAGCACTATCTGCGCCAACTGTGGAGAAACACTCGAACACACTTGAAGCAAGCAAGTAACTGAAAATGCATTTACCACAATGCCAGGGGCGATCCTTGCTGGGAGTTGAAGCGATGTACTCCCACCCCTGTTCCTGTTTAAAAGTACTCCAGTGAGTCATTGAGCTGACGAGCTCGTGGATGAAGCACCCGCATGCGTGTGAGAGGTACCTGAACTGAGAATGATGTTGGCAGCCTACTCAGCAAACCCCACATTTGAAAGACTGTAATCTCTACTGATGACGGTTTAAGAACCAGCAACATGTTCATAGAGATCAGCACTATCTGCACCAACTGTGGCGAAACACTCGAACACTCTTGAAGCAAGCAAGTAACTGAAACTGCATTTACCACATTACCAGGGGCAAACCTTGCTGGGAGGTGAAGCGGTGTGCTCCCTCCTCTGTTCATGCTTAATAGGACTCCCGTGAGTCATTGAGCTGACAAGCTTGTGGAGGAAGCACCTGCATGCCTGTGAAAGGTACCTGACCTGAGAAAGATGTTGGCAGCTTACTCAGCAATCCCCAAATTTCAAAGACTGTAATCTCTACTGATGACGGTTAAAGAACCAGAAACATGTGCCTAGAGATCAGCACTATCTGCGCCAACAGTGGCGAAACACTCGAATACTCTTGAAGCAAGCAAGTAACTGAAACTGCATTTACCACACTGCCAGGGGCGAACCTTGCTGGGAGGTGAAACAGTGTGCTCCCACCTCTGTTCCTATTTAATAGTCCTCCCGTGAGTCATTAGGCTGACGAGCTTGTGGATGAAGCACCCGCATGCCTGTGAGAGGTACCTGAACTGAGAAAGATGTTGGCATCCTACTCAGCAAACCGCACATTTGAAAGACTGTGATCTCTGCTGATGCCGGTTAAAGAACCAGAAACACGTGTCTAGAGGTCAGCACTATCTGCGCCAACTGTGGAGAAACACTCGAACACACTTGAAGCAAGCATGTACCTGAAACTGCATTTACCACAATGCCAGGGGCGAAACTTCCTCGGAGGTGAAACGGTGTGCTCCCACCCCTGTTCCTGTTTAATAGTACTCCCGTGAGTCATTGAGCTGACGAGCTCGCGGATGAAGCACCCGCATGTGTGTGAGAGGTACCTGAACTGAGAATGATGTTGGCAGCCTACTCAGCAAACCCCACATTTGAAAGACTGGTATCTCTACTGATGACGGTTAAAGAACCAGAAACACATGTCTAGAGATCAGACAATCTGTGCCAACTGTGCTGACAAACTCGAACACTCTTGAAGCAAGCAAATAACTGAAACTGCATTCACCACACTGCCAGGGGCTAACCTTGCTGGGAGGTGAAACCGTGTGCTCCCACCCCTGTTTAATAGTACTCCGGTGAGTCATTGAGCTGACGAGCTCATGGATGAAGCACCCGCATGCCTGTGAGAGGTACCTGAACTGAGAAAAATGTTGGCAGCCTACTCTGCAAACCGCACATTTGAAAGACTGTAATCTCTACTGATGACAGTTAAAGAACCGGAAACACGTGCCCAGAGATCAGTACTATCTGCGACAACTGTGGCGAAACACTCAAACACTCTTGAGGCAAGCAAGTAACTGAAACTGTATTTACAGCAATGCCAGGGGCGAACCTTGCTGGGAGGTGAAACGGTGTGCTCCCACCCCTGTTCCTGTTTAATAGTACTCCCGTGAGTCATTGAGCTGACGAGCTCCTGGATGAAGCACCCACATGCCTGTGAGAGGTACCTGACCTGAGAAAGATGTTGGCAGCCTACTCAGCAAACCCCACATTTGAAAGACTGTAATCTCTACTGATGACGGTTTAAGAACCAGCAACATGTTCATAGAGATCAGCACTATCTGCACCAACTGTGGCGAAACACTCGAACACTCTTGAAGCAAGCAAGTAACTGAAACTGCATTTACCACATTACCAGGGGCAAACCTTGCTGGGAGGTCAAGCGGTGTGCTCCCACCCCTGTTCCTGTTTAATAGTACTCCTGTCAGTCATTGAGCTGACGAGCAGGTGGATGAAGTACCCGCATGCCTGTGAGAGGTACCTGACCTGAGAAAGATGTTGGCAGCCTACTCAGCAAACCTCATATTTGAAAGACTGTAATCTCTACTGATGACGGTTAAAGAACCAGAAACACGTGTCTCTAGAGATCAGCACTATCTGCGCCAACTGTGGCGAAACACTCGAACGCTCTTGAAGCAAGCAAGTAACTGAAACTGCATTTACCACAATGCCGGGGCGAACCTTGCTGAGAGGTGTAGCGGTATGCTCCCTCCTCTGTTCATGCTTAATAGGACTCCCGTGAGTCATTGAGCTGACAAGCTTGTGGAAGAAGCACCCGCATGCCTGTGAGAGGTATCTGACCTGAGAAAGATGTTGGCAGCCTACTCAGCAAAGCCCACATTTGAAAGCCTGTAATCTCTACTGATGACGGTTAAAGAACCAGAAACACGTGTCTAGAGATCAGCACTATCTGCACCAACTGTGGCGAAACAGTCGAACACTCTTGAAGCAAGCAAGTAACTGAAACTGCATTTACCACAATGCCAGGGGTGAACTTTGCTGGGAGGTGAAGCGGTGTGCTCCCACCCCTGTTCCTGCTTAATAGTACTCCTGTGAGTCATTGAGCTGACGAGCTCGTGGATGAAGCACCCGCATGCCTGTGAGAGGTACCTGACCTGAGAAAGACGTTGGCAGTCTAGTAAGCAAACCCCACATTTGAAAGACTGTAATCTCTACTGATGACAGTTAAAGAACCAGAAACACGTGTCTAGAGATCAGCACTATCTGCGCAAACAGTGGCGAAACACTCAAACCCTCTTGAAGCAAGCAAGAAACTAACTGCATTTACCACAATGCCAGGGGCTAACCTTGCTGGGAGGTGAAGCGGTGTGCTCCCACCCCTGTTCCTGCTTAATAGTACTCCCGTGAATCATTGAGCTGACGAGCTCATGGATGAAGCACCCGCATGCCTGTGAGAGGTACCAGACCTGAGAAAGATGTTGGCAGCCTACTCAGCAAACCCCAAATTTCAAAGACTGTAATCTCCATCGATGACGGTTAAAGAACCAGAAACACGTGTCTAGAGATCACCACTATCTGCGCAAACAGTGGCGAAACACTCGAACACTCTTGAAGCAAGCAAGTAACTGAAACTGCATTTACCACAATGCCAGGGGCGAACCTTGCTGGAAGGTGAAACGGTGTGTTCCCACCCCTGTTCCTGCTTAATAGTACTGCTGTGAACATGGCGAGACCTCAGTGCTCCATCTTTGAGGCCAGTACTGATCCTGAAAAGTAATTCTAACACTTATAAATTCACCCAGGCACTCTCCTTGCAGTACTCTAATCATTCAGTTTTCATCCAAGTACTCATGCAGCAAGCCAGGCATTAGCACATGGACTGCCTCAATCCCCTATCCACTATGCATGCAGTATCCTAACTAACCAACACACTTATAGTTCTGCACTTATACATTCAACAAAAAAAAACAATATTTCAGTTTCAATATTTTAAAAAACATTTTTATTTCCATGTATATTAAAAATATATAATGTAATTTAAAAAATAAAATATGTAAAAATAAACAGTTAAAAAACTGTAGAAAATCAGTATAAAAAAATGCATATAACTATTATTACATTTAAAAATTATTATTTAAAAAACCTTAGAAATTCACTTAAAAAACCATAGGTTTCAGACATGTTATAGTTAGAAATTAGCATTTAAAAAACCTTAGAAATTCACTGAAAAAAACATAGGTTTCAGGGCTGTTATATTTAGCTGGACATTTCACTCGTACAAAACCATTGAAATTCCTCCGTTATAGTAAGTTGTACTCACTATAACTAGCGTGCCCGCAATCCACTGCTGATGATGTCACATATTACATCATTCATGACATGGTCAGTGACATCACTGATAACATCACTGATGACATCTCAAATGACATCACTGATGACATCACTGATGACATCATCCAAATGGTCCTGAGATGGTTCTATGGGTTCAGGGGTCATGAAGTCACACCTGACTCTGGCACTGTGGCAACTGTAGCTGGAACAGAAGGAGCGAGAAGTGGGGAGCACACCACACATTGAGCTCTGTGCTACTGGAGGACTGCCTTGCTGACTAAGATGGAAGACATGACCTGCTCTTTTCATCCCAGGCTGACTGAGTGAATCTAAGGGTGACACATGACACCCCGACAGTCATGATCTGCTTCATCTCTGACTTCCACATTCTCAGCATCAGGCAGCAATGTTGAAGGATTCACATTCAAGCATCTCACAAGACTTACATTTGTTGCACCTAGTATGACCTTTTCATACTTTGTCAGCCGACTATGTGTCATATACTGAGTGCGACTCCTTGTTAAAAGGATTGCCACATCATGAGGTACAAACACTTTCACAGGATATCCCATCACAATTCCCTCACTCTATTCCAAACTTCGGCATGTAGAAGCTACTGCTTTCAAACACCCAGGTAGGGATACAGCTACTGGGTCAAGCTTGTTTAAAAGCTGCCAATTCTTCCTTGTTCAAATCAATGGGATCATTCACATCGCTTCTCGTCAGTTGTACCAGAGGTTTTACGATCAACGAAAAGTTGCTGATCCATTGGCGACAATATCCAACCATTCCCAGAAACATTCTCACCTCTCTTTGGGTCATGGGTGCTCTCATTCCTTTTATGATCCTGATTCTGTCTATCATTATTTTTCTCAGTCCTTTTTCAATGTCGTGTCCTAAATATTGTACTTCTTTCTTGCAAAATTGTAATTTTGATGGTGACACTTTAAGTCCTCCATCTGCCAAATGATTCAGCAAGGCTATAGTGTCTAGCTCACAAGCTTCACGGGTTTTCGACGCCACAAGAAGGTCGTCGATATACTGAACTAACACTGAATTTTCAGGCATTTCTAGACTTTCCAAAGACTTCTTCAATATCTGATTAAATATTGAGGGGCTTTCTGTATACCCCTGTGGAATTCGGCACCAAGCCAAAATACGCTCGCCGAAACGAAACACACAGATTTGCTGGCTGTCATGGTGCAATGGGATGGAAAAGAAAGCATGGCATAGATCAATCACTATATACCATTCTGCCTCATGGGGAATCTGATATAAAATCACACATGAATTTGGTACAATGGAACAGCAGGACACAACGATTTTGTTTATCTTCCTCAGATCTTATACTATCCTGAACTTCCCACTAGGCTTTTTCAGTCCCATTATTGGTGAATTACATGGACTACTCATTATTTCTCTCAAAATTCCTTGTCTTATCATTTTCTCAATCACAGGAGTTACTCCTTCAATTATTTCAGGTGTCAATTTATATTGAGGGACATTTGGATAGCTTACTCCTTCCTTTACTGTTATTTTTACTCGATCTACATTTCTCATTAATCCCACATCTTCTCCTGTGAAATCCCAAACTTCTGCCTTTACAGACTGTTTCAATTCTTTAGGTAAATTATCAGGGTTAAGTACAGCATAGGTTTCAGTAACCTCCTTTTCCCTGTTTGCCATTGTCATTTTATACAACACATCTTCATCCGGGGTTTCAAATGCTATCCCATCCGGGGTACAAAATATAGTGCAGTTCATTTTGCACAACTACCTAGTAAATTCACAGGACTGGTATCGCACACGACAAAGCGGTGCATTTCAGAAAATGTCCCTATGCTCACTTTCACCGGCTCTGTAAGGTAAGTTTTAATCTGCCTGTTGGATACAACAACTACTTGGATCGTTTCATTTGAGCGAGGAAGATTCTTAACATCAGCTGATCTAACAGTTGATCGAGTAGCACCAGTATCAACTATGAAAGTAATTCTTTCATTGTTAATCTTTCCATCTACAAATGGGCCTGTCTGGTCTACTTCTAGAGTTGCGCCAAGTACGCACTCTTCTTCTTCCTTCCGCACCGTCAATAACCCTCTTCTGAATCACTCTCATCGCGTTGTAACCAATACTGCGAAACAGCGCTAGCGCGTGGCAGCTTATTTACCTGTTCTTCATTGTAGAATCCCGTTTCGTGACTACCTTTCTGGGAGTTTTTGCTCTGTGGTAAAGGTGGTTTTGGCACCTGATTCTGCTGTGTAACAACCTGCTGCTGTCGCTGCGGTTGACCACTCACTTCATTCTGCACCTGTGGATTCAATGATGGATTTTCATTGTTAGTACTTGGGGGAAATTTACACTCGGATTTCCAATGCCCTATTGTACCGCAATTATGACATGGGAATTTCTTCCTAGCCTCCTCTATATTTCTGTTGGAGGGAAGATTTATTAAGGGTCAAGAGGGCAGGGGGCTGTGCACAGAGCCCCGGGAGCCTTCACGGAGTGAGCGAGGGAGTGAGTTAGGGACAAAAGGGGCACCTTAATTTGAGCCGGGGTGTCTGGGAACGCTTGCTCTAAAAATTAAGGAAACAGACATGTGAGCCATGGAAACTGATACTGAGAGGTCTAGCAGTTTAATTAAGATGGTACAACTTTAAAAACTACAAGACAAAGGCATAAAAATACGAAATACAGGCTCCAGATAGTCACATGGATTAGGTGGTATTTCCGTATCTAAACTATTGTACTGTCACAGAGAGAAGGAGACTAAATCTAAAACCACATCTATAAATGCACCATGAATACAGCATAAATGAAGCAAAAATATGTCTCAGCATACATAACACTTTTACATAGGAACATTCACGTTTACCCAAGAGTGAGAAATCCTGCAATTACAATACAAAATATTTGAAATGGAAAAGTGAAGAGAACAATGGTTAAACATAACATGACATTTCATATAGGTAAAATAGAACAAGATACTTCAAGCAAAGCAGAGCAAGACATTTTAAGCAAGACAAGACAAGAGCTCTTAGCTCTTGGGGGAAAAACCTGCACAGCCTGTTACCTACATACAGACAGCGAGGTAGTCCAATGATGTCTCTGTGGTCTCCCTTCTTATACCCTTTAAGGCGGTTAGAAGTGCCTACGGTATCATCATCTCACGCCACGTCTACCTCGTCACTTAAGGTATGGTTCTAATATTTTACCATACATGGTGACGCCATTTCCAGTAACCGTGGTACGCGAGCTAGGTGAATGTTCATATCTCAGGCAAGGTGCTTGCCGTAAATTGCATGTGCAAGCAGAAATATGGGTATTGTACGGGAATTCTATATATACATGTATAAATCTCCTGTGTTCTTTAGCTTGACACATTTGCGGTGGCCACTTCCTTAAAATATGTACCAGCCCAGAAAGCAGTCTGCTGCATGTCGAAAGAACAGGGGGATGTTGAACTTTGCGCTAGTGCACTTGGCACACGGGTAGGGTGGGGGCTCTTAGATTGGAGCAGGAGGCGTCACAGAAAGAGGAGCTGGATATGATTTGGGTCAGACCTGCCTTCAGCCTGCTATACAGGAAAATGGCAGAACTATGGTCAATTTGACAAAGAGGCCTACATATTGAACAGAAGGGCCTACACAGGGGTTTTATGCTGGCTGAGTGGTAAGGATGTCCCAGGGTATTTGTCATATAGTAACACAGGACCCGCTGGTCAATTTAATACGGCCTACAAATTAGGCTGGCAGTGCAAGGACAAGGGTCTCATACTTCAGGTGTGGACAGAACAGGCCTGGGGCCCCCTATGATATAAAATCTACCCTCTCTCATTCCCTCCTCTTGTTCATAATGTGAACAAAATCCTTACAGCATACCTTTCAGGTCTTTGAGGTATTTGGTAATAGTTGCAGGCTGCATTTAGTGTGGTCCTATTGTTACTTCTACAACTTCTATAAGTGCTAAGATATTCACATTCCCTGTTCTATGCTTGTTCTCCGTTTGCTAATTATGCATTTCTCAGGAGGTGCAACTGCTATGTACTCAGTGTGTTACAGAAGAGGATATTGTACATTAGGACAAAGAGGTATGACATTGTAACACATGCTCTGCCAACTGTCCCCCTGTCCCGTCTTTATCAATGGCAATTTATTGAATGTGGTACAAAAGTAATTATAATTGCAGAAAAGGGGGGTCAATGCTGCTAGTGGCACCCATGATCATTTTCTCTAATTGTTCTGAAAGTCTTGAGCAAGTCTTGAGGCATTGTTCCAATCGGTGGTACATGTGGCTAGTGTGACTAGTTGGAAGAATGTCTTATCTTCTTCTGCGTCTGTACTATGTTAAAAAAAGTCTGCTGAATAATAATGTAGAGCCTCAGAGATGATACCTTTAAACAGAAAAAGTAACCGTTGGTGCCTGTCTGCAAGTAATTTGAGAGGTTTGCAAGCACTTCTTATTACTTAGGCACATTCGATATGAAGAAACAAAGTGAAGAAAAGGTAAAGATGTCTCGTTGTCACAACTTGTAGACTGAGGGGTTGGGGCGTCGATGTTTCCAAACGTTCTTTAGGTGATGTATCCTTGGGGCCCGCTTACACACTCGTCCTTTCTCCTCTGTGTAGCACGTGCAGCCCTTCAGGATGAACTTGGGATACCATTCCCACTTGGTAGTTTCCGTGGAACACATGTAGTTTCTGTGTGGCCCCTTGCACAACCCCTCAATCACCTGTGAGATGAACGCAGGTCCATTTTCAGAACCCAAAAGCATAGGTTCTCAAAAGCGCGGTATGAACTCTTTCAGGAGGCATTTGGCAATAGTTTGTGCATTGCTGTTCTTGAATTGGCATGCCTTAGTCCATTTGCTGATCATGCACACAATAACCAACACGTACTTGTAGTTTTAGTAGGGGATATGTTGATGAAGTCCATTTCATGTGGGGAAATGAAGTCGCCCGAGGCAGTGGAAATACAGCTTTAGGAAAACAGTCTGGTCTTCCTATCACATCGTACAAGTGATGAATCATGAAAAAAGACAGGCCATGGGGGCAAGCATTATGGTTGGTAAACATTCCTTTCCATTTGGGCCTATTCATATCCCTTTTCTGTTTGTATACATCCTCCCCTGTTCCCTTTTTCCTTTTCTTCCACCCAGCCCTTTTAATAATATATTTAGTGTCACATGCTATTCTTTCTTGTACATCTGCCTCAATAAATTCTTTACCAATTGATACACAGTCCTTGGGAGAGGCGTGTGCAGCACATTCTACAATTGAAACTGGAAGCAACAGGCCTTGCAATAGTTGAGTTATTAATGGTGCACGCTGCATGTGTTGTCCAGCTGAGGTAAAGAGGGAACTCCAAATAAAGAAAAAGAACCCATAAATTATATTGGCATCCCTGTACAAGACTTTATAACGAAATTCATTATCTTCAAAAGCAAAAGAGGAATTAAAACATTGTACCATAGCTTGACCCAACAGAAAACACAGATGGAAATCTCTGTCACAGTAACACATTTAGTAATCAAAACACACATAGTTGTCAAACTGTGCCCAGGGATGTGTAATTCCCATAGCCCTATTCCCAGGACATATTTTCTTTTTATTTCAAGAGCAACAAGTTTTCATGCATATTTTGTCTTTGGGACAAGTAGGCACAACCCTCCACAGCACAATCCCCTTGGCTGTCAGTTTACAGTACCACACTATGGATCAGGGAAAGGCATTGTCTGCAATAAAGGCAATATTTGTGTCCATGCGTTAATGATGTTCAAACTTGCATTTATTGTACATTAATGAAAAAGGCTTTATTATTAGGGTGAGCGCTCTAAGTAAATGTTGTAAGATCAGACTGCACTCCTGACAGTGGTTAGAGTATGAAAATGTGTACACACTTTTTCACTTCTTAGCAATGTGAGGCTATGTATACTGCTCTCAGAATGCTCTTCAATTAGATGCAAATATTTGCAGAAGCTTGAAGCAAGACTGATAATTCTTTGCTTTTAAAACTACTGGAATAAGGTAGGTACCATTTCTTTGCAACATAAAAATAAACAAGCATTGGTAAAGCCAATGAATTTGTTGTTCAGCCTTTTGGCTTTGTCAAGGCACAACTTGTTTTGACAATATTTTTGTGAAACCTCATTGGTGTGGGAGCTGCTGGGCCCTCACCATTATAACAAACATTGGCAAAAGCAGAAAGTGTTGTGGTCTCAAAAAACACACATTGCACAGTAGTTCCTGGCACTGGATAAAACAACTGTGTATGGATATGCTCCTTGTGAAAGAACAGAATGAAGTCACTCACAGTGAAGCTAGCTAAGAGAGGGAGGGAGAGACAACATTTTCCTAAACATAAAAGGTCATTGTTAATGCCAGACCTAATTAGGGGCCAAATCATGAAATAAAGTGCACCCATGTCCTTGTATTAAGTGCAGATATACAACTGTTGTAAATTCACAAGACTACAGAAGTAGGCCAAGAAATAGTACTCCTAGAAGATATTTGTGAACTGTATTTAAGAATGAGCAAATATGCAGGTGTACTATAATGCACCAGCAACAATCTAAGCTATTGCAAGTTCACTTTTCCCTCAGCCATCTTTTTTGTGAGCCAGAACTGTTGCTTACCATTACCTGCAGCCCCAGCATGTAGATCTGTGGAAATGTGGCAACATAAGGGAATTGTTAATATTCAAAGCCCACTATGGAAGGAGTCCTAACATAATCAGAGAGGCTATTTCAGAGCTCTTATATAATGAGATTGCTGCCATAATTCTGTCGCTGCATTACATGCCACAAAAGGGACAAGTGTATTTTGTTACAGGACAAGTATATTTAAGAAGCTACCCGCCCCATGAATAAGTAGATATTTCATTAAATTCCACACCCCTTTGTGCCAATCCCTACACC
Organism: Triturus cristatus; assembly: GCF_964204655.1. Lineage (NCBI taxonomy): Eukaryota > Metazoa > Chordata > Amphibia > Caudata > Salamandridae > Triturus > Triturus cristatus. Next base: position 633,341 of record NC_140583.1, read on the forward strand.
TTGAAACCTATTTTCGAACACCCTGAAATATTGCACCTATATATTAAAACACACATCAAATCTGCACACGTATCCTTGAAACATAATACGAAGCACATGATTACAAATGATCAATACCTAAACATAATATAAACACAACATTACTACTTTTCTTTACTCCTATCCTCTGTGTCCCTGGTGAATGTACAGCATTGAGAATTCATTTTAGCACATTCCACCTTAAACTGTAATCTATGCTTCCCATATTCTTGTGAAGATGACGTTGTTTCTGTTGTGGCTGATCACCTGTCCTCTTCTTCTTTGGACTCAGGGATGATGGGGCGGGCCCTTCTCCTTCTGCCTGAATACCTTAGTAGAAAGAAACTTTGCAGCGGGTGTTAATTTATACAAATATATGCCTTTTTACATAATTGCAATGCCACTGTGATGTCTAGTTGATGTGACCTATACATGTATTAATTGATCAGGAAGAAGTATATGGGGCGTTAAGTTGTTGTCAGAACATTGTAATATTTGTGAGTGAAAACAGAGTGATCCATGGGCAATAAACTACATTTGCTTTCTCTCAATTTATTACCTTTAAACAGTCCGTTCAGGCATTGCTGAAAGTTGTTGCTGCTTTTATATCATAATGGACACAAGGTCTAGCTGTCAGCCAAACGTGTGGGAAAATGTGGTAGGCCTGAGCCTGTGGAATGATAAATTTCCCTATTTGTATTATATTTCGAACCAGACACGAGGTGATGAAAACAATAACATTGAGCCCATGTAAGCAAACATCCCGAAGACAGGATATTCAATGCTCTTCTTGGAGACGCAGGGAAGAATCTAATAATAATAACCTCTAATCATTCATTAACTAAGAAAGCGAAAGAAGAACCCAAACAGAAGATAGAAACTTTTAAGGGAGATAAAAACTTGTAGTGGTCGAACTGCAAAATATATGCAACCACCTCTAAAGTCTGCAACTCTAATTTTAGAAGGCCTCTCTAAATTCACACCTTTTATTCTGACAATATTGCGATACTGAGTATTGCTTACTCTATGCATACAGTACTTTAACATTGAGATCTACTTTATATCTGCACGTATTATTTATTCTTTTGTATTTTCCTAGTACTGGGGCATGTGGTGGCTACCTGTGGTAATCTTTATTCCTACGAATCTCTGGTTGTCTCATATTTTGAAGGCTACACACAGCTGTGCATATCCGAAAACATTTCCTCACTTCCTCTCACCCATCTGTATATACACATACATATTCCTTCACTGAACTGCTCCACGTGAAACCTGAAAACACTGTATTCAATCTCGGCTTCCACCGTTACCAAATCGTGTGATTCTAGGCAACTAGTCCTCTTCACTTCCACTTCCACAAATATATTTCTACACATACATTTTCTTTCTACAAAATCCTATGTTCGCTGCCAAACACAGGAAGCACCTTTCCTGCCTGGCTCAACGCCCAGAATCTGTGGTCGGCCAGGACTGCTACTTCTGAAGGCAGCCTCAAAAATCTGTTAACCCTTCAACATCATGTAATATCCAGACACGTGTTGTCTTTAATTGTACGTAAAATATAGCTTTTAAAAAAATAATATGGCTTTTTTTGGAAAGCGCATGTTTACTCAGAATGGTATTGTGGCGCAAAATAGCAAATCTTTATTGTTCCCCTAACTCAATGGTACTTATTTTATCCAACTTGGAAAGATGAAAGGCTGAGGAGACCCGGCAGCATTTGACGTGTGCCCATGAAGTCAAACCATGGGTATATCTAGCGTGCATTCCACTCCATCATTTCATCTCCCCTCTTCTGTGCACTTCGGTGCACAAGAAATTGGAAGGGAACAGTCTCCAGTCTTAACTTGCTTATTCCAATCTTCTGTCTAATGTTCAACATCTACTCCGACATTTACGTTGCTCTAAGTCTAGTGTCACTAACTTTCTTGGCCATGAGACACAATTTCAAAATGTTCCCTATTAACTAACCCCAACTGTGTGCTCTTTGTGGCAGCCCTTACAGGATCTGTCCTAGCATGATGGGCTACTGCTTGTGCCTGCTTCAGTTGCTGCTGAATTTGGAACGCAGGTAGGAGTAAATTATTCTGTACATCTGTTGCTCAGTACTATAGCATTTGATGTACTCTTCAGTGTGAATTATAATTGGCCATCCAAATAGAGAGATATTGATAGTATTTGAAACTGAAAATATCTCCTTTTCTGCCAGGAAACATTCTGGCACATGCATCAACAATGCCATTTGCGATTCCTTATTAGCGAAAAATAAGGATTCGCTAATAAGGAATAGCAAAAGGCTATGCATGTAGAAATCGCTTACAAAATAGCGATTCCTAAACATTCCTTAATTGCTACTTGCAAATTGCGAGTTGCAATTAAGGAATTACCTCCCTATTCATTCCTATGGGCCTAGAGGCCCATAGGACTGAATGGGAAGACTTTCTTAATTTGCCATTCTCAATTAGAGAATCGCAAATTGCTCATGCAATTTCAAGGGTGCCAGGGTGTCAAAAGGACACCCTGTTGCACCCCTGAAATCTGCATATGAGTACATCTTGCACACACACATGCCCCAAGGGCATGTGTGTGTGTAAAATGGAACTTTGAAAAAAGCACTTAAGTGCATTTTTCAATGTTTTTGCAAATTACCATGAAGTTCAACTTCATGGTAATTTGCTCCCCCTATTAGCGAAATCGCTAATATTTTTACTTTCATGCATTGCATTTAAGGAATCTCAATTTGAGATTCCTTAAATGTAATCGCAATTTAAGGAATCGCAATTTAGAGATTCCTTATTATGCTATTTTTGCATTTGGGATGATGCATCCCAAATGCAAAAATACCGGGAGCAAAGGGTCAGATTCTGAGAATCTGCCCGTTTGCGACCCGGCTTTTGTTTTGATGCATGTGGGCCTATATTACTTATATTGATGGCATTTTTAGTCTCTTTAATATTGTGGGCCATGACCCAAAAATATCAGACGGAACAGCTCCATTTAACCTGGTATTACATCTTCTATCATTGTGCTCTGAGCGGTAAGGGACGGCAGTCCTTGATCTCATTTTATTATGTCACTCTTTCTTTTGCGTGGCTGGTCTATCATTTGATGCTGTGCCTAGTCTAGGGTGTAAAGCAACCAGAAAATTCAAAAAGGTGCTGTGTGTTGTGGAGAGAAGTGCATGCAAAAGCCTTCTTCCCCCTCTTACTACCACTTACTGAATATTCAAGTGGAAGGAACCTTTACTATGGGTGCAAGCACGCCAGAAAGGTGAAATAAGAAGCGTGAGGTGTCACTGTCAAGGAACAGAATGTACTTAATTTGGTGTATAATAAGTTAAAAAAAGGGGAGCCTATTTAAAGCCGTGCTCAAAAAGACGTAATTAATAGTCGTGAAGGCAGCTACTTGGAAGCTAGACACAGTATTCACTGGATGCACCGCGCACCAGTTGCGTGGTCTCTAATTGAACCTGTCTCAGTTAAAGTGGGTGTGCTTGGCACGTACCCAGATGTTCCAGCTTATCACTTCTTACTGTAGTGCACAAGAGACGTACACCTACATATAACATCTCCTGTGGCACCACTGTGAGAGAAAGAGATGAGGAGGGCCCATAAGCAAAATAAGATATTAACCCCTTCAGCGCGGCGCGGATTACCGCGCCGTGCTGAAGGTTCTGTCCGCGGGCGGGGCCGTGACGGAGCAGTTCCATCATGCGCACAGCGCAACCGGCGCGCATGATGGAACCGCTCCGTCACTCGCATCGAAGGGGTTCATGGTAAGTAGTTCCCTTCTAAAAACAAAGGTCTTACGTTGAAGTACCACCTTTATTTATCAAATCATTAACATAGCAGAGAATATATTCATCAGTTTGTTAGCTCCAGAAAGTCTATTCAAAACTACAATTGTAATCAGCCAACAATAGTAACACAAGAATAGATGTTTATGACGCTCAAGTATCTAGAAGGCAAACCCTTAAATGAGAAAAGTAATCGTGCAAGAATTTACAATTTCAAAATACATTTAAATGCAATGAAAGGGTGAAACTTCATGGTCCTGGGGCACTGCACCAAGGCAGCTTAATTTGAGGGGGTGCTTATGCAAAAGTATGACAAAATAGACGTGTAAAGGATAGGGAAAAATAGCTGTCTGATTTATATGAAAGAAGAACCCCTTTTATTGAAAAAAATTCGGGGACGCGATTGTTGTGTGCTGGTGCGGACGCCTCGCCTTGTGTGCCTGCTGTGTTCGCTGGGGGATTCTCCTTGCCTCGCATCACCTCACTATTCCAACGCCGCCGTGAGGGAAACGGCATACGGAAGACTACATTATCCAGCCTCCCTGCCCCGGGCGCTCGTTGCTAACGCCATCAAATAGCGCCGGGGCGGCATTTAAGGGCCGCAGCTGTCCCGCAGTGTGGGACGCGATTGTTGTGTGCTGGTGCGGACGCCTCGCCTTGTGTGCCTGCTGTGTTCGCTGGGGGATTCTCCTTGCCTCGCATCACCTCACTATTCCAACGCCGCCGTGAGGGAAACGGCATACGGAAGACTATATTATCCAGCCTCCCTGCCCCAGGCGCTCGTTGTTGACGCCATCAGATAGCGCCGGGGCGGCATTTAAGGGCCGCAGCTGTCCCGCAGTGTGGGACGCGATTGTTGTGTGCTGGTGCGGACGCCTCGCCTTGTGTACCTGCTGTGTTCGCTGGGGGATTCTCCTTGCCTCGCATCACCTCACTATTCCAACGCCGCCATGAGGGAAACGGCATACGGAAGACTACATTATCCAGCCTCCCTGCCCCGGGCGCTCGTTGCTGACGCCATCAGATAGCGCCGGGGCGGCATTTAAGGGCCGCAGCTGTCCCGCAGCGCGGGACGCGCACGGGCGCAGCCCGGGCCAAGGGCAGGCCCGTCCTTGCCCGTCAGGGGCCAGAGGAGGCCGGGTCGGGACTCCCCCCTGACATCGCCTTTGGCTTCTTATGCCAGCCTGCTGTTCCGTCTAAAGGTACTGTCATCCTTGATTGTAATTGTTGTTTTTCCTTGACACCCAGAACTAAGTACTCGTCTACCTGGACTAATTGTTTTGACAAATCCAAATTCATAATTGTTAAAAATCAAAAGACTTCTGCTTCCCGCCCTTTGACGAGGCAACAGTTGGCTAAGGCACCACCTCTTCCTTCCCTTACGGCTATTGACAAGATGCTCCAAAAAACTATTGGAGTAGTGGTAAACGCTATTGAAAATACTGAGCGTAGATTATCTATTACCCCTGTGGTACCTTTAGTAGAGCAGGTCGGGGACTATTCCATTTCTGTTACAAATCCCCCTGACGCAAGTTCTTTTCTTGCGTCTTCTTTTGCTGACTTACCCTGCGCCCAGGCGTCTACAGACATTTTAGTAAATAATGAATCCATAAGTTTATCCCCACCCCCTCCAAACACTATTATAACCAAACCTTCGGGCCCTCGAGGTAAGAATAGGAGACCTGTGAAGAAGCAACGTAAAAACACAGGTCATAATCATGTCTCTGCATTAACCACTACTGGCCCTTCTTCAATAAATATGGTTGCCCCGCTTTGGGCTACTAGTCTAGCAGCTGATATCCAGCTGTCCCTAGAACGGATTATTAGCAAACATATTAAATCTCTGGCATCTAGGATCGACAGACTAGTTTCCACCCTCAACAACAAGGGTTTGGGAAAGATGTCTCCAACGATCCCAAATGGGAACTTTGCTGTAAGCGGAGCCGGTGACAGTGCTTCCCAATCAGGGACTAACTCAGTAGTCAATACTCTCCTAGGGAATATAGCTACACGACAGACCCCTATTAATAATGGGCCTGTCACTGATTTAGTCAGCCTTCCCTTAAGTATATCTAATGTCATTGATGGTCCCCATACAGCTGCAATTTCAGCTTTGGCTTCAGCCACTCCAATGGCCACTCTCAGTATAGATAAGACAGGACCTGTAAGAACTAGAGTGGAAAGGAGGCCCTCAGATGTCCCAGTCCCATCAAATTTTCACCTATTCTCTACAGGTCCACCAGTGGAGTTCCAAACTATTAATCTTCCCCCTGAGTCTTTACCCTATGTTGTAGTTCTATCGGGGGTGCCACCTTTATCTCAGGGGAAAAATGAAAGCCACACTGAGCTAAAGAATAAGTGTATGCAGTGGCTAAATGTTAACAGACCCCTTCCCTTCTACATCTCTGGGGAAATCCTCACCGTAAGACGTGTAGATTGGATTGGGAAGGGACCCAAATCTTTCGCAGGGAACTGTGTGGTTATAAATTTTAGGGACACTGCTGCTGCCGAATACATCTGTGGGTCGTCCCCTTCTACATTAAACACCCAAATTCTCTGTCTTCACCTGTCTTACTTTTATCCTGTATCCTCTCTGAGACCTATTCCCTTTAAAGGTGCTAGACAAAATGAGGGCCGTACTGACTGCCCCTCTGGAGTGTATCAGGGGCAAGCAAACTGGGTTGGTCCACATGTCCATATCCCCTCCCTGTCATCTCTTGAGCACAGTAATAGGTTCAGTGTACTGAACCAGGTTGATTGGCGTCCATCTCACAAGGAGACACCCTTGAATATCACTATTGATATTCCTATCTCTCAAATAGTATTGGAGCGAAGAATTAAAAGCCCCATCCCTTTAGTGGTTACACTGTCTGGTGGTATGGGCAGGTTTGAAGGGTATGATGGGAGAGTTACAGGCGCTGTGGGACCTGTGCGAGAAGTCTCTGTCCAAGATGGAGTGGTATCTTATATAGCAAATTCAAAGAATAAGGTCCAACCAGAGCCTCCTATTTGTGTTAGTCCTTCCACCACGGCAATACGAATCCCAATTGATACCGGTAAAGTAGCTGACGGCACCATTAAAATTCTTTCGTGAAATGTTGCTGGTATAAAAAGCAAATTATCTAATCCTGATTGGGGTACCTTTATGGCTAATTATGATATTTGTTTGATCCAGGAAACGTGGGCTTTAGAGGAAAGTGTTTACCCAGGTTACGCAATATTCCACACCCTGGCTGTATCTGGTGGCAGGGGGCGTCCTTCGGGTGGTATTTCAATTTGGGTTGGCACCCATCTGGGTGTTACAGCCATTCAACTACAAACTAATTCCCCTGATATCCAATGTGTATTAATGACACCCCCAAACTTATTAAAAATAGCTATAATTAATATCTTGTCCAGACCAGTCAGTCGTAGACTGGAGTCTGAAACTTTTAAAGCTTTAGATCTCTTTTTTCAGACACTTGATCCCTCAGTCATAAAAATTGTTGGCGGGGCCTTCAATTGTCAATTCGAGCCCTTGGTCAACCCGGACTGGGATGAGCAGGATGTCGAAGATCTGCTCTGGTGTATCCCGGAACCAAAGATCCCGCCTGTGAAGGCTTGGACCCGGTTGGTCCTCCAAATAAAATCATTCTCGCTTGCTACGTCATTGCGGGCATGCAATGGGAGACTGGACCCTGATCGCCTGGGACTTCCCACATTTAATAGGGTATCACATACCTCCACTATTGACTACATCTTGATGGAAGCTAGATTTTGGGATAAGCTTTTACAATTTCAAGTGCACCCGAGACACGATAGCGACCACAATGCCCTGGTTTTAACACTTAAACCAGGGTCTTTTGGGCTGTTTAACCATGAAGCCGGCCTCACATTTAATGAGACCATGCCACTCATGGTCTCAAATAACCGTCGCAGGGTTAATTGGCCCCATTTACAGAACTCACCGACTAAGCTGGGTGAAGTTTATCACCTTGCGTTACCTTGGATAGCTGCAATGGCTGATTTGCCATCAAACAGCCATGCTGTTACAATCCATAGCCATTTGGTTAATGCCCTGGGGGACGTCCTTTCCCCATCAACTAGGCCTGGTCGGGGTGGGGCTAAGACATATCATTGGTTTAACCACTCCTGCAGGAAAGCCAAGAAAGATCTCATTAACGCAATTAAATCCCAGCATAGTACATTAATCAGATCGTCCCGTCTGTTTTATAAAGAGGCCACTGAGGGAGCCAAGAGGGATTGAGAGGAAGCCCGGTGGGAAGAGATGACAATAGCGCTGCTGGCAGGGGACGCTAAGTCCTTTTGGGCCATTGTGAGTACGGGCGCTAGGGGAGGTGGACAAGCTATCATTCCAAATATCGCGCCCTCACTGTGGGAGACCCACTTTGGGGCTTTATATGCATGTGTGGAGCATGAGGATCTATCTCGGCTAGGTTTAAATTCAATTCTTGAAACTAGCCGGGAGGCACTTGCGATACTCGCACGGCCCCCTGCCCTAGTCCCCCGCCATGAGTATCGATTGGTGGGGGTCTAGGGCGGTGGGCAGACATTTTGTGTGCGCCCTCATGATCCTCTAGCGAGTATCACCTTGAAGGAGGTAGAATCTGCTATAGGCAATTTGCTCCCAAACAAAGCACCCGGCCTTGAAAAATTGCCTGGGGATCTGTTCAGATCCCAGCCGAAAATATGGGCGCCCTATCTGGTTATTTTATTCAATGCGATCCTTATGGGCTCCGACCCACCTGACACTTGGCTCGATTGTCCCCATTTTGAAAAAGGGTTGTCCTCTTTCCCCCTCTAACTACAGGCCCATTAGTTTGCTAGACACAACTCAAAAACTATCCTGGACAAGATACAAGCCTGGATGGAGGAACGGGAAATACTGTCCACTCTCCAGGCTGGATTTAGATCTGGAATTTCAACTTTGGACCAGATTTTCCAGCTCCAGGTACTTTTTGGGAAAACTACAAGGGATGAGGGTGGCAGCCTCTTTCTTGTCTTTGTGGACCTACGGGCCGCCTTCGATCTGGTCCCCAGGGAAAAACTGTGGGTGGTTCTGGCAGATTTGGGCCTACCGCCCTACCTGCTTAATATTCTGATCCGTCTCCATGTTGGAAACTATGCCCAGGTTAGATGTGGGAGACATGGGGCCCTCTCGGATCGCTTTTCTGCTGCTAGAGGCGTCTGGCAGGGGTGCGTCTTGGCCCCTACCCTCTTTAGCCTCTTCATAAACGGTCTTATTGAAACCCTAAACGAAGTTAAGGACAATGATGCTCCTTGGTTGGCCTCTGGGCGTGTACCCGCATTAATGTTCGCTGACGACACTTTGTTGTTGTCGCGAACATCTTCGGGCATTCAGCGTGTCTTGGATGGTTTTGTGGGTTTCTGCGCTGCGCGGGGACTGGAGATCAACTTGGCAAAAACCAAGTTTATGATCTTCAGTCCCCCTAGGCGCACGCGCCTGAACCCTCTTTTGAATGGAGTTCCGTTGGAACGAGTCAAAACCTTTGTATATCTTGGGATAAAGCTGACGGAGGACTTTGGCAGGGGTCACCAGACCGCCAAATCTGCCTTGAAACTCTCGCAAATAGCTGGGGGCATTGGTAAATTTCAGAGAGCTTCGACATCTCGAGATTTACAGACTACAGGCCCGGACTGCATCTTTGTACGGGGTTGAACTTTGGGCTCATAAAAATGTGTCAAGCCTCTCGAGGGTTGAACAGGCATTTTTGAGAAACTTGGTGGGTTTACCGATAAGTACACCCCTTATCCCCTTGCGAATGGATATGGGGATAGAATGTATTGAGGACTTGGCAGATGTGCGCCCCCTACTCTATTGGAGGAGGCTCTGGTCAACACCCGAGCTGGCTTCCTTCAGAGCTGAATTTCAGGAGGTCTGGGAACAGTTAAAAAAAAAAAATATCCCCTGGCTCTCTCACATTAAGGTCCTCTCTCTACAAATAGGCCTGCCTCAATTATGGGGGTCTCCTGAGGTGAGCTGCCCGAGGATACCCAGGGCACAGCTTTTAAATTTGGTGAGACAGTTCAATCTATGCGCTTTACACAGTTCTACTACTTATGGTAGGCTCTCCGTTGATTTTCTCACAATTAAATTAGAAAGGGGGTAGGAGAAATTTCTGGATGAGGTCCAACCCCCCCTTGCGAGGAAATTATATGTCCAACTTAGGCATGGTTCCCTACCTATTAGATCACTTACTTCGAAATGGGCTAAGTCTGAAAACGAAAATTGCCCAATATGTAATTATAAGAGAGAGGATCTTATCCATGTCTTATTTTTCTGTCCTGCATACAGCAACCTTCGTAAAACTTGGCTTATCCCACTATGTAAAAATGTGGGCTTTCGATACTGTGTGCAGGCATGCAGAGTCCTTAAGTATGACACATCTCCGCATATTGTATTCGCTGTCTCCCGATTTCTTTATGGTTTTAAATCATTTAAAACCTCTGTAACTGTTTTTTGATAATTTACCTGTTTAAACTCACTTTTAACGAAATGTCATATTTTTATCTTCTTATTGGACGTGCTATGTTTGTATCTATTTTATCTGCACTTTTATGGTCTTTGACGGAAATAAAGTTATCATAAGAAGAAAAAAATTCAACATATAGCCTGGAAGTCTTAGCAAAGTCTTGGCATTTAAAGACACATTTCTGGAGCGAAGAACAAACTCATGTAATGCAAATATATTTTAAATCAATGAAAATACTTTCAAAATGCAACATACACTTTACTGCAATGCTAGGAAGACACATGTTAAGTTAGGAGGGACAACCATTAGTGCTTTGCAATAATGATTTAGAATAAGGGCAATGCAGAGGAGAGAGAAAAAGACCATTTCAGAGTACAATAAGAAAATTTAGAGCTTCAGCCAAAGATGCTCGGTTAGAGGGCTGAAGGAGACCACACAGGCGTCAGTGACCCAAGGGGTCACTGCAGCAGGGTAGTCCGTTGAATGGGCTAAGGAGCATATTTTCATACTCTTTTAATGATGAACTATTGACCACAAAAGCTCAACATTATCAAGTGCCTCTGACCTATAGGACATGACGCATTGTGGTCACTTCTGGGAAAAAGGCCTATAAGCCAGGTAAGCGAGGGAGAAACGCTACATTGCAAATCGAGAGAAGGTGACAGACATTATATCTATTAAAGTACACCGCATGTAGCTGAGAAAGGAGAAGAACAGAGGACACCCATTACAATATGGAGAGAGAAGTCGAAAGGCGTTGGCTAGTGCCAGGCCTAAGATAGGAAAACACAATGCAACGTGATGAAGAAAAGTAGTTCCCCTTTTGGAAGCTCGCAGTTGAAAAAAGACACTGTCAAACGTTCAAACAATACAATCTACACCAAATAAGCGATCAAAATTCAAAACAAATGTGAGCCGCCAGATGCAGTCCCATAAACATGTATTTGTGGCACAAAGTGAGACGCCAGACACAACCTCCTGTCACCAAGCACATGCTTCAAAGTATAAATGTGAGGAAATAGTTAAACAATTTGAGATTTATTGTTGTGCTCTACGTGGTCAGTTATCTGAAAATGATTTGTGCTAATTAAATGTGGTGCTGAGCCACATGGGTCAGACAGGGGCTAGGGGGGGCAAGGGGTAACTATATAATACTATGTATTCACAAAAAGGCAACAGCTTTGACATAAAAAACAGTTACAATCCTATTTATTATTGGTCCTACTAAATACATGAAAGGTCGGTGCGCCAGGCACAGATGCTTAAAAGGACAACCACAATGCATGCTAAAAAGGCCCATAATAAAAAGACATTTGACCCTAAAATATTCGCACTTCAATTATACAAAATGTAAAGCATATTATGTACACGTCTATTTATATTTATAAACCCACAGCGCTATTTGCGCATTCTCCTCTGCTGGCCTAAATGTGTACAGAAGGGTGTCTCAAAATAACATAGCCAAAAAATAAACGTCTTTACATTTCATTTCAACACAGGGAGAGAACAGAAAACCACATTGGAAGGTGTTCTGTTCACAAACCATAAATCGCACAATACTCATGTTGACTGTCTTTGGAAATAAAAATATATACTGACAGTCCCTCGCAAAAGCCGAGGAAGTCTGATAACTGCTTATCATAAATCCTCATGTGCCAGTCACAAGACGAAGAGTGGCACATCTTATCCGGGACTCGGAACCGCTCCTGAGCCCGCAAAAAGCTGAGATTTTCATTATGCAAACTCCTTGCCTTCCTGCACAGGCGTTAACTCTATCTCCGTTACACAAAATACATCTCCATAATAGTTAAAAAACATAATGTAAGCCCTAAAAAAACAATGCTTAAGCTAGCAAAAACATAATATCTAATAAATCATCCCGGGGAAACCACTTGTAATACACAAATAGGAGATATCCGTAAGCCCGTTAGCTACGCAGGCCGAATAATCAGCCTCTTCCCTACTTGTACTGAAGTAGGGCTCTCCGCTGAATTATCAGAGGAGCACCCGAATAATTGCTGAACGATTAAGATTGTAGATCCAACCCTTCTTTCCCTGTCAAGCGATCCCTTGACCCCCTGGTACAGAGGCCCTCTCTATTCCACTATATTCAGAGAGGCACCATAGCAAGCTATACCAAATAATGATAAAATGAGCACCACTTAAAGACGCCAGACGCAGTCTTTCCCTTGTCTATTTTTTGTCTTTGTCTATTTTCTTAACAAAAATTATAACATCAATGAAGCAAAGTGAGCCCTTGAAAGACGCCAGACGCAGTCTTTCCCTTTGGCTCTACGAGAGGCACAACAATAGCATATGTCTATTTATAGCAAGAAAAACACATAAATCAGCTAACTTCACTCTCTAGCTCAGAATTCCATGCCGCACACAAGCTCCCCCAGCTTTAGAATGTCCTTTAGCGAGACCAGCCAGACAGGGAAATAAAACTGGAAGGAAGAAGGAACACAGAGGTCTCACAAGCGCTCCTCTCAAAAACTGTCACCAGACACAATCACGTCAGGCAGCACACATAGTCTTACCCGAGTGTTGTTCTCTGAGGTTTCAGTCAGAAAGGAGTCACAAGTGTTTAGACCGCGTCCTCTCGGACCCAGCTGTCTCAGCTATCTGCTGGTACTGCCAATCCGAGTCACGGCACCAAAATGTTGGAGGGAAGATTTATTAAGGGTCAAGAGGGCATGGGGCTGTGCACAAAGCCCCGGGAGCCTTCACGGAGTGAGCGAGGGAGTGAGTTAGGGACAAAAGGGGCACCTTAATTTGAGCCGGGGTGTCTGGGAACGCTTGCTCTAAAAATTAAGGAAACAGACATGTGAGCCATGGAAACTGATACTGAGAGGTCTAGCAGTTTAATTAAGATGGTACAACTTTAAAAACTACAAGACAAAGGCATAAAAATATGAAATACAGGATCCAGATAGTCACATGGATTAGGTGGTATTTCCGTATCTAAACTATTGTACTGTCACAGAGAGAGGGAGACTAAATCTAAAACCACACCTATAAATGCACCATGAATACAGCATAAATGAAGTAAAAATATGTCTCAGCATACATAACACTTTTACCTAGGAACATTCACGTTTACCCAAGAGTGAGCAATCCTGCAATTACAATACAAAATATTTTAAATGCAAAAGTGAAGAGAACAATGGTTAAACATAACATGACATTTCATATAGGTAAAATAGAACAAGATACTTCAAGCAAAGCAGAGCAAGACATTTAAAGCAAGACAAGACAAGAGCTCTTAGCTCTTGGGGAAAAACCTGCACAGCCTGTTACATACATACAGACAGCGAGGTAGTCCAATGATGTCTCTGTGGTCTCCCTTCTTATACTCTTTAAGGCAAGTGCCTACGGTATCGTCATCTCACGCCACGTCTACCTCTTCACTTACGGTATGGTTCTAATATTTTACCATACATGGTGACGCCATTTCCAGTAAATGTGGTATGTGAGCTAGGTGAATGTTCATCTCTCAGGCAAGGCGCCTGCCGTAAATTGCATGTGCAAGCAGAAATATGGGTATTGTACGGGAATTCTATATATACATGTATAAATCTCCTATGTTCTTTAGCTTGACACATTTGCGGTGGCCACTTCCTTAAAATATGTACCAGCCCAGAAAGCAGTCTGCTACATGTCGAAAGAACAGGGGGATGTTGAAATTTGCGCTAGTGCACTTGGCACACGGGTAGGGTGGGGGCTCTTAGTTTGGAGCAGGAGGCCTCACAGAAAGAGGAGCTGGATATGATTTGGGTCAGACCTGCCTTCAGCCTGCTATACAGGAAAATGGCAGAACTATGGTCAATTTAACAAAGAGGCCTACATATTGAACAGAAGGGCCTACACAGGTGTTTTATGCTGGCTGAGTGGTAAGGATGTCCCAGGGTATTTGTCATATAGTAACACAGGACCCGCTGGTCAATTTAATATGGCCTACAAATTAGGCTGGCAGGGCAAAGACAAGGGTCTCATACTTCAGGTGTGGACAGAACAGGCCTGGGGCCCCCTATGATATAAAATCTACCCTCTCTCATTTCCTTTACCTTTCCCAGGACTGAATTTTTGTCTTGATCCTGTATTATTCGCTTGTTCCGCTAATTGAGCTTCTTGCCTCTCCGCTACCTTTACCTGTGCCCACATAGACATAGCCTTTTCTTTTATTTTCGCTGCTTTGCTTCAATCTCATCACTAAAATATTTGGCATGTCTCAATACTTCATCTATTTTCTTATTTTGCCAATCTACAGTATGTTGTTTTATCATTTCACTAATTTCTGGACGTAAACCATATACAAATCTGTATACAAAATGACTTAAATCCTTTTCACTCAGATTTGCATCTCCACTAAACTGTTTAAAGGCCAAGATCAGTCTCTCATAATACGCATGTACTGACTCTTTGCTTTCCTGATATGTTCTGTCAATTTTCACCCAATCTGTCTCTTTAGGTGGAACCTTGTTTTTCAGAAAGGCAATAACATGTTCGTATTTCTTCATTACCTCGGGGTCTGGAGCCCCTGTTTTTGGATCCCTAGGGTATTCTTGTGTTGGCCAATATATCATGAGTTTGCACTCTGTCCATAAATCTGCTGGTACTATTATGTCAAATACGCTATTCAAGTCAATCCATAATACTTTAGACAACTTCACAAATCTGTCTACCTGCCTATACCACTCGACATTCGAGGGAAATCATTTGTAAAGGACAAAATATCCTGTCTTGTCCATGGGACATGCACATATCCTCCTCCTGGGATCTCTCTCATAGGGCATTCTGTTACTACCTTTTCTTATTCTCTCACAGGGAATGCTGCAACTGTTTTATCTGAGGCATCATCTCGTTTTCGGTACCATCTGCTTCTCCATTTATCCACACCTCCCCATTTTCTCAATAAGATAATTATTTCCTTAATCTGACTTATCCTTCCTGTGGTGTTCAAGTTTTCAATATCTTTTTCAGTGAAATCTATTCAATATGGTTTTTGCAAAGCCTTTACCTTTTCAATATCTATACCCATTTCGTTTGCTACTTCTAGTCGTTCATGCAGAGTTTTCGCTCTCCTTGTCACACTTTTGCACAAAAATAGTAATTCCTCATCTTGGTAAGTTTTTTATTTCTCTGTGGGGATAGTTCCTACTATTAACTCTTCTAATACCATTCGGAATTTGGCCACATCTATTGATTGGGATTATTTGTCTTTTCTCTGCAAGCTTCTCAACCATTCACCTAATTCTTCTGTAGATGGTCCTACTGGCTTCTCTACATTACCTCGTTCTGAATCCTTTTGTGGTTCTAACATTTACTCCACTGTCGTTATACGTTTTTCAGTACAATTTTGGCCTATAAACGGGTTATTTGAAACATTTGGTTCAATCATACTTATTGTCTGTCTCCATGGATTTTCATTTTGGCTCAGTTTTGGCTGCTCAACCTGTTTATTGCTTTTATAAGGAACAGTTAAACAATGTTCGCTATCTTTCTGTTTATCAAAAATAGGCATTACTGGACCTATTGTCACTGGAACTGTTACAGCTTCCATATTTTTAGTCAATTCTCTTATCTTCTCTGTTAATTCTAAAGTTGTCTTCGCTAATTCTGCTGAATTTTCACCATTTATTCTACTTTCTGACTTCCTCTCTACCTCTCTAATGGAATTATTTTTCTCTAAATCTGGGGACACTGGTTCAGACTTTATGATTCGTAAAGTTTCTTTCATTGGGGCACTTGGTGTTAATATTTCTGGTTCTGGTCGATATGGAGATGGATTTTTATAAAACATGTCATCCAGTACATCTTCCTCTGTTTCATTCACTCCATACCCTCTCGATTCCACATTATGTCTTTTTCTGTACATTTTCTTCCTCCATTATCCTCTGCAGTTCTTACGGGAAACAACCCTTCAGTCATACTCGCATTCCGCCACCTTCTCATTCGATCATCATGATTCTCATGTCCGTATGGTCTATCAAACATGTGCCTATACCTTCCGCCACTCCTCTGTCTCTCTCGGTCATTCATCTCCTCTTCCCATTCTGTCAATGCTTCAAATTGTGTCGGGTAGGTCTCGGTTCTAGATTCATCATTTTCTCTCTTAAATTTCTCAGAACCGCAAAATTAAATGAACCATGTTCTGGAGAAGCCAAGACTCCGTCGTCTTTAGTGTACTTTACCCAATTGTCTCACCAAATACAGGTGTGATATCCATATTTCGCAACCATAAAGGATGCGAGGGTTTTCGGTGGAGGAAGTAATTGTCCTTCCCTAGTCACATTCGGTTTATCCTTTTTAAACCACTTCTTAATTCTCCCGAACCAGGACTTTCTCTCCTTTTCTGGTGGATCGTAATACATCTTTTCTGTCTTCTCGGTTATCATTCGTCTCTCCTCTTGACTGTACCGCTTTTCTGACTCACACTAACGCACCAATCCGGAGCGTCTACGTCACCCTGTGATTCTCCACTCCTAGCGCAGCATACACTAACGCACCAATCAGGAGCGTTATACGTTTCCAACTGACTGGCCAATCCCAGCGCGGTCTTTCTGACGTCAGCAGCCGCTGCCGCAGCTCCTGCTCCTGTCTACCCCTCCTTTACAAAATTCACTCGGTAAGTTTTGTTTCAAATTTACAATTCTGTTAGTAACAACGCAAAAAACACCACCATTGTCCGCTTCGCTAACCAAGGAATAGCAAAAGACCTTTCTCACAAGAATTCCGTCTTTCCCAAGAGCAGCACTTACCTCTGCCCTACTACAGAATCGTTACTTCCGTTGATAAAGTAGCACATCCCTCTACCTTACCCTTCTAGCAAGCATTAGCTAACTGTTTCCCCAGAATTAAAACACCTAGTTGGAGACCCAATGCTCCTGAGAAATAAAACTAGAGTTTGGCAATTAACCAGAATGCTTTTTCATTCACGCACTTTCACACAGGAAAATTGTAATACATTCACACAGCATTCTGTCTTTCCCAAGAACAGTGAACAGTCTGTCCTACTACAGAATTATGACACTCGTTAACAAAGTAGCACTTCCCTCTACTCTGTCCTTCTAACAAGCTTAGAGAACACCTGCTACTTTTCCAGTGATAAGCGTTATCAGAGTACCTTCTGGCCTCCTGGTACCTAAGACCAAAAATCACACAGGTAACCTTCGCTATCATACTCTCTTCTTTTATACAGAAAATGTCTCTAATGGCAACACACGATGATGCTACCAAACCGAACCCAGACAATGCGTCGTGCAACTCCAATCGTCGCACGTTTCCCCGTGTACTTACAGGGCAACAACAATTCCGTCTTTCCCGAGAGCAGTGCTTACCTCTGCTCTACTACGGAACCGTTACAAACTTCCGACTTCCTACATCCCAGAAGCCGTGCAAACAACATAGAACTCGACGCAACTCAACATAGAGTGTTAATACATAACCCAATATCAATCAATAACCAATAATCAATAAGCAATTTACAAGCAATAATCACCAAACCAAAACAATAATAATCATCATACTGCTACCAGAAAAACTGTTGCAGCGTGGAATGTCAAATCCTCCCTTCGTCACAGACCAAATATCACACTAGCACATTCACTCAATACATTCATTGGTGGGGCCCATAACACCAACACTTACACAATTCTGATCTGTTCTTACGGGAGAGATGAGTGTTCCAAACGCTGACATGAAAGGAATACCTTTTTACCTACAGAACCTATTTTACATAAACATACATTTAATACCTTTATTAAACTCTGAACCTCAAGATATTCCCTCCATTTAGTCGATGGATCAATTAGTTGTTTTAGGTAATTGATGACTCAATTCTTCTATTTATATTCAATCTCGATCTAATCTCTTCAATAAACAGCCCAACACATTTGTTTGCTAATCAATACTTTGTTTATCTAATCAATTTGAAAATTTAATAAATCATTAATCAAACCACGGAACATCATATTTACCTAATCTGGCTATTAGTCGTCCTCTAAGTCAATCAAGTCGTGAAAATCTTTAATTCATCAAAATCGGCAGCAATTCAGTCTGTAAATGATTCAGGGAAACAGCTGTCCAGCTGTGTCACCGTCCTCTCTTTCAGCATAACGTCAGGAAAGAAACCATCAGTTCGCACGTGTGAAAAGTCGAAGTCGAAGAAATCTCTCCGTCAGTGTCACGTCAACTCACTATTCTACCATCTTTTATAATAAATTTAATGTCAAGATGTAACAAAATCAGTTTTAGGCAGTCCTGATTGGTGGGTTTGGGGTAGTTCGTGAAGTTCTCACATAGTCTATTTGGTTAGGTCATCACACTTGCTGGTTCCGGTTTAAGAGTCAGTCCTTTGTTTAAAGTTCTGACAATTCTCCCATTGGGACCTTGATGGGTACATCTTGCATGGGGTCAGGACGAGGCCACTGTTGCTCACGGTGGCGCAGGCGCACTTCACCCGAAACCTCGTGGAATGGTGACTAGTCCTGTCAAGTAAAAAGTCGGCCATCTTGACGTAGGCCCAATTGGTCAACTTAAGCAAAACAAACACAAAACGTAATTAAAACATGGAAATAACTATTAAATGTTTAACCCTCACTAATTCCCCTATGAGTATGTAATTATCTAGCATAATAGCAACATGCAAAGCGTTTATATTCACCCAACGATGCCATCTGGTGCGACTTACAATTACGTCACAAAAGCAACATATATCATGCAATATTCTAATTTTCTAGCATTAGAATGCGTACGTATATTAGTTTACAAATTATTTTAGCCATGCAAATGCAAATCCCACGTGTAATTCTTTCATTAATACGATTGATTAGATATCACTTCAAACAGATTAATAATATTACAATTAATAGATTATTCAGATTACTATGAATCATGCAGAAAAGGGGGGGTATACAAAATTTTGTACTACCCACTCCATCATGAAATCACACCTGACTCTGGCACTGTGGCAACTGTAGCTGGAACAGAAGGAGCGAGAAGTGGGGAGCACATCACACATTGAGCTCTGTGCTACTGGAGGACTGCCTTGCTGACTAAGATGGAAGACATGACCTGCTCTTTTCATCCCAGACTGACTGAGTGAATCTAAGGGTGACACATGACACAACAAGCTCCAGAGGCCTCCCTGCAACTGCCCAGCTGAACTGCTGCAACTGGACCTCCCTGACCCCTGATGCTCTCCCTGCTTCTCAGGGTCTCCTCCATTGCCCATGGAACTGTTTGCGTTTCCTTTGAAAAGATAACTTTTTGAGCTGGACTCTGTCACCTAGTTCAAGTATCCAGCTGCACTCCATTACGGTTAGCTTGAACTTGTGACTTTTCCGTGGTCTAGTACATCCAGGTGACAGTGAGTGGCACTTTTGTGCTTTTAGGCACTATCTTCATTCAATCTGAAATTGCATACTTCCGGTTTTACTGATTGGATTTTTATTGTTTTGGTCTCATTTTATTTATTAAAATGTGCTCTATTTTTCTAAGCTGTTTTGGAACTTTTATTGTGTTATGTTTTCAGTTTATTACTGTTTGTGTGCAACATAAATACTTTACACTTTGTCTCTAAGTTAAGCCTAAATGCTTTGTGTCAAGCTACCAGAGGATTAAACACAGGTTAATTGAGTGACTTTTGCAGTTCACCCTGACTGTGGTTGTTGCTTGAGTGGGGCTTTCCCCCCATCAACCAATAACCCAATCTTTTACACTTTATAACACTGAGGTGAAAGGCCCATAAAATCTGTCATCAGTGGATCTAATCTGTAAGCAATTGTGAGTCCACTGTGCCAGAGTTATCATCAGCATATTCTTAGTGGTGGACCACAATATTTAACATGAATGTAAAGATGAAAAGTTGTAGAAGATATGAAGTTAAGACAATGCCACAATATAACTCCATTATTAATCTATTTGAAAAAAAGACTCCTAGTATTACACACCATGTAAATCACTATGGAAGGACCATATGCTTTAAAATGCAGCTGAAGACATAAAAGAAAGACAACCCTCCCTCCAAAGCCAGAAACGAAAGGCAGAAGGGTCTCCCGATACCCTGCAGCGCTAAGCCACACGGATGCTCTGTTGCTCTAATCGACTCTTGCCATTCTTGCCTAGGGATGGTAGGGATGAACAAGAAATCATTGTAGATGGGGATTTTCAGGAACTGATATGACACAACTCAGCACACATCGTGCCAGATAGGCACAATTCTTCTCAAGACCTGGGAGAGTGCCTTTGGAAAGTAACCTTGGTAATTTTCCTTACAGGCCATCCCTCTCTTATCTACCAACAGTTTCATTAGCTGAATCTATTTTTTTTTTAAAAGCAAAAAAGGACTAACCATCACAATTTGAAAGTATGGTGTAGAGACATACAAGTGGCAGCCACCTTGTAATGGCTACCAACTCAGGGCAGCCATCTTGTAACGGCTCCCTACTGCTAAACTGGTGACCCCCTCCGATGCCCATGGAATATTACATAATGGTAGCCATCGTGTAATGGCCCCCATCCTATCACTTATATGCTGGTCCCCTATAAATGGCCGACGGCTTGTCCACAATCCCCAAATATTCCTGTTCTCTCCCTAGAACTGACCGTGCTCCTCCAATATTTGTTCAGAAATTTCCACAAACAGGTCACCTGAGGCGACAACTGCTTTAACCTCCACGCCCAGTCCAAAGGTGCATCCTCAGGCCATATTAGTCTTCCGCTCACCCCGCTAAGCTACCACTGAGTTCCAACATGATGTCAACATTAGGTCACGTCCATGCGATACCTCATTACTTGATCTAGCTAATCTGACCGCACCTAAATTAAGGTGCATCCTCACGTCATACCCTCAGGGAGGATCACTCTGTTGACCCCTGCGCACTCCTACCTCACTGCCTAACCACGTATACTAAGCTCTCTCCTCTACAACCACTCTTACACAGTGCAGTATTGTTGGAAAGTGGGTTATTGGTAGGTCTGCCACTGGCAATATGGCCACTAACACATGGAAGGACTCAGCATCGGTCTTAGAAAATTATTCCTATACTCAACCCTTGGTAACGTGGCTGCGAGTAGACAGGCTTAACTTCAAAGACAGGCATTTAAAAACACAATTTCAGTAAATAATTAGGACACAATACATAATAAAAATCCAACATTAATTTATGAAATTAGGAAATATTTTTATCTTTAAAATGACACAAAAACGACAAAAATCCAATGTAGGGAACCGGAGATATGAATTTTCAAATATTTAATAAAATATAGCACTTAGAAGATTATAGCACCATATTGTGATACCTGCTCGCGATAGACCGGGCCAAAGTCAAAGTTTCAGGCCAGGTGCGATGGAGCCCTGAGCGGCTACAGCTCGCGGCAGGTCCCAGTCTCAGTTTCTACCTTCACACTTAGAAACTTTTGCGAAGCTTTTCTTCACGAGGCCCCTCAAAGCTCCCAGCCAGTCTGGATTCGGTGAGGTTTGGCCGGATTGACTTATGACGAGGTCCCGGTCAACTTCCCTGGAGCAGACGTAGAAAGTTTCTCAAAATCGCTTCAGTGGGGCAACCCAGGAATCCAGGCCGGCACGCGATGGAAAGCAGGCGGCTTGGCGTTCGCAGTTGCTCCCGGTCACCTTTCCTACAAGCGAACTTAGAAACTTTTCTGGAGCTTTTTCTCGCGGGGTCTCTCGATGCTTCTCATGTAGCCGGATCCGGTGAGGGTTCTTCGGCTTCAGTTTTCTTCTAGCCTGGGCCAAACTCGGGAAGTTGGACCTATGGAGCTTTTAGTGGGACGAACCTGGATGGCTTGGCCGGCTCGTGGTTGAAGGCAGGCGGACTGGCTGGTGAGGTTGAGTCGGTCCCTCAATGGAGCTTTTTTTCAAAGTTGCTCCAAAGTTATCCAAACTTCTTGAACTTCTTCCTGAACTTCCTCAAGGGGTCCCAAAGTGTCTCAAACTTACTCCAAGGGTCTGGAAGTTCCAAGATGGTCTTCATCCACACACACAAGGCACTCCACAAGACCGGCCCAGCCTACCTCAACAGCCAGCTCTCCTTCTACATCCCCAACCGCCAGTTACGCTCTGCCGACCTCTCACTCACCACCGTCCCACGCATCCGAAGAACAACCACCGGCGGGAGATCCTTCTTCCACCCCACCGCCAAGACATGGAACACCCTCCCACTGAGCCTACGACAGACCCAAGACCTGCTGACCTGCAGGAGGCTACTTAAGACCTGGCTGTTCGATCAGTAGCGCCCCCTCCCCAGTGCCTTGAGACGCTCGCGGGTATGTAGTGCGCTTTACATACTGACTGATTGATCGATTGATTGATTGATTGAAAGTTGAGGACTGAAGTTCCCACAATCCACTGGTACAAAACCCTTACAAATCCACTGGTAGTTCTCCAAGGTGTAGATTTAGATGGTGATGTTCCAGTTGAGTTATTTTAACCTGTAGCTTTCAGGGAGTCCACTTTTTAGTTCTTTGTCAGCAAAATTATCCACATTTTCCGCTAGTGCAGTCTTCAGAGGTCAGGCCTTAAAAATCTTTGCACAGCAAAACTTCTCAACAGGGCACTTCTTGCTTCAGTAAGTTTCAAGCAGCAGATCTAGCGGGCTCTGCCCATCTAAGATACTTATTCCTCTGGGTCAAGCAGGAGGTCACTTCCGACCAATGGGAGCAGGGTAACTCCTCCAATATATGACCACATCCTGTACAGTGTGGCATTATTTTGTCCCAGAGTGCATCAAATCTTCCAAATCCGTAATGGCTGATTTTCCAGCAAGGAGGTAAGAACTGGCTAAACACACCCCTAGGATGGCTAATTTACTTAAACTCTCCCCCCTGCATCTGCTCATACCTTCCTTAATCTTACCATCTGCCTAAGGTGGGAAGTTCAGAGCTGTAACTGACACTGGTCTCTACTCTCCCCTTTGAAGAACATAGTTTACGACTCCTCCCCCTAGCCTGGCATTCCTATGGAACAGCACACTGCCCAGCCAGCAGAGCTGGTTAACCCCAGGGGCTCTTTATCACCACTTCAGCCTGGATAATCCACTTAACTCTGACCAATCAGGGCAGACCACTGGAAGGATGAATTTGGACTGACAAACAAGAAAGTCTTATAACTTCTTGTATGTACACTTTAGGAAAAAATTCAACAATATGATATTGTTGGATTTTTTAATACCATTCTGGGAGGTCTTTGAATGGCATCTCTAGCCCTCTCATATCAAGAGTTGTTAATCAATAACTTCCTACCATGTTAACCTATGTAACAGGGGATTTGTAATGGGAAAAATGACTTGGGCAATTTTTACAGCACCAGGACTTACAAAAACATATTTTATAAGTACTTGTCTTATATCTACAGGAACCCCACCCCAAGTGCAACTAGGGGAGACTTTAGGGGTTCTGAATCTGTAGAAATATTGCAGATTCTCCCTCCACAGTGCTCCTAGCATCAAAGTCGAATTTGAGCAGTACTTTACTACAATGTGGGGAGTGAAATGTGAAATTTCACTTTACCCAGGCATATAAAAACTCACTTTATAAGGGTGTACCTTATAAATACCTGCCCCCCACCCCTTTGATATCTTGGGGAGACCCTGGGGTTCCCTAATATGCCAAAACATTGCAGGCTATCCATTTTTAAGTGCACCAAACACCAAAGTCTAGTTTGGGCACAATTTACTTTTTTAAAAGCAGTCCTGGAACCCAGGGCTGTCTTTAACTGACCTCAGGCTTCAGCAGTGCACACATGCAAGTGCAGAAAAAGGCTGCTCGCCTCTAAACTGTCATGCCCAGGGGCATGGTCAAGATGGCGACTCGCTAGGACGTGCTGCTCGTCCTCTCCTGCTGGCCGCCTGACAAAGCACCGGCGCTCTGCTGTATAGAGCGACTGGAGATCGTGCAACGGAGTCCCCTGAGGTAGCGGAGGCAGTGGTACCGGCGGAAGACGGAATTGCCGGCACTCTTCTTTTACGGCACTGCTAACAACAGGGCGGGGAGGAGTGGCCCGGCCGCGACCTGCTGCGACGTAACCTGGGCTCCGGAGCAGGGGTTGCCGTGCTGCGTGGACCGCGCTGGAAGGGGGCTCCTGGCGGCGGGCTGGGACTTGGACACCCGCTGTTGGAGGAGAAATTTGAAGTTTGGTGCAGCCCTGCCATCCAACCTGCCTGGGGGAGCCCCGATGATGCCTACGACGAGTGGGCCGCCTGTGGCGGTATGGCGGACCCACCATCTTGGACGAAGCCTCGAGACCCACCTCTGACGAAGGACCTGACCGGCGGCGTCACAGTCCTGAATTTTGCTGCTGCCTCCCAGATCACAGGCAAGTGTCCGCGCCACGGGCGAAAGCCGCAGAGCATATCGGCACTGGGAGTTGTGGGGAGCGGTGTGGCTGACGGTGAGGGGGAAACGGAGCCTCGCAGCATCAAGTCCTGCCAAGAGATATAGCTGCGCCCACGGCTGGTGACACAGCGCCATTACTGGTGTCATGGTGGTCTGCACTGCAGCGTCCAATTCGACTTGCGGGCTTCACGTGGGGTCACCTGTGGAGGCTGGGCATAACCTTCACAGAGCTGGGTGCGCCAGTTCCAGCCCCTCATTGGGACCGAGGGCCGTAGGGGCTTAGCAACATGTGGTTGGACACGGCCTGGCGCACCTGAACGGATTGCGGTTACTGGCCCCCCAGAGGACGCATTCTCAGCCTCCAGGAGGCCTAGAGTCTCGCTGCGATAGTATCTGGCTGCCAACGGGGGCTCCGTGAGAGACCTGGCACACTGCCCTAAGATTGAGTCTCAGGGGCGATTAGAAGCTCAACACTGTTGTGCACATCTGTACAGCGGACCTTCACTCAAAAGGCCCCTACACCGACTCAAGACGCGGGACTTCTGGACGCACGCTACAGCCTCTCACCCATATGAGCATGTCCACCTCTCGCGGCCGGAGGGACAAAACCCTAAAGGACCTCTTCGCAAAGGCCCAAAGTGGCCAGAGAACCGGAGATACTCCAATTCATTAGGAGGTGGCCGAATCTATGGGTGCTGAAGGAGGAGAAATGATCACCAAGGCCTTCCTTGAACCCCTGTTCGTGACCTTGCGGGAAGATCTGCAAACGCTTAAGCAGGATCTCACGGCGGAAATCAAAGCGGTCCGCAGAGACATGGATAGCATCGGCGAAAGGGTCGTTGAACTACAAGAAAAGACTGACAGGCGAGAGGCGGAGATGTCGACGCTACAACAAGAGGTCATCCGCATCCACGACTAGCAGGTGGACATTCAGTCCCACCTAGAGGACTTAGAAAACCACTCTTGACGCCACAATATTAGGATCCAAGGGGTTAAAACCGATGAAGAGGTGGGTGACATCTTCAAATACGCCAGAGAGCTATTCAATCATGTTCTGGGAAACCCGCTCGACACAGACATAGCACTAGACAGGGCGCACAGGGTGGGACCGCCGCGCTTGGGCAAGGCTCCACAATCCGAAATATTAGTCTGTGTGCAGGGTTTTCGGAACAAAGAGGAGATCCTACAGAAGGCACGGCAGATACATCCATTGACCTTCCGGTGCCAGACCCCGGTCCTGTATCTGGACCTCGCAGCTCTGACACTCCATAAAAGAAGGCTCTTTCGACCAGTTACCTCATACCTTCGCCAAGGGGACATCGCATACAGCTGGGCCACCCGTTTTGCTTGATTTTTCGCATGGATGGCAAGCTGTTTCAGCTCCATTCTCTCCAAACTCCTAAATGCCTTCTACCACGCTTAAAGTGCTCACCTTGAACGTATGGGGCCTTAATAACCCTGTGAAATGTAAAGCAGTCCTGTCATGTTTAGAAAATGCAAATGCAGACATTTGCTTATTACAGGAGACGCACCTCCTTGCTAGAGACTGCCATCGCTTCAGGTCCCGCAGGTTCCCGACCCAACTGTTCTCCTAGGGGCCCACTAAATCAGCTGGCGTAGCCATTTTAGTTGCCCAGAGGTTCAAAGGGGAGGTCCTACATAAAGAAGCCGAAATTAAGGGTCGACTGCTCACATATCGATTTGTACTGAGCGGCCTGACATTCACCGTTGGCTCCGTGTACGCTCCCAATGAAGGGCAAGAGCAATTTTTACACACAGTCCTCACTGAAGCAACAGCCACGACGGACCGCAGAATCCTCTTGGGGGGTGACCTGAACTAAGTTTTCGATAATACCATGGACAGATCAGGCCAACGTACTACTCAGACTGGGGCGCTGTCGACAGAGGGGTTAGCCCGCTTATACGATCTGGGCCTGAGGGACTTGTGGCGCTGCTTTCACCCCCTCAGTCGGGAATACTCCTATTACTCCAACGCACATCAAACGTATGCTAGGCTGGATTATCTGCTGGCATCTGCACCCATTCAGGCGATGGCGACAGTGGTGGAAATAGGGGTCGCCTCCCTCTCCGACCACGCGCCAGTCTGCGTCACTCTTGCCCTCCCACCCACACAACTAACGGCACGGACGTGGAGACCCCGAGACACCCTGTTACACCGGGTAGTGGTGGTTGACCTATACGACGTTCCATAACGGACTATATCTCCCATAATGCTACTGGGGATACTACCCTCGCTACTCAGTGGGCAGCACTCAATGCGGTCATAAGGGGGGAATTGATAGCTCTCTCAGCGGCAAAGAATGCAGAGCGCAGACGCAAACGGGATGAACTCACCCAAAAAACCAGGGAGTTAGAGCAAATGCACCAACAGACGGCAGCACCGCGGGTCTGGCGCCAACTCAAATCTGTGCGGCAGCAATTCGCAGCCTTACACCAAGACAGAGCGGAATTCGCAGCACTGCGGCTATGCCATGCCTACTATACGGGAGGAGACAGATGCGGACACCTCCTCGCCCACAAACTGCGTGCGATCCGACAGCGACAGGGGGTCAGGGAGATCCAAGGGGGAGACGGTAGGCGAATCTCAGAGGACCCGGAGATTGCTGAGGCGTTCCAGGAATTTTATGCCCGTCTTTACGCTGGTGCGCCGCTGTCTAATTCAGATGGAGCCGCCTTCCTTGAGTCTGTGGACCTGCCAGCTCTGACCAGAGCTCAAGCTGACCACCTCGACAGAGACTTTAAAGTTGAGGAGATTATCGCCGCCATTGCACGCCTCAAACTGGCTGAGGCCCCCGGCCTGACATTTTGTGCCCAGGTTGCACCTCTCCTTACCCAGATTTTTAAATCATTTGCTGAACCCAAAGTGATCCCTGGAGAAATGCTGGAAGCCTCAATAGTAGTTATCCCCAAACCAGGGAAAGACAAGATCACTTGCGGGGCCTACCGCCCCATCTCCCTTCTCAATATCGATCTTAAATTGTACACGGGGATTCTAGCTGCCCTCCTTGCGTCCCACATGCCTGGCCTCATAGACCCGGACCAGGCGGGCTTTATCCCGGAGCACCAAACTTCAGATAACACGAAATAGGCCTTGCACCTCATTGAGAAAGCCACGCGCACGCAGTGCGAATACATGATGCTCACTATCGATGCCGAGAAGACCTTCGATTGGGGCCTTTGGCCCTATCTGGAGCAAGTTCTAGAAAGGGTGGGGTTGGGAGAAAGGTTCCCCACATGCATCTTGAATTGTAATAAATTCCCCACAGCCACAGTCCGAGTGAATGGTGACACCTCTTCCCGCTTCCCTATAGAAAGGGGCACAAGGCAAGGGTGCCCCCTGTCACCCCTTCTTTTTGCGTTCTACATGGAACCGCTAGCACAAAGGATCTGCCACAATCCATTGATTACCGGGATTAAATTTGGTGGTTATACTCACAAGATCAGTCTTTATGCGGACGACGTCCTGATCTCGTTGTCTAAACTCAGAATTGCACTGCCGGCATGTCTAGCGGATCTTGAGACCTTTACACAGGCCTCGGGATTTAGGGTAAACATGGACAGTAGCCTTGGACCTCTCCCTCACACAGTCAACTCGCACACACCTGCAGGGCCTTCACCCTATTCAATGGGCGACCGACACAATTTCATATCTAGGGATCCAGCTAGCTATTCCCTGCCAGACATCGTATCTGCTAATTATGCACACCTGAGACAGAAGATCCGCAGGGAGCTTGGCCAGTGGAAACACTATCCTCTATCCTGACTTGGCAAAATAGCAGCGGTCAAAATGACCATCTTACCCCAGATCCTCTATCTATTCTGGACTATACCTCTCCGACCGCCCCAGGGGTGGATACACCAAATGCAATCTGACCTCATTATTGGCTTATTTGGTTTACTATCAGACCCCAGTAGAGTGCACCAGGAGTGCCCAGGGCTTGCAAATACAAATGATACTGGTGGGCTTGCAGCACTGGTTGTGCCACTGTCAGGGTTCGGTGCTCTTCAGAATCACTCGGGAGCAGAATGTCGCTTGTTCCCAATGCCCCTTCCCAGCCTTCCAGGCAAAGCGCCTTAAATGCAAGTCCGCCCGAGAAACCCAGGGGGGGGGGGGGGGGTAAAGGGGATGGGACAGAGAAGAGACAGTCACTACGTCTTTTTCTTTCTTGAGTGTTGTCGTTCTTCCTATCTTCTTGTTGGTGACAGATGTGTATAAACCTGTCTATAAGTGACCAATGCTCCTCTTCTGTTTGGGGGGGTTGTCTTGGTGTGTAATCTGCCAAGATACAACCAATGATGCCTTAACTGGATTCTGGATAGGTAAGTTGAACTACTTCCCACTTCCTTAACTTTAGCCTCTAAGTATCTCTCTTTCCGTTATGGTCGAATTTCTCTACTCTCCGTAAACCTTTCCTAACTAAAGAGACTCTGTAGTGTAAGCCTTAAACTACCTACACTTGTTCGTGTTCTCCTTAACTAGGACTTCTATTCAGTAGGCAGAGCCGTTAGAACTCACTAATCTGTGGTGAAAAGCTGCCTGTGCTGACCGCTAAATAACGATGTGCTGGCGCTTCCACCGCTGACTGGAATTTGAAAGTTCGCTTAGCTTCGCGCAGCTGACAGAAGGTTTTGCATTCACTGCTCGCTTCCCACAAGATTTCTCAGTAGTGAAAACCACTCTCAAGTATCATCTGTATATATCGCCTTAAACAATAATTCTGAGGGTAGTGTTTGCGTGTTTTATTTCTTCACACGCAAGGCTCAAAAAACCTGACACTTCTATAGTGAAGCACAAACGAACAGGAAACACTAATGCGGAACAATCTTACTGATATATGGAACCTGGAACTTGTACTCCTGGAAATTCTCGACGAAAGACTTTTCCCTCACTAAACTTCACGACGCAAAAACAGGTTGACCTTCTCTCCTCAAGGCTCTGGTGAAGTGCGCCACTCCACTGGGCTGACACCTGGATCCTGATGATTCCTATGGAACGCTAGAGCGCTAACCTGCTGCTCAATCGTTCCTAATGTAGCGGCCATCTTAGATTCTGATCTGTCTTTATTTTGCTTTCCTGTACAGTGTTGGATGCGGGGGAGCAGGACATTAGTCCTAACCGTCAGGTTCGTTTTTGAATATGGTCTGCTGGTCCTGACAGCCACCCACAGAAGCGGCCTTGTTAAATGTGTCTAAGGTCTGCCATTGCAGAACCTGCGTGCAGTCTGGTACTGTCATGCTGACTGGGCAAGTGCACCCACTTGCCAGTCTCTAAACCGTCCCTTTACTTCATGTGAGTCACCCCTATGGTAGGCCCAAGGGAAGGGTGCATTGTAAGCATAAGGTAGGACAAGCCCTGATGTGTGTGGCATGTCCAAATAGTGAATTACAGCCATTTTCGTTTTTCACTATTGCAAGGCTACCTGTTCTCATAGGCCAGAATGGGCTGTTAGAATTGATACATTCTATGATCCTAACAGACCCAGGGAACATGGTAGAAATTCGAGTTTAGTATGCCTGAACTCAGAATAATAAAATACATCTTTTAGTAAAGTTTATTTTAATATTCTGTATTTGCAAATACCGCTTTTAGAAAGCTGGTATTTGCTTGCCTAACCATTTCAGCCCGCCTCTGCTATGATGTGTATCTACCTGTCTGGTTTCTGTGAGTGACAGGGCTGGGGAATTCCAGAGGGGCAGGGCTAGGTAGCCTGGTGGTGAATAGAGAGATTGACATCCAGGTAGGTGGGAGGAGTGCACCTGGACTCTAAATAGGGCTGTGCTCTGCCACCACAATGCTGGCTCCACCTCCTGTGGAGCAGCTGATGTCTCTGACCTGCACCTTGAATAGAAAGTCAGAGACATGTCAACAAAGTGCTCAGGAACTGGTTCTGGCTGGGCAAAGGCCCCTCTACCCCAGAGGAACAAAGGAATTAGGGGTATAAGTATTGGGACCCTGCTCCCAAGAAATTAAATCCTGCTTGACAAGAAAAACTTCTGCCTGAGGAGAAGGAACTGGGAAAGCTGTAAGGAGGAGTACTGTCCCTGATCTGGGGGATTGGCCTGCAGTGGTTGCCTTGCTGCTGAAGGAGAGGAGAAAGACTACAAAGAAACTTTACTTCAACTTGTGTTTAAAGATCTCCAAGAGCTTGTGAGTGAGCTTGCCCCCTGAACGAAGTCCCAGGACCAGTGGACTTCATCCGCCTCGCAATCCGCTGCTAGAAACGCTGTTTTTAGCATTTGCCGAGGCCGGGAGCTGTGTACGCCTCGTACCTCCAATTCGTGTCCAGCAACGCACCGTACCCCACCTGTCCGCCTCAATCAACGTGTCCGGCCTCCACGAGCAGGTGGTCTCGGGCCATCTGGTCACCTGGCTGCCCGACCAGATGGCCCTGCGGGCTGGGTGACCAGATAGTCCTGCGGGCCGGGTGACCAGATGGCCCTGCGGGCCGGGTGACCAGATGGCCCTGCGGGCTGGGCGACCAGATGGCTGGCCTGCCGGCCAGCCAGGCTAACTCCGACTTTTGTACTTCCCCAGAGTTCTGTAAGCCCCCACTGCGTGGGGGCTTAATAGTCGAGAAAAATGGGCTCCCTAGGCAGGCCGTCGGAGAGAGGACGTGGCCTGGGTTTAACCCTCCTTGGTTCCAGCTGAGGGTCTGGGTGCTGGGGACAGGGGGGTCCACCGGGGGCCCAGGGAGGCTCTCCTTGGCCTGGCTAGAGTTCGGAAGCTGGGACCGGGCCTGGGGCTCGTGCTCCGACCGGCAGGCCCCGGGGTGCGGGAGCCCCCCGTCCTGCAAGCCAGCCGAGGGTCCGGGCGCTGGGGAAGGGGGTCCACCGGGGCCTGGGGTGTCTCTCCCCGGCCTGGCTAGGGTTCAGGAGCTGGGCCCGGACCCAGTGCTGGAGCTCCGTCCCAGGGTGCGGCTCTGTCCCAGGGTGCGGGAACCCCCTGTCCCGCAAGCCAGCCGAGGGTCTGGGCGCCGGGGACGGGGGACCACCGGGGCCCGGGGAGGCTCTCCCTGGCCTGGTTAGGGTTCGGATGCTGGGACCGGGCCTGGGGCTCGTGCTCTGTCTGGCGGGCTTCGGGGTGCGGGAGCCCCCCGTCCTGCAAGCCAGCCGAGGGTCCGGGCGCTGGGGAAGGGGGTCCACTGGGGCCCGGGGAGTCTCTCCCTGGCCTGGCTAGGGTTTGGAAGCTGGGCCCAGGCCTGGTGCTGGAGCTCCGTCCCAGGGTGCAGCTCTGTCCCAGGGTGTGGGAGCCCCCTGTCCCGCAAGCCAGCCGAGGGTCCAGGCCCTGGGGACGGGGTCCACCGGGGCCCGGGAGGCTCTCCCCAGCCTGTCTAGGGTTCCGAAGCTGGGCCCGGGCCCGGTGTTCCCGCCACTGTTCGACAACCCTGACTTTCAACCCGGTACAGACACGGTAGCCTTTGCAAACTGGAGAGCCTCGGGGTGCCGATCCCTGTACCATATGTTTGATGCGGATGGGATTTTACAGTTCCAGCGACTCAAGCAGGACTACTGACTGCCTGAAACTGAACGGCTCCTCTATCTGCAGATACGGCATTGGGCGCTGCATACCCAGGTTAAGCCAGATGCCAGCAGACACCTTTCCGCCTACGAGCGGTGGCTTATTACCCGAACATCAGACAAAAAATTGATTTCAGACCTGTACAGGATGCTACAAGCCACGACGGTACACATGTATAACCCTGGTCGAGCGAGATGGAAAAAAGAACTAGGGAGAGCATTGAGTCACAAAGAATGGGAAGGGGTGTACTATAGGGCTCGTCACTCAGCATATCACATGGGGCTGAGGGAGACTCTTACAGAATTAGTCACCTACTGGTACTATACCCCAGAGCGCCTTCATTTAATAGATCCCACTCAAGGAGCGACATGCCGGAGAGGCTTTGGAGCTGTGGGTACTCTAGTACATTTGCTATGGGAATGCGTACATCTTCTGTCATACTGGAAGCGGGTCCTGGACGAAGTGGATAAACAGACACAGAAATACCACGCTTCCCGGCGTATGTTCTCCTGGGCCTTCTGAATCCCTTGACCTATCCTGCAATACAAAACATACTTACGCACTGCCGCTCCCCCCAGACTGGCTATACCACCTGTGGCACGTCTTGGGAATGGAGAAGTTGGCTTTGAGGATGGCAGGGAAGGGATCCATGTACTCTGAGCTATGGCAGCCTTTCCTGTCTCTTTTAACTTCCGAATTTAGAGAGGTCACGTGTCCCAGATATCTTCGACTGTTGCGCCTTCCTGCCCCACAGTAGACAGAACAGGAACATAGGGGCTCTACTGGAGGGACCCGAGAAAAGCTTAGATCTTTCATATGGTGGTCAAGGGACAAGGATGGGGGGTGGAGGGGGGGGGTAGGGCGTTTCACGAGGTTCCATTTTAGAGATCTGTTTGCAATGTCTCATGATATTTTGATATGCCATTGATGAGCATCCGGTGGCCAGTCAGACCATAGGTTAAAAAAGTGACTATAGTAAACAGTGGTTGGAGTATTGCTGAACCGTTTTGTATGTGGAAATTCAATAAAGAGATTTAAACCATAAACTGCCATGCCCCAGGGTACTAGAGACTTCTAGGTAGTTTCAATCCCCCTGCCCTATTATATACTAGGGCCTATAGGGGAGGTCATGCCAATCACAGGGGTACCCCGCCATACCATTGTGTACCCTAGTGTATGTAGGTGTTTTAACTGTATTCTAATGTGTCTCTTTCAGCATAGCACTGGCCCTGGGCCTGGTTAGGCAGTGCCCAGGTTCAGTCAGTTGCCACCAGTATCAGTCAGCAAAAAGTAAAGGGGTGCCCAGGGCCCAGGATGACTTTGCAACATAGCCCCCAAACGAAAGGTGATGGGTTACTGACCTAAACCCTGGTAATCCTCATAAGCTAAGTGGAAAAACATGGAAGGTCCATCTGCATTTGCATGGGCAACCTCAGGCCTGTGTTCCACTGTAAAGTCCATTCGCTGTAGGGAAATGGACCAACTTAACAGCTTGGATGAGCCATCTGTGAGGTCTGTGGTCAGTTTGAACACGAAAGTGAGTCCCAAACAAATATGACCTGAACTTTTTCAGGGACCACACAACAGCAAAATCCTCTCTCTCAATGGCACTTCACCTCTGCTCTCTGGGAAGAAGCCTCCTGCTAATAAAGGCAACTGGCTGATCAAGGCCCTCTTCATTTAGGTGTGACAATACTGCCCCATTCCCCTGCTCTGAAGCATCTGTCTGTACCAAAAATTCCTTTGTGTAGTCAGGGGCTAGTAGCACTGGTGCTGAACTCATGGCAGCTTTCAGAGTGTCAAATGCCTTCTGACACTCTGGGGTCAAAATCACCTTCTTGGGCGTCTTTCTAGAAGTGAGTTCTGTTAGGGGCCCCACAATGGTCCCCGGATTTTGAACAAACCTTCTATAGTACCCTGTCAGTCCAAGGAATGCCCTGACCTGTGTCTGGGTAACAGGAGCTGTCCAATCCTAAACAGTTTGGATTTTAGCTTGGAGAGGCTGTACATGGCTCCCACCAACTAGGTGGCCCAGGTACACTACAGAACTCTGCCCTATTTGGCACTTGCTTGCCTTAATAGTCAGGCCTGCCTGCTGCATGGCTGAAGCACTTTCCTTAGGTGGCTTAAGTGACCCCCCCAGGTGGAACTATATACAGCTATATTATCCAGGTAAGCTGTACTGAACTGTTCCAACCCAGACAAGACCCTGTTCACCAATCTTTGGGAGGTGGCAGGTGCATTCTTTAATCCAAAGGGCATTACCTTGTACTGATAATGTCCCTCTGGTGTGGAGACTGCTGCCCTCTCCTTTGCTCCATCAGTCAGGGCAATCTGCCAGTAACCTGAAGTCAAATCAAAAGTACTCAGGTACTTAGCAGCCCGTAACCTATCAATGAGCTCATCAGCTCTAGGTTTAGGGTGAGTGTCAGTCTTTGTGACTACATTCAATCCTCTGTAGTCCCCACAGAAACTTAACTCATTGGGTCTCCCCTGATGTCAGGTCGGTACCTCCAATTAGTGAGTAACCGCACAGGAGCAGAATGACGCTAGGTGCCAATGCCCCTCTCAGAACTTTCCCTGCTAGGGATTTAGGATTCCATCACAGGTAAGTCCTAAGGGGTGAAAAGGGGTTGGGACAAAGAAGAGACAGCTCCAAAACTCCGCCAGAACAGCTTCGTCTTCTTCTTACTCTCCGTCTAGTCTATAACATTTACATTCATCGATAACAATTGTGTACCTTAACTTACTTTTATTTTCAGGCAATGGATTACTTATCTTACCAGGAAGGAGCTTTGGGCTTGCCCCTCTTCTTACTTCTCATAAGTGTGTTGGCTTTTATTAGAGAAGTCTTCACTCAGTTCTTTTTCTTGCCTCTTTCAGGTTTCTTCAGCTCCTGAATTCTGCACTGTCGTGAGGTAAGAATAAATTGGTGAGTATGAACTCTTTATTGTCTAGTAATGTGTGTGGTTCTATTATTCCCTTCTTACTGGTTTACTCACAGTGACGAACGGAAAGCGAAGCCTTGTATTGTTATAGCTGACTTATTTATCCTGTTCCTTCTTTTAATTAGCAGACTCAGAATTACCAGCATGTGGTATCACTTCAATAAATCTGAACATTTCCCCCGAGTTTTAATTTTGTTTAAGGGCAGCAGGGTGTGCTACATGCCAAGGTTCGTGTCAGCAAATCATTTATAATTTCCTTTGCTGCTCTAAACCCCTTTGCGGTGAATTTAATTTAAGCTCATGACTAAGGTAACACTAGTTAAACAGCGGCTCGAATGAGAAGAAAGCTCGCCTTTAACTTTTGCCTTTTGAAGCTATTTACGCTTGGACGCCTTTTATTATGCGTGCTACGTTTTATTCTCGCCACTAGTTCCAAACGCGTTTTCGGAAATCCTTCCAAAAGCGCGTATTATTTATTGGCTTCTATCTTCTTTTTGCTTGCAGCTGAACGAAATACACGCGTACGCGTATATCTCTTTACCACATGAAAATACTTCGAGCACCGTCTACAGAAGCCTTACTACAGACGCGCTCAAGGTTGCTTGTCCATAACCAATTATTAACGCGGCACAAATGATGGAAGTGCCCGCGTTCCTGACAATTATTTACAAGCTATCTACGAAATTTCCAGACTGACGCTGCGTGTTGAGAGATCACGCCCACGCCTGCCTGGTTCTAGGTTACTTCGAATAGCTCAGATAACGGAATGCCTTAGGAAATAATAAGAATACTACTAGGTCTTTTCCTACCATCCTATTATCGCATGTCAACCTTTTACCTACAGGAATTCCTCACAGAATTTTAGTTCTTAAACTAATTTAAATATGCTGACCTGGTTCTGAGAATGTAAGTTGACCGGCGACTCTAACCCCGTGAATTCCGCGACTACCCTGACTAACTTCCACGACGCTTGGGTAACAGGTGCTCTTCGGATGAATTCCTCAAGTGAAGTGCGCAGTGGAATGTTGACGCACACTCCTCAGGCAATCAATGCTAGAATACTAGACCGCTAAACATCGGAGTGCTGTTGCAGTGTCAGGATGTTGGCAGCCATGTTGGAATTTCTGCGGTGCCAACTAGCACTCCAGCGAAAGGGATTATTTGCTCTTTGATGAGTTTGTAGCGAGAAAGTGGTAGCCACGGTGGGGGTAGAGGGAGGAAACCTCCTGTGATTCCTGACAGTACCCCCTCCCAACGGGGTTTCCTCCTGTCGGGGTTTAGCAGGGAATTTGGCATGGAATGCTTTAATTAGGCGAGGAGCATGGACATCAGTACTCTTTTCCCAGGAACGTTCATCAGGACCATAGCCTTTCCAATCAATGAGGTAGAAGAGTTTGTTGTAAATGAGTTTAGAATCTAGAATTCGTTTAACTTCGTACTCTGCCTCACCATTAAGAGTCAAAGAGTCTGGAGGGGAAAGTCTACGCAACCCCGGGTGAACTGCTTTTAGAAGAGATATATGAAAGACAGAATGAATTTTGGTAGTGCCTGGAAGGGAAAGTCGATAAGTGACTGGGTGAAGGACCTTGTCAATTGGATACGGGCCCATAAAACGAGGCTGAAATTTACGGGAACCCTTGGGTCTGAGGTTTTTAGTACATAACCAGACTAAATCCCCTATATGAAGCGCAGGTTGTTCTCTACGTTTTCGATCAGCAAAATGTTTGTAACGAGCTTTTGCAATTGACAAATTCTGGGTCACTGAGTGATGGGTTTTAGATAACTGTTGGGCAACCTCTTGAACAGCAGGGATGTTAATATTATCAAATTTCGCATAGGAAATAGGATGTCTGCCAGAGTTTACATAGAAAGGGGAGAAACCTGTAGATACGTTAAGGGCGTTATTATAGGCGTACTCTGCAGTCCATAAATGGTCAGGCCAGTCACCGTCCTCATCTAACAAATATAGTCTGAGATGTTGTTCTAGTTCTTGGTTAATGCGTTCCGTCTGACCATCAGTTTCTGGGTGAAAACTAGTGGAATAACGATGATCAATATTAAGACCTTTGATGTAAGCCTTCCAAAATTGTGAGAGAAACTGGGAACCCCTGTCTGAAATGAGTACCTTAGGGATCCTATGAAGGCGAATGATGTGTTGATTGAAAAGTTGGGACAGTTGTTTGGCCGTGGGTGTACCCTTGAAGGGAACGAAGTGTGCCATTTTACTAAAGGTGTCAACAACTACAAGAATGGTGTCATAGCCGTGGGATGAAGGTAGATCAATATTCAAATCTAGGGAAACCGTGTGCCAAGGGTATGGGGGGTGGGCATGGGTTGTAAGAGGCCTTTTGGGGCGTGCCTATCCGATTTTCCCCGTGCACAAGGTTCACAGCTCAAAACATATTGACGAGCATCTCGGCACATGAATGGCCACCAAAAGCTTCGCTTGAGTAAATCTTTGGTTTTGAAGATCCCCTTGTGACCGGCCAGAGGGTTGTCATGACATTCCTTGCTTTTAACTGAAGTTCCTTGGTGGGTAAATACAGAGTGGAACCTTGGTAGGGAAGGCCATTACGGATGAAACGTTGCGGATCTTCTGAGGCCCAAGTCTTCATCTCCAGGTCCGACGTTGAATTTCGAACATGCTGCTCAAAGGGTTCCAATGAAATTACTGCGATGAATTTATCGTCTGGTATGATTTGTTGATTTTCAATGACTGGAGATTAATTTTCTGTATTCAATCTAGAAAGAACATCAGCTTTCCCGTTCTTAGAGCCTGGAAGAAAGGTGATAACGAAGTCAAAATCCGCGAAGTACAGAGACCAACATAACTGGCGTGGTGTGAGCGTACGAGCAGATCGCAAGAATTTTAGGTTACGATGGTCTGTGAACACCGTTACAGTGTGTTTAGCCCCATTAAGTAATGCCTCCAATCCTTGAAGGCATCCTTAATTGCCAGGAGTTCTTTTTCTGTAATTGTATAGTTGCATTCCGCAGGGTTGAGTTTGCGTGACCGATAAGCCACCGGATGCAATTGTCCCGTGTATTTATGCCTCTGAGAGAGTATCCCTCCGATGGCTAAATCTGAAGCATCTGTTTCCAAATAGAAAGGCTCAGAGGGATCAGCATGGAGTAATACTGGAGCTGTGATGAAACTGTTTTTCATCAACCGGAAGGCCTGTTCAGCCTCTTCGGACCACTGGAACGGAACGCCTTTCTTCAGGAGACGAGTCAGAGGTAATATCTTAGCAGAGAACCCATGAATGAATCGTCTGTAAAAATTAGAAAATCTGACAAAGCTCTTAACTTCCTTGACACAGGTAGGAGATTTCCAGTCAGTAATTGCCTTCACCTTCTGAGCATCCATTTGAACTCCATTAGGCGATAACACAAAGCCCAGAAATTCCACTGCATTGGTGTTGAACAGGCATTTCTCCAATTTTACGTATAGAAAGTTCTCTCGTAGACGTTGTAAAACTGCTCTGACCTGGTCATGATGTTCTTCAGTCGTGTTTGAATAAATTAGAATGTCATCGATGTAAACTATAGCACATCTATCAATGAATTCACTTAAGACATCGTTAATAAAATACTGGAAGGCTGTGGGTGCGTTACAAAGACCGTACGGCATTACCAAGTATTCGTAAAGCCCAAATTTGGTTCTGAATGCGGTCTTCCACTCATCACCTTCTCGGAGTCTAATGAGATGGTACGCTCCTCGTAGATCTAAACGAGTGTAGATTTTTGCTTCCTTCACTTGGTCAATCAGAACTGATATGAGAGGTAATGGGTATCGATTTTTGACGGTTATCCTGTTGATTGCCCTAAAGTCGATGCAAGTCCTGAGATCCCCCCTTTCTTCGGAACAAAAAAAAGGGGGGAAGAGACTGGGGACTGAGACGGTCTAATAAATCCATTCTCCAAGTTTTTTGTTAGATATTCCTTCAAGTGGATATTTTCCTTCTCAGTTAAGGCGTACACTCTGCTACAGGGTAGGTTAGCTCCAGGTCGATTTTACTGTCATAAGGCCTATGGGGAGGTAGTGTCTCGGCCTTGATTTCATCAAAGACATCTGCGAAATCTTGATATGGTTCTGGTATCTCAGTTGTTTGAATCACGCATACAGAACTGCCATTATTGCATAACTGAGTAACCGCGCCGGGTAAAGTAGGAATTGTTAAATCTTCAAAACAATGTCTTGTACAGTATTCTGAATTTAATTGAATAGTTTGGGCTCCCCAATCAATCAATGGGTTGTGTTCGATCAGCCATGGAAGACCTAAAATGAGTTGAAATTGGGGGGCGCCTATTAAATTAAACTGTAATATCTCTTGATGTCCTTCAATTGTAGTCATATGTACTGATTCTGTGTGACTAGTGATTAGTCCTGAAGTTAACTCAGTACCATCCACTGCACGGACCTTTTCGCTTTTCTCTTTTTTGACAACTTGTAATCCGATTTGGCTGGCAAATTTGTGGTCGCAAAAGTTTCCTGTAGCTAGTGAATCCACCATGACGATTACTCCAGTGAAAACTTTACCTCCGAACCTTAACGTTACAGTCATTACCAAATGGGGTGAAGAGACTTGTAGTGTGTTTGCCAATTGGTGACTTATTGGAGTTGTTGTTCCATTCGCATTCTCAGGTCCAACTCCGCCTACCTGTGGTGCCTCTAGTTTCCCTTCTCCTTTGTCGGCAACTTAGGTCTTTTTAAACAGTTCTTGACAAAATGTCCGCTTCTGCCACAATACAAACACAGCTTATTTAATCTTCTTTTTTCTTTTTCCTCCTTAGAAAGTGAACCTCTGACTACTCCGATCTGCATTGGCTCAGTTCCTGAAGTACTCTCTGTTGTCCACGTGGTTTCAGTCTTGACTCGGTCAAAGCGAGGTACACTTGATCTAAACTCCCTCTTTCGTTCTCCTCTCCGTTCACTTTGCCTATAATCAATCTCTAGGGTTAAATCCACCAGTGCAGAAATGTCTGTGGGACGATTTGGAATTTGCGATAGAGCGTCCTTCAGCTCCTCTCGCAATCCCCTGTAAAATACTGCTGCTTTATTATCTTCGGGCCAGTTGGTCTCTCCTACTAGCTTGTTAAATTTGGCTAGGTAAGCCACGAGTTCCCGGTTTCCCTGTTTCAGCTCTAACAATTCATTGTCTGATGCCTGAGAGGCTGTTCTTTGGGCAAAAATTCGAAGAAATTCTTTTTTTAAATCATCCAAACTATACAATATTGGGTCATCCTTGGTCACCGATGGCATGGACCATGAGGCGACGTCTCCACTAAGGTAGGATAAGATGAATGCCACTCTGGACTGAGCATCGGGGAAAATCGTGGGGCGGCACATAAAGTGGAGTGAACATTGTGTCAAAAAAATTTGGGCCTTTTGCGGGTCTCCATTAAATCTTTCTGGAGGGGCTAGAGGAATTACAGGGGATAAGGAGTGGATGACTTGAGTGGGGGCAAGGGTCGAAGTACTAGGGTTGAGATTCTGGGCTCCGAAGGGTGTGGTACCTTGACTAGTACCTTGAACTGAGGCTCCTGTTTTAAAGGTTATGATCTCTTGTCTTAATATTTTATTTTCCTCTATGAGTGCCTCCAAATCTCTTTGTATATTGCTCAAAATCTCCCCTAATTTTTTTAGATCTAATCCTCCCGCCATTCTGCTCGGGTGCTTATGACAACGTGGGCACTTCACTCTGTCAGGTCGGTACCTCCAATTAGTGAGTAACCGCACAGGAGCAGAATGACGCTAGGTGCCAATGCCCCTCTCAGAACTTTCCCTGCTAGGTATTTAGGATTCCATCGCAGGTAAGTCCTAAGGGGGGAAAAGGGGTTGGGACAAAGAAGAGACAGCTCCAAAACTCCGCCAGAACAGCTTCGTCTTCTTCTTACTCTCCGTCTAGGCTATAACATTTACATTCATCAATAACAATTGTGTACCTTAACTTACTTTTATTTTCAGGCAATGGATTACTTATCTTACCAGGAAGGAGTTTTGGGCTTGCCCCTCTTCTTACTTCTCATAAGTGTGTTGGCTTTTATTAGAGAAGTCTTCACTCAGTTCTTTTGCTTGCCTCATTCAGGTTTCTTCAGCTTCTGAATTCTGCACTGTCGTGAGGTAAGAATAAATTGGTGAGTATGAACTCTTTATTGTCTAGTAATGTGTGTGGTTCTATTATTCCCTTCTTACTGGTTTACTAACAGTGACAAACTGAAAGCGAAGCCTTGTTTTGTTATAGCTGACTTATTTATCCTGTTCCTTCTTTTAATTAGCAGACTCAGAATTACCAGCATGTGGTATCACTTCAATAAATCTGAAAAATTCCCCCTAGTTTTAATTTTGTTTAAGGGCAGCAGGGGGTGCTACATGCCAAGGTTCGTGTCAGCAAATCATTTATAATTTCCTTAGCTGCTCTAAACCCTTTTGCGGTGAATTTAATTTAAGCTCATGACTAGGGTAACACTAGTTAAACAGCGGCTCGAATGAGAAGAAAGCTCGCCTTTAACTTTTGCCTTTTGAAGCTATTTACACTTGGACGCCTTTTATTATGCATGCTACGTTTTATTCTCGCCACTAGTTCCAAACGCGTTATCGGAAATCCTTCAGAGAGCGCATATTATTTATTGGCTTCTGTCTTCTTTTTGCTTGCAGCAGAACGAAATACACGCGTACGCGTATATCTCTTTACCACATGAAAATACTTCGAGCACCGTCTACAGAAGCCTTACTACAGACGCGCTCAAGGTTTCTTGTCCTTAACCAATTATTAACGCGGCACAAATGATGGAAGTGCCCGCGTTCCTGACAATTATTTACAAGCTATCTCCGAAATTTCCAGACTGACGCTGCGTGTTGAGAGATCACGCCCACGCCTGCCTGGTTCTACGTTACTTCGAATAGCTCAGATAACAGGAAATAATAAGAATACTACTAGGTCTTTTCCTACCCTCCTATTATCGCATGTCAACCTTTTACCTACAGGAATTCCTCACAGAATTTTAGTTCTTAAACTAATTTAAATATGCTGACCTGGTTCTGAGAATGTAAGTTGACCGGCGACTCCAACACCGTGAATTCCGCGACTACCCTGACTAACTTCCACGACGCTTGGGTAACAGGTGCTCTTCCGATGAATTCCTCAAGTGAAGTGCGCAGTGGAATGTTGACGCACACTCCTCAGGCAATCAATGCTAGAAGACTAGACCGCTAAACATCGGAGTGCTGTTGCAGTGTCAGGATGTTGGCAGCCATGTTGGAATTTCTGCGGTGCCAACTAGCATTCCAGCTAAAGGGATTATTTGCTCTTTGATGAGTTTGTAGCGAGAAAGTGGTAGCCATGGTGGGGGTAGAGGGAGGAAACCTCCCGTGATTCCTGACACCTGAGGTTTAGGTTTAGGTAGCAGCACCACTGGACTGGCCCATGGACTCTCAGATGGTTCAATTACCCCCAATTCCAGCATCTTAGCAACCTCCGCTTTAATGCTGGCTCTGACATGGTCAGACAACCTTTACAGATTATTTTTGACAGGTAGGCTGTCACCAGTGTCAATGTGGTGCACACACCACTCAGTGATGCATGGGGTCAAAGAGAACAGGCCAGCAAATTACTCCAGCACTT
This sequence comes from Triturus cristatus, assembly GCF_964204655.1. Taxonomy (NCBI): domain Eukaryota; kingdom Metazoa; phylum Chordata; class Amphibia; order Caudata; family Salamandridae; genus Triturus; species Triturus cristatus. The sequence continues at coordinate 676,117 of NC_140583.1, forward strand.
GCTTACAGTGTCTGTCCTGCTGGTCTGTCAATTTGGGAGAGAGTACAATTCCCTCCACTGACCCATCTTGCACATTAGTGGAGAGGAGGTCAGGCACAGGCTCAGTTTCCTCCTTCACACCCTCATCAGTGACCAGTAACATGGTCATGTCTGACCTGTCATGGTGGGGTTTCAATCTATTAACATGCAGGACCCTTTGAGAGTTCCTGAGGGCGCCAAGGTCAACCAAATAGGTAACCTCACCCTTCTTTTCTAAGATCGGATAGGGCCCTCTCCACTTGTCATGGAGGGTCCTGGGAGCCACGGGCTCCAACACCCACACCAAATGTCCTGGAGTATTCTCAGGCATATTAGCCTTTTGATCATACCAGTACTTTATGAGCTCCTGGCTGGCCTCCAGTTTCCTGTTTGCCTTGTACATGTACTCTGCCATTCTAGATCTCAGGCCTAGCACACAGTCAAGCACATTGTCCTTAGCTTCTTTAAGAGGCTTCTCTAAAGACTCTATTAGCAGGCTCAATGGCCCACTCACAGGGTGTCCAAACAACAACTCAAAGGGACTGAAACCAACCCCTTTCTGTGGCCCCTCCATATAGGCAAACAGTAAGCATGGGAGGAGAACATCCCATCTCCTCCTGAGTTTTTCTGACAACCCGTTGATCATGCCCTTCAGGGTTTTGTTGAATCTCTGAACAAGACCATTTGCTTGTGGGTGATAGGGGGTGGTGAACTTGTAGTTGACACCACACTCATCCCACATAGCAGTCAGATAGCTGGACAGGAAGTTCATGACCCTATCTGACACCACCTCTTTTGGAAAACCCACTCTGGTGAAGACATCAAGCAGTGCTCTAGCCACCGCAGGAGCATCAATGGTTCTAAGAGGTATGGCCTCAGTGTATCTAGTGGCATGGTCCAATTCCACTAAGATATACCTATTCCCTGATGCAGTAGGTGGGTCCAGGGAACCAACAATGTCCATTCCCACCCTTTCAAAAGTAACCCCAACCACTGGCAGTGGTCTTAGGGGAGCCTTTGTCTTGCTCCCTGCCTTGCCACTGGCCTGACAGGTGGCACAGAAGCTGCAATACTCCTTTACCTTTTCAGACATATGGGGCCAGTAGAAATGGTTCACCAATCGGTTCCATGTCTTTGTCTGTCCCAAATGTCCTGCCAAGGGGATATCATGACCCTAAGTCAGGATGAACTCTCTGTACTTTTGGGGCACCACCAACCTCCTGGTGGCCCCCTCCTTGAGGTTTCTGGCCTCAGTATAAAGCAGTCCATCTTCCCAGTAGAGTGTCATCCCCCTCCTCTTGCTTAGAAGCAATCCACCTCAAGCTCTCAGGGGTGAGACAGTCACGCCGTTCCTTACTGAACTCCCCTCTGGAGGGTCCACCTGCTCCTGTCAGTTCTGCCAAATCTGACAACTCTGGCAGGGATGGAGTCCCTCCCTCAGAGGCCAGATCCTCCCCATCAGAGTTAGATTTTTCCAGCACCTCTAGAGTTCCCTGGGCTGGCTCACCAGGCCCAGTAGCCTTGTCCTTGGCTGCTTGACCCTTTGTTCCAGGGTCCAAGTGTCCAGCCCCTACCTTCTGGCTAGTCTGTGACCTAGTCACAGCACATACCCACTCAGGGAGCTCCAATATTTTCATATGGAGTCCTCTTTCCACCATTGACCACACAGAGGCTTCAAGATCATTACCCAGTAAACACTGGACTGGGAGAATAGGGCCTGTCACACCTCCCCATTCCAAATCCGCCACAGCCACAGGATGGAGTTTGATAGTGCTGTCTGCATACGTCACCTGGTGAAACTCACCAGGTAACAACCTCTCTGGAGGCACCAGCTCATCCAGGACCATAGTTACACTAGCCCAGGTGTCTCTGATAGCCTCAACCTCAGTCCCATTCACTTTAGGCCTCTGCCTGTACTTGTCCATGTTTGGAGGTAAGGCAGCAAGGGTTGCAATATTCACCCTACCCAGGGACACTAAGGTTGCTCCCACCACCTGACTACCCCTCTCTAGGGCACCACTCTCCACCCCTACACTGACACTGGCAATCCCTGTGGATGGCCCCTTAGGGGGGAGCTTCTTGTCACAGACAGCATCTCCCTGCTTGTGCCCCGGCTGGTTACACTCAAAGCACTTACCCACCTTTGAGGGATCAAAGAACCTACCAGGCTTTCCCTGAAACCCCCCTCCCTTTGAATTTGGGTTGGCTCTGGCCCCCTCCTCCTTGTGCAGGTTTTTGTGGGTCTTTGGAGGACTCCTTAGGTTTTTGACCTTCATTTCCCTGGGCTTTCCCTTGGGAAGGGACCTGTCCTTTCTTCTGGTCACCCCACTGGTGCTGAATGGAAACCCGGGTTTTCACCCGCTAACCAGCTGATTCCTCCAACTCTCTGGGGTCTGTCAGCTTAGAGTCCACTAGATTCTGGCGTAACTTCTCTTCTACACAATGTGTCAAAATATATATACAATCCCTCACATGTGTCAACTTTGTTACCAACAATCCAGCCTTCCAGTGCCTTTACTGAAATGTCCACAAAGTCTACCCAAGACTTTGAACTCAATTTCTGGGTGCCTCTAAACTTCACCCTGTACTGTACTGGAGTCAGACCAAATCTCTTGACTAAGCATGCCTTCATCTGCTGGTATGATTCTGCATCCTCTCCCTTCAGGGTCAGGAGCCTATCTCTCCCAGCTACAGGAATCAACTCCCACAGGAGTGCACCCCAATACCTAGAGTGGACCCTACTCATTTTAAGGGCCCTTTCAAAAGCTGCTAGCCACCTATCAATGTCCTCCCCTCTGTGTACTTGGGCACTATGCCCTTGGGAAGTTTAGGTTCAAATCTACCACCCGTGGACATCTCAACATCTTCTTCACTTTTGCTGCCACCATTCCTCTTCTCCTCTTCCCTCTCCCATTTTCTCCTAGCCAATTCCAATTTCTCCTTCTCCAAGGCAATAAACTTTAATTGAGCCTTAAGCTGTCTCTCTGCAAGAGATGGTAGTGGTGCCTGCATAAGGGACCCTTCCCCACTCCCACCACCACCTTTATTCACTTGGCTAACACTAGTCACAATGGAAGAGGTCGCATCCTCATCCCCCTCATGGGTGAGGTTGAGGGGAACATCCTCCCACACCCCTGGGTTCTCCTCAGCTGCCCCGGCCCAGTCCTGTAGGGACTCAAGCAACCCTGCCTTCCTCATCTTCTTAGTGAAAACAAGGAAGGCTTGCGTCCTGTACTCCCCAGAATGGACCACCCAAATATTGAAATCACAGAAAGGTGTCAAGGGAGGTTAATTTTAAATATTCGCGATAAACATGAGACCACTAATTCTGAGGTTTTTGAGCATTTATTCTGCTTAGTTTTGATAATTCAAAAAGACATTCATAAATCAATTGGACATGTCTTTTAAAAGGAAACACCACATTAGTAAATCACACAATTGTAACACATTTGTATGCGTGATTTAGAACCATTTCTTTTGTGAGACAATATATACAACACATACATAACACCAAACGTTATTTGTGACAAAAATATATACAACAAACCAATGATTACAAGACAAACATCGATACATTATGTGTGCCAGCCTGAAATTAAACCAGTCCTTCATTTGCACTGAAAACACAATGCGGACAATTGCTCATTCAAAGACACATGTCTACTGTCCTGCCTATGGGAGGGTGGGGATGCATATCTTACTTGAGGGTGTTGACAACCTAGAACAAGGGGGAAATAATTTCTATTCAGTCCCTATGTTGGACACCCTGTTCTACCGCCCCCCACACTCAACAGCCTACGCGTTTCGGATTCTCTTCAGGACTCGGACTTGGTTTGGTTTGGTACAGGTATATCGATGACGTTTGGTGCCTGTGGGAGGGGCCCGCCGACATCCTACAAGAATTCCACACATGGTTGAATGATCGCTGCCCAGACATCAAGCTTATCCTTGAATACAGCAAGCAGAGTCTTGGTTCTAAATCATGCATACAAATGTGTTGCAATCGTGTGATTTACTAATGTGGTGTTTCCTTTTAAAAGACATGTCCAATTGATTTATGAATGTCTTTTTGAACTAGCAAAACTAAGCAGAATCAATGCTCAAAAACCTCAGAATAAGTGGTCTCAGGTTTATCGCGAATATTTAAAATAAACCTCCCTTGACACCTTTCTGTGATTTCCTCATCTTCTTGGCAGCAGGCAGCCCCCTAAGCCTACACTGTGCCCTAAGATCCGCTATCTTAAACTGGGACAGTTTATCCAGGTCCTGCTCAATGGTTCCCTAGTTTTGGGTCACTAAACCAGGCACAACAGACAATTTGGAAAAATCAAAACCATGGATTAAAAACTGTTTAGTTCAAATTCCCAAAATCAAACTCAAAAGTTTTGTTCTAAGGCAATTTGGAGGATTTTTAGAATCTTAAATCATTCACTGAAAGGTGTACTTTTTAAACCCAAGTCCTCATCCACACCGCTGAGCACAAAATGTTGGAAAGTGGCTTATTGGTAGGGGCAAATGTAGATCTGCCACTGGTAAGAAGACAACTAACACATGGTAGGATGTGCTGTGGCTGCGAGCAGACAGGCTTAACTTCAAAGACAGGTATGTAAAGCATTTAAAAACACAATTTCAGTAAATAATTAAGACACAACACATAATAAAAATCCAATACAACCCAGAAATCCAGGCCAGCGCGCGATGGAAGGCAGGAGGCTTGGCGTTCGCAGTTGCTCCCGGTCACCTTTCCTACAAGCGGACTTAGAAACTTTTCTGGAGCTTTTTCTCATGGGTCTCTCGATGCTCCTCATGTAGCCAAATCCGGTGAGGGTTCTTCGGCTTCAGTTTCTTCTAGTCCCGGTCGAACTCTGGAAGTTGGCTCTATGGAGCTTTTAGCGGGATGAACCTGGATGGCTTGGCCGGCTCACGGTTGAAGTCAGGAGGCCTGGCTGGCCAGGTTGTCAGTCCCTCTATGGAGCTTTTTTTCAGAGTTGCTCCAAAGATCTCCAAACTTCTTAAAATTCTTTCTGAAGTTCCTCAATGGGTCTCAAAGTGTCTCAAACTCACTCCAAGGGTCTGGAAGCTCCAAGATGGTCCTTGAAAGTTGAAGACTTCAGTTCCCACAATCCACTGGTACAAAACCCTTCCAAATCCACTGGTAGTTCTCCAAGGTGTAGATTTAGTTGGAGATGTTCCAGTTGAGCTCTTTTAACCTGTTGCTTTCAGGGAGTCCACTCTTTAGTTATTTTTCAGCAAAATAATCCACAGAGCTGTAGTTTGCCACTGGTGCAGTCTTCAGAGGTCAGGCCTTAGAAATCTTTGCACAGCAAAACTTCTCAATAGGGCACTTCTTGATTCAGTAAGTTTCAAGCAGCAGATCTGGAGGGCTCTGCCCCTCACAGATACTTATTCATAGTTCTCTAGGTCAAGCAGGAGGTCACTTCTGACCAATAGAAGCAGGGTAACTCCTCACATATATGACCACAGCCTGTAGAGTGTGCATTATTTTGTCCCAGAGTGCATCAAATCTTCCAAATCCATAATGGCTGATTTTCCAGCACGGAGGTAAGAGCTGGCTAAACACACCCTTAGGATGGCTAATTTACTTAGACTCTCCCCCCTGTATTTGCTCATACCTTCCTTAATCATACCATCTGCTTAAGGTGGGAAGTTCAGAGCTGTAACTGACACTGGTCTCTACTCTACTCTTTGAAGAACATAGTTTACGACTCCTCCCTCTGGCCTGGCATTCCTATGGAACAGCACACTGCCCTGCCAGCAGAGCTGGTTAACCCCAGAGGCTCTTTATCACCTCTTCGAGGCAGCCTGGCTAATCAACTTAACTCTGACCTATCAGGCAGACCACTGGAAGGCTGAATTTGGACTTACAAACAAGAAAGTCTTATAACTTCTTGTATGTACACTTTAGGAGAAATTCAACACTATGATATTGTTTGATTTAGTAATGCCATTCTTGGAAGTCTTTGAATGTCATCTCTAGCCCTCTCCTATCAAGATGTATTAATCAATAACATCCTCCCATGTTAACCTATGTGACAGGGGATTTGCAATGGGAAAAATGACTTGAGCCATTTTTCCAGCACCAGTACTTACAAATACATATTGTATAAGTAATTGTCTTACATCCACAGTGCTCCTAGCATCAAAGTCGAACTTGAGCAGTACTTTACCACAATGTGGGGAGTGAAATGTAAAATGTCACTTTACCCAGGCATATAAAAACTCACTTTATAAGGGTGTACCTTATAAATACCTGACCCCCACCCCTGGGATAATTAGGGGAGACCCTCGGGGTCATTGTAGGTTATATCCATGTTTAAGTGCGCCAAACACCAAAGTCGAATTTAGGGAACAATTTACTTTTTTAACAGCAGTCCAGGCACCCAGGGCTGTTTTTAAATTGACCTCAGGCTTCAGCAGTGCACACATGCAGGGAAGAAGAGGTCCTTGCTATATTATCTAAACTTCCAGCCGGCAAAGCGCCTGGGCTGGATAAAGTCCCTGGTGACCTCTTCAAACATGAACCCAAGGTTTGGGCCCCTTATTTAACGGCTCTATTTAATGTAGTCCAGAGGGGCATGGTGATACCCAGTACTTGGCTGGGAGCTGAGATAGTCCCAATCTTTAAGAAGGGCTCACCTCTCCTCCCAGCCAACTACGGGCCTATCAGCCTTATTGATATACCTCAAAAAACTTTTTGCAAGGCTGATCTTAGATCGCCTTTGGGACTGGATAGAAGAGAATTCCATTCTGAGCCCTTACCAGGCTGGATTCAGGAAAAACGTGTCTACCACGGATCAGATTTTCCGCCTGACCCTGCTATTTTGGAAAATGGTTAAAACTGAGGGTGGCTCGTTATACACTGTCTTTGTGGACCTCCGTGCGGCGTTTGACCTGGTTCCCAGGATCAAACTATGGTCTGTCCTTTTACAACTGGGCATTCCTGTCCCCCTATTGAGCTTGATAATCCGACTGCATAGGGGAAATTTCGCACAGGTCAGGTGTGGGAAAAATGGTGCTTTAACATCAAGATTTCTCGTTGACAGGGGAGTTAGACAGGGGTGTGTTCTGGCTCCCACCCTGTTTTGCCTCTATGTCAACGGAGTATTTACACACCTGAATGAGGTCATAAATAGTGATGCCCCCAAGCTTGCTGGATGTCGGGTTCCTGCGATTATGATCGCAGATGACACCCTACTACTCTCGAAGTCTCCGATGGGCATTCAACGAGTGTTGGACGGTTTTGAGATATTTTGCCTCGAGCGAGGCTTAGAAATAAATACTCTCAAAACAAAATATATGATCTTTAATCCACCAATAACGACACGCCCTAACCCGACCATAGGGAGAGTTAGCCTGGAAAGGGTTCAGACCTTCGAGTACTTGGGGCTCACTCTAAATGAAACGATGACATGGGTGCCACACCAAATTAAAGCCCAATTTAAACTAGCCCAAGCAGCGGGGGGATCATAAGACTCCTAAATAAATCATGTGCCAAACCAATTGGCCCACCCCTAGAAATATACAAACTACAGGCAAGGGGGAGGGGAGTAATCTATGGCGGTGAACTCTGGGGCTTTCATTGCCGACCAGAGATCACAGTCATAGAAAATAAATTCTTAAGGCAATTGTTGGCCCTCCCCCCTAGTACTCCCTTACTGCCTCTGAGACTCGATCTGGGCCTCAGATCTATAGATGAAGAACTGGGTCTCAAACCTCTAACATTCTGGCGGAGGATTTGGATCACCCCAGAGCTTCAAGACTATAGGAAAGAACTTTTGGAAGTCCTAGGGCTCCCTAATGCAGGGAAACACCCTTGGTTGAGGTACGTGAAAGAGGAATTGGGGAGAATAGGCCTTCCACTGCTCTGGTCCGACCCGGTGACAGCATGTACCAGTGTTTCACGTAAGCAGTTGGTTAACTTGTATTACGAAACCAAACTCACTGCCTCTACACAGAAATCCCAATCTTCCACTTTAACACAAACCTTCTTAATGTTCAAAGATTTTTACTACTTGGAGGATGTTTTAAATGACATTAGACCATATTTTGCTAGAAAATTGTATTTGCAGTGGAGATACGGCACTTTACCCATAAGAGCCTTTACGAGTAAATGGTCTCCGCTTTCTCCCAAAAATTGTCCTGGTTGTGATGCCGATCAGGAAAATGATCTTCACATACTATTTTTCTGCCCTGCTTACAAAAATATTAGAAGGTGCTGGATTGTTCCCGTTTGTAAAAATTTGGGGCTCACGCACTGTATGCAAGCTTATCGAATTTTTAAAACAGATTTAACTACCGTAATAGTTTGCTGTGTCATCATTTCTGGCAGCCATGTGGAGGAAAAGAAGGATTTGCGATATCTCTGCTCGAACCTTATCCTCCCATTATATTATATTATAGTGTCATAGTTGCCATGACGAGGTTCCCCGCCGAAATAATTGGTTTATGTATATTCTTATTACATTTTAACTATCATTCAATGATGCATGGTCTTGTTTATATGCACTAATTTCATCGTTTTTTAATGTTAATTGTATGGATACTTTTATGACTATTGTCGAAATAAAGTTTGATGATGATGCAATGGGAAAAATGACTTGAGCCATTTTTCCAGCACCAGTACTTACAAATAAATATTGTATAAGTAATTGTCTTACATCCACAGTGCTCCTAGCATCAAAGTCGAACTTGAGCCGTACTTTACCACAATGTGGGGAGTGAAATGTAAAAGTTCACTTTACCCAGGTATATAAAAACTCACTTTATAAGGGTGTACCTTATAAATACCTGACCCCCCACCCCTGGGATACTTAGGGGAGACCCTGGGGGTCATTGTAGGTTATATCCATGTTTAAGTGCGCCAAACACCAAAGTCAAATTTAGGGAACAATTTACTTTTTTAAAAGCAGTCCAGGCACCCAGGGCTGTTTTTAAATTGACCTCAGGCTTCAGCAGTGCACACATGCAGGTTCAGAAAAAGGCTGCTGGCCTCTAAACTGCCATGCCCCAGGGTACTGGGGATTCTAGGTAGTTTCAATCGCCCTGCCCTATTATATACTAGGGGCCTATAGGGGAGGCCATGCCAATCACAGGGTTACCCCACCATACCATTGTGTACCCTAATGTATGTAGGTGTTTTAACTGTATTCTATTGTGTCTCTTTCAGCATAGCACTGGCCCTGGGCCTGGTTAGGCAGAGCCCAGGGTCAGTCAGAGTCAGTTACCACCAGTATCAGTCTGCAAAAGGTTGGAGGGTGCCCAGGGCACAGGATGACTTTGCAACAAGTATAAACTCCAGACTAGAAAAGTCTGGATCTAACAGCCACACAATTATCTATCATCTCAACCTCTCCAAAAATGCGATCAAAACTCTGAAACATAGACTCCTCAAAGTCAATACAGAAACCCTTATCTATGACCCCTACCTCTGCCCAAAAAATATACTATTACAAGCAACCTGATCTTCTGCACTAAAAGAAGAGCTCAGTGGAGATCTACATTCCACTCCCTATTCGGAATCACTTCAACCAAAAAATTCCCGCACGGTCTGCAACTTTTGGTCACAAAGTCTCCCACTTTTAGAGCAAATGCCACTATATCCATCTACAAACAATGGGACTATACTCATTCAGTCCACCTATCGGAACCTAGACATCTTTGATGACAGGTTTGCACTCTTTAATAAATCTCTGGTCCCTAGCGACTCCCCTACTCAATCCAGGTACGAACTTTCCCTTACCCCATTTCAGGAGGCCCCTGATCTCTCTTTAACGGACCACAGCCTGAAGACTGCCTCACCTACCCCGATCAACACACACTGGACCATTGCTCCTCCAACACCAGGCTCCCCTAACTCACCCACCGTGCCACGACCTGACCAGACGTTGGCCAATAATCATGGTGTACTCCTCTCTCGCTCCGTCCACCTCTCCCACACTTTCCCCACCCCCTCTCCCAATAGCCCTCACCTACATTACTCCCTCACTAGACAGCAGGCTTGCTCACTTTCCAACAGTAACTCATTCAACCTGCCTTCCATTAACCTCCCTTACATCACCCACTCGCCTCGCGCACTATTACTTCAGAGAGGGATGTCTCCATTAGTGGACTTCCCCCATACCTCCCGTTCACCTGCACTGATCTCCCCTCCATCCTCCCCATTGACCAACCCTCCTCCTCCCCTCCACATGACCCATAATCCACACTCTGATCCTTCTTCTAAACTCAAGAAAATAAATCTCACATATGAAACCCACTGCCCAAAAGTCGAACACCACTCCCTACCCTAATGCCCCGTCTAGACCTGCCAGATCCTCAAATCCATATTCAGAACCTGATATTCTCTCCCTCCGCCTTGACTACACCTCTCCATACTCAGAAGCTGATATTCTCTCCCTCCTCCTTGAGTACGCCTCTCCTCCTTCGGCCATCTCAGGCCCTGCAATATGCTCTCAAACAGCCCCACTAATTGCACCTAACTCGACACTCCCTAAACACGCTAATGCAGATCCCATCCAAACCATCACGCCCAACCCCCATAGAGCGCACAGACTCAACGCCAATTCCATAAACATAAATAACTTCTTGCAGATCCCCACTACACAACCCGCGCCCACAGACACCCTGCATAAATCACACCTGAAAAGCATGTCACTTAACTGTAGATCAGCAGTGAAACATGCCACAGACCTTGCCGATCTCTTCCTTTCCCAAGATCTGGACCTCCTTATCCTCACAGAAACTTGGCTCAATGACTCCTCTGGCCCTATCCTTGACCTATTAGTCCCTCCTAGTCACAACATTATCAGACTTGACCGAGTTAAGAAATTGGGAGATGGCATAGCCTGTATCTTCTGCAACTCTCTCACAGCAAAACATTCCCCTTCAGCTAATCTCTCCTGTGAATACCTACGCACAGATATCACTAGCACACACAGACCCTTATGCACCCTTCACATCTTCTACCACCCCCCAGGTGATAACCTCCATCTAATCGAACAAGTTATTTTAACCATCTCCTCCAACTTGGGCTGAGACTCCCCCCGGATCTTCCTTGGTGACTTCAATCTCTACTGGAATGACCTGCACAATCTGGCGGTTACAACCCTCAAAAAATTCCTAACCAACCTATCTCTGACCCAACTCTGCGACAGCCCCCCTCACAACTTAGGCTCAACACTGGATCTCATCTCCTATAACCCCAACTCCATTCATCTCGAATCCATTCTCCCCTGTGACTGGTCTGACCATAATTTTATCAACTTCCTGATACCTGAAAGTTGGAACCGCAAAACTGCTCAACCACTGAAACTAAAACACTGTAAAAGACCGCTCCATACAAACGTTAATGAGTTCAGAGAGCACTGCAATCTCTCCCTTCCACCGCCTTTTAACATGATTGACGTTCACGACCTCACCGACCACTGTTCTGTTAGGGGCCTCACAATGGCCCCAGGATTTTGAACAAACCTTCTATAGTACCCTGTCAGTCCAAGGAATGCCCTGACCTGTGTCTGGGTAACAGGAGCTGTCCAATCCTAAACTGTTTGGATTTTAGCTTGGAGAGGCTGTACATGGCTCCCACCACCTAGGTGGCCCAGGTACACTACAGAACTCTGCCCTATTTGGCACTTGCTTGCCTTAATAGTCAGGCCTGCCTGCTGCATGGCCTGAAGCACTTTCCTTAGGTGGCTTAAGTGACCCCCCCCAGGTGGAACTATATACAGCTATATTATCCAGGTAAGCTGCACTGAACTGTTCCAACTCAGACAAGACCCTGTTCACCAATCTTTGGGAGGTGGCAGGTGCATTCTTTAATCCAAAGGGCATTACCTTGTACTTATAATGTCCCTCTGGTGTGGAGAATGCTGACCTCTCCTTTGCTCCATCAGTCAGGGCAATCTGCCAGTAACCTGAAGCCAAATCAAAAGTACTCAGGTACTTAGCAGCCCGTAACCTATCAATGAGCTCATCAGCTCTAGGTTTAGGGTGAGTGTCAGTCTTTGTGACTACATTCAATCCTCTGTAGTCCCCACAGAACCTTAACTCATTGGGTCTCCCCTGATGTCAGGTCGGTACCTCCAATTAGTGAGTAACCGCACAGGAGCAGAATGACGCTAGGTGCCAATGCCCCTCTCAGAACTTTCCCTGCTAGGTATTTAGGATTCCATCACAGGTAAACCTAAGGGGGGAAAAGGGGTTGGGACAAAGAAGAGACAACTCCAAAACTCCGCCAGAACAGCTTCGTCTTCTTCTTACTCTCCGTCTAGGCTATAACATTTACATTCATCAATAACAATTGTGTACCTTAACTTACTTTTATTTTCAGGCAATGGATTACTTATCTTACCAGGAAGGAGTTTTGGGCTTGCCCCTCTTCTTACTTCTCATAAGTGTGTTGGCTTTTATTAGAGAAGTCTTCACTCAGTTCTTTTGCTTGCCTCTTTCAGGTTTCTTCAGCTCCTGAATTCTGCACTGTCGTGAGGTAAGAATAAATTGGTGAGTATGAACTCTTTATTGTCTAGTAATGTGTGTGGTTCTATTATTCCCTTCTTACTGGTTTACTCACAGTGACGAACTGAAAGCGAAGCCTTGTATTGTTATAGCTGACTTATTTATCCTGTTCCTTCTTTTAATTAGCAGACTCAGAATTACCAGCATGTGGTATCACTTCAATAAATCTGAAAATTTCCCACTAGTTTTAATTTTGTTTAAGGGCAGCAGGGGGTGCTACATGCCAAGGTTCGTGTCAGCAAATCATTTATAATTTCCTTAGCTGCTCTAAACCCTTTTGCGGTGAATTTAATTTAAGCTCATGACTAGGGTAACACTAGTTAAACAGCGGCTCGAATGAGAAGAAAGCTCGCCTTTAACTTTTGCCTTTTGAAGCTATTTACACTGGACGCCTTTTATTATGCGTGCTATGTTTTATTCTCGCCACTAGTTCCAAACGCGTTTTCGGAAATCCTTCCGAGAGCGCGTGTTATTTATTGGCTTCTGTCTTCTTTTTGCTTGCAGCTGAACGAAATACACGCGTACGCGTATATCTCTTTACCACATGAAAATACTTCGAGCACCGTCTACAGAAGCCTTACTACAGACGCGCTCAAGGTTTCTTGTCCTTAACCAATTATTAACGCGGCACAAATGATGGAAGTGCCCGCGTTCCTGACAATTATTTACAAGCTATCTACGAAATTTCCAGACTGACGCTGCGTGTTCAGAGATCACGCCCACGCCTGCCTGATTCTAGGTTACTTCGAATAGCTCAGATAACAGACTAACGGAATGCCTTAGGAAATAATAAGAATACTACTAGGTCTTTTCCTACCCTCTTATTATCGCATATCAACCTTTTAACTACAGGAATTCCTCACAGAATTTTAGTTCTTAAACTAATTTAAATATGCTGACCTGGTTCTGAGAATGTAAGTTGACCGGCGACTCTAACCCCGTGAATTCCGCGACTACCCTGACTAACTTCCACGACGCTTGGGTAACAGGTGCTCTTCCGATGAATTCCTCAAGTGAAGTGCGCAGTGGAATGTTGACGCACACTCCTCAGGCAATCAATGCTAGAAGACTAGACCGCTAAACATCGGAGTGCTGTTGCAGTGTCAGGATGTTGGCAGCCATGTTGGAATTTCTGCGGTGCCAACTAGCACTCCAGCTAAAGGGATTATTTGCTCTTTGATGAGTTTGTAGCGAGAAAGTGGTAGCCACGGTGGGGGTAGAGGGAGGAAACCTCCTGTGATTCCTGACAGTACCCCCTCCCAACGGGGTTTCCTCCTGTCGGGGTTTAGCAGGGAATTTGGCATGGAATGCTTTAATTAGGCGAGGAGCATGGACATCAGTACTCTTTTCCCAGGAACGTTCATCAGGACCATAGCCTTTCCAATCAATGAGGTAGAAGAGTTTGTTGTGAATGAGTTTAGAATCTAGAATTCGTTTAACTTCGTACTCTGCCTCACCATTGAGAGTCAAAGGGTCTGGAGGGGAAAGTCTACGCAACCCCGGGTGAACTGGTTTTAGAAGAGATATATGAAAGACAGGATGAATTTTGGTAGTGCCTGGAAGGGAAAGTCGATAAGTGACTGGGTTAAGGACCTTGTCAATTGGATACAGGCCCATAAAACGAGGCTGAAATTTACGGGAACCCTTAAGTCTGAGGTCTTTAGTACATAACCAGACTAAATCCCCTATATGAAGCGCAGGTTGTTCTCTACGTTTTCGATCAGCAAAATGTTTGTAACGAGCTTTTGCAATTGACAAATTCTGGGTCACTGAGTGATGGATTTTAGATAACTGTTGGGCAACCTCTTGAACAGCAGGGATGTTCATATTATCAAAATTCGCATAGGAAATAGGATGTCTGCCAGAGTTTACATAGAAAGGGGAGAAACCTGTAGAAACGTTAAGGGCGTTATTATAGGCGTACTCTGCAGTCCATAAATGGTCAGGCCAGTCACCCTCCTCATCTAACAAATATAGTCTGAGATGTTGTTCTAGTTCTTGGTTAATGCGTTCCTTCTGACCATCAGTTTCTGGGTGAAAACTAGTGGAATAACGATGATCAATATTAAGACCTTTGATGTAAGCCTTCCAAAATTGTGAGAGAAACTGGGAACCCCTGTCTGAAATGAGTACCTTAGGAATCCCATGAAGGCGAATGATGTGTTGATTGAAAAGTTGGGACAGTTGTTTGGCCGTGGGTGCACCCTTGAAGGGAACGAAGTGTGCCATTTTACGAAAGGTGTCAACAACTACAAGAATGGTGTCATAGCCGTGGGATGAAGGTAGATCAATAATCAAATCTAGGGAAACCGTGTGCCAAGGGTATGGGGGATGGGCATGGGTTGTAAGAGGCCTTTTGGGGCCTGCCTATCAGATTTTCCCCGTGCACAAGGTTCACAGCTCAAAACATATTGACGAGCATCTAGGCACATGAATGGCCACCAAAAGCTTCGCTTGAGTAAATCTTCGGTTTTGAAGATCCCCTTGTGACCGGCCAGAGGGTTGTCATGACATTCCTGCATTGCTTTTAACTGAAGTTCCTTGGTGGGTAAATACAGAGTGGAACCTTGGTAGGGAAGGCCATTACGGATGAAACGTTGCGGATCTCCTGAGGCCCAAGTCTTCATCTCCAGGTCCGACATTGAATTTCGAACATGCTGCTCAAAGGGTTCCAATGAAATTACTGCGATGAATTTATCGTCGGGTATGATTTGTTGATTTTCAATGACTGGAGTTTGATTTTCTGTATTCAATCTAGAAAGAACATCAGCTTTCCCGATTTTAGAGTGTGGACGAAAGGTGATAACGAAGTAAAAATCCGCGAAGTACAGAGACCAACGTAACTGGCGTGGTGTGAGCGTACGAGCAGATCGCAAGAATTTTAGGTTACGATGGTCTGTGAACACCGTTACAGTGTGTTTAGCCTCATTAAGTAATGCCTCCAATCCTTGAAGGCATCCTTAATTGCCAGGAGTTCTTTTTCTGTAATTGTATAGTTGCATTCCGCAGGGTTGAGTTTGCGTGACCGATAAGCCACCGGATGCAATTGTCCCGTGTCTTTATGCCTCTGAGAGAGTATCCCTCCGATGGCTAAATCTGAAGCATCTGTTTCCAAATAGAAGGGCTCAGAGGGATCAGCATGGAGTAACACTGGAGCTGTGATGAAACTGTTTTTCATCAACCGGAAGGCCTGCTCAGCCTCTTCGGACCACTGGAACGGAACGCTTTCTTCAGGAGACGAGTCAGAGGTAATATCTTAGCAGAGAACCCATGAATGAATCGTCTGTAAAAATTAGAAAATCCGATAAAACTCTGAACTTCCTTGACACAGGTAGGAGATTTCCAGTCAGTAATTGCCTTCACCTTCTGAGCATCCATTTGAACTCCATTAGGCGATAATACAAAGCCCAGAAATTCCACTGTATCGGTGTTGAACAGGCATTTCTCCAACTTTACGTATAGAAAGTTCTCTCGTAGACGTTGTAAAACTGCTCTGACCTGGTCATGATGTTCTTCAGTCATGTTTGAATAAATTAGAATGTCATCGATGTAAACTATGCGTAAAAGAAACACAAGGGCACCCAAAGCAATAGGACAGGGACCTTGGGGAGTAACGTATTATAGGAGACACTGGTCCCTGAAAGCGAGGAATATTAACAAAAAACAATGAATATAGCCAAAATTGGTGCTATATTATAGCCTATGTCCAGCCGGACAAGGCAACTTTAATAAGAAACAATAGTTAGCAGTGATCAAAGGGATGTAAGCAAAAATGTTGGTGGGACACAAGCCTGTATCCTGTGGCTTACATATCAAGAGGACATAATATTTCAGAAAAACATACAGGCAATTGCAGTGATGTTTCTATGTCAGAGAATAATAGGTAGTGAAACATCTTAGTATAAAACTTGCCACCTTCACAACATTTCATACACATAGATTGTTAATGTGTAAGGTGAACCACATAGTCGACGACGTTTCGATCCTTAACGGGGGGTTTTTAGGATCATCATCAGGACTAATTAGTATGAATTGCCAATTTAGAAATGCCTGAATTAACACAATTAATACAAAAAACAACATAAACAATGAGGCAGGAGAAAAATGGGGAGAAAGAAAAAGGAAACATGGTGGTTAAGGGTTAATTTAAATTAAGTTAATTATACAACATAAGACAAAACTGTCAGAACACGGACCAATCTCTATATGGATACAGCATGACTGAATTGAAGCATTCAATTTCATGGACAATGGAAAAAGGAATAAGTGGTGGTGAACATGCTCTCAGGGTAATGCGCGCCGGAGGCAATTTAATAACGTGTGTGAAAGACGGTGAATTAAAAATACAGGTGCGGCAAGATGGTATCGGCGAGTGGAGCGGGGGTATTGTGAGTAAGACGGGAAGCGTTACCTCGGGTTGCGACGAGTTACAAAAATTGGTGATTCGTCTGGGTCCAATGACATGAACGAATTAGGGTTCCGAAAGATCGGCCTGCGGAGGAAATTCTAAATGTAAAAACCGAGGCGGGAATTGTGAAAAAGGTGGGGCGAATACAAAGCGGGAAAAATTTACCTCGAGTTGGAGGAGTTTAAAACAAGAATGGAATTCGTCTGGGTTCGATGACCTGAGCGAATTAGAGATTCCAAGCAATGAGCCTGCGGAGGAAATTCGAATTGTAAAAAATCGAAGTAGGAAAAGTGAGAGGGACCGTGTCTAAGGGGTGACAGGCTTACCTTGGGCAATGAAGGTACAATCGAGTCAACACGGTGATGCGGTATCTATCGAGGGAAAAGGGAAAATGAGAGAGGGTCTCACAATGTGACGGCGTGGTGAGTAGCCGGCATCGAGATCGTGGTTGACATCCCTCGATACAATGAAGGAGATGCGTTCAGTGGGGGTCTGCAGGACAGCGCGGTCGGACAATCCCGGATAGGCTGTGAAGAGGGAGTTCGTTTGCCGCTATCTTGTGAGTGCGGAGGATCAGGTGATCAATCACATGGTGGTCATGTGATCTAGGAAGTGAGGACAAGTGAAGGAGAGCTGGAGAATTTGGGCGCCATATTGGGTGAGTGCAAAAAGGCTGAATAACACCCATACCAAGAAGAAAGACCGACAGTGTAACAAAAGTAAAAGGTCAGGAAAAGGAAAATTGAGGGAGCAACCATATTGAGTAAAAGAACATAAATAATAATAAAACAGTTGTTTAAACATAGTAAGCGTGACTTTTTCAATAGTTCAGCTGGTGCGAAAGGTAAAGTCATAGTTCTTCAGATGAGCAGAGGCTCTGCGTTTGCTCCATGAGTTACGGACAGGTCCATAGGGAGGAGACTGTGAGATCATAGTAAGGATGTCCAATCCTCTAAGCGATTTAATCCTTTGTGTATGCTTTCCGTTTTCAAAATCCATTTTAATTCTTCTTTGTTCAGTAATTGGGATATATCCGCACCTCTTGGTGGAATTTTAACAACTGAAACGACTGTCCAACGACTGTCATCCTCAGTATGGCCAGTACTCTCAAAATGTTCTACCAACGGTGCATTAGGCGTTTTGCACCTCAGTCTGATTCTGTGTTGGCAGATTCTGATCCGGATTTTTTGTGTTGTTTGACCTATATAAATCAATCCGCAGGGGCATAAAATTGCATAAATGACATTACAGGTGTTACAGTTACTGAAGTGATTATGAGGTTTACGTATGGCGCCAAATACGAACTCTTTACAATCAGTAGTGAATTCACAAACAGAGCAATTGCTGCATTTGTTATGCCCAACAACAGCCGGTAAGGACCAATGGTCAAGGAGTGTGCCGGTGTTCTTGGTGTCAGGGAGTGCTGCTCTGATCAAATGGTCTTTAATATTTTTGCTTCTCTTAAAAGCAAAAAGAGGTCTCTCGATGTTCAATATTCCTGCATTCAACACACCCCAATGTTTGAGAATACTTTTGCGTAATTTATTGGAGGAAGGACAGAAAGTCGTGACGCAAACTATGCGGTTCTCCCTTTTCTTAGTTTTAGGTTCCAGAAGGACATCCCTTGGACAGTACCATGCTCTCTTCAAGGCACTGCGGATCAGCTTTTTTGGGTATCCTCTAGAAGTTAGTTTATTGCTTAGTGTTTTTGCCTCCCTGAAGTAGTCCTCTTTCAGGGTACAATTACGTCTAATACGTAAGTATTGTGAATAGGGAAGGGAGTCTCTTAAGGCCCTGGAGTGATTGCTATTGTACTTTAATAGAGTATTTCGCTCTGTGGGTTTCCTAAAGAGGCTGGTGATCAGGTGTCCATCATCATGTGTTATGTTCAAGTCCAAAAATGGGATAGATGTATTGTTGTGTGTGAGTGTGAATTTGAGACCTCCACAATTATTGTTGAGCCAGTGTAGAAAATTCTCAAGCATGGTTTCAGTGTCGTGCCAAATAAAAAAGATGTCATCTATATAGCGTTTCCAATGTGTCATTGCAGAGTGGAAGGGATTCTCTTGGACCATTATGTGATTCACCTCAAGGGCATTCATGTATAGAATGGCTAGATTCGGTGCAAAAACTGCTCCCATGGATGTACCCTTGGTCTGTTGGTAATAATGGCCGTCAAATAAAAAGAAGTTTCTGGTCAGGCAGATCTCTAGGAGTTGTAAAATGAAGACAGTTGGGACAGCGTGTGGTCTGATGCGGCTATCTAGAGTAGTCTCAATGATAAGTAATGCGTCTCGCTGGGGGATGTTTGTGTATAGTGATTCCACATCTAGGGTGCAGAGTATGTCGGTTGATGGATTGAAACTGTGATTTTCTACTAGGGTAATCATCTGCATACTGTCTCTAACGTAATAAGGAGTGGATGGGACAAACATTTTTATGAAGTAGTCCACATATAGACCCAGTGGCTCTAGGATAGACCCGCAGCCTGATACAATGGGCCGTCCGGGTGGATTTGAACTGTCCTTGTGGATCTTTGGTAGAGTATAAATGACTGGTATGCGTGGAGCCTTGGCATTAAGAAAATCGTATTCATGTTTGGATAGGAAGCCTTGTTCCAGACCTGATTTAGTTGTCTGCTGTATAATTTGTTTAAGTTCATTTGTAGGATTGGTAGGAAGTTTGCAATAGTGATCTGTATTGCCTAGTTGCCTCAGTATTTCGTTTCTATAGGTGGTGGTATCCTGTAGTACTATTCCACCGCCTTTGTCGGCAGGTTTGATGACCATCATGTTATTGGACTTGCGAGTTTTCAGTGCTGTTTTCTCTTCCAGTGCAATGTTGTAAGGAATGAACTGGCGTTCTGTCGCTAGTTGAGAGAGGTCATTTAGGACCAATTTCTCAAAGGAGGAAACCTCAGGTGGGACCATGCTTGCTGATGGAGAAAAAGTGGATGGAGGTCTAAGGGGGGTATTAGATGTTTTGGATTAGGATTAAGTAAGAAATAACTCTGTAGTCTAATCTTCCTGAAGAACCTGAGTACTTCAGTCTGCAGGTCGAGAAAGTTGGTCCTAGTTGTGGGTACAAATGAGAGGCCCTTGCTAAGTATGGACAGTTCACAGTCATTCAGTTGATACTTAGTAAGATTAAATATGGGGAGTAGAAGGTTGGTTTGTGTCTGGTTAGAGGAATTACTACTATATAGTTCTGAGGGACAATTTACCAACGGTAGTAATTGCGTCGGGTTTGTCGTTCTCCTGGAGGGTTTTGCCAGTGAGCACGTTTCAACCCACCTCTTCTTGGTGGTTCGTTGGGGCCGCGGCCTAAAAAAGAGGGCGCTGAGGATTGTGGATTGGGGAGTGCCCTGTTCGCACTGCTAGTCCCTTCACCGGGATCTGAGTTATCGGACGAATCAACTGAAGTGTCAGAAAATCCGACTAGGGTATTTCCTCTGTTAAATCTACCCCAAGGGCGATTATAACGTTGATTGTTGTAGGACCTGTTGGTATAATAATCCTTAGTCAGGTAAGGGTAAGTGCGTTCGGTGGAGTAGGATTTTATGTCTTTTTTAACTTTGATGGATTTTTTGTTCTGTTCTATTCTGTAGAATTCGTCCACTGTTTTCTGTATTTGTTCTAGCAGTTTCTTGCTATCTGATATAGTGTCACTGGTTGTAATTTGTCTTTCAATGTCTGTTATCTCATCCAGAGTTTTTTTGAGTTCTTCTGTCGCTGTGTCTATGCCTAGAACTAGCCAATGTCTCGAGCAGGTTGTACTAATATAGCTAAAGTTAGTGATGTATTTTGGGATATCTGTGAAAATACCAGGTACGTTTCTAACTTGGAGGCCGGTAGGAATAATTGGGTGAGTGCAAAAAGGCTGAATAACACCCATACCAAGAAGAAAGACCGACAGTGTAACAAAAGTAAAAGGTCAGGAAAAGGAAAATTGAGGGAGCAACAATATTGAGTAAAAGAACATAAATAATAATAAAACAGTTGTTTAACATAGTAAGCGTGACTTTTTCAATAGTTCAGCTGGTGCGAAAGGTAAAGTCATAGTTCTTCAGATGAGCAGAGGCTCTGCGTTTGCTCCATGAGTTACGGACAGGTCCATAGGGAGGAGACTGTGAGATCATAGTAAGGATGTCCAATCCTCTAAGCGATTTAATCCTTTGTGTATGCTTTCCGTTTTCAAAAACCATTTTAATTCTTCTCGGAGTGAGTTTGAGACACTTTGAGACCCATTGAGGAACTTCAGAAAGAATTTTAAGAAGTTTGGAGATCTTTGGAGCAACTCTGAAAAAAAGCTCTATAGAGGGACTGACTCAACCTGGCCAGCCAGGCCTCCTGACTTCAACCGTGAGCCGGCCAAGCCATCCAGGTTCGTCCCGCTAAAAGCTCCATAGATCCAACTTCCAGAGTTTGACCGGGACTAGAAGAAACTGAAGCCGAAGAACCCTCACCGGATCTGGCAACATGAGGAGCATCGAGAGACCCCGTGAGAAAAAGTTCCAGAAAAGTTTCTAAGTTCTCTTGTAGGAAAGGTGACCGGGAGCAACTGCGAACGCCAAGCCTCCTGCCTTCCATCGTGTGCTGGCCTGGATTTCTGGGTTGTATTGGATTTTCATTATGTGTTGTATCTTAATTATTTACTGAAATGGTGTTTTTAAATGCTTTACATACCTGTCTTTGAAGCCTGTCTGCTCGCAGCCACAGCACGTTCTTCCATGTGTTAGTGGCCTTCTTACCAGTGGCAGATCTACATTTGCCCCTACCAATAAGCCACTTTCCAACATTTTGTGCTCAGCGGTGTGGATGAGGACTTGGGTTTAAAAAGTACACCTTTCAATGTTTTAAGATTCTAAAAATCCTCCAAATTGCCTTAGAACAAAACTTTTGAGTTTGATTTTGGGAATTTGAACTAAACAGTTTTTAATCCATGGTTTTGATTTTTTCCAAATTGTCTGTTGTGCCTGGTTTAGTGACCCAAAACTAGGGAACCATGGAGCATGACCTGGCTAAACTGTCCCAGTTTAAGATAGCGGATCTTAGGGCACAGTGTAGGCTTAGGGGGCTGCCTGCTGCCAAGAAGATGAGGAAATCACAGAAAGGTGTCAAGGGAGGTTTATTTAAATATTCGCGATAAACCTGAGACCACTTATTCTGAGGTTTTTGAGCATTGATTCTGCTTAGTTTTGCTAGTTCAAAAAGACATTCATAAATCAATTGGACATGTCTTTTAAAAGGAAACACCACATTAGTAAATCACACGATTGCAACACATTTGTATGCCTGATTTAGAACCAAGAATCTGCTTGCTGTATTCAAGGCTAAATTTGATGTCTGGGCAGCGATCATTCAACCATGTGTGGAATTCTTGTAGGATGTCGGCGGGCCCCTCCCACAGGCACCAAACGTCATCGATATACCTGTACCAAACCAAACCAAGTCCGAGTCCTGGAGAGAATCCGAAACGCGTTGGCTGTTGAGTGTGGGGGACGGTAGAACAGGGTGTCCAACGAAGGGACTGAATAGAAATTAATTTCAGAATGGCAGACATAATGTATCGATGTTTGTCTTGTAATCATTGGTTTGTTGTATATATTTTTGTCACAAATAACGTTTGGTGTTATGTATGTGTTGTATATATTGACTCACAAAAGAAATGATTCTAAATCACGCATACAAATGTGTTACAATTGTGTGATTTACTAATGTGGTGTTTCCTTTTAAAAGACATGTCCAATTGATTTATGAATGTCTTTTTGAATTATCAAAACTAAGCAGAATAAATGCTCAAAAACCTCAGAATTAGTGGTCTCATGTTTATCGCGAATATTTAAAATTAACCTCCCTTGACACCTTTCTGTGATTTCAATATTTGGGTGGTCCATTCTGGGGAGTACAGGACGCAAGCCTTCCTTGTTTTCACTAAGAAGATAAGGAAGGCAGGGTTGCTTGAGTCCCTACAGGACTGGGCTGGGGCAGCTGAGGAGAACCTAGCGGGGTGGGAGGATGTTCCCCTCAACCTCACCCATGAGGGGGATGAGGATGAGACCTCTTCCATTGTGACTAGTGTTAGCCAAGTGAATCAAGGTGGTGGTGGGAGTGGGGAAGGGTCCCTTACGCAGGCACCACTACCATCTCTTGCAGAGAGACAGCTTCAGGCTCAATTAAAGTTTATTGCATTGGAGAAGGAGAAATTGGAATTGGCTAGGAGAAAATGGGAGAGGGAAGAGGAGAAGAGGAATGGTGGCAGCAAAAGTGAAGAAGATGTTGAGATGTCCAGGGGTGGTAGATTTGAACCTAAACTTCCCAAGGGCATAGTGCCCAAGTACACAGAGGGGGAGGACATTGATAGGTGGCTAGCAGCTTTTGAAAGGGCCCTTAAAATGAGTAGGGTCCATTCTAGGTATTGGGGTGCACTCCTGTGGGAGTTGATTCCAGTAGCTGGGAGAGATAGGCTCCTGACCCTGAAGGGAGAGGATGCAGAATCATACCAGCAGATGAAGGCATGCTTAGTCAAGAGATTTGGTCTGACTCCAGTACAGTACAGGGTGAAGTTTAGAGGCACCCAGAAATTGAGTTCAAAGTCTTGGGTAGACTTTGTGGACATTTCAGTAAAGGCACTGGAAGGCTGGATTGTTGGTAACAAAGTTGACACATATGAGGGATTGTATATATATTTTGACACATTGTGCAGAAGAGAAGTTACGCCAGTATCTAGTGGACTCTAAGCTGACAGACCCCAGAGAGTTGGAGGAATCAGCTGGTGAGCGGGTGAGAACCCGGGTTTCCATTCAGCACCAGTGGGGTGACCAGAAGAAAGGACAGGTCCTTTCCCAAGGGAAAGCCCAGGGAAATGAAGGTCAAAAACCTAAGGAGTCCTCCAAAGACCCTCAAAAACCTGCACAAGGAGGGGGGGCCAGAGCCAACCCAAATTCAAAGGGAGGGGGGTTTCAGGGAAAGCCTGGTAGGTTCTTTGATCCCTCAAAGGTGGGTAAGTGCTTTGACTGTAACCAGCCGGGGCACAAGCAGGGAGATGCTGTCTGTGACAAGAAGCTCCCCCCTAAGGGGCGATCCACAGGGATTGCCAGTGTCAGTGTAGGGGTGGAGAATGGTGCCCTAGAGAGGGGTAGTCAGGTGGTGGGAGCAACCTTAGTGTCCCTGGGTAGGGTGAATATTGCAACCCTTGCTGCCTTACCTTCAAACATGGACAAGTACAGGCAGAGGCCTAAAGTGAATGGGACTGAGGTTGAGGCTATCAGAGACACCTGGGCTAGTGTAACTATGGTC
The DNA here is from genome assembly GCF_964204655.1 of Triturus cristatus. Lineage (NCBI taxonomy): Eukaryota > Metazoa > Chordata > Amphibia > Caudata > Salamandridae > Triturus > Triturus cristatus. The sequence goes on from NC_140583.1 coordinate 700,375, forward strand.
CTGGATGAGCTGGTGCCTCCAGAGAGGTTGTTACCTGGTGAGTTTCACCAGGTGACTTATGCAGACAGCACTATCAAACTCCATCCTGTGGCTGTGGCGGATTTGGAATGGGGAGGTGTGACAGGCCCTATGAAGGTAGCTGTGTCAAAGTTGCTCCCAGTCCAGTGTTTACTTGGTAATGATCTTGAAGCCTCTGTGTGGTCAGAGGTGGAGAGAGGACTCCATATGAAAATATTGGAGCTCCCTGAGTGGGTATGTGCTGTGACTAGGTCACAGACTAGCCAGAAGGGAGGGGCTGGACACTTGGACCCTGGAACAAAGGGTCAAGCAGCCAAGGACAAGGCTACTGGGCCTGGTGAGCCAGCCCAGGGAACTCTAGAGGTGCTGAAAAAATCTAACTCTGATGGGGAGGATCTGGCCTCTGAGGGAGGGACTCCATCCCTGCCAGAGTTGTCAGATTTGGCAGAACTGACAGGAGCAAGTGGACCCTCCAGAGGGGAGTTCAGTAAGGAACGGCGTGACTGTCTCACCCCTGAGAGCTTGAGGTGGATTGCTTCTAAGCAAGAGGAGGGGGATGACACTCTACTGGGAAGATGGACTGCTTTATACTGAGGCCAGAAACCTCAAGGAGGGGGCCACCAGGAGGTTGGTGGTGCCCCAAAAGTACAGAGAGTTCATCCTGACTTAGGGTCATGATATCCCCTTAGCAGGACATTTGGGAGAGACAAAGACATGGAACCGATTGGTGAACCATTTCTACTGGCCCCATATGTCTGAAAAGGTAAAGGAGTATTGCAGCTTCTGTGCCACCTGTCAGGCCAGTGGCAAGGCAGGGAGCAAGACAAAGGCTCCCCTAAGACCACTGCCAGTGGTTGGGGTTACTTTTGAAAGGGTGGGAATGGACATTGTTGGTTCCCTGGACCCACCTACTGCATCAGGGAATAGGTATATCTTAGTGGAATTGGACCATGCCACTAGATACACTGAGGCCATACCTCTTAGAACCATTGATGCTCCTGCGGTGGCTAGAGCACTGCTTGATGTCTTCACCAGAGTGGGTTTTCCAAAAGAGGTGGTGTCAGATAGGGTCATGAACTTCCTGTCCAGCTATCTGACTGCTATGTGGGATGAGTGTGGTGTCAACTACAAGTTCACCACCCCCTATCACCCACAAGCAAATGGTCTTGTTGAGAGATTCAACAAAACCCTGAAGGGCATGATCAACGGGTTGTCAGAGAAACTCAGGAGGAGATGGGATGTTCTCCTCCCATGCTTACTGTTTGCCTACATGGAGGGGCCACAGAAAGGGGTTGGTTTCAGTCCCTTTGAGTTGTTGTTTGGACACCCTGTGAGTGGGCCATTGAGCCTGCTAATAGAGTCTTTAGAGAAGCCTCTTAAAGAAGCTAAGGACAATGTGCTTGACTGTGTGCTAGGCCTGAGATCTAGAATGGCAGAGTACATGTACAAGGCAAACAGGAAACTGGAGGCCAGCCAGGAGCTCATAAAGTACTAGTATGATCAAAAGGCTAATATGCCTGAGAATACTCCAGGACATTTGGTGTGGGTGTTGGAGCCCGTGGCTCCCAGGACCCTCCATGACAAGTGGAGTGGGCCCTATCCGATCTTAGAAAAGAAGGGTGAGGTTACCTATTTGGTTGACCTTGGCGCCCTCAGGAACTCTCAAAGGGTCCTGCATGTTAATAGATTGAAACCCCACCATGACAGGTCAGACATGACCATGTTACTGGTCACTGATGAGGGTGTGAAGGAGGAAACTGAGCCTGTGCCTGACCTCCTCTCCACTAATGTGCAAGATGGGTCAGTGGAGGGAATTGTACTCTCTCCCAAATTGACAGACCAGCAGGACAGAGACTGTAAGCAAGTGCTGGAGTAATTTGCTGGCCTGTTCTCTTTGACCCCATGCATCACTGAGTGGTGTGTGCACCACATTGACACTGGTGACAGCCTACCTGTCAAAAATAATCTGTACAGGTTGTCTGACCATGTCAGAGCCAGCATTAAAGCGGAGGTTGCTAAGATGCTGGAATTGGGGGTAATTGAACCATCTGAGAGTCCATGGGCCAGTCCAGTGGTGCTGGTACCTAAACCTAAACCTCAGGTGTCAGGAATCACTGGAGGTTTCCTCCCTCTACCCCCACCGTGGCTACCACTTTCTCGCTACAAACTCATCAAAGAGCAAATAATCCCTTTAGCTGGAGTGCTAGTTGGCACCGCAGAAATTCCAACATGGCTGCCAACATCCTGACACTGCAACAGCACTCCGATGTTTAGCGGTCTAGTCTTCTAGCATTGATTGCCTGAGGAGTGTGCGTCAACATTCCACTGCGCACTTCGCTTGAGGAATTCATCGGAAGAGCACCTGTTACCCAAGCGTCGTGGAAGTTAGTCAGGGTAGTCGCGGAATTCACGGGGTTGGAGTCGCCGGTCAACTTACATTCTCAGAACCAGGTCAGCATATTTAAATTAGTTTAAGAACTAAAATTCTGTGAGGAATTCCTGTAGGTATAAGGTTAACATGCGATAATAGGAGGGTAGGAAAAGACCTAGTAGCATTCTTATTATTTCCTAAGGCATTCCGTTAGTCTGTTATCTGAGCTATTCGAAGTAACCTAGAACCAGGCAGGCGTGGGCGTGATCTCTGAACACGCAGCGTCAGTCTGGAAATTTCGTAGATAGCTTGTAAATAATTGTCAGGAACGCGGGCACTTCCATCATTTGTGCCGCGTTAATAATTGGTTAAGGACAAGGAACCTTGAGCGCGTCTGTAGTAAGGCTTCTGTAGACGGTGCTCGAAGTATTTTCATGTGGTAAAGAGATATACGCGTGTATTTCGTTCAGCTGCAAGCAAAAAGAAGACAGAAGCCAATAAATAATACGCGCTCTCGGAAGGATTTCCGAAAACGCGTTTGGAACTAATGGCGAGATTAAAACATAGCACGCATAATAAAAGGCGTCCAAGTGTAAATAGCTTCAAAAGGCAAAAGTTAAAGGCGAGCTTTCTTCTCATTCGAGCCGCTGTTTAACTAGTGTTACCCTAGTCATGAGCTTAAATTAAATTCACCGCAAAAGGGTTTAGAGCAGCTAAGGAAATTATAAATGATTTGCTGACACGAACCTTGGCATGTAGCACCCCCTGCTGCCCTTAAACAAAATTAAAACTAGTGGGAAATTTTCAGATTTATTGAAGTGATACCACATGCTGGTAATTCTGAGTCTGCTAATTAAAAGAAGGAACAGGATAAATAAGTCAGCTATAACAATACAAGGCTTCGCTTTCAGTTCGTCACTGTGAGTAAACCAGTAAGAAGGGAATTATAGAACCACACACATTACTAGACAATAAAGAGTTCATACTCACCAATTTATTCTTACCTCATGACAGTGCAGAATTCAGGAGCTGAAGAAACCTGAAAGAGGCAAGCAAAAGAACTGAGTGAAGACTTCTCTAATAAAAGCCAACACACTTATGAGAAGTAAGAAGAGGGGCAAGCCCAAAAATCCTTCCTGGTAAAATAAGTAATCCATTGCCTGAAAATAAAAGTAAGTTAAGGTACACAATTGTTATTGATTAATGTAAATGTTATAGCCTAGACGGAGAGTAAGAAGAAGACGAAGCTGTTCTGGCGGAGTTTTGGAGCTGTCTCTTCTTTGTCCCAACCCCTTTTCCCCCCTTAGGACTTACCTGCGATGGAATCCTAAATACCTAGCAGGGAAAGTTCTGAGAGGGGCATTGGCACCTAGCGTCATTCTGCTCCTGTGCGGTTACTCACTAATTGGAGGTACCGACCTGACAGAGTGAAGTGCCCACGTTGTCATAAGCACCCGAGCAGATTGGCGGAAGGATTAGATCTAAAAAAATTAGGGGAGATTCCGAGCAATATACAAAGAGACTTGGAGGCAGTCAGAGAGGAAAATAAAATATTAAGACAAGAGATCATAACCTTTAAAACAGGAGCCTCAGTTCAAGGTACTAGTCAAGGTACCACACCCTTCGGAGCCCAGAATCTCAACCCTAGTACTTCGACCCTTGCCCCCACTCAAGTCATCCACTCCTTATCCCCTGTAATTCTTCTTTGTTCAGTAATTGGGATATATCCGCACCTCTTGGTGGAATTTTAACAACTGAAACGACTGTCCAACGAATGTCATCCTCAGTATGGCCAGTACTCTCAAAATGTTCTACCAACGGTGCATTAGGCGTTTTGCACCTCAGTCTGCTTCTGTGTTGGCAGATTCTGATCCGGATTTTTTGTGTTGTTTGACCTATGTAAATCAATCCGCAGGGGCATAAAATTGCATAAATGACATTACAGGTGTTACAGTTACTGAAGTGATTATGAGGTTTACGTATGGTGCCAAATACGAACTCTTTACAATCAGTAGTGAATTCACAAACAGAGCAATTGCCGCATTTGTTATGCCCAACAACAGCCGGTAAGGACCAATGGTCAAGGAGTGTGCCGTTGTTCTTGGTGTCAGGGAGTGCTGCTCTGATCAAATGGTCTTTAATATTTTTGCTTCTCTTAAAAGCAAAAAGAGGTCTCTCGATGTTCAATATTCCTGCATTCAACACACCCCAATGTTTGAGAATACTTTTGCGTAATTTATTGGAGGAAGGACAGAAAGTCGTGACGCAAACTATGCGGTTCTCCCTTTTCTTAGTTTTAGGTTCCAGAAGGACATCCCTTGGACAGTCCCATGCTCTCTTCAAGGCACTGCGGATCAGCTTTTTTGGGTATCCTCTAGAAGTTAGTTTATTGCTTAGTGTTTTTGCCTCCCTGAAGTAGTCCTCTTTCAGGGTACAATTACGTCTAATACGTAAGTATTGTGAATAGGGAAGGGAGTCTCTTAAGGCCCTGGGGTGATTGCTATTGTACTTTAATAGAGTATTTCGCTCTGTGGGTTTCCTAAAGAGGCTGGTGATCAGGTGTCCATCATCATGTGTTATGTTCAAGTCCAAAAATGGGATAGATGTATTGTTGTGTGTGAGTGTGAATTTGAGACCTCCACAATTATTGTTGAGCCAGTGTAGAAAATTCTCAAGCATGGTTTCAGTGTCGTGCCAAATAAAAAAGATGTCATCTATATAGCGTTTCCAATGTGTCATTGCAGAGTGGAAGGGATTCTCTTGGACCATTATGTGATTCACCTCAAGGGCATTCATGTATAGAATGGCCAGATTCAGTGCAAAAACTGCTCCCATGGATGTACCCTTGGTCTGTTGGTAATAATGGCCGTCAAATAAAAAGAAGTTTCTGGTCAGGCAGATCTCTAGGAGTTGTAAAATGAAGACAGTTGGGACAGCGTGTGGTCTGATGCGGCTATCTAGAGTAGTCTCAATGATAAGTAATGCGTCTCGCTGGGGGATGTTTGTGTATAGTGATTCCACATCTAGGGTGTAGAGTATGTCGGTTGATGGATTGAAACTGTGATTTTCTACTAGGGTAATCATCTGCATACTGTCTCTAACGTAATAAGGAGTGGATGGGACAAAATTTTTTATGAAGTAGTCCACATATAGACCCAGTGGCTCTAGGATAGACCCGCAGCCTGATACAATGGGCCGTCCGGGTGGATTCGAACTGTCCTTGTGGATCTTTGGTAGAGTATAAATGACTGGTATGCGTGGAGCCTTGGCATTAAGAAAATCGTATTCATGTTTGGATAGGAAGCCTTGTTCCAGACCTGATTTAGTTGTCTGCTGTATAATTTGTTTAAGTTCATTTGTAGGATTGGTAGGAAGTTTGCAATAGTGATCTGTATTGCCTAGTTGCCTCAGTATTTCGTTTCTATAGGTGGTGGTATCCTGTAGTACTATTCCACCGCCTTTGTCGGCAGGTTTGATGACCATCATGTTATTGGACTTGAGAGTTTGCAGTGCTGTTTTCTCTTCCAGTGCAATGTTGTAAGGAATGAACTGGCGTTCTGTCGCTAGTTGAGAGAGGTCATTTAGGACCAATTTCTCAAAGGAGGAAACCTCAGGTGGGACCATGCTTGCTGATGGAGAAAAAGTGGATGGAGGTCTAAGGGGGGTATTAGATGTTTTGGATTAGGATTAAGTAAGAAATAACTCTGTAGTCTAATCTTCCTGAAGAACCTGAGTACTTCAGTCTGCAGGTCGAGAAAGTTGGTCCTAGTTGTGGGTACAAATGAGAGGCCCTTGCTAAGTATGGACAGTTCACAGTCATTCAGTTGATACTTAGTAAGATTAAATATGGGGAGTAGAAGGTTGGTTTGTGTCTGGTTAGAGGAATTACTACTATATAGTTCTGAGGGACAATTTACCAACGGTAGTAATTGCGTCGGGTTTGTCGTTCTCCTGGAGGGTTTTGCCAGTGAGCATGTTTCAACCCACCTCTTCTTGGTGGTTCGTTGGGGCCGCGGCCTAAAAAAGAGGGCGCTGAGGATTGTGGATTGGGGAGTGCCCTGTTCGCACTGCTAGTCCCTTCACCGGGATCTGAGTTATCGGACGAATCAACTGAAGTGTCAGAAAATCCGACTAGGGTATTTCCTCTGTTAAATCTACCCCAAGGGCGATTATAACGTTGATTGTTGTAGGACCTGTTGGTATAATAATCCTTAGTCAGGTAAGGGTAAGTGCGTTCGGTGGAGTAGGATTTTATGTCTTTTTTAACTTTGATGGATTTTTTGTTCTGTTCTATTCTGTAGAATTCGTCCACTGTTTTCTGTATTTGTTCTAGCAGTTTCTTGCTATCTGAAATAGTGTCACTGGTTGTAATTTGTCTTTCAATGTCTGTTATCTCATCCAGAGTTTTTTTGAGTTCTTCTGTCGCTGTGTCTATGCCTAGAACTAGCCAATGTCTCGAGCAGGTTGTACTAATATAGCTAAAGTTAGTGATGTATTTTGGGATATCTGTGAAAATACCAGGTACGTTTCTAACTTGGAGGCCGGTAGGAATAATATTCGCTTTTAAGTACTCTGTAAGCATCCGTATCATGAGTTGTAACCTGACAGACTTTTTCTTGGTTTTTTCCAGTTGTTCAGACAAAGTGGAACTGATTTCTTGGGGAACATTAGTGGAGTCAGTAAAGAGGGAAGGGCCTTCTAGAATTCTCTTAATGTATTCATCTGTGTAGAGAGGTGCGTGATCTGACATGACAAGGAAAGGGGAGAGAGTGGGGGGAATCTAGATATGGTAGTCAGAAGGAGAGGAAAGTGACCCACTTTCAAAAGGAAGGGAGAATAAGAGCGTGAGCCCTTGCAATCCAGCGATTGCGCTTAATCAGTAAAAGAAACACAAGGGCACCCAAAGCAATAGGACAGGGACCTTGGGGAGTAACGTATTATAGGAGACACTGGTCCCTGAAAGCGAGGAATATTAACAAAAAACAATGAATATAGCCAAAATTGGTGCTATATTATAGCCTATGTCCATCCGGACAAGGCAACTTTAATAAGAAACAATAGTTAGCAGTGATCAAAGGGATGTAAGCAAAAATGTTGGTGGGACACAAGCCTGTATCCTGTGGCTTACATATCAAGAGGACATAATGTTTCAGAAAAACATACAGGCAATTGCAGTGATTTTTCTATGTCAGAGAATAATAGGTAGTGAAACATCTTAGTATAAAACTTGCCACCTTCACAACATTTCATACACATAGATTGTTAATGTGTAAGGTGAACCACAAATGAGAGGCGCTTGCTAAGTATGGACAGTTCACAGTCATTCAGTTGATACTTAGTAAGATTAAATATGGGGAGTAGAAGGTTGGTTTGTGTCTGGTTAGAGGAATTACTACTATATAGTTCTGAGGGACAATTTACCAACGGTAGTAATTGCGTCGGGTTTGTCGTTCTCCTGGAGGGTTTTGCCAGTGAGCACGTTTCAACCCACCTCTTTTCCCTCGATAGATACCGCATCAAAGTGTTGACTCGATTGTACCTTCATTGCCCAAGGTAAGCCTGTCACCCCTTAGACACGGTCCCTCTCACTTTTCCTACTTCGATTTTTTACAATTCGAATTTCCTCCGCAAGCTCATTGCTTGGAATCTCTAATTCGCTCAGGTCATCGAACCCAGACGAATTCCATTCTTGTTTTAAACTCCTCCAACTCGAGGTAAATTTTTCCCGCTTTGTATTCGCCCCACCTTTTTCACCATTCCCGCCTCGGTTTTTACATTTAGAATTTCCTCCGCAGGCCGATCTTTCGGAACCCTAATTCGTTCATGTCATTGGACCCAGACGAATCACCAATTTTTGTAACTCGTCGCAACCCGAGGTAACGCTTCCCGTCTTACTCACAATACCCCCGCTCCACTCGCCGATACCATCTTGCCGCACCTGTATTTTTAATTCACCGTCTTTCACACACGTTATTAAATTGCCTCCGGCGCGCATTACCCTGAGAGCATGTTCACCACCACTTATTCCTTTTTCCATTGTCCATGAAATTGAATGCTACAATTCAGTCATGCTGTATCCATATAGAGATTGGTCCGTGTTCTGACAGTTTTGTCTTATGTTGTATAATTAACTTAATTTAAATTAACCCTTAACCACCATGTTTCCTTTTTCTTTCTCCCCATTTTTCTCCTGCCTCATTGTTTATGTTGTTTTTTGTATTAATTGTGTTAATTCAGGCATTTCTAAATTGGCAATTCATCCTAATTAGTCCTGATGATGATCCTAAAAACCCCCCGTTAAGGATCGAAACGTCGTCGACTATGTGGTTCACCTTACACATTAACAATCTATGTGTATGAAATGTTGTGAAGGTGGCAAGTTTTATACTAAGATGTTTCACTACCTATTATTCTCTGACATAGAAACATCACTGCAATTGCCTGTATGTTTTTCTGAAATATAAAGTCCTCTTGATATGTAAGCCACAGGATACAGGCTTGTGTCCCACCAACATTTTTGCTTACATCCCTTTGATCACTGCTAACTATTGTTTCTTATTAAAGTTGCCTTGTCCGGCTGGACATAGGCTATAATATAGCACCAATTTTGGCTATATTCATTGGAGCTCATTTATGAGCCCCTGCGTCACTTTTGCGCCGCCGGTGCGTCACTTTTTGTGACGCACCAGTGGCGTAAAACATGTGCCATGTTGCGCCATATTTACAAAGTGACGCATCTAGGTAGATGCGTCACTTTGTAAACCCCTGCGCCACATTATACCTGCGCCAGGTATAATGTATGCAAGGGGGGCGTTTTGACGCAACAAAGGGTCGTAGAAGTGACGCAGTGAAATCTACGAGATTTCACTGCGCCACTTCTAGGGTGCAAATGCGTCAATTTCTTGCGCCTGCCTCAAGGCAGGCGTAAGACTGACGCAGGCCCTTTCACATGGGGCTTGCCCCATGTGAAAGGACACATTGCTGGAGTTGCGTCACTTTTGTGACACACTCCAGCGATGCGTCACTTTTGCGCCTACAGATACGTCAGAAATACTGACGTATCTGTGACTCCTTGCGACATGATGCGTCATACTGTAAATATGACGCATCACTGGAGTCGCAGGGAGGGCGCAGTGAAAAGTGGCGCATCACTGTTTTCACGCAGTGATGCGTCACTTTTCATAAATGAGGCCCATTGTTTTTTGTTAATATTCCTCGCTTTCAGGGACCAGTGTCTCCTATAATACGTTACTCCCCAAGGTCCCTGTCCTACTGCTTTGGGTGCCCTTGTGTTTCTTTTACTGATTAAGCGCAATCGCTGGATTGCAAGGGCTCACGCTCTTATTCCCCCTTCCTTTTGAAAGTGGGTCACTTTCCTCTCCTTCTGACTACCATATCTAGATTCCCCCCACTCTCTCCCCTTTCCTTGTCATGTCAGATCACGCACCTCTCTACACAGATGAATACATTAAGAGAATTCTAGAAGGCCCTTCCCTCTTTACTGACTCCACTAATGTTCCCCAAGAAATCAGTTCCACTTTGTCTGAACAACTGGAAAAAACCAAGAAAAAGTCTGTCAGGTTACAACTCATGATACGGATGCTTACAGAGTACTTAAAAGCGAATATTATTCCTACCGGCCTCCAAGTTAGAAACGTACCTGGTATTTTCACAGATATCCCAAAATACATCACTAACTTTAGCTATATTAGTACAACCTGCTCAAAACATTGGCTAGTTCTAGGCATAGACACAGCGACAGAAGAACTCAAAAAAACTCTGGATGAGATAACAGACATTGAAAGACAAATTACAACCAGTGACACTATTTCAGATAGCTAGAAACTGCTAGAACAAATACAGAAAACAGTGGACGAATTCTACAGAATAGAACAGAACAAAAAATCCATCAAAGTTAAAAAAGACATAAAATCCTACTCCACCGAACGCACTTACCCTTACCTGACTAAGGATTATTATACCAACAGGTCCTACAACAATCAACGTTATAATCGCCCTTGGGGTAGATTTAACAGAGGAAATACCCTAGTCGGATTTTCTGACACTTCAGTTGATTCGTCCGATAACTCAGATCCCGGTGAAGGGACTAGCAGTGCGAACAGGGCACTCCCCAATCCACAATCCTCAGCGCCCTCTTTTTTAGGCCGCGGCCCCAACGAACCACCAAGAAGAGGTGGGTTGAAACGTGCTCACTGGCAAAACCCTCCAGGAGAACGACAAACCCGACGCAATTACTACCGTTGGTAAATTGTCCCTCAGAACTATATAGTAGTAATTCCTCTAACCAGACACAAACCAACCTTCTACTCCCCATATTTAATCTTACTAAGTATCAACTGAATGACTGTGAACTGTCCATACTTAGCAAGGGCCTCTCATTTGTACCCACAACTAGGACCAACTTTCTCGACCTGCAGACTGAAGTACTCAGGTTCTTCAGGAAGATTAGACTACAGAGTTATTTCTTACTTAATCCTAATCCAAAACATCTAATACCCCCCTTAGACCTCCATCCACTTTTTCTCCATCAGCAAGCATGGTCCCACCTGAGGTTTCCTCCTTTGAGAAATTGGTCCTAAATGACCTCTCTCAACTAGCAACAGAACGCCAGTTCATTCCTTACAACATTGCACTGGAAGAGAAAACAGCACTGCAAACTCTCAAGTCCAATAACATGATGGTCATAACATGATGGTCATCAAACCTGCCGACAAAGGCGGTGGAATAGTACTACAGGATACCACCACCTATAGAAACGAAATACTGAGGCAACTAGGCAATACAGATCACTATTGCAAACTTCCTACCAATCCTACAAATGAACTTAAACAAATTATACAGCAGACAACTAAATCAGGTCTGGAACAAGGCTTCCTATCCAAACATGAATACGATTTTCTTAATGCCAAGGCTCCACGCATACCAGTCATTTATACTCTACCAAAGATCCACAAGGACAGTTCAAATCCACCCGGACGGCCCATTGTATCAGGCTGCGGGTCTATCCTAGAGCCACTGGGTCTATATGTGGACTACTTCATGAAAAATTTTGTCCCATCCACTCCTTATTACGTTAGAGACAGTATGCAGATGATTACCCTAGTAGAAAATCACAGTTTCAATCCATCAACCGACATACTCTGCACCCTAGATGTGGAATCACTATACACAAACATCCCCCAGCGAGACGCATTACTTATCATTGAGACTACTCTAGATAGCCGCATCAGACCACACGCTGTCCCAACTGTCTTCATTTTACAACTCCTAGAGATCTGCCTGACCAGAAACTTCTTTTTATTTGACGGCCATTATTACCAACAGACCAAGGGTACATCCATGGGAGCAGTTTTTGCACCGAATCTAGCCATTCTATACATGAATGCCCTTGAGGTGAATCACATAATGGTCCAAGAGAATCCCTTCCACTCTGCAATGACACATTGGAAACGCTATATAGATGACATCTTTTTTATTTGGCACGACACTGAAACCATGCTTGAGAATTTTCTACACTGGCTCAACAATAATTGTGGAGGTCTCAAATTCACACTCACACACAACAATACATCTATCCCATTTTTGGACTTGAACATAACACATGATGATGGACACCTGATCACCAGCCTCTTTAGGAAACCCACAGAGCGAAATACTCTATTAAAGTACAATAGCAATCACCCCAGGGCCTTAAGAGACTCCCTTCCCTATTCACAATACTTACGTATTAGACGTAATTGTACCCTGAAAGAGGACTACTTCAGGGAGGCAAAAACACTAAGCAATAAACTAACTTCTAGAGGATACCCAAAAAAGCTGATCCGCAGTGCCTTGATGAGAGCATGGTACTGTCCAAGGGATGTCCTTCTGGAACCTAAAACTAAGAAAAGGGAGAACCGCATAGTTTGCGTCACGACTTTCTGTCCTTCCTCCAATAAATTACGCAAAAGTATTCTCAAACATTGGGGTGTGTTGAATGCAGGAATATTGAACATCGAGAGACCTCTTTTTGCTTTTAAGAGAAGCAAAAATATTAAAGACCATTTGATCAGAGCAGCACTCCCTGACACCAAGAACACCGGCACACTCCTTGACCATTGGTCCTTACCGGCTGTTGTTGGGCATAACAAATGCAGCAATTGCTCTGTTTGTGAATTCACTACTGATTGTAAAGAGTTCGTATTTGGCACCATACGTAAACCTCATAATCACTTCAGTAACTGTAACACCTGTAATGTCATTTATGCAATTTTATGCCCCTGCGGATTGATTTACATAGGTCAAACAACACAAAAAATCCAGATCAGAATCTGCCAACACAGAAGCAGACTGAGGTGCAAAACGCCTAATGCACCGTTGGTAGAACATTTTGAGAGTACTGGCCATACTGAGGATGACATTCGTTGGACAGTCGTTTCAGTTGTTAAAATTCCACCAAGAGGTGCGGATATATCCCAATTACTGAACAAAGAAGAATTAAAATGGATTTTGAAAACGGAAAGCATACACAAAGGATTAAATCGCTTAGAGGATTGGACATCCTTACTATGATCTCACAGTCTCCTCCCTATGGACCTGTCCGTAACTCATGGAGCAAACGCAGAGCCTCTGCTCATCTGAAGAACTATGACTTTACCTTTCGCACCAGCTGAACTATTGAAAAAGTCACGCTTACTATGTTAAACAACTGTTTTATTATTATTTATGTTCTTTTACTCAATATGGTTGCTCCCTCAATTTTCCTTTTCCTGACCTTTTACTTTTGTTACACTGTCGGTCTTTCTTCTTGGTATGGGTGTTATTCAGCCTTTTTGCTCTCACCCAATATGGCGCCCAAATTCTCCAGCTCTCCTTCACTTGTCCTCACTTCCTAGATCACATGACCACCATGTGATTGATCACCTGATCCTCCGCACTCACAAGATAGCGGCAAACGAACTCCCTCTTCACAGCCTATCCGGGATTGTCCGACCGCGCTGTCCTGCAGACCCCCACTGAACGCATCTCCTTCATTGTATCGAGGTATGTCAACCACGATCTCGATGCCGGCTACTCACCACGCCGTCACATTGTGAGACCCTCTCTCATTTTCCCTTTTCCCTCGATAGATACCGCATCACCGTGTTGACTCGATTGTACCTTCATTGCCCAAGGTAAGCCTGTCACCCCTTAGACACGGTCCCTCTCACTTTTCCTACTTCGATTTTTTACAATTCGAATTTCCTCCGCAGGCTCATTGCTTGGAATCTCTAATTCGCTCAGGTCATCGAACCCAGACGAATTCCATTCTTGTTTTAAACTCCTCCAACTCGAGGTAAATTTTTCCCGCTTTGTATTCGCCCCACCTTTTTCACAATTCCCGCCTCGGTTTTTACATTTAGAATTTCCTCCGCAGGCCGATCTTTCGGAACCCTAATTCGTTCATGTCATTGGACCCAGACGAATCACCAATTTTTGTAACTCGTCGCAACCCGAGGTAACGCTTCCCGTCTTACTCACAATACCCCCGCTCCACTCGCCGATACCATCTTGCCGCACCTGTATTTTTAATTCACCGTCTTTCACACACGTTATTAAATTGCCTCCGGCGCGCATTACCCTGAGAGCATGTTCACCACCACTTATTCCTTTTTCCATTGTCCATGAAATTGAATGCTACAATTCAGTCATGCTGTATCCATATAGAGATTGGTCCGTGTTCTGACAGTTTTGTCTTATGTTGTATAATTAACTTAATTTAAATTAACCCTTAACCACCATGTTTCCTTTTTCTTTCTCCCCATTTTTCTCCTGCCTCATTGTTTATGTTGTTTTTTGTATTAATTGTGTTAATTCAGGCATTTCTAAATTGGCAATTCATACTAATTAGTCCTGATGATGATCCTAAAAACCCCCGTTAAGGATCGAAACGTCGTCGACTATGTGGTTCACCTTACACATTAACAATCTATGTGTATGAAATGTTGTGAAGGTGGCAAGTTTTATACTAAGATGTTTCACTACCTATTATTCTCTGACATAGAAACATCACTGCAATTGCCTGTATGTTTTTCTGAAATATTATGTCCTCTTGATATGTAAGCCACAGGATACAGGCTTGTGTCCCACCAACATTTTTGCTTACATCCCTTTGATCACTGCTAACTATTGTTTCTTATTAAAGTTGCCTTGTCCGGCTGGACATAGGCTATAATATAGCACCAATTTTGGCTATATTCATTGTTTTTTGTTAATATTCCTCGCTTTCAGGGACCAGTGTCTCCTATAATATCGATGTAAACTATAGCACATCGATCAATGAATTCACTTAAGACATCGTTAATAAAATACTGGAAGGCTGCGGGTGCGTTACAAAGACCGTACGGCATTACCAAGTATTCGTAAAGCCCAAATTTGGTTCTGAATGTGGTCTTCCACTCATCACCTTCTCGGAGTCTAATGAGATGGTACGCCCCTCGTAGATCTAAGCGAGTGTAGATTTTTGCTTCCTTCACTTGGTCAATCAGAACTGATATGAGAGGTAATGGGTATCGATTTTTGACGGTTATCCTGTTGATTGCCCTAAAGTCGATGCAAGTCCTGAGATCCCGCCCTTCCTTTGGAACAAAAAAAAGGGGGGAAGAGACTTGGGGACTGAGACGGTCTAATAAATCCATTCTCCAGGTTTTTTGTTAGATATTCCTTCAAGTGGATATTTTCCTTCTCAGTTAAGGCGTACACTCTGCTACAGGGTAGGTTAGCTCCCGGCTCCAGGTCGATTTTGCAGTCATAAGGCCTATGGGGAGGTAGTGTCTCGGCCTTGATTTCATCAAAGACATCTGCGAAATCTTGATATGGTTCTGGTATCTCAGTTGTTTGAATCACGCATACAGAACTGCCATTAGTGCATAAGTGAGTAACCGCGCCGGGTAATGTAGGAATTGTTAAATCTTCAAAACAATGTCTTGTACAGTATTTTGAATTTAATTGAATAGTTCGGGCTCCCCAATTAATCAATGGGTTGTGTTCGGTCAGCCATGGAAGACCTAAAATGAGTTGAAATTGGGGGGCGTCTATTAAATTAAACTGTAATATCTCTTGATGTCCTTCAATTGTAGTCATATGTACTGATTCTGTGTGACTAGTGATTGGTCCTGAAGTTAACTCAGTACCATCCACTGCACGGACCTTTTCGCTTTTCTCTTTTTTGACAACTTGTAATCCGATTTGGCCGGCAAATTTGTGGTCGCAAAAGTTTCCTGTAGCTCCTGAATCCACCATGACGATTACTCCAGTTAAAACTTTACCTCCGAACCTTAACGTTACAGTCATTACCAAATGGGGTGAAGAGACTTGTAGTGTGGTTGCCAATTGGTGACTTATTGGAGTTGTTGTTCCATTCGCATCCACAGGTCCAACTCCGCCTACCTGTGGTGCCTCTAGTTTCCCTTCTCCTTGGTCGGCAACTTAGGTCTTTTTAAACAGTTCTCGACAAAATGTCCACTTCTGCCACAATACAAACACAGCTTATTTAATCTTCTTTTTTCTTTTTCCTCCTTAGAAAGTGGACCTCTGACTACTCCGATCTGCATTGGCTCAGTTCCTGAAGTACTCTCTGTTGTCCGCGTGGTTTCAGTCTTGACTCGGTCGAAGCGAGGTACACTTGATCTAAACTCCCTCTTTCGTTCTCCTCTCCATTCACTTTGCCTATAATCAATCTCTAGGGTTAAATCCACCAATGCAGAAATGTCTGTGGGACGATTTGGAATTTGCGATAGAGCGTCCTTCAGCTCCTCTCGCAATCCCCTGTAAAATACTGCTGCTTTTTTATCTTCGGGGAAGTTGGTCTCTACTACAGGGAAAGGAGAGTTGGAAAGAGAGTCAGGTGATTCTTTTTTCTTACCGAGAGAGGCTTCAAGAGAAACATTGAGAGCTTCAGAGGAGAGTTCGGATTCTGTAAGAGTGCCTGAAGTTCCAACAAGCAGTGGAGAAAATAAAGGAGGAAAGAGGAAAGAAAAGAGCAATTCCACAGAGACTACACCTGAATCAGATGAGGAGATTGAGGATCCACCTGAGATTACTTCTGGAGAAGTAGGGTCAGAAGAAGATAGAGAGGGACAGATTGCGGAAGACCCCCGAGGAGGTGTAGGGAACATTCCTGATAAGCTAGGTGAAGGGACAAGTAGACAGCAAGAAGATTGCGTGTTGGAAACCCGAGGAGGGACAGTAGTAGGGAAATCTCAATCGGTGGAGAAGAAGTCAGTGGAGCAAAAGAAAATTGTTGATGAACAAGAGGCAAATGAGACAGAATCAGATGAGAGTGAGAATGGGAAATCAGAAGGTCGAGTTCTGAGAAAGAGAACTTGGATCGGAGAAATAAATAATAAAGAAGTGAGACCGAAAAGGAGTGTAAAGGGAGATCTTTGGCCTAACAAGATAAAGAGGCTGAGGTACAGACTGACACGAGCGAATTCATCAAAAGCTGAACAGGTGAACGAGGTGTCGAGTCAGAATCAAGCAAAGGGTGAAAAACAAAAGGAATCAAAAGAACCAGAGGAGATCAAGAGAATCAGAAAGCCCAACCAGAAGTATAGGTCACCGGAATGGACGTATGTAGCACTGTCTGCAGAAGAAGAGGCAGAGAGTCAAGGAAATCCAGAGGGGACCTTACGGGAAGTGGTTGAGGAGGAGAAAACTGTTGGAGTCCTGAAAGTTATCTTGACTGACATTGGAGAAGAGTCAGATGCTCAGGATATTGAAGATCTGATACAATTTGATGTTGCTGAAGAAGAAGTAAAAAGTGATGAAAATCCAAATTGAGTGAACTAAAAGAGACACTTGGAGAAAAGTGAAGAAGAAGAGTTTTAAAATTAGCAGATTGAAATAATCTAGTGTTCTAGTGATTCAGTAGTGGAGTAGTAGAGGCTAAGTCAAAAGACACTGCCAAAGTAATAAGATGCCTAACACAGAAAATAATCAAAGTAGATGTACCTTCTTGAAAAGATGGTGTAGAATGTGCTGCTGCTGTACAGGATTATTAATGCTACTATGGAGTGTGCTTGCTTTATTAGTTACTTTTAGGGTTACAATAGACACTTTTGGAATACATACTGAGAATATGACTAACATAGGGAAGAGTTCACAGAAAATAGTGCCAACTAGAATTAGTAACATTTACATACATAAAGATAGATCGATTAATGATTTTTCTAGCAATGTTTTTTCAAAGTTGTTGTATGAATACGTAAAGACAATGGAAGTAAGGGATTGCTACGTCTGTATGCAATTGCCTGCATCCGTTTCAGAGGGAGTTACTTATCATCATCTTCCAGCTACGTATGGGATTTCATGTAGTGTGTTGAGTAGTATTTTCTATCTGTTAGGGAAAATAGATTATGAAATGTCTAATAAAGATAACATTTTTGGGCAATTGCCTATGAATAGGAAACTGAATCCTGCAAAAGAAGCTAACATTTTTGGTGAGATTTTTATTGAGACAGAAGAATTAACATTAGATTACATTTTTAGAAACAATTTAACTTGCAGTTTGAAAGAAGAAGAAAAGGCTTTCCTAGACATGGTAGAGAAAAGGAGAATGAGCATGCATGAAAAGGCAGGAGAATATAAAATGAGTGAGACAGTGTGGGACATTGAGATGGGAAAGGAGTTGAAGAATGGGGCCAGTCCAACTTTGGCTTTAGATGCACCACAGAAGGGTAAATTATGCGTTGCCAGAAGGAAATCCCAATATGATAGCTATTTCGTTGGGACTAGTGAGTGTCATGATACATACTTTATTGCAACAGGATGGAGATTCAAGGGAGGAGAAGATCCAGTTTTCCCGGGAGTGTACTATATTTGTGGGAATAAGGCTTATTACAGGTTGCCTGACCATTGGTATGGCACATGTTATGTTGGCCTGGTCTTTCCAAAGATTTTTCATATAGATAAGATAGAGGATGTAGAACAAATTAATTTACTAACACGCTTTAAGAGAGAAACTTGGTCAGAAATTGTAGGAGATATTTTTGGAGCTTTGATTCCAGCAGTGGGAATTTCATTAAATGCATATGGAATTCGGAAGCTGTCAACAGTGGTGGATCGCTTATCGACAAGCACCGCTGGAGGGTTTCTATTGGTAAATACGGAGATGGTTGCCTTACGCGCCATGTCTATGCAAAATCGACTTGCCCTTGATATTCTATTGGCCAAAGAGGGTGGAGTCTGTGGAATGCTGAAGGTTCAACATTGTTGCACTTACATTCCTGACGAAAGCAAAGATCTAAAGATCTATATAAAAAATATTACTGATTTGCATGAAGAATTAGTACCACTGGAAGCTGAAAGTATCTGGACTAAAATGGCTAATAAGATGATTGCTGTTAAGAACTTTATTGCTAAGATAGGTAGTACCATATTTGGTAAGATATTGTTTTCATTGACATGTGTGATTGTTGCTTTATTGATACTTAGATTAGGGTGTTTGTGTTGTAAAAACAGGAGAGGGAAAAAGAAAATAATAAAAGAAAATACTGAAAAGAAACAAAAGAGGTCAAAGAGAGACCCACAAGAAATAGAATTAGAAGAATTTAGGGAGAGTGTGTACCTAGAATCGAAAAGAGATGATGAAAGGGAGACTGGTGTGTAGTGTAATACAAAAAGACATTTGAATTTCTCCTAAGAAATGGGGACAACATTTTTTTTTTGGGTTGGTTTTTTGTGGTGATAATATATCACCAAAGGGGGGATTGCTGGAGCAGGGTTTTCTGTTTAAACCCGAACATCAGCTTATATTTTTATATGTCATAATTAAAATTACTAATAATTAATTACTAGATATTCATTTTGTCGAAGTTTCTGACTAATCAACCTTACTAATGAAAGAATTACACGTGGGAATGCATTTGTGTTGCTTTATTAATACGTGAACTAAGTTGATGAGCAAATTAATTAAATATGTGTGGCTAAAGTGCTATTTGTTATGTGTTTGCGCTTTGAAATAATACGTTTTAATGCTTCTTTATGTCGCAGATGGCTAGATAATTACATACACATAAGGGTATTAGTGGGAATTAACACTGTATCATTACGATGTAGTAACATTGTTTTGTGTTTCTTTCAATTAAGATTGTCCATTCTGGCCTAGTGAAAGATGGCCGATATTTACAGCCTGCATTTTAGTAGATGAAATACGAAAAGAGGCCTCGCTGAATATGGTTGAAGATCTGACCTCGGCCTCTGTCTGAATTAAAAGTTTCCGTGTGGACAGCAGCTCCGGGCTCGACGCCAGTTATCCTTGGGAGAGAATAAGAGCCACAATGAACATTTGATAAACTTGCGGTGGCTTCACTATGATTCCGAGGAAGAGCATTCATGGATGTTGCATTTTTTAGTTTGTGCTTCCTTCTTCCGTGTTTTTATTTTTGAGATATTCGAGAGCGGAGGTTTTTTTCTAAATGTTGCGAGCCAACATCCTTTCCTGCTCGCTCTGCTCAACGGACGTTTAGAGCTTGTTTGTAACTTTTAATGTGTACGTTTTGCTATAAATATTGTTAGACTAGAGAGGGTCTAAGGCCACTTCTTCCCGAACCTATGCTCGAGAGGATTGACGCTGATTGAGAGGACGGCGACTCGGGAGACTTTACTGAGAGACCTGTCCTGACCCAAATACAACATTTAGCTAGAATAGGTAACTTTGAGAATAATGACTTTGCTATTGATTGACTTTCATTTGAACTAATTTAGATAAAATAACCTTTTGTTTGAATCACAGTGTCTGGTGGTTATTTCTTTGTCAATTTATTAAGATCTTGGATATGTTCTTATTGTTTAAATCATGACTCGAGACAAATCAATTAGGTTACATTGACCTCAGTTTAGATGCAGATTGATTTAGGTTTTCTCTCGTATATTCAGTGTGGATAGGGTAATAGTATGAATGTTAGTGTGATGGGCCCTAGCGTATGGTGAGTGTATGTGCGTATGACTGTGGAATTACTCTGTCCGTGGAAGTAGGGAGAATTTATATGCTTCGATCTGCAACACTCTCTGTTGTCCGCGTGGTTTCAGTCTTGACTCGGTCGAAGCGAGGTACACTTGATCTAAACTCCATCTTTCGTTCTCCTCTTCGTTCACTTTGCCTATAATCAATCTCTAGGGTTAAATTCAGCAATGCAGAAATGTCTGTGGGACGATTTGGAATTTGCGATAGAGCGTCCTTCAGCTCCTCTCGGAATCCCCTGTAAAATACTGCTGATTTTTTATCTTCGGGCCAGTTGGTCTCTACTACTAGCTTGTTAAATTGCGCTAGGTAAGCCACGAGTTCCCGGTTTCCCTGTTTCAGCTCTAACAATTCATTGTCCGATGCCTGAGAGGCTGTTCTTTGGTCAAAAATTCGAAGAAATTCTTTTTTGAAAGCATCCAAACTATACAATATTGGGTCATCCTTGGTCACCAATGGCATGGACCATGAGGCGGCGTCTCCACTAAGGTAGGATAAGATGAATGCCACTCTGGACTGAGCATCGGGGAAAATCGTGGGGCGGCACATAAAGTGGAGTGAACATTGTGTCAAAAAAATGTGGGCCTTTTGCGGGTCTCCATTAAATCTTTCTGGAGGGGCTAGAGGAATTACAGGGGCTAAGGAGTGGATGACTTGAGTGGGGGCAAGGGTCGAAGTACTAGGGTTGAGATTCTGGGCTCCGAAGGGTGTGGTACCTTGACTAGTACCTTGAACTGAGGCTCCTGTTTTAAAGGTTATGATCTCTTGTCTTAATATTTTATTTTCCTCTCTGACTGCCTCCAAGTCTCTTTGTATATTGCTCGGAATCTCCCCTAATTTTTTTAGATCTAATCCTTCCGCCAATCTGCTCGGGTGCTTATGACAACGTGGGCACTTCACTCTGTCAGGTCGGTACCTCCAATTAGTGAGTAACCGCACAGGAGCAGAATGACGCTAGGTGCCAATGCCCCTCTCAGAACTTTCCCTGCTAGGTATTTAGGATTCCATCGCAGGTAAGTCCTAAGGGGGGAAAAGGGGTTGGGACAAAGAAGAGACAGCTCCAAAACTCCGCCAGAACAGCTTCGTCTTCTTCTTACTCTCCGTCTAGGCTATAACATTTACATTCATCAATAACAATTGTGTACCTTAACTTACTTTTATTTTCAGGCAATGGATTACTTATTTTACCAGGAAGGATTTTTGGGCTTGCCCCTCTTCTTACTTCTCATAAGTGTGTTGGCTTTTATTAGAGAAGTCTTCACTCAGTTCTTTTGCTTGCCTCTTTCAGGTTTCTTCAGCTCCTGAATTCTGCACTGTCATGAGGTAAGAATAAATTGGTGAGTATGAACTCTTTATTGTCTAGTAATGTGTGTGGTTCTATTATTCCCTTCTTACTGGTTTACTCACAGTGACGAACTGAAAGCGAAGCCTTGTATTGTTATAGCTGACTTATTTATCCTGTTCCTTCTTTTAATTAGCAGACTCAGAATTACCAGCATGTGGTATCACTTCAATAAATCTGAAAATTTCCCACTAGTTTTAATTTTGTTTAAGGGCAGCAGGGGGTGCTACATGCCAAGGTTCGTGTCAGCAAATCATTTATAATTTCCTTAGCTGCTCTAAACCCTTTTGCGGTGAATTTAATTTAAGCTCATGACTAGGGTAACACTAGTTAAACAGCGGCTCGAATGAGAAGAAAGCTCGCCTTTAACTTTTGCCTTTTGAAGCTATTTACACTTGGACGCCTTTTATTATGCGTGCTATGTTTTAATCTCGCCACTAGTTCCAAACGCGTTTTCGGAAATCCTTCCGAGAGCGCGTATTATTTATTGGCTTCTGTCTTCTTTTTGCTTGCAGCTGAACGAAATACACGCGTATATCTCTTTACCACATGAAAATACTTCGAGCACCGTCTACAGAAGCCTTACTACAGACGCGCTCAAGGTTCCTTGTCCTTAACCAATTATTAACGCGGCACAAATGATGGAAGTGCCCGCGTTCCTGACAATTATTTACAAGCTATCTACGAAATTTCCAGACTGACGCTGCGTGTTCAGAGATCACGCCCACGCCTGCCTGGTTCTAGGTTACTTCGAATAGCTCAGATAACAGACCAACGGAATGCCTTAGGAAATAATAGGAATACTACTAGGTCTTTTCCTACCCTCCTATTATCGCATGTTAACCTTATACCTACAGGAATTCCTCACAGAATTTTAGTTCTTAAACTAATTTAAATATGCTGGTTCTGAGAATGTAAGTTGACCGGCGACTCCAACCCCGTGAATTCCGCGACTACCCTGACTAACTTCCACGACGCTTGGGTAACAGGTGCTCTTCCGATGAATCCCTCAAGTGAAGTGCGCAGTGGAATGTTGACGCACACTCCTCAGGCAATCAATGCTAGAAGACTAGACCGCTAAACATCGGAGTGCTGTTGCAGTGTCAGGATGTTGGCAGCCATGTTGGAATTTCTGCGGTGCCAACTAGCACTCCAGCTAAAGGGATTATTTGCTCTTTGATAGTTTGTAGCGAGAAAGTGGTAGCCACGGTGGGGGTAGAGGGAGGAAACCTCCAGTGATTCCTGACACCTGAGGTTTAGGTTTAGGTACCAGCACCACTGAACTGGCCCATGGACTCTCAGATGGTTCAATTACCCCCAATTCCAGCATCTTAGCAACCTCCGCTTTAATGCTGGCTCTGACATGGTCAGACAACCTGTACAGATTATTTTTGACAGGTAGGCTGTCACCAGTGTCAATGTGGTGCACACACCACTCAGTGATGCATGGGGCCAAAGAGAACTGGCCAGCAAATTACTCCAGCACTTGCTTACAGTCTCTGTCCTGCTGGTCTGTCAATTTGGGAGAGAGTACAATTCCCTCCACTGACCCATCTTGCACATTAGTGGAGAGGAGGTCAGGCACAGGCTCAGTTTCCTCCTTCACACCCTCATCAGTGACCAGTAACATGGTCATGTCTGACCTGTCATGGTGGGGTTTCAATCTATTAACATGCAGGACCCTTTGAGAGTTCCTGAGGGCGCCAAGGTCAACCAAATAGGTAACCTCACCCTTCTTTTCTAAGATCGGATAGGGCCCACTCCACTTGTCATGGAGGGTCCTGGGAGCCACGGGCTCCAACACCCACACCAAATGTCCTGGAGTATTCTCAGGCATATTAGCCTTTTGATCATACTAGTACTTTATGAGCTCCTGGCTGGCCTCCAGTTTCCTGTTTGCCTTGTACATGTACTCTGCCATTCTAGATCTCAGGCCTAGCACGCAGTCAAGCACATTGTCCTTAGCTTCTTTAAGAGGCTTCTCTAAAGACTCTATTAGCAGGCTCAATGGCCCACTCACAGGGTGTCCAAACAACAACTCAAAGGGACTGAAACCAACCCCTTTCTGTGGCCCCTCCATGTAGGCAAACAGTAAGCATGGGAGGAGAACATCCCATCTCCTCCTGAGTTTCTCTGACAACCCGTTGATCATGCCCTTCAGGGTTTTGTTGAATCTCTCAACAAGACCATTTGCTTGTGGGTGATAGGGGGTGGTGAACTTGTAGTTGACACCACACTCATCCCACATAGCAGTCAGATAGCTGGACAGGAAGTTCATGACCCTATCTGACACCACCTCTTTTGGAAAACCCACTCTGGTGAAGACATCAAGCAGTGCTCTAGCCACCGCAGGAGCATCAATGGTTCTAAGAGGTATGGCCTCAGTGTATCTAGTGGCATGGTCCAATTCCACTAAGATATACCTATTCCCTGATGCAGTAGGTGGGTCCAGGGAACCAACAATGTCCATTCCCACCCTTTCAAAAGTAACCCCAACCACTGGCAGTGGTCTTAGGGGAGCCTTTGTCTTGCTCCCTGCCTTGCCACTGGCCTGACAGGTGGCACAGAAGCTGCAATACTCCTTTACCTTTTCAGACATATGGGGCCAGTAGAAATGGTTCACCAATCGGTTCCATGTCTTTGTCTGTCCCAAATGTCCTGCCAAGGGGATATCATGACCCTAAGTCAGGATGAACTCTCTGTACTTTTGGGGCACCACCAACCTCCTGGTGGCCCCCTCCTTGAGGTTTCTGGCCTCAGTATAAAGCAGTCCATCTTCCCAGTAGAGTGTCATCCCCCTCCTCTTGCTTAGAAGCAATCCACCTCAAGCTCTCAGGGGTGAGACAGTCACGCCGTTCCTTACTGAACTCCCCTCTGGAGGGTCCACTTGCTCCTGTCAGTTCTGCCAAATCTGACAACTCTGGCAGGGATGGAGTCCCTCCCTCAGAGGCCAGATCCTCCCCATCAGAGTGTAACGCCCTGAACGTCTCAGGATCGTTTAACAGACACGACAATGAGGACGCAACCACTAGTGAAGGGTTAGTTGTTTTAATGAAGGCAAATATAATACAAAGAATAAACAAAAGTTATAGTCACTGGAATCCTCCAGGCTAAGTACGTTACCAGCCCACAGCACGGATGGTCCTAACCGTCCTCTGCATATACGCCGGTCCCGGCGTATGCCAACAGAGGGCAGAAATGAAATGGCCGACAATGCCAATCGGTAGGCTGTGAGGGGCACGAAGAGTGTTGGGGAGAATCGAGGAGTCAGGGAAACACCCAGCCGGGGTCTCTACCTGAAGGGAGCAGCCGCTCAACCTCTTCCTCAGACTGCACCGGGACGCGGAGTCACCTCCTGGTGATGCGTCACCGATACCCCAATCACAAGCAAGAAGACTGAACCGAGAGCAGCCGCTCGATCGATCCTGTGGACTTCCGAGTCTGTAACGCGGCAAACACCTCCTGGTGTGCGTTACAGCTGGCAGTCCCTGTGTCTCTGGTCGGGCTGGGAGTTACGACTCCAACCAGCAAAAGCGCCACTGCGCTTGGACTCAGCCGAGTCAAAAAGCGAAGCTCAATGGTTGACCGGTAGAGCTTCCGGGTCCTTCACAGGTGACGATGGGGCAAGACACGGCCCAGGGAGTAACGACTCGACCTACCTCCGTTCTTGCCTTACTGGAGCACCACTCCGGAACACTGCTCTTCACGAAGCAGGTACGTCGGTGTGAACACAATATCCGACAGCGTTGTACCTCCCGGTTCCTCCCTTTATAGGGAGTGTTTTCCTTGAGTTATGTAACAGCTCTCCTGTTTACATAAGGGCGTGTTTCCTTGAGTTATGTAACAGCTCTCCTGTTTACATAAGGGCGTGTTTTCCTTGAGTTATGTAACAGCTCTCCTGTTTACATAAGGGCGTGTTTCCCTTGAGTTATGTAACAGCTCTCCTGTTTACATAACCTCTCAACCGCTAAGCATCCTGGGAGATGTAGTCCGTTTTCGCCGGTTACCGTTTTCCTCCCCTCGTATGACAGGAATTCTTGACACAGAGTTAGATTTTTCCAGCACCTCTAGAGTTCCCTGGGCTGGCTCACCAGGCCCAGTAGCCTTGTCCTTGGCTGCTTGACCCTTTGTTCCAGGGTCCAAGTGTCCAGCCCCTCCCTTCTGGCTAGTCTGTGACCTAGTCACAGCACATACCCACTCAGGGAGCTCCAATATTTTCATATGGAGTCCTCTCTCCACCTCTGACCACACAGAGGCTTCAAGATCATTACCAAGTAAACACTGGACTGGGAGCAACTTTGACACAGCTACCTTCATAGGGCCTGTCACACCTCCCCATTCCAAATCCGCCACAGCCACAGGATGGAGTTTGATAGTGCTGTCTGCATAAGTCACCTGGTGAAACTCACCAGGTAACAACCTCTCTGGAGGCACCAGCTCATCCAGGACCATAGTTACACTAGCCCAGGTGTCTCTGATAGCCTCAACCTCAGTCCCATTCACTTTAGGCCTCTGCCTGTACTTGTCCATGTTTGAAGGTAAGGCAGCAAGGGTTGCAATATTCACCCTACCCAGGGACACTAAGGTTGCTCCCACCACCTGACTACCCCTCTCTAGGGCACCACTCTCCACCCCTACACTGACACTGGCAATCCCTGTGGATCGCCCCTTAGGGGGGAGCTTCTTGTCACAGACAGCATCTCCCTGCTTGTGCCCCGGCTGGTTACAGTCAAAGCACTTACCCACCTTTGAGGGATCAAAGAACCTACCAGGCTTTCCCTGAAACCCCCCTCCCTTTGAATTTGGGTTGGCTCTGGCCCCCCTCCTTGTGCAGGTTTTTGAGGGTCTTTGGAGGACTCCTTAGGTTTTTGACCTTCACCTTGGGAAAGGACCTGTCCTTTCTTCTGGTCACCCCACTGGTGCTGAATGGAAACCCGGGTTCTCACCCGCTCACCAGCTGATTCCTCCAACTCTCTGGGGTCTGTCAGCTTAGAGTCCACTAGATACTGGCGTAACTTCTCTTCTGCACAATGTGTCAAAATATATATACAATCCCTCATATGTGTCAACTTTGTTACCAACAATCCAGCCTTCCAGTGCCTTTACTGAAATGTCCACAAAGTCTACCCAAGACTTTGAACTCAATTTCTGGGTGCCTCTAAACTTCACCCTGTACTGTACTGGAGTCAGACCAAATCTCTTGACTAAGCATGCCTTCATCTGCTGGTATGATTCTGCATCCTCTCCCTTCAGGGTCAGGAGCCTATCTCTCCCAGCTACTGGAATCAACTCCCACAGGAGTGCACCCCAATACCTAGAATGGACCCTACTCATTTTAAGGGCCCTTTCAAAAGCTGCTAGCCACCTATCAATGTCCTCCCCCTCTGTGTACTTGGGCACTATGCCCTTGGGAAGTTTAGGTTCAAATCTACCACCCCTGGACATCTCAACATCTTCTTCACTTTTGCTGCCACCATTCCTCTTCTCCTCTTCCCTCTCCCATTTTCTCCTAGCCAATTCCAATTTCTCCATCTCCAATGCAATAAACTTTAATTGAGCCTGAAGCTGTCTCTCTGCAAGAGATGGTAGTGGTGCCTGCGTAAGGGACCCTTCCCCACTCCCACCACCACCTTGATTCACTTGGCTAACACTAGTCACAATGGAAGAGGTCTCATCCTCATCCCCCTCATGGGTGAGGTTGAGGGGAACATCCTCCCACCCCCCTAGGTTCTCCTCAGCTGCCCCAGCCCAGTCCTGTAGGGACTCAAGCAAACCCTGCCTTCCTCATCTTCTTAGTGAAAACAAGGAAGGCTTGCGTCCTGTACTCCCCAGAATGGACCACCCAAATATTGAAATCACAGAAAGGTGTCAAGGGAGGTTAATTTTAAATATTCGCGATAAACATTAGACCACTAATTCTGAGGTTTTTGAGCATTTATTCTGCTTAGTTTTGATAATTCAAAAAGACATTCATAAATCAATTGGACATGTCTTTTAAAAGGAAACACCACATTAGTAAATCACACAATTGTAACACATTTGTATGCGTGATTTAGAACCATTTCTTTTGTGAGTCAATATATACAACACATACATAACACCAAACGTTATTTGTGACAAAAATATATACAACAAACCAATGATTACAAGACAAACATCGATACATTATGTCTGCCATTCTGAAATTAATTTCTATTCAGTCCCTTCGTTGGACACCCTGTTCTACCGTCCCCCACACTCAACAGCCAACGCGTTTCGGATTCTCTCCAGGACTCGGACTTGGTTTGGTTTGGTACAGGTATATCGACGATGTTTGGTGCCTGTGGGAGGGGCCCGCCGACATCCTACAAGAATTCCACACATGGTTGAATGATCGCTGCCCAGACATCAAATTTAGCCTTGAATACAGCAAGCAGATTCTTGGTTCTAAATCAGGCATACAAATGTGTTGCAATCGTGTGATTTACTAATGTGGTGTTTCCTTTTAAAAGACATGTCCAATTGATTTATGAATGTCTTTTTGAACTAGCAAAACTAAGCAGAATCAAAGCTCAAAAACCTCAGAATAAGTGGTCTCAGGTTTATCGCGAATATTTAAATAAACCTCCCTTGACACCTTTCTGTGATTTCCTCATCTTCTTGGCAGCAGGCAGCCCCCTAAGCCTACACTGTGCCCTAAAATCCGCTATCTTAAACTGGGACAGTTTAGCCAGGTCATGCTCCATGGTTCCCTAGTTTTGGGTCACTAAACCAGGCACAACAGACAATTTGGAAAAAATCAAAACCATGGATTAAAAACTGTTTAGTTCAAATTCCCAAAATCAAACTCAAAAGTTTTGTTCTAAGGCAATTTGGAGGATTTTTAGAATCTTAAAACATTGAAAGGTGTACTTTTTAAACCCAAGTCCTCATCCACACCGCTGAGCACAAAATGTTGGAAAGTGGCTTATTGGTAGGGGCAAATGTAGATCTGCCACTGGTAAGAAGGCCACTAACACATGGAAGAACGTGCTGTGGCTGCGAGCAGACAGGCTTCAAAGACAGGTATGTAAAGCATTTAAAAACACCATTTCAGTAAATAATTAAGATACAACACATAATGAAAATCCAATACAACCCATAAATCCAGGCCAGCACACGATGGAAGGCAGGAGGCTTGGCGTTCGCAGTTGCTCCCGGTCACCTTTCCTACAAGCGGACTTAGAAACTTTTCTGGAACTTTTTCTCACGGGGTCTCTCGATGCTCCTCATGTTGCCAGATCCGGTGAGGGTTCTTCGGCTTCAGTTTCTTCTAGTCCTGGTCAAACTCTGGAAGTTGGATCTATGGAGCTTTTAGCGGGACGAACCTGGATGGCTTGGCCGGCTCACGGTTGAAGTCAGGAGGCCTGGCTGGCCAGGTTGAGTCAGTCCCTCTATAGAGCTTTTTTTCAGAGTTGCTCCAAAGATCTCCAAACTTCTTAAAATTCTTTCTGAAGTTCCTCAATGGGTCTCAAAGTGTCTCAAACTCACTCCAAGGGTCTGGAAGCTCCAAGATGGTCCTTGAAAGTTGAAGACTTCAGTTCCCACAATCCACTGGTACAAAACCCTTCCAAATCCACTGGTAGTTCTCCAAGGTGTAGATTTAGTTGGAGATGTTCCAGTTGAGCTCTTTTAACCTGTTGCTTTCAGGGAGTCCACTCTTTAGTTATTTTTCAGCAAAATAATCCACAGAGCTGTAGTTTGCCACTGGTGCAGTCTTCAGAGGTCAGGCCTTAGAAATCTTTGCACAGCAAAACTTCTCAATAGGGCACTTCTTGATTCAGTAAGTTTCAAGCAGCAGATCTGGAGGGCTCTGCCCCTCACAGATACTTATTCATAGTTCTCTAGGTCAAGCAGGAGGTCACTTCTGACCAATAGAAGCAGGGTAACTCCTCACATATATGACCACAGCCTGTAGAGTGTGCATTATTTTGTCCCAGAGTGCATCAAATCTTCCAAATCCATAATGGCTGATTTTCCAGCACGGAGGTAAGAGCTGGCTAAACACACCCTTAGGATGGCTAATTTACTTAGACTCTCCCCCCTGTATTTGCTCATACCTTCCTTAATCATACCATCTGCTTAAGGTGGGAAGTTCAGAGCTGTAACTGACACTGGTCTCTACTCTACTCTTTGAAGAACATAGTTTACGACTCCTCCCTCTGGCCTGGCATTCCTATGGAACAGCACACTGCCCTGCCAGCAGAGCTGGTTAACCCCAGAGGCTCTTTATCACCTCTTCGAGGCAGCCTGGCTAATCAACTTAACTCTGACCAATCAGGCAGACCACTGGAAGGCTGAATTTGGACTTACAAACAAGAAAGTCTTATAACTTCTTGTATGTACACTTTAGGAGAAATTCAACACTATGATATTGTTTGATTTAGTAATGCCATTCTTGGAAGTCTTTGAATGTCATCTCTAGCCCTCTCCTATCAAGATGTATTAATCAATAACATCCTCCCATGTTAACCTATGTGACAGGGGATTTGCAATGGGAAAAATGACTTGAGCCATTTTTCCAGCACCAGTACTTACAAATACATATTGTATAAGTAATTGTCTTACATCCACAGTGCTCCTAGCATCAAAGTCGAACTTGAGCAGTACTTTACCACAATGTGGGGAGTGAAATGTAAAATGTCACTTTACCCAGGCATATAAAAACTCACTTTATAAGGGTGTACCTTATAAATACCTGACCCCCACCCCTGGGATAATTAGGGGAGACCCTCGGGGTCATTGTAGGTTATATCCATGTTTAAGTGCGCCAAACACCAAAGTCGAATTTAGGGAACAATTTACTTTTTTAACAGCAGTCCAGGCACCCAGGGCTGTTTTTAAATTGACCTCAGGCTTCAGCAGTGCACACATGCAGGGAAGAAGAGGTCCTTGCTATATTATCTAAACTTCCAGCCGGCAAAGCGCCTGGGCTGGATAAAGTCCCTGGTGACCTCTTCAAACATGAACCCAAGGTTTGGGCCCCTTATTTAACGGCTCTATTTAATGTAGTCCAGAGGGGCATGGTGATACCCAGTACTTGGCTGGGAGCTGAGATAGTCCCAATCTTTAAGAAGGGCTCACCTCTCCTCCCAGCCAACTACAGGCCTATCAGCCTTATTGATGTACCTCAAAAGTTTTTTGCAAGGCTGATCTTAGATCGCCTTTGGGACTGGATAGAAGAGTATTCCATTCTGAGCCCTTACCAGGCTGGATTCAGGAAAAACGTGTCTACCACGGATCAGATTTTCCGCCTGACCCTGCTATTTTGGAAAATTGTTCAAACTGAGGGTGGCTCGTTATACACTGTCTTTGTGAACCTCCGTGCAGCGTTTGACCTGGTTCCCAGGGTCAAACTATGGTCTGTCCTTTTACAACTGGGCATTCCTGTCCCCCTATTGAGCATGATAATCCGACTGCATAAGGGAAATTTCGCACAGGTCAGGTGTGGGAAAAATGGTGCTTTAACATCAAGATTTCCCGTTGACAGGGGAGTCAGACAGGGGTGTGTTCTGGCTCCCCCCCTGTTTTGCCTCTATGTCAACGGAGTATTTACACACCTGAATGAGGTCATAAATAGTGATGCCCCCAAGCTTGCTGGATGTCGGGTTCCTGCGATTATGTTCGCAGATGACACCCTACTACTCTCGAAGTCTCCGATGGGCATTCAACGAGTGTTGGACGGTTTTGAGATATTTTGCCTCGAGCGAGGCTTAGAAATAAATACTCTCAAAACAAAATATATTATCTTTAATCCACCAGTAACGACACGCCCTAACCCGACCATAGGGAGAGTTAGTCTGGAAAGGGTTCAGACCTTCGAGTACTTGGGGCTCACTCTAAATGAAACGATGACATGGGTGCCACACCAAATTAAAGCCCAATTTAAACTAGCCCAAGCTGCGGGGGGATCATAAGACTCCTAAATAAATCATGTGCCAAACCAATTGGCCCACCCCTAGAAATATACAAACTACAGGCAAGGGGGGGGGGGGAGTAATCTATGGCGGTGAACTCTGGGGCTTTCATTGCGGTCCAGAGATCACAGTCATAGAAAATAAATTCTTAAGGCAATTGTTGGCCCTCCCCCCTAGTACTCCCTTACTGCCTCTGAGACTCGATCTGGGCCTCATATCTATAGATGAAGAACTGGGTCTCAAACCTCTAACATTCTGGCCGAGGATTTGGATCACCCCAGAGTTTCGAGACTATAAGAAATAACTTTTGGAAGTCCTAGGGCTCCCTAATGCAGGGAAACACCCTTGGTTGAGGTACGTGAAAGAGGAATTGGGGAGAATAGGCCTTCCGCTGCTCTGGTCTGACCGGGTGACAGCATGTACCAGTGTTTCACGTAAGCAGTTGGTAAACTTGTATTACGAAACCAAACTCACTGCCTCTACACAGAAATCCCAATCTTCCACTTTAACACAAACCTTCTTAATGTTCAAAGATTTTTACTACTTTGAGGATGTTTTAAATGACATTAGACCATATTTTGCTAGAAAATTGTATTTGCAGTGGAGATACGGCACTTTACCATTAAGAGCCTTTACGAGTAAATGGTCTCCGCTTTCTCCCAAAAATTTTCCTGGTTGTGATGCCGATCAGGAAAATGATCTTCACATACTATTTTTCTGCCCTGCTTACAAAAATATTAGAAGGTGCTGGATTGTTCCCGTGTGTAAACATTTGGGGCTCACGCACTGTATGCACGCTTATCGAATTTTTAAAACAGATTTAACTACCGTAATAGTTTGTGCTGTGTCATCATTTCTGGCAGCCATGTGGAGGAAAAGAAGGATTTGCGATATCTCTGCTTGAAACTATATCCTCCCATTATATTATATTATAGTGTCATAGTTGCCATGACGAGGTTCCCCGCCGAAATAATTGGTCTATGTATATTCTTATTACATTTTAACTATCATTCAATGATGCATGATCTTGTTTATATGCACTAATTTCATCGTTTTTTAATGTTAATTGTATGGATACTTTTATGACTATTGTCGAAATAAAGTTTGATGATGATGCAATGGGAAAAATGACTTGAGCCATTTTTCCAGCACCAGTACTTACAAATACATATTGTATAAGTAATTGTCTTACATCCACAGTGCTCCTAGCATCAAAGTCGAACTTGAGCCGTACTTTACCACAATGTGGGGAGTGAAATGTAAAAGTTCACTTTACCCAGGTATATAAAAACTCACTTTATAAGGGTGTACCTTATAAATACCTGACCCCCCACCCCTGGGATACTTAGGGGAGACCCTGGGGGTCATTGTAGGTTATATCCATGTTTAAGTGCGCCAAACACCAAAGTCGAATCTAGGGAACAATTTACTTTTTTAAAAGCAGTCCAGGCACCCAGGGCTGTTTGTAAATTGACCTCAGGCTTCAGCAGTGCACACATGCAGGTTCAGAAAAAGGCTGCTGGCCTCTAAACTGCCATGCCCCAGGGTACTGGGGATTCTAGGTAGTTTCAATCGCCCTGCCCTATTATATACTAGGGGCCTATAGGGGAGGCCATGCCAATCACAGGGTTACCCCACCATACCATTGTGTACCCTAATGTATGTAGGTGTTTTAACTGTATTCTATTGTGTCTCTTTCAGCATAGCACTGGCCCTGGGCCTGGTTAGGCAGAGCCCAGGGTCAGTCAGAGTCAGTTACCACCAGTATCAGTCTGCAAAAGGTTGGAGGGTGCCCAGGGCACAGGATGACTTTGCAACAAGTATAAACTCCAGACTAGAAAAGTCTGGATCTAACAGCCACACAATTATCTATCCTGTCAACCTCTCCAAAAATGCGATCAAAACTCTGAAACATAGACTCCTCAAAGTCAATACAGAAACCCTTATCTATGACCCCTACCTCTGCCCAAAAAATATACTATTACAAGCAACCTGATCTTCTGCACTAAAAGAAGAGCTCAGTGGAGATCTACGTTCCACTCCCTATTCGGAATCACTTCAACCAAAAAATTACCGCACGGTCTGCAACTTTTGGTCACAAAGTCTCGCACTTTTAGAGCAAATGCCACTATATCCATCTACAACAATGGGACTATACTCATTCAGTCCACCTATCGGAACCTAGACATCTTTGATGACAGGATTGCACTCTTTAAAAGATCTCTGGTCCCTAGCGACTCCCCATCTCAATCCAGGTACGAACTTTCCCTTACCCCATTTCAGGAGGCCCCTGATCTCTCTTTAACGGACCACAGCCTGAAGACTGCCTCACCTACCCCGATCAACACATACTGGACCATTGCTCCTCCAACACCAGGCTCCCCTAACTCACCCACCGTGCCACGACCTGACCAGACTTTGGCCAATAATCACGGTGTACTCCTCTCTCGCTCCGTCCACCTCTCCCACACTTTCCCCACCCCCTCTCCCAATAGCCCTCACCTACATTACTCCCTCACTAGACAGCGGGCTTGCTCACTTTCCAACAGTAACTCATTCAACCTGCCTTCCCTTAACCTCCCTTACATCACCCACTCGCCTCGCGCACCATTACTTCGGAGAGGGACCTCTCCATTAGTGGACTTCCCCCATACCTCCCGTTCACCTGCACTGATCTCCCCTCCATCCTCCCCATTGACCAACCCTCCTCCTCCCCTCCACGTGACCCATAATCCACACTCTGATCCTTCTTCTAAACTCAAGAAAATAAATCTCACATATGAAACCCACTGCCCAAAAGTCGAACACCACTCCCTACCCTAATGCCCCGTCTAGACCTGCCAGATCCTCAAATCCATATTCAGAAGCTGATATTCTCTCCCTCCGCCTTGACTACACCTCTCCATACTCAGAAGCTGATATTCTCTCCCTCCTCCTTGAGTACGCCTCTCCTCCTTCGGCCATCTCAGGCCCTGCAATATGCTCTCAAACAGCCCCACTCATTGCATCTAACTCGACACTCCCTAAACACGCTAATGCAGATCCCATCCAAACCATCACGCCCAACCCCCATAGAGCGCACAGACTCAACGCCAATTCCATAAACATAAATAACTTCTTGCAGATCCCCACTACACAACCCGCGCCCACAGACACCCTGCATAAATCACACCTGAAAAGCATGTCACTTAACTGTAGATCAGCAGTGAAACATGCCACAGACCTTGCCGATCTCTTCCTTTCCCAAGATCTGGACCTCCTTATCCTCACAGAAACTTGGCTCAACGACTCCTCTGGCCCTATCCTTGACCTATTAGTCCCTCCTAGTCACAACATTATCAGACTTGACCGAGTTAAGAAATTGGGAGGTGGCATAGCCTGTATCTTCTGCAACTCTCTCACAGCAAAACATTCCCCTTCAGCTAATCTCTCCTGTGAATACCTACGCACAGATATCACTAGCACACACAGACCCTTATGCACCCTTCACATCTTCTACCATCCCCCAGGTGATAACCTCAATCTAATCGAACAAGTTATGGAAACCATCTCCTCCAACTTGGGCTGACACTCCCCCCAGATCTTCCTTGGTGACTTCAATCTCTACTGGAATGACCTGCACAATCTGGCGGTTACAACACTCAAAAAATTCCTAACCAACCTATCTCTGACCCAACTCTGCGACAGCCCCACTCACAACTTAGGCTCGACACTGGATCTCATCTTCTCTAACCCCAACTCCATTCATCTCGAATCCATTCTCCCCTGTGACTGTTTTATCAACTTCCTGATAACTGAAAGTTGGAACCACAAAACTGCTCAACCACTGAAACTAAAACACTGTAAAAGACCGCTCCATACAAACGTTAATGAGTTCACAGAGCGCTGCAATCTCTCCCTTCCACCGCCTTTTAACATGATTGACGTTCACGACCTCACCGACCACTATAACAACACCATGCTATCTGCCTTGAATGATTCGGCCCCCCCTTCAACTAAAAAGAATTCCCACAATAGACTCCAAACCGTGGTTCAATGACAGACTAAATGCGGACAGACACAGTCTTAAACTAGCTGAACGCAAGTGGAGATCCACTCCCTCCACGGATCTTCTAAAAACTCTAAGATCCCATAGAAGTGGATACAACAAACTCATTAGATCGGTGAAAGCCAACTTCCTCAAATACCAACTTGACAAAGCCAAAAATCACCCGAAACGACTTTTTGAGCTCATTAAATCACAATCCAACAACACATCTACCCAATCTCAGCACCCCGCTCGCCCGCAACCAAACTGCAATGCTGTGGCTGAATTCTTCCTCAAAAAGACAAATAAAATTGAATCATATTTAATGTCTGCTGCACTCACTCTCTCGCCCTCTCATGACTTCTCTTTCTCCACACCCCTGCCCTCGCCTCAGGGTATCTCACTCAAAAACAATGCGTCATGGAGTCATTACACTCCCCTCAATGACATTACCATCCTCAACATTCTCTCTACCCTTAAACCCTCAAATCACTTCAATGACCCCCTTCCCTCCTAACTTCTTCACAGAAATGATAGGTTCACTAGCACCACTCTGGTCCAAGATCATCAACGCCTCACTTCTTCAAGGTGAGAACCTAGACTGTGGAAGGCGGGCCTAGTGCTCCCTATTCTCAAAAAACCCTTGGCTGACCCTGCTGACGTGAACAACTACCGCCCAATCACAAACATACCCATCCTGGCTAAACATTTGGAGAAATGTGTTCATGAACAACTACGCAACCACATTGAGCAATTCCAGCTTCTTGACCTATTCCAATCGGGCATCCACATTGGCCACAGCACCGAAACGGCCAACACTCACATTGTAGATGACGCTCTCACTTTACTTGACCAAAATGAAGCCTGTCTTTTAATTCTGCTCGATCTCTCATCGACGTTTGACACTGTCAAACATGACAATCTACTCTTCCTCTTGGAACGTAGGAAGGGGCTCTCAGGGACGGTCCTTAAATGGTTTGCCTCTTTCCTCAACAACAGAACACAAAGAGGCAAATCCAACCAGTCTCTACAACCCTTGTCCCTGCACACTTGATGTCCCCAAGGATCCTCACTCTCCCCCACACTCTTCAACTTTTTCCTGGATCCACTGACTGTAATTCTTAAAGCCTCTAACATCCAACATCACATGTATGCGGGACGACACCCAACTCTACATGAAAGTCTCCTCCCCTGTAGACATTAAATCTCTGAACAGAACCCTGCTCAAAACCCTTAACTGGCTAACCCCCAACCATCTCAAATTAAACACCCTCAAGACGGAATTCCTCCTCATTGCACCTGCTAGGCAAACCCCCACTGTGGTGAAATTTCTCTGTAACCTCACTGCCCTGAACTGCACACCTCACATCAGGGACTACAATAAATCACTGGAAGTTTTGCTAGACAAAAACCTAAACATGCAAGACCAGATCAGATCATCGACCAAAGGAGCGAACGCAAGTCCTATCCTCACCGCTGACAACCAATGTTAGAAATGGGATTTCTGGTTGGCTAGGACTTGCGCCTAAGCCAGGCAGAAACCACCACTTAAGTCAGGGAAAGGGAATTACACGCTGAAGATAACCACTGCTCACCCCCTTGGTAGCTTGGCACGAGCAGTCAGGCTTATCCCAGAGGCAATGTGTAAAGCGTTTGCGCAACACACACACAGCAACAACATACTAGGCACACCAAAAAAGGAACTCCATACAAGGTTATATATAAAAATAGCCTTTGTATGATCACCAACACATTAGAATAGTAATAATAAAATATACACTGTGCCAACTGGCACTAGGCAATATTTACAGGGGATATTATATACACATGACAGGGCCAAATGGGCCACTGTCAGAACCATCACAAAGTAAAGATAGTAAATGTAGAACGAAATATTAGATAGTAAATGTAGAACCAAGTACCACTGTACTCAGCATTATCCTGCAACATAAATCATATTATGCATTCTGTATCACATTAGGCGTGAAATACATTCTGCGCCAACCTCATAAGCATAAACACTTTATGCCATAACCTCATAAGCCTAAACGCATTAGACCATAACCTCCCAGCATAAACACAGTATGCTATCACCTCATAAGCATCAACACATTATGCGAAAGCACCTAAATCACATGGATCACTGACATAATATCGACTACAAAAATATAGACTTACAAAAATATCGATGCCAAAATATAGAATACCAAAATATCGACTCCCTATCTCCAAACAGGAAACTACAAAAATATAGAATCCAAAATATCGTTGTAAATAATATAGTTAGTCAAAATATCGAATTTTTTAAATGTTTTAAAAGTAATGTAAAATTAATGAAATAATACATATAATTAACTGACACATACTTAAAAATACTTAAATAACATTAAAATTAATAAATAATTAATGTAAGTAAAAAAAAAATTTAATACATATATATTGACGTAATATTTATTAAAAATATTCAATATTTTCTGCGTAGGATAGCGGGCGGGTAAAATTTACTATTACCACTCCAGTAAGTGCAATAGTAGGGAAAGCGTTGGATAGCGGGAGGGTAAAAATTACTATTCCCACTCCAGAGAATGCAACAGTAGGGAAAGCGTTGGATAGCGGGAGAGTAAAAATTACTATTCTCACTCCAAAGAGTGCAACAGTAGGGAAAACGTTGGATAGCGTAGGGGTAAAAATTACTATTCCCACTCCAGAGAGTGCAAACGTAGGGAAAGCATTGGATAGCGGAAGGATAAAATTTACTATTCCCACTCCAGTGAGTGCAACAGTAGGGAAAGCGTTGGATAGCGTAGGGGTAAAAATTACTATTCCCACTCCAGAGAGTGCAACAGTAGGGAAAGCGCTGGATAGCGGGAGGGTAAAATTTACTATTCCCACTCCAGCGAGTGCAATAGTAGGGAATGCGTTGGATAGCGTAGGGGTAAAAATTACTATTCCCACTCCAGTGAGTGCAACAGTAGGGAAAGCATTGGATAGCGTAGGGGTAAAAATTACTATTCCCACTCCAGAGAGTGCAACAGTAGGGAAAGCGTTGGATAGCGTAGGGATAACAATTACTATTCCCACTCCAGAGAGTGCAACAGTAGGGAAAGCGTTGGATAGCGGCAGGGTAAAAATTACTATTTCCACTCCAGAGAGTGCAACAGTAGGGAAAGCATTGAATAGCGTAGGGAGAAAAATTACTATTCCCACTCCAGAGAGTGCAACAGTAGGGAAAGCGTTGGATAGCGGGAGGGTAAAATTTACTATTCCCACTCCAGTGAGTGCAACAGTAGGGAAAGCGTTGGATAGCGTAGGGGTAAAAATTTCTATTCCCACTCCAGTGAGTGCAACAGTAGGGAAAGCATTGGATAGCGTAGGGGTAAAAATTAATATTCCCACTCCAGAGAGTGCAACAGTAGGGAAAGCGTTGGATAGCGTAGGGATAAAAATTACTATTCCCACTCCAGAGAGTGCAACAGTAGGGTAAGCGTTGGATAGCGGGAGGGTAAAATTTACTATTCCCACTCCAGCGAGTGCAACAGTAGGGAAAGCGTTGGATAGCGTAGGGGTAAAAATTACTATTCCCACTCCAGAGAGTGCAACAGTAGGGAAAGCATTGGATAGCGTAGGGATACAAATTACTATTCCCACTCCAGAGAGTGCAACAGTAGGGAAAGCATTGCAAAGCAGTAGGGTAAAAATTACTATTCCCACTCAAGTAAGTGCAAAAGTAGGGAAAATAATACATTAATATTTTGTTAACAATTAATTATTAATACCAAAACAAGTATTACAATTAATTACCAATCACACAAGATTTAATAATTGATTATTTATAAATACCAATATATTTTTGTTTAATTAATTACCTATTAATAATTAATTAACAACCAATTGTTTTTCAATAACAAACATTAATAAATGCTAATACCAATTAATCATTAATTAATAATATATTGATTAACGATATACACAAATTATTTAAATAATTAATTTTTTACAATTATATTACTTCCCACCATATTCCCCTATAAACACACTACCCACTACAAATATTAAATAAATACAATTAATATAATTATCAATTAAACAATTAATACAAATTAATTACCAATTAATACAAATTATTTACCAATTAATAATTAATCAACCACCAATTAATTTTCAATACCAATTAATAATTAACTAATAACAATTAAATTACTTCCCACCCTATTCCCCTATAAACCCACAACCCGCTACAGAAGTAAAACGCTAAATTAAATTAAAGATATATTAATTAACAATATACACACATCAATTAAATAATTAATTATTTACAATTATATTACTTCCCACCATATTCCCCTATAAACACACTACCCACTACAAATATTAAATAAATACAATTAACATAATTATCAATTAAACAATTAATACAAATTAATTACCAATTAATACTAATTATTTACCAATTAATAATTAATCAACAACCAATTAATTTTCAATACCAATTAATAATTAACTAATAACAATTAAATTACTTCCCACCCTATTCCCCTATAAGCCCACAACCCGCTACAGAAGTAAAACGCAAAATTAAATTTAAAATTATTAATAATTCCAATAAATTATTAAATTACTTCCCACCCTACTCCCCTATAAACCCACAACCCGCTACGGAATTAAATTACACAAAAATAAAATAACATAAAATTCATTACTTTAAAAATATTCTAACATACATTACAATATTAATACATACTTTTAACACATATACTAACACTTAAAACACTATAAAAAATTCGATATTTTTAACAACTATATTATGACTGTCGATATTATTTACTTCTATATTATTGCAATCGATATTTCTTACCTGTTTTTCAATATTCTTCACCACTATATTTTGGTAATTCGATATTCTGTCCATTCTATATTTAAAACTCGATATTCTGTCCACTCGATATTTTTTTTTCGATATTATGTCTATTTACCAAATCACATTAGGGCCTGACGCCCTCTCAACCTCACACAATCTGTCTGGCCAACTGGCCTTCTCAGAGGGCTCAAATGTCCTATGTCTATAATGTCAGGGCTGCCAATGCAGTAGGAACCAAAAGTGCGCAATTGCGCTGGGGCAGAGGAGAATATCTCACTCCTGTCTCATCCAAAATGCCCCTAAAGAAATAATAGCCTAAACGATGCAGCTGCCGCTAATTGTTGTGCAGCTGTGATGAAGAAAATTAGGCAATGGCACCGACTGTGCCCTGAAAGCCCGAGTTGGACTCTATAAACAACTATGCCAAAACTTTGCAGCTGCCCGCGCATGTGCAGCGCAGCTGTGAATAAAATAAAGGGGCCCTGGCACGACTGTGCCCTCGGGGCCTCCACTGGGGCCCTCTGAAGAAAACTGCCACCATCGCTGCCGCTCCCCTCTATTAGGCGGGGCAGCTGTGGAAAATGTCCTGAGTCCCACTCTGGGACTCGCATTACAACAACTCCCAAAGTAACCTTTGCCAACTTTGCAGCTGCCCTCTGTCTAGTGGGGCAGCTGTGAAGGACAATCAGCGACTGGTACCACCCGGGCCTTAGGAGCGACCACAGGGGGTGGCCACCGACAATCTGCGCCGACATACCACCCACCCACTGGACTCCCAACACGGCTCCACTCACCGGAGTCTTCTTTGTGGCTTTCTGCCTCCTCCGGTCACCGACGATCTCAGTGGCCTTCCTCCCCTCTGCCAGGTGGGGGAAGGCTAAATCACCGCCACTGGAGCACACGAGGCTTCGTCCTCTCTTTACCGGGGCTTCCTCTGGCCATTACCACGGGGCTCTCCCACTCTCACGGGATCCCCGCACAGAATTCTGGCCATACGCTGCAGGCCCGCCCACAGTCAGGCGTGGGCGCCTGTCTTCCGGTTTTGGTGCCGCGGCGGTGATCTCATTGGCAAACGCGGGGTGGGCACCCGCCGTAATTAAAGAAAACACCACATGCAGGGTGGGCACCTGCCATTAAAGAATCCCATAAGCGGGGTGGGCACCCGCCAACATAGCTGCAATGCGGGGTGGGCACCGTTGAAATATTCCTAAAGCGGGGTAGGCTTCCGTTCGGTTGTGCAAAATGTTGGGGAATCTCCACGTCGGGATTCCCTCTGAAAGGGTTGCAGCTCAGCGCTGCGAAGCACACGTTTTCCGTTCTTTAGGAAAATTAGAATATAGCACTCACAGGGCGCAAGGATAACAAAAAGTCCTTAGAGATGAAGGAGCAAGGCTGGGCCCAGGGAGGCAAGCCCTCATGATGGTTCCTCTTGGACCCCAGCAGCAGCACGCCCCAGCAGGGGAACAGCCATTACAACGCGGTTTTTACCACGCGCAGCTTTTACATCGCATGCGTTACAACGCATGCGATGTTACAACGCAATGCCATTACAACGCAAGTCTTTACATCGACTTGCGCTAGATGGCGTGCTACCATTACAAATAGTGTAGTTTACTATCCCAACACCTTCCCTACTGTTACGTGGACTGGAGTTGGAATAGTAAATTACACTTTTCTAATGTTAGCACGCCATCTAGTGCAAGTCGATGTAAAGACTTGCGTTGTAATGGCATAGCGTTGTAACATCGCATGCGTTGTAACGCATGCGATGTAACTGCACGCG
This sequence comes from Triturus cristatus, assembly GCF_964204655.1. Taxonomy (NCBI): domain Eukaryota; kingdom Metazoa; phylum Chordata; class Amphibia; order Caudata; family Salamandridae; genus Triturus; species Triturus cristatus. The sequence goes on from NC_140583.1 coordinate 742,710, forward strand.
TTGTAATGACACGCGTTGTAATGTCATACATCTGCACCAGCAGGTTCAGGAACAAGCACAAGCACCCTATCATGGGGTCACAGCCCCTATACTTATAATACCTCTCTCCTTTGTCTGCAGTGTAGGGTTTGGGGGAACCAGCAAAAACTGGTTCAGGGGGGAATTGGAGCACTTTGTTTACCAGGGTCCTCTTCCCCTTTGTCAGGTGGGGGCTAGGTGATCAGACAGACCACAGGGGGCGGAGCCAGCATTGTACAGGGCAGGCACAATTCTATTCAGGGACAGGGGACTACGTCTCCCACCACTCCAAATGTAGATGTCCTATTCAGCCTAGTGCTGACTCACCGTGCCCCTTCTGGAGCCACACACACCTCCCAGACCCTGTCACTCAAAAGCCAGACATGCAATTCACATCAGGCAGACAGACACATAGCACACAGAAATGCCAACTTCTAAAAGTGGCATTTCTAAAATCGTCATAATAAATCTACGCACACCATTGCGCAGCATTTATTATTACAATTCCAACTATACTAAACTCGACCACGCTGCTCCTCTCATATCAGGGATTACCACTGAGACACTTATCAGGGAATCCCCAATGCATTCCTATGGGAGGGCAGGCCAATCTTACATATGTAACAGAGAGCACATGCACTTTACACTGGACAGCAGTGCTAAAGTGCCCAGAGGCCTAAAACTTCCAACACTATGTCAGAGAAAAGGCTAGGAGAAAGGCAAATAGTTTAGGGATGATCCAGCAAAAAGGGCCAAGTCCAACAGTTGCACTACCTGTCGCTCTCACCCATCCTGCTTCCTATGCCCACCACAATTTCATTTTGCCCCTGTTGTATATTGTCCCACTGTTTCCATGATTTCTTTCCCCTAGCTGTTTTCCTTTGTCTACCTAAACCGTATGTAAAGCGCTCTGATACCCACCTGGGTCATGTTCGTGCTATACATAACTTTAAATAAATACATAAATAGTTAAATAAATAAATCAACATAGTGTACAGCCCATATAGACAGCCTAATGGTTACTGGGTCCAGTTATCAAGAAGGCACGTATCACCACCTTTCTCCAGTGCTCTGCTGGGTTTTAGAATGATGCTTGAGGTGGTTCTTTTGCCATCGAAAAGGAGAGTTGTGAGGTTTTAAGAAGTCACTTGCATCTTGTTATGCTTCAGTTCCAGGAAGGTCAGTTTCATATCAATAGCACAGAAGAGTTTGTGACACATAAATATCTTTTAGGGTTTGGACTTTCACTCATAAAGTTTGATGCAGAACTATCATTCAAAATGTTTGAACTCCATGAATCTCTTGCCAGTATTCTTTATCACCAAGAAGCCAGACTCCTATCCCCACCGTCAAACTTTGCCTCCGAAGGATTAAAAAATGGAGCCCCGATAACCTCCTACAACTGGGACATCACTATAAAGTTCTGGAAAAGTGATGGGTAGTTTGATCCCCTTGACTTTTGGGCACCCTCAAGAGACTACACCTCTGCATATTCTAGAGCTAAGAAGGATTACATTCAATCATCCTTTGAGAAATTTTCAAACTCAAAAAAGGAACTTTTCACACCTGTACAGAGCTTATTATTTTTGTTAAGGAGTTTTATATAGCGCTAGCCTGACCCGAGGGTATCGGTGCGCTTCACAACAGTTTTTGAGCAAGATTAATTCAATAAGCAGTAATCTACATAAAGGTTCGGCAGTCCAAGTGTGCTGAGCAGCATTGAGGTAGTACGTGAGTCCTGAGATAACCTCATAGAGTGCACGTTGTCTTGGGGTTGAACCAATTAAGTGGGGGAGGAGCAGTTGGGGGACAGATAGCAGGGAGGAGGTCAGTTTTAGAGCTACAATGTCAGAAAGAGACGGCGAGCAGGGAATAGCGTTTTGATGGCGGGAGCAGTTGAGGAAAAGGACTTTAAGTTGTTTTTTGAATTTTGTGAAGGACGAGATAGTCCTATTCGGCTCACTATGCCGAATGCCAGCGTCTTCAGTACACCTTTCTTATTATAAGAATTGACACCTCAGAGCCTTGTACCACTACCTTTACCCCATGAGCCAGGGGGTTTAGCCCACACCCTTCTACATTGGTCTGTGCTAACTCCTCTGCAAGCTGGAAATAATTTCTGAAACCAACATTAGCAATATCCTGACCTCGTTCTTAGGAAATGTCACCTCCTCTGGATACCTGTAATGCCAAAGTTAATAAACCATGTGATCCATGTGTCCAGTCATCACCAGCCTTTTCAACTCCTTCCTCTCCAGTGGAGTTTTTATTCATACTTTCAAACATTTACTCTAAAGAAACCTTATGTGTGACCCATCTGCAGGATCATATCTGGCATACAATGTGTTGCCATTTAAACCCATTGTCACTAATCTGCTTGCCCCCTGGAGCCAAATGGTCACCTAAATAACATTCTGTCAGTCTTTAGTCTATGACTGAGCGGAGAAGCCACTCTATTAAATATAAGTGTGAAGCTACTCATCACCAGTCAACAGAGCAACCCCGTGCTTTGATCCTATTAGCCGATTAAGCCACTTTTGACACAATGGACTCTCAGATGCTAATCAAAGGTGTCCTGCTCATTCTACATCAGAGAATGAAGGGAACGAGATTTATGTGGTTTGAACCATTATTAAATAATATCTCCCATCAGGTCAAATTGAAATCATTCCTCTCAGGAAAAAACCTACATTAAACATGGTGTGCTTCATCTTTCACAAAATCAAGGGGGAATGAATCACTTACTTCTTTTTTTTAACTTTATTTACCAGTTTCAGAATGAATAACAATATATTTTTCCAGCTCCAGTTCCATGAGAGTTAAGACAATACAGTGCTTGTTGCCTAATTTTTGCAATGCATGACATTCATCACCACAGAAAGGTAGACAGTCTGTTCAATCGAAGTTACATTTGCGTCGTATGCACCTTCGTTAATCCCAGCATTCAGTGCCTGTACCTGCGATGCAGTCAAAGTGCAATATGGGTAACAATCTTAGGGGCATATCAACAAGGGCTTTATCTCTGCTTTTTTGGCTTTAAAAGCCAAAAAAGCTGAGATTAAACTAGCGTCCTATCAACAACAGGGTGCTAACACGCAAATTTGCATGTTAGCACCCTTTTACTCTACGCTTCCCCTTGCATCTCTAATGAGATGCAAAGGGGGCGTTCCAGAGTAAAATAATAGGAGAAATGTCGCTAAGCGACCTTTCTCCTATTATCAAGAATGTCGCTAACCCTGTTAGAGACAAAAAAAGCAGCGCTAACCGCGGTTAACGCTGCTTTTTTACATCTGGTATTTTTCTGACTTAGCCATGATATCCTATGTAAGGTGGATATCATGGCTAAGTTTGCCTGTCCCTATCAACAAGGTAACGTGAGATTATCGCTGGGTTTCCAGTGATAATCTCACGTTAGCCTGTTAGCGTGAGGATTTTTATCGCTATTGAGATAAGCGTTGCTAATAGCACGCTATCTCAGCGATAAAAATTCACGCTAGCCTGCGATAATTATCCTAGCGCTAAGTGCGCTTAGAGATAATTATCGCCGGTTGTTGTTGATATGCCCAATAGTTTCAATTGAAATAGCACAGATCTGTGTCCATCGTGCAGGTGAAAGTGGATCAACCAATACCCGCAGGTACCAGTCCAGATTCCAGCCGTGTGGTAGGTTGTGAATGTAACATTGCTGTGTATTGTTTAAGAGGGCCTCAAATGTCTTGTGGGCCAGATGTGCTGGGCAAAGTGGAGGCATAAAAATCGTAGTTTAGGTTACAATATGCCAAACTGTTTAGCCAGTCTTTACACGTCAGTACAGCCTTCCGCCCCCATTTTAAGGCTATTTCCCTCTTAGCCAGTAATAACCCCAAGGCGGTGAATTTACGGACTGACTTTGGGATGTTGTTCACATACCCTAATAAATCCACTTCCGGTTTGGGGTCTAGGTCTAAGTTTATCATTGCCCCGATTGTGCGGTGTATTTCAGTCCAATATGTGTTGATTTTACTGCAGGTCCAAATAAGGTGCGCAAAATCTGCGTGTGGGGATTTACATTTTAGGCAGCTGTGGGGCGTGTCTGGGTCTGTTCTGTGTGTCATCTCAGGTGTGATGTAAATTCTGCGTAGGAACTTAAAGTTGATGAGTTTGTGGTGGCTATTCAGGGAAACCGCCTTGGTTTGCAGGCAGCACGCAGCCCACTGGTCATCAGTAATTGGGTGACCCAGATCCGCCTCCCAAGCGGCACGTATCTTAGCATCGTGGATTGGAATCATCTCTGTTCATGATCTGTATAGTTTGGAAATCAAGTGGTCCCCGGTGTCACTGTCTATAACTGTGAACAATGGAGGGAATGGGTCGGGTCCGATGGGGAAGCCAGGGATCTTGGCTCTTAAGGTGGCACAAAGTCGGGCAAGCACAAATTTGTCCATAAACGATGCCTCATTAAACTTATCTCCGTCCGAGACAGAAAAAACTTGGCCATCAGTGTAAAGGTCCCCCATAGTAGTCATGTCAAACCAAGAAAGGGTGCGTTGCACTATCCTCTCCCCATTAATGGGTCTCCAATGTTGATTCGGGATCGGTAGGCTCAGGGAGTACAGAATCAGCGATCCCAGTATCCTAACCAGTTTTAGCCAAGTCCAGCTGGCAGTGGAGACCGTCTGAATGTCTGGAGGGTCGCAAGGGTAGCTGAGGGGTAAGACCGTGTTTAGTGTAGCTGGCTAAATCTGCCTCAGGTCGTAAATAGGGGATTCTGGTGTCAGGGTGGAACCAGGAGTGAGCATAGCTGCACTGAGCGACCAAATAATATAACTGAAAGTTAGGGCCTCCCAAGCCACCACTATGGTATGGGAGTGTTATGACCTCCCATCGTACCCTGGGGTGTTTGCCCCCCAAAATCAGCCATATAAGGTTGGTGTGAATGGATTTGAAAAAACGATTTGGAAGCGGAATAGGAATATTATTAAATAAATACAGGGATTTGGGCAGGACAATCATTTTAATCAGCGCGATACGCCCAGCAATCGAGAATGGGAGTCTGACCACCTGTTCACCTGTTTCTTTAGTGTGTGAATCGCCGTGCCACAGTTCGATAGTATGATTTCGTTGGTGTTTAAGTGTATGTTTATCCCCAAGTGCTTAACAAAGTCCGAACACCAGGTTAGTGGGTAGTCACACTCCCAGCGGACCGTGTCGTGGTGAGGGGGAATATCACAGATTTGTGCCAGTTTACACCAAGGCCAGAGAAGCCGCCAAATCTAATGATCTCTCGAATGAGTGGATCTAAATTGTTTTGGGGGTCCAGGACATATAAGATATTATCGTCCGCATATAACGACGCTAATAGCAGCCCTGTGTTAAATTGGATCCCTCTCTGTAGATGACGCTCCTGGAACTGTCGAATGAGTGGGTCTATCGCTAGTATGAAAAGCAGCGGGGACAGGGAGCAGCCTGGTCTGGTACCTCGGGATAACATGAAGGAATGGGAGAGCGTACCGTTTAAGCGCAGTCTGCCAGCAGGGGCCGAGTATAGCAGTGCCGTGTGATTGACAAACCCAAAGGGCATGCCCAATCTGTGCATAACTGTCCCTATAAATGGGCACTCTAGGGAGTCAAATGCTTTCTCTGCGTCCAGCAGAACGGTAGAGCCGGGTTGACTCCGTGCAGGTTTGCGAAGAGAGTGCACAGGTTTAGGGAAGTACATCTATGGGGAATAAACCCTGACTAGGCAGGGGATATTATTTTGTCCAACAGCAGAGCGAGACGCACTAAGATCGTTTTCGCCAGTATTTTATAGTCAAAGTTTAATAGTGATTGTTGCCTGTACAACCCGCAGTGCAAGGGATCCTTGCCAAGTTTTGGTAATAAGACAATCACTGCTTCTCGCAAAGTAGGCGGTAACTAGTTCCGTTCTAAAGATTCATGGTAGACGTCTATGAGCTTCGGGGCTAATATGTCTTTATATAGTTTATAAAAGTTCCCTGTGAAGCCATCAATACTGGGTGCAATGGAACCGTTTAGCGCATCTATTGCATCTATTATTTTGTCTTTCGAAAATGCCTCTTCAAGGAAGTCCTGCATGTATTTATCCATGTACACCAGTGCAATCTCAGCAAAATACTCGTCTCGCTCAGCCGAGGTGTGTACTAGTTTGGAAGTGTATAGTCGTTCATAATAGGCCAAGAATGCGGCCCAGATATCAGATGTATCTGTTAAAGTAACCCCTGATTCAGACCGGAGTTCAGTGATGTATGATTTGGAATATGGGGGGGGTCTCAGCAGTTGTACTAATGTGCGCCCTGGTCTCTTGCCCTCGCCATACCTGTGAGCCACCACATATTTGCTGAGGAAGTGAGTTTCTCGCTCCGCAGATTCCCGAAACGCTAACAGTAATGCCAACCGTCGCCGCGCGCCCTCGGAGGTGTCAGGGGAGCAAAGCATAGCGGCATCGGTAGCGATTAGTTGCTGCTCGATGTTGGCTAGAGTTTTCCTCAGATCTTTCAGGACCCCAGCGTGCTTTGCGATGGCAATGCCCCTAATGTACACCTTAAAGTCCTCCCAGAGCTTTGCCCATGTGTTAACTGATCCCGTGTTCAATTCGAAAAAATCTTCAATGTCTTCTCTAATTTCGGAGTCAAATAGGTCATCATTTAACGCCCTACCCGGGAATCTCCACTGACACTCATGTCCCTCAGGTCTGGGGATGCGAAGCTTAAGCAGGACAGGGGCATGGTCGGAGTATGTCCGGGAGAGTATCGTTATTGTTGTGTACCAGGTGATGGGGATTGGGGTGAGTAGCCAAAAATCTAGTCTGGTCCAGGTGTTGTGCTGGGCTGAGTAATGCGTGTATCCCAGATTCGCCGGGTTCCAGACTCTCCATGCTTCGCATGTTTCTGATAATACTTTGCGCGCCCGGGGCTTGAAGTCAGCCGTGCTGGATGTGCTATAAATAGTACAATCTAGGAGCAAATTAAAATCCCCACCCAGTAGCAAACTGCCAGTACCCACGCGTAATAGTTTGGCGTCCAGCTCGTGGAAGAAGTCAGGGCTGTCAACGTTTGGGGCGTATACGCATACCAGAGTAACCGTGTGGTCCATCAGTCTGCCTATTACTATAGTATATCGGCCCTCCTGGTCAGATTGGCAGCAAGTCAAGGAGAAAGATAGTCTTTTTTGTACTAAAATTGCAGTGCCTCGGGCACAGATACTGTAGTTGGAGAAGAAACGGTGAGCACCCCAGCCTGCCGCAAATTGTGTGGAATCGGACCTGGGTAAATGAGTCTCCTGCAAAAAGGCTATGTCGACGTTCTGCCGCTGCAAATATTGTAAAACGTGTTTGCATTTTTTAAGGTTGTTGAGTCCTCTTACATTCCAGGTGATTAGAACGAGATTCAAATGGTCAACTAGATCAGGGGCTGTGGTCATTTATGCCATGTGGTAGTTTAGTGAAAGAGTGGAGAGTGGTGAGTAATAAGTGAGTGTCATACGTGGAGCTGGTATTGAAGTAACATCTAACGAGTCGGAGAACTTCCCTTACCCCCACCCCACTCCCAACCTCACGACCCAATTCGCAAGGCAAACAACCAAATAACCAAGCATCTAGTTCATCCTGTATACATCCTATTTGGAAATGCAAAGACGTAGACTGATGCATTGTAATCCTTGTGAACAACAGCGTGCTATGCACCAAGGGGGGAGGCAACGCTCCAGTGGCGCCCAGCATATTCAGAACAATGTAAATGAACTATATTTATACTGCCTCAAATATTATAGTAGCATCATTATTGCCAAAGACCACTATATGCAAAAAAGTGAAGTCAATGACAATCTCAGAACAGTCTCTATGGTCATTTGCTGGAAAAAAGTTTTACACTGGTAACAGAGCTGCTGTGGGGAGGGGAAGAGACATTTCCAACATCTCTCCGCTGGTTGTCAGAGCACCTGTAGGACAAAATGCTTCAGCATCAGTGGGATTGTCATGGGACCGTCCGTTGACGTCGACCCGCAGTCATGCAGGAAACAGCATTCCATATCGGAGCCCCAAATTCCGCAGTGCTGCCTTGACACCTGTAAACTTACCGCAAGCTTCTTGGACCATGATTGTGAAGTCTGGGTATAATGACACATTGGAACCTTTTTATGTTAGCGCACTACGATCTCTGGCCAGCCTTAGCACGGTGTCCCTGTCGCGAAAGTTCATGATGCGAGCTATAATAGGCCTAGGAGGGCTGGGAGGGTTGGGATGAGAGCCCAAGGATCGATGCGCTCTTTCCACCACAAATCCGGGGGTGAATTTCTCCTTCCCAAAAATGTCTATCAGCAAGGATTCCACGAAGATGTCCATTCTTCCCGTGTTCGTCGACTCCGGAACTCCAGTAATGCGGAGGTTTTTGCGGCAGCCGCGTGCTTCCAAATCTCATTTTAATTGTAATGTCTTTTAAGATTTTTTCCATGCGCTCCAGCATTTTCTTCGATTGAGCGGCCCCATCTTCAAAGTCTGAGATCAGACTTTCAGCAGTGTCCAAGCATCGATTATGGATATCTAATTTGGCCCCAAATGAATCCAGGTGTTTTTCCAGCATTTAAAATCTGTTGTCTAGTGATTTGAAACCAGCCCTGAGTTCCGCAAGTAAATCAGGGTTGGAGGAGGCAGTATCAGGTACAGCGGTCGAGACCTGGCAACCCTACGCCATGTTGGTGCTGTGGCCTTTTGATCCTTCTATGGCCACAGGAAATGAGAGCACTCTCTTCTTGGGATCTTTTTTGTCCATAACTGTATACCCTGAGACAGATGAACAGTACGCCGCAGGCAACTCCAGTAGGCACAGAGTGGAGCGACGGCACGGCGCGATAGCACCAATGTGAGGCCATAGGTGCACCGCAGAGAGCCAAGTGGAAGATGTGAGGTACTAGCCGCTAGCGTATGTCCGAAGAGGTGTCTACAAGGTGGTCCGACCGCCCCGGCAGGCAGCAGAAGCCGGCACAGGTGTCAAATGGCCAGGGATCGGAAAGAGAGCCCCACTGCAATGGATGTGCCTGGGCCGTAGAAGGAGAAGCAGCTAGGCAGGCCTCAGGTACAGTGAGCCCAAGACGACCATCGTATTCAGCATGAGGAGGGATTTCAGAGTCCCGGCGGGTCCCGCAGCATCCCCCCTGGGATGGGTCATTCCGCATCAGTTCACTCTGCCTCTGCTGGCATAGTCGGAGCATCTTCCCAACGCATTCGCACTTCAGGGCAAGGAGCGGGGGCCGAGTGCGGCTGCTACATGTGTGCGGGAGTGGGCTCGCTGTGTCCCAAACAGCTCTGCCCCCCACAGCCGCCGAGCGCAGCCGGATGGCTGCCTCCCTGGCACTCCCAAGGACCCTTTCTCCCCGGAGGCCTACGGGAGCATTGTCGAAATAGTGCATGGCCCCCGTGAGTGCTGGAGAAGGGGGGAGCAACGTGACAGCCGTAGTGGGTCAGGAGGTGAGGGGGAGCTAACGACACAGTCACCGCTGTCCGGGCCGAGGTCAGGAGGTCTTCAGCGGTCTCCCGCATGGGACACAGGCGCGATCTTGGGGACGACCGTGCGGGAGTTCCAGCAGGCTGCTTCTTGGGCCGCAGCGCGCTCTGCCCCTCCAGGTCTCGGAGCAGGTTTTAGCAGGTTTTGGGTGGTTTATGCAGCTGGAAACAACACCGCTGTAGCACCATCGGAAGAGGGTCACCGCCTGGCGTTTCAGCGTCTTGGCGACCCATAGTTTCGGAGTCAGCCGGGTTTGTGCTGGGCCACCAAACGGAGTGTAGTGAGGGTAGTTGGTATCACACGCCATGTTAGATTGTTAGGCGCGTGATGCCTGACATATGTGTTCATGATTTCTGTACTTTCAAACAGGGGCTCGGGGCATGGCATTTTGCTGGAAGGACATTCGAGCGGCATTAATCAGTTGCCGTTTGGACGGTTGACCACGAGGACGCTACTTGCCACGGGTGGAGTGAATCTGGATATCTAATAAAAGGATTATCTTACTCTGGATTCCTTTTGAAGCTCATTTCATCTGGCGACAAGGATGGGATATCCTTTTGAAGCTCATTTCACGGAGCTTCAACGCCACGTGGCCATCTTGGTCCGTGGCTTGGCCACACCCCAATCACTTATGTTAATATTCAAGAGTCTCAAGAGAATTGTATCAGAGACCCTCAGCCGTTCATCCACAGTATGCGGTGTATATTTATTCTCTGCTCATGTGATAAGGTGGATACCATCATCATCGGGTCTATCACTTGAGTGGTCAGTTCTTCAAGTGATCTACTGTCCTCCACCAGGAGGGAGACTGTCTGGGTAACAACAGTCATGAAGGAGGTTAAAATTATCTCCTTTCTTATATGTAGTAGTTTATTAGTCAAGAAAGGGATAAGGTTAAAACAGGGGTCTCCAACCGGTCGATCGCGAGCTACCAGTAGCTCGCCAAGGCCCCATGAGTAGCTCGCGCCGGTAAGGTCTCAATTTAGTAGCCCATCAACGTTGTTATAGCATTTAGGCCTTTTTTAGGCGACGTTCCCCCCTACCCCAAACCAGCTGCTCAGATTGACTTAACTGAGCCAATCAGGGCTGTAGTAGTTTTGTAGGTCTCGCTGGCTATCGCGTAAGCGATAGCTCAGCAAGACTTTAGTAAGGGGCTCCCAAAAGTGCTCCCAAAAGCGGACTGCATGGCGAGCACACGCACAATCACGTGCATCGTGCCGCCATGCAATCCGTTTGGCAATCTAACTTCAAAGGGTCCGCTCCCCCGCCTGGAATGCGCTCCCCGCCAAGCGCACGCGACACTCTCCGCCGGGCTTGTCTTGTTTTTTTTTGTGCATATTTATATAGCGCCAACTCGACCCGAAGTTATTGGAGCGCTTTACATAGCACCGTATTTACATTACACATTCAGGAGGCGGCAGCGCAGCCGACGGGCCACATCCTCTCCCATTCTCCCATTCTCTCCCTCCTGCCACGTATTCCATTACATGCATTGCCCTCTTCTTCCTCTCGTTCCACTTTCTGTTTGTTTGTACCATTCGCTCTCCCCTGCCTCGTTCTCTGGCCTCTCTATCTGGCAGATTTTTTTTCATATTTCCCTCCATTTCTTTCTCTCTCAATCTTTCTGTCTCCATCTCTCTGTTTCTCCCAACCACTATCTATTAATTCTACTTCTTTTTTTCTTTTACTCATTCTTTCCATTTCCTCCCCAGCTGTCTGTCTGCACATATTTCTTCTTCTGTGTATATTGTACTTTCTTCTATGTGCTGTCTATGTCTCGCTGTCCACCTCTCTCTCTCCGTCTTATTTAGCCCCCTCTTCTCCATTGTGTGTTTCCGCTGTCCCCGCACCCCCTGCTCTACCGGCCCCCCTCCCTCCATCTGTACAAGGGGGTAGGGGATCAGATAAGCCCCAACAGACACTAAGGACGCGATAGGTCACCAGGGTCAAAGGGGAGCCAGCCTTTCCAGGGAAGAGAACAAGCGACTAAAATACAGATTCCAGGTTGCCTTCGAGATAGATAGCGCCTTGTTGCATGTTGCATCCTCACCAGGATATTTTCGATATCAGAAAGTATCGGAGCATCAGCAAGGCCCTGCAAGCCTCTTCGCCACTCAATATCACTTTCATATTTAGCCCCAAAGACAACATATAACTTAGTAACGAACAATGTTTAACTCTGCAAAACAACGTTGGCATAGATGTAAACACAACAGCACAACATCTTGCAAACTCTTGAAAAGATAACTTTTTAGTACTTTTATATAGCGCAAACTTGACCCGCGTTACATGAGGACACATTCATTTTTGTTTGGCACAGAGAGATTAAGTGATTTGCCCAAAATCACAGGATGTTCAGCGTCATTGCCGAGACTCGAACTCGGTTCCCCGATTCGAGGTCGACCGCCCTAGCCGTTAGGCCAACTCCTCTCCCGTTTTAGAAAGATAAAGCAAGAGTGATACGCTACAATTAAAAACTACTTTGGAAAATGAGGACATATGGTTGGACTATTTCACCTAGAAGCAATATCTGCTTACAGACGAGCTGGTCCGGGTTTTAGACTCACCAGGATGTCTTCTGTTAGGGATAAGGGGGTAAATCCATCAGCATCTTTTAGCCCAAAAACACTCCTAGATGTGGCTTGAGTTAGTTGTGAAATACGAAATCTACTTAAAACTCAGAGAAAGCTTAAAGAGTTTGCCTTCATCTTACCACACCTGTCACCCTGGGAGCAAATTGTTGCTCTTTTAAAAATACAGAATATTTCTTATTTGATGGCTGTCTGAGAAAAAAGCAAAAACTGTTTTTTGTTTCTCATAGAATGGCAAAACACACTGTGCAATGAAGTGAGTGTTTTTTTTCTAGAAATGTCATCAACGAAAGTACAATTGCAGGCTAAAAGAGAAAATAACTGTTCACTCTTATGATTGCTTTTTTATATCTGGCCTAAAGATAGCTTTAGCTGTCTTGCTGGTCTTTGCTTTTCCCAAAAAATAATGATGCTCCCTCCACACAGTACAAGATATTGGGTCGTCCAGCTCCAGACATTGGATACCTTCAATTTGAGAGACTGCATTTAGCTTTTCACAACACAGCCGCTGAAAAAGAAATCCTCCTTTGTTAAACAACTGCAGGGACTTGTATTCCCCAGTGGCTACTAGTATCTATGTATAGTAGGGTGTCATCACTTTAATAAAATATTTGTTTCTTAAATTGAAGCCTATGATATCGACTCACTATCTTAAACCAGTTTTGGCATATTTATATTGGATGGAAAACAAGTATAAATTAAGATTTAAAAAAACAAAAACACGTATTGAGCCATGACATGCAGTCTTTTAATTTTGAGACATCATCAAACTTATCGCCGATCCTTTCTGCCGAACTTGAGTAAGTCTCTTTGCGCCCAACTTGCTCTTCTTTCTGTGGTTTTTATTTACTATTTTTTTTTTGCATAGGCGAGGAGATGTGAGCCGCTTGTCGAGCCTGGGGTTCTGCATTCTTTGTAGTTTTGCCGTGAACGGCATATGGGCATTCTCTTTGTGGCGAGGCGCATGCCTTTGGTTTCAGCTTTACATAGTACCAGAGTGTTTACGATTTATTCTGTGTCGCTCTTCGGCAGTGTATTCGTTTGTTTCCATCTGCGTTCATTTTTGAGTGGCACATCCCTCCGCTTCAAATTACGGACTGCAGCAGAACCGCGCACGCTAAAATATATGGCTCTGATAAACCACACTGTATTCAGCTAGGCTTGGGTTGGGTTGCATATCACACAAGCCACATGTCTTTGTCTCTGCAGAGAGCATACGTTATATCCCGGGCATCCTGCAGCGTCATTTGGTGGAGGCAGAATGTTTAAAATGTGTGCAGTAAATGTCACATTTTGTAACACGCATTTGCAATGCAATAGGTCTCGCAATTGCGAGATTTAGAGCTATTGGCATTGTAAATGACAAGGCCTTTTATTTATGTTTTAAAAACCAAAACATAAATAAAAGTAATTGTCAATTACAATGCCAATAGCTCAAACTCGCGTGAATGCGAGACCTATTCCATTGCAAATGCTTGTGCTGCTTCCCGCAAAGCAAAGATGGTGCTAATCTTTATAGCACATCACGTTTTTTTCATGTGGATTGCCATATTTCTACAAGTCATCGAGTCATTTATTACAAATGACCCAACTGCTAGTAATGAAACCAGTATGGCAGCCTTCAATAGCATACCGTTCAATAACGGGCCGAATACTGCTTTTCACTTAATACTAACAAGAAAAATCCCGAGATGTGTTTTCTGAGGTTTTCCTAACTTTTAAATGAATGGCATGAAATAAGTGGTGCGCTCTGTGTTGCGCAACTGAAAAGCAGCGATGGCAGGCCTGTGTGTACATTCTGAATGGAAAATAAAAAGCGTTGAATCTGAACAACTCTCTTATTGATACCGATGTCTGCAGCACAGATTTAAGCAGGATTAATGTCCGAGTGACCTTGACCGAAGGATACGGAGCGCCAAGCAAAGTAAACGGTAAGGCTATGTAAAAAAATGTAGGCTTTGTTATATTATTAATGTTCCACACTCGAGGACTGATATTTTGCTGCTCTTTTTTTGTTTACTGTCTGCAGTTAGAAATTCGATCATTCATGTATTCTGCTGAAAAGTTGATGTAAACTTTAAGATGAGGAGCCTGCATGAAGTACAGTGCATAAAGTGTAGTTTTGTGCTCATTTGGAAAGATTGCCCCCGTCGAATTTGGATTATGTCCCATCACTTGAACTTTAAATTCTTGATAATAACCCCTGTCTGTGCGCTGTCTGTACTGTCGCAGCAATCCATCTTTCAGCACCTGTGAAATCAAAATGGCGTCATGTGCTGGGCAGATGACATGCAGTAATAGCCTTATTATCAAGACGTTATGATGTGCTGACAACATGAACGATTCTTAAAACATCATCAACAAAAACTCACAAGATGACAAGCACATTGTTAAAAAAGCGATCAATGCGTGACTTGCTTGGCCTTAAGTAGCTCACGACGATTGTCGCTGATCAGAAATAGCTCTCATTACAGAAAAGGTTGGAGACCCCTGGGTTAAAAGAAACAACGGTGTTGACGTCTATGAATTATTGATCCACAACACCTAGAGATAGGTTGACATGTTTCCACCAGTGGGTGCCCCAATAGGTCAGGTGGCCTTCATCAGAACCAGTGTGTAAGAGGTCTAAAGTTTTTAGAACACTCTCAACGTTGAATAGGTAAGTTGGCTCGCTCGTCACTCTTCGTCAATGAGCACTATTGCTCAGGATCTGGCCCAGGAGAGGTATGGCACAGCGGCCAGGGTTGCTTACTCCAGAGCGTGGGGCTCATGATTTGATCCCCAGTGTTGGAGGCAGATCAGCTCAGCATGATGTGACTCTGCACAATAGCTTGTTTCTCCCAACGGCCCCCAGTGCCTTGGGACCCTTACGAGTGATTAGCTCGTGCTTTACAAATACAGGGTTATTATTATTATTATTTAGGTGCCGACGTTTGACCATAGCTTCTGTTGGAGGAAAAGAGTACCCCTTGAGGTGCAGGAAGGGAGTGGGCGATCCTTAATGTTGGTCATCTTTTGCTGGCAGCGGTGTTGTGGATCAATAACTGAACACTCAAGTGATAGACCCGATGATTACACTACCTACCTAATCACACGATCATAAAATAAATATAGACCGCATTCTGTGGATGAGTGATTGAGGGTCTTTGATACAATTCTCTTCAGACTCTGGAATATTGTCACAAGTGATTTATTCACCCTTGATTTTGAGCTTGCTAACTTCAGAAGCTGAAAACATCTCTGCTTCTCTCTCCCCTCTATTTTGAGCAGTGCTTCTGTTGTAACCTATATTGTGGTTATTTGAATGTTAACCTTACTTTATCAGTGGCATGCACTTTGTTTGCTTTCAGGTTATGTTCTAAGTTCTAGTGTAGAACTGATTATGTATACTGCCAGTAAGAGACTCAGTTGGTCTAGGAGTCTGGAGCTGGGAGGAGGTCTGCCGTGCTGTTTGATTAAAGCTATTCAAGCTTACAACGTCTCTTTGTGAAATTTAATATTGGCGACGAGTTACAGTCTCTCCAGTCAGAGAAGGCACGGGAACGGAGAGCAGAAGAATCCACAAAAGAAAATTCACTTAAGGACAGTAGCAAGCGGATTACGTGAAGTAAAGAACATCGTTTTGGAAGAGGAGCGTTTGAGAGGAAGAAAGAAGATTTACTGTGGCAAGATATTCGAGGGAAGAGGCGAAATCACAAGAGTAAAGCTCTTTCTATTTCCCCAAAAATATTTTGGCAACGCACCTTACGAAGAAAAGAACGTTTGGGTGGAACGTTAGGCGTATCCAAGCACCACTGTAGGTAAGCGGAAGAGAAGGGTATGTGAAGGAGCGTACTTCAGGAGCATCAGTACGTGAACGCACTGTGACGTATGGAGCGTGTTGATCAAGCGTTTCCAGGTGACGGGAAGAGTGAGGAAGTACTACGCGTGTGCGCGTAAAATGAAACGCGAATAGGAAAACATTTGTGTTGTCGTAGTGAGCAGTAAATCGGATCTGTTAGCAGTGTGAGCTGTGCACAGAAAACATTTCAGAGGGGAAGAAAGGAACAATACAAGGTGGGAATACATCTAACGTTTAAATATTCAATTTTTGGCCCAAAGTTAAACTGAGTTCATTTACATCAGATATTAACCGAAGTATATAAGACGATTTATTTGACTGAGTGACAAAGGAAGTATATTTCAAAACTCAAAGGAGGAAGCTAATAATTATTTCATTTATCCTTCCATTTTGTAAGGCCAGTTTGTTAGTAGGTCATTATCCAGCAATTTCAAGTGTAGATTGATAAAATGCAGTTCGACTCTCCTGCAAAGTTTTTACAAAGTAAGGGAGATCCACCCCTACCGTGGTCAAGGTGGAAAGAAGAGTTTTTGACTTACATGAAGGCAATTGATGGAGAACGGATGGGGGCAGAGAGGAAAAAAAGCATCCTACTATATTGCTTAGGATCGGAAGGTCAAGACATTTTTAGAGCGCTTCCACAAATTACGGCACAAGTGGGAGAAGAGAATTTGAATGTGTATAATGAGGCACTGCAGAGACTAGAAAAACGTTTCAAACCAACAACAAGTATTGCTTTGAACAGGTTTAAGTTCTATACGAGGGCGCAGAAGGAGGAGGAATCCTTTGATGACTTTTTAACGTCTCTAAGATCCTTATGTGTACATTGCAAATTTGGGGCAATGGCGGACGAAATGATTAGGGATCAAATTATTGTGCATATAAAAAACAAGAAAGTCCAAGAAAATTTGTGGGTGATGGGAGATCCTAGCTTGTCAGAAGCAATAGCTAATGCGAAAGCAGTGGAACAATCAGAAAGTTGGATGCAAACCATTAGGCAAAGTACTAAGAAGGGTGAATGTGTGGAAGAAGTGTGTGCTTTAAAAAATAATTCAGGAAGCAGTACGCAGTTTAAAAAAGACAATGTGGAAGTTGTTCAAAAGAAAGTTATAAACAATAGATACAACGGTGGGAGTTCGTTTAGAAGTAATGTGAACATGGGAGGACAAAATATGTGTTTTAGATGTGGAAGTAGGTCACATTTTGCATCATTTGCAGGTTGTCCGGCTATTAATAGACAGTGTAGGAAGTGTGGAAGGATGGGCCATTTTAGTACCGTTTGCAGGGAGTTTAGGAGAAATAGTCCATCAACATCTGCGTCTGGTTCAATCTCGACCATTAGTGGTACAGAAATAGTTCATAGTGAGGAAGGTAAAGAAGAGAATTGTGTTAACAATGAGTGTGAAAGAGGATTTGTTGTTTCCATTGTTAATAGAGGTTTAGTAGAAGAGAAGGAAGTGCTTTTGGAGGCTCCAAAATGTAAAGTCGAGGTTTTGGGTGTCGAGCTTCACTTTATGGCTGATTCTGGATCGCCATGGACTATAATCTCGAGAGATTACTTCATGGATAAATTGCAAGACGTATGCTTTGGAAAAGTTCTACATGCAAACGATGTTATTGCTGAAAGCTTTGATGGTACAAGAATTGATATGGAAGGATATTTTAATGTTTCTTTACAGTTTAAGGGCAGAGTTGCAGAGATTAAGTTATACATCGCTGTAAAGGGTGTAAATGTGTTAGGATGGCGTGATCAGTGGAAGTTAGGCATTATGTTAAACCCACGAGCTGTAGATCCTGTCATTTTAGGGGACAAATGTGAGATAGGGAACATTGCTGTTTTGGATTCAAATGTCAGAATGGGAAAGTTGGTAAACAAATTTAAGAAGGTCTTCTGTGATAAATTAGGAAAACTTAAAGATTTCGAACACAAAATCATCCTAAAATCCAATGCACGTCCAGTTGTACAAAAATTAGGAGGGGTACCCATTAATGTGAGAGAAGAGCTCAGAGTAATGTTGAAACAACTTACGGATGAGGGCATTATTGAAGAAATCGAGTCTTCAGAATGGGTTTCACCCATTGTTTTAGTACGCAAGGCTGATAAGAATTTGAGGGTATGTGTTGATCTCAGATCGCTTAATTCTAACATAGTGATTGATTGCCATCCTCTTTCAAACATAAACGAGATGGTGTCTATGTTGGA
Organism: Triturus cristatus; assembly: GCF_964204655.1. Taxonomy (NCBI): domain Eukaryota; kingdom Metazoa; phylum Chordata; class Amphibia; order Caudata; family Salamandridae; genus Triturus; species Triturus cristatus. Next base: position 760,860 of record NC_140583.1, read on the forward strand.
AGGAGCAAATGTATTTTCAACTTTGGATCTGCGGTCTGCTTATCATCAAATCTGTCTGTCTGAAGAGTCAAAAAATCTAACGGCATTTATTACCCCACAAGCTCTGTTTCGTAAAACCAGGATGCCGTTTGGTTTAGCTTCAGCAGCATCTGTTTTTCAAAGGGTGATGTTTAGAGTTTTTAGAGATATCAATCATTTTGTAAAGTGTTTTCAGGATGATATCTTGATTTTTTCCAAAAATGATGAAGAACATGATTGCCATCTTAAAGAAGTCTGCAGTAGGTTGGAAAGGAACGGTCTCATGCTCAAAGAAAGTAAATGTAAATTGTACAAGAGATCTGTAGAGTATTTAGGGCATACATTATCAGGCAATGGGGTTGTCCCAAAGAAATCCAATGTGGACACTATTATCAATGCTCCGGCACCCACAAACAAGGAACAGTTATTGAGTTTTGCTGGTATGTGCGAGTACTATAGTAAGTTTGTTAGTAACTTTGCAAACAAAATGGAACCGTTGAGAGAGTTACTTAGGAAGAATGCAGATTACATTTGGAGTAGAATCCAACAAAGAGCGTTTGAAAACATTAAGCAAGAAATTGTGCAGGCACCCACTTTGAGGCCATTTTGTGTTAAGAAAGAATGCATTATCACTGTGGATGCAAGTTTGTATGGTATTGGGGGTGTACTATCGCAGAGGCACGGAAGGGAAGAGTGGAATGTGGCCTTTGCTTCAAGAACACTCAATGAGTCAGAGAGAAAGTACGCTGTGATTGAGAGAGAATTACTTGTGTGTGTGTGGGGCATCGAACATTTCAAACTGTATGTGTGGGGTAGCAAGTTCACGTTAAGAACGGATCATAAGCCTTTAGTCAACATTCTTTCATTTGGTGGAGGGTGGAATTCCACCGCTAGAATTGCTAGGCTTTCTTCTAGGCTTCAAGAGTACAACTTCAAGACAGAATATGTGCCAGGGAAGAAGAATGTTACAGCTGACTTTTTGTCAAGATTACCATGTGGTCCTAGTGGTGTGAATGTGGTAAAAGAGGCGGATTTTGTGCTTCATATTAATGACATTATCCCTGCACAATTCCAGGACATTAGTGAGGAGTTTTGGAAAGAATGTGTGGGTAAGGATGAGGATTTGTTGGAGGTCAAAAAATTTGTGATGGAAGGTTGGCCTAACAAGCGTCAGATCAGACCTGAGTTATTGTTTTTCTTTTCAAGGTTGCAGATGAACTTGAAGTGGAGGGAGACTTTATTTTCAAGAATTCAAAATGTATTCCTTCTAAAGGGATGCGGGATGTTATTCTTAAAATTGCACACAAAACACATCCTGGGATTTCTTCAATGAAACGTCTGGTAAGGAATTTTGTTTGGTGGCCAGGTATTGACAGGTTCATTGATTGCATGGTCAGAGAATGTGAGCTTTGTGTGTCTAGTGAAAGAACGTTGAGCGTTAAGACTCCACCTTTAAGAATGGTAGAATGACCAAAGGTACCTTGGCAAAAGTTAGCTTTCGATATTTCAGGTCCTTTTAATATGCTTCCTGAAAAATGCAGGTTTGCTCTGGTTTTAGTTGATTACCATTCAAAATGGCCGGAGGTAAAGTTTGTGAATAGAATAACAACAGAAATTGTGTTAAATTTCTTAAAAGAAACGTTTGCACGTGAAGGTTGCCCGTCTTACCTTGTCACCGACAACGGGGTGCAGTTTAAGTCTTCAGAGATGAGGAAGTTTGTTGGTGAATGTGGTATAAAGCATATTTTTACATCTCTTTATGGGCCGCATGAAAATGGTCAGGTTGAAAGGTTCAACAGAGTTTTGAAGAAGTTTGTTGTTGATTCCGTAAAGTTTGGTGAGGATTGGTTAAACAGAGTTAGAGAAAAATTATGGCTATACAGGATCACTCCTCATACTACTACTGAGGTTAGTCCGTTCAAATTGTTGAAAGGAAGGGAGCCAGCCTCAAAGATCTGTCCGTGGTGGTTTAGAGAGAAGTGTATGAAACTAGACTCAAACAATGTTTGTATTGATGATATTTCCTTGAAAGTGATGAACAAACAAGAAAAAACTTGTTCTTGGTTTGATAAGAAGTGGAAAACACAAACACCATCATTTATAGTTGGTGATTAGGTTAGGATCCTTAAACCTGGTATTCTTTGCAAGGGGTCTAGTAAATTTGGTAACGCTATACAAATAAAAAGGGTTTTTAAGAATTCTGTAGCTACTCAAGATGGGAAGGTCTGGAATGTCAGAAGAGTTGCAAAGTGTCCACCCAGCGTAAGCAGAAATTTATCTAATCAAGTTTCTGGTGATACTCACCGTGTCAATGAGTACAATGCTGGTACTTCTTGTGAATCTAGCAATGCGGGTGAAAAGGATTCCGTTGGTTTTAAGGTCAGAACCTCAATCCGTGTAAAATATTTTCCTAAACAATTGAATGACTATATTTAGTTTGCTTACATTGTGTTTTTGTTTGTTTTATCCATTTACATTTGTTTTTTTTAGTTTCTTGTATTTTTATTTGTTATGTTATTTTGTGTTTTGGTTTTGTTCAAAGGAGGGGGATTTGTTGTAACCTATATTGTGGTTATTTGAATGTTAACCTTACTTTATCAGTGGCATGCGCTTTGTTTGCTTTCAGGTTATGTTCTAAGTTCTAGTGTAGAACTGATGATGTATACTGCCAGTAAGAGACTCGGTTGGTCTAGGAGTCTGGAGCTGGGAGGAGGTCTGCCGTGCTGTTTGATTAAACCTATTCAAGCTTACAACGTCTCTTTGTGAAATTTAATAGCTTCATCATTCAGCCTTGTCAACAACGCTGTTCAAAGTTTACATGCTCCCATGTGTTGGCAACATCTTTAGTGAGATTTTGCTCCCAATTCAAAATAGTTCCTCCAGCAAACCCCATGGACAGAGAGTGTAAATTGAAGTAGTTATTCATCATTACCTTCCCATTAATTAAATTGGGCAAACAGCATTTTATCATCAATGTCTTCTAAATGGGTTGCATAATTGATGTACTGCTCTCAGAAAATCATTGTAATCCTCACTGTGGTCGTGTCTTGCTAGTCTCGATGCACGATTCCCTAAGATATCTCTATTGGTTTGAAGTGATTTGACCATATGACACAGTCCCTCAGATCTATCCGTTGTCACTCAGTGAAAGAAAGAGCAACCCTCACTCTATACCTTCTACATGTGATGCTCCATGTTTGTTTTGAGCAACTACCTCTATGCGTATGGGCAACGATAGGTTTTTTAAAACTGGTGCTGCTAGATGTTTAGACTCTGTGCTCTGGGACACTGCTAAGCAGGTATCTGTGCATTGACTCCTGAAGAATGTCAAAATTGTCAAACGTTCCTAAAAGTCCATAGTATATGGTGCCCAGAGTACACCCATGGAATGGAAAGGTAAATGTTACCAACGGACTAAAGCACTTCTATGCCATTCACTACTGTGACAAGACAAACATGACTCCAGAATCACCACTGAAGTCTGGCTGCTCCAGGTTTAAATCTGCAACCCAACCTTTCAAATGGGCAGCAGCTCAGTAGCCATCTGCGGCGGAATGGGCACAATTCGCATAGACAGACAATGTTTTGTATGGTACATCAAGGAACCTGTTATGGCTCGGGCGAGTTGCGCCGCCATGGGGGAGGGAGCGCTTCGTCGGGCGTGATTGTGTGGGATGAGAGTGTGGCAGCCTGTGCAGTCATGTCTTGTTTATTGCTCTGCCTAGGGCAGCGCATGCGCTTGTGGGGGATGTCTGCATCCTCTGAGAGTGGCGCACTCGTCGCTTTCCACTTCCTGGGTGCACATGTAATAGGGGACACGCACCACCTTTCATCATTCCCTCGACTCCCAGGCTGCAAAGCAGATACGTTCCCTAGATCTCCCATGCCAATGTTCTCCCCTGCAGTCCTTCTTGGTTTCTCTGACTCTTGTTTTGAAACAAGGTTACCGATTGCATGAAATCAGAATGTAGGCATCGCAAGGGCGAGGCTAGCTTCAAGGTTTGAGATGACGACTTGGGAGCCGGGTAACCTGTGATTTTGTGCAAACCACTTAAAATCTAGCTTTGTTATGTGTAGGTAGTTCTTTGGAAAGACAACCTCTGGAGGATCATTTCATGGAAAGGAGATCCATTAGGTAACTTTTGAGCGAGGGTTATATGAACGTGTAGTTTCAGGGCGTGCCAAAATGCATTTCCCGTGTTCTCCCTCCCCCGCCCTGCCCATTGTTGCGTGCGTTTGGGAATGCCGACCTGCTAGTGAGCTGCTACTTGGCTGGGGGGGGGGGGCGTAACACAGGCCATCACATCCCCGCAGTGCGGGGGGGCCCCAAGCTCCAGGGGGCCCCCTCAGCACTGCACTTCGGCCGGGGAGCTCCTGACAGAGCCTGGAGGGGGCCCCTCCACGCACCTTGCAGGGGCCCCCCTCAATTATCGTTACGTCACTGGGGGGCGTGGGCTTTTGCGATTTAGAGCCCCCGTCAACCCCCCTTCAAGTCCCCACATGGGTCATGCTGGGCGCCACGCTGTGGGGCTACCCCCAGTCCGGCATGGAGCAAAGGTTCACGGATGCCGGGCCCGTGCAAGGACCATCGCACATAGGGGCAGATTTATGACGACTGGCGCATCCCTGCATATCAGCAGGGATGCGCCAGTTATTATGCGCCACAGCTGCGCCACCATGGATGCGCCGCATTTATAATGCGGCGCACCATGGGGCAAAAACGGCACAGATGCGTGACGCATCTGTGCCGTAAAAGTGGCGCATTGCTGGAGTTGCGTCGCAAGCGCGACGCAGCTCCAGCAATGATCTGGGGGGCCCTATCTGTACAATGCTGCGTCAATCCTTACGCCTGCTTCAAGCAGGCGCAGGGTTTTGACGCAGCATGGGCCTAAAAGTGACTGAGTGAAATCTTGTAGATTTCACTCAGCCACTTTTAGGAGGCGTTCCTGCGCCGGAACGCCCCCACCTGCCCTGGAACGCCTACATGTGGCGCAGGGCTTTACAACGTGACGCATCTGGGAGATGCGTCACGTTTGTAAATACCCCGCACCATGGCGCAGGATTTGCGCCGCTGCTGCGTCACAAAAGTGACGCAACGGCGGCGTAAATGAGGCGCAAGTGCAACATAAATCTGCCCCATAGACATCTGCGAGCAGAGTTGCTGGACACCAGGGGGCAGATTTATGTTAACTGGCGCATCCCTGCATATCAGCAGGGATGCGCCAATTATTATGCGCCACAGCTGCGCCACCATGGATGCGCCGCATTTATAATGCGGCGCACCATGGGGCAAAAACGGCACAGATGCGTGACGCATCTGTGCCGTAAAAGTGGCGCATTGCTGGAGTTGTGTCGCAAGCGCGACGCAGCTCCAGCAATGTTCTGGGGGGCCCTATCTGTACAATGCTGCGTCAATCCTTACGCCTGCTTCAAGCAGGCGCAGGGTTTTGACGCAGCATGGGCCTAAAAGTGACTGAGTGAAATCTTGTAGATTTCACTCAGCCACTTTTAGGAGGCGTTCCTGCGCCGGAACGCCCCCACCTGCCCTGGAACGCCTACATGTGGCGCAGGGCTTTACAACGTGACGCATCTCCCAGATGCGTCACGTTGTAAATACCCCGCACCATGGCGCAGGATTTGCGCCGCTGCTGCGTCACAAAAGTGACGCAACGGCGGCGCAAAAGTGGCGCAAGTGCAACATAAATCTGCCCCCAGATTAGTAAACATTTTGCGGCCAAACTGGCATAACTGCCAGGAACTGCTTTTTGTCCAGGCGAGTTGCGCTGCCATGGTGGAGGGGGCGCTTAGTCGGGCCAGTCTACCGGTGATCAGCTGGTAGATCGGAGGACAGTAGTCCAATAACAGGTGTCCTTGGGGAGCAGGTTTGAGTCTGTCTCTGTGTTTTTTGCCTCGAGGTGCATGCGCAGGGAGCATTGGCAGGGAGGGGTCAACCGCTCTGCGCTCTGACCCTGGGAGGGACACCTACCTTCTCTTGCTCTGCGCTTTTCCTGTGTGGGGTGGATTTCCCCAGTGGACTCCGTTGGAATACAGACATCGTGGTTCCTGTCCGTCCGTCCCTCCCCCTCTTGCTTCTTCCCCATCATGCCGTGCGGAGTGCTGTGCGGTGCCCTTGGTTGCACGGGCACACAGCTTAGTGGGGGTGGGGGGGGGGACGGTTCAGCCCCCTGTGTCTCCGGGCATATCTTCTGGGCAAGCGAGTCCGGGGGGGCGTGTGCTCCTCCTACTTTGCTTGCTCGATGGGCAGAGTGCCCCGTCACAGGCCCAGGTATCCCCGGGCTCGGGGATTGCAGGGGTCGGCGAGGTCCTCGGGTGCTGCCCAAGGGGCCAGTTCCGTTGGCGCTGCTGCCTCCACTTGGCTCGGGCACACGGGCCTGGGGCAACAGGGGCTCTTGCAGGGAGCGCGGCACTTCATCGCCTCCGCGACTTTCTGGTCTGGTGCCATGCTGAGTGTCCTGCGGTGCTGGGGGAGGTGCGCTGGGCTGGGGCGGGGCGGTTGGCCCTCGAGGACCCGTAGTACTATGGCACGCTTCACTTCCACTCAGGAAGGGACTTAGGGGCATATCAGCAACACCCGGCGATAATTATCGCTCAGCGCTCTTAGCGTGAGGATAATTATCGCCGGGTAACGTGGATTTTTATCACTGAGATAGCGTGCTATTAGCAACGCTTATCTCCTCAGCGATAAAAATCCTCACGCTAACTGCCTAACGTGAGATTATCGCTGGAAACCCAGCGATAATCTCACGCAATGTGGCATTAACTTGCTGATAGGGACTCACAAACTTAGCCATGATATTCACCCTCCATAGGATATCATGGCTAAGTCAGTCCTGAAGCAGGCGTAAGGAAAGTAGCGATAACATGGGTTATCGCTACTTTTCCTGACGCTATGCTTCATAGCGTGGGGCTTGATGATAGGAGAAATGTTTCCTGTCATGTTAGGTCAGGAACGCCCACTTTGCATGTCATTAGAGATGCAAAGCTGGGCGTTAGGAATCCCCACGGTAAAGCAAGATTTCACGCGTTAGCGTGGCCTTGCTAATTAGGCGATAAAATTATCGCCGCTTTTTGGCCAAAAACGGCCGCAAAAGCGGCGATAATTTTGTATCGCCTGCTTGTAAATATGCCCCTTAACTGGTGTTCACCAGGTGTGAGGCTCCTGCTGTGTGCCTGGAATGTGTGCTGAACCAGGCGCATGGAGTGGATTGTATTTTTGTGACGAGGAGCAAACCTGCTGACAGTATTGATCTTGGGGGCACGCTGTGGAATACAGGGGGACTGTGTGGTCTTGCGTCAATGACTATTGACCTTTGGACGTAGTTTTGTTGTTTCTCCCTTCTCGCTAGAGTATTGGTAAAAAAAAAAAAAAAAAAAAAAAGCGCACCTCGGGCCTCGCGCTTAGTACCATGCATAGCAATCTGAAACCTTGGCAGCTATGGGTGGGGGCGACTAGCTCTCAGTTGGCTATGCGACTATTGATTTTATGCAAATAGAAGCATTGATTAAGCCAATAGACAGGCTTGTTGCAGGTGTAGTGCTCCTTTTGTAGTAAATATAGGGATGCTATGACATAGCAGCAAAAACACCAGGCAAGGGCAAGGCATAATCACTCCAGCTTTCTTCACCCGTCCCTGTGGGGACATGCTCCCGGGCATGGGCACCAAAGGAATTGTGCCTGCTGCCATAAAACAGCCTGGGCAGCGTGCTGCTTGCGTGTTCGATAGGTGTCTGGCTCGAACAGGTTTTGTTTTGCTTTTCCCATCAGCCTGTTTTGCGTTATGCGCTGGTGTCTGAGGCAGCTTTGGTTTGCGAGGCGAGCCCGGGCTCGTTGAGGCGGTTGGCACACACCTCCTGGTGTGTGCCCATGGTTTGGGCTTGAAATCTTCTAGGAAGCATTTTCAATTTTCCCCCAACTAAACCATATTTCTTATTTACGCATGTAACCAGCAACCATTGACAATGTCAATAGCTCCGGCTTGCTGTAGGGGTAATGTTACGGGTGCGAAAGTGTGGCTATGGGCTACTAATGCTAAATTGCAGCATCAAGTTTACCTGTGTAATTTGACCGGGCGGTTTCTGGTGCGCTGCACGTCACTTAATTATCACACCGGCGCTTGTGACAGTCTGCCACGAGTTGGCGCTGTCTGTCTATTTTAGAGATGACCACAACAGGCATTGATTAATTCAATTTACATTAAAATCACTATTGCCTGCTGCCCGAGCCATTCTTATAACTTTGAAGGCTTGGAATAGGCGGAATTGTGATGCTTGCACGAGTGTCAGGGTTAATAGTTGTGGTGTTACTAGGATTGGCAGCACGGCAGGAGCAAGGTGTGGTGCAAAAGGAAGTGGCCGCCTGGCATGAGTCCTGTCATATAGTGGCTCAAGTGTCAGGTTTTCTGTAGAACTGCCTTGCTGTAGTGTAGCGCGAGCGGATGCTGATTCTAGTTTTGCGCAAAATTGGGCGTCTCTATGTATGTGTCACCGTGAACAGCTCTAGGTCAGAACTTGTGTTACTCTGCCTTCAGTTGGCGTTGCAGGGCGCCTGCCTTTGCAGCATCCGGACAGGGTGCCCTAAGTGGGGCAAAACAGTATATCAGTTTGGGTTTGATTATTGGTGCGTTAAACCAATTTGTACGGCCAGGGTGCCATAAAGTGGGAAGGCCACTTAGGGGCAGTGTTTCTCACTTTGGCTGCACATGAATGAATAAGATCTTCATTCACTAATACCAATAATGGGCACTGCTCCATCCTTCTCAGCAAGGTAGACCAAAGCGGTTGATATGTCCTTTGACTTTGATGAGCGATTCATTCAATGCTTTTCTTTCAAAGAAGTATTCTCGCCAAATTTTAACTCAGTAGTTTGGATGGCGCCTATGTTTCGAATCCATCAATATTTCTTTCACAATGAGGTTTGGTAGCACAGGGTAACAGGGGCAGATGGTACTAGCCTCTCTTGTATGGACAGTACGAAGGGTAATTGTTAGAAATGGGGGTCTCTAGTTGGCAATGGCTGGCCACTGTCCAAGTAGGGACCCTCCTTCCAAAATCAGAGTAAGCAGCCTACACCCTTTGATAACCCATGCTCAACCCTGTGGTTACGTAGCACGAGCAGCTAGGCTTATCTCAGAGGCAGTGTGTGAAGCATTTATGACCATACACAGTAATACAATGAGGAACACTACAAATGGACACCACTCAAGCAGTTATAAAAAATAAGTATATTTATATAGACTTAATCAAAATACAAATAACAGTAAAAATCCACAATGCTAAGAAAATAGGGTTACTTTAAAAATGCTGCAAAAATAGTTCAAGGTGCATAAAGTGATGTTCAGTTCAATGCAGTAGTCTCTGCAACCCTTTTACTCACAAGGTATCTGGATTCTGTAGCAAAGCAACAAAAATGTCGCTAAGGAGTTGTAGCGATAAATTTCCTCACGCTAACCAGCGATGCGTTGAATCCTTACCGCAAGGGAGGATGATGTGCTGGGTTGCGGGCAGGAGAAAGCGACAAACTTCTTCACGCTAAGCCGGTGATGCGATAAAATCCTTGCCGCTAAGGGAGGATGATGCACCGAGCCTGTTGCGTGTGCGATCTTGCTGCGATAGAAGAAAATGGCCCTCCGCGAGGGAGCGACGATCCAGATGCGATGCCGGGAAAATTGCAAACGCTCGGCGTCCGCTCTGCGATGAACTTGGTGCGATGATTTTTGGTTAGCGAGCGTTTTGGGGCACGCTAACAAACAATGCGACAATCTTCGGGTTAGTGGGCGTTTTCAGGCCCGCAGACAGGTGATGTGACGTACTTGGGTTAGCGGGCGTTTTGGGGCACGCTGACAGGCTCTGCGATGATCTGCGGGATAGCGGGCGTTTTCAGGCCCGCAGACAGGTGATGCGAAGTACTTAGGTTAGCGGGCGTTTTGGGGCCCGCTGACAGGTGATGCTATAATCTTCGGGGTTAGCAAGCGTTTTCAGGCCCGCCAACAGGTGATGCGACGATCTCCGGTAGCGAGCGCTCGGCGGCAGCAGAGCGACGATTTTCCTCACGCTTTCCAGCTGCAGCGGCTCGCTAACGGGGCTTAGCGACGATTTTCAGCACTCTTTTCTCAGCAGTAGAACTAGAGGCCCTCGAACTCACAGGAGCCTCACCTGCAGATAGAAATCCTCGCTGGGAGGAAACAGAAGGCTGGTGGTGGAGTCGGATGTGCCTGAGACTCCTGCAGGAGGCTAGCTCTTTTTTAGCCCTTGGGTGATTGCTGTAGCAAAAATAAAAGTTCCTTCAAAGTCCTTTTCCTCTTCTTCCAAGTCCAGTAGTAACCACTGCAGGCCAGTCCAAGAAACAGCACACAAGCACAAGGACAGTCCTTCTCCTGCAGATTCCTGTAGTTACACGGACAGAGGTTCTTCTTGTTGTCCAGGAGCAATACCAATTGTAGGGGTTTGGGCACAAATATTTATACCCCCAAAGTCTTTGTTCTTAGGAGTCACAAGTCTCTGAACTCAGCCAGAACCAGTTCTGCCCAGCCCTGGAGCACTTTGTTTACCAGGCTGCATCCTTCCTTTCAGAAAGAGGGGGTCTGCCTTCAGACGCACAGTGGGAGGTGGAGCCAGCATTCACCTTGTCAGGCACAGCCCTATTCAAGTGCAGGAGCTACCCCTCCCCTCACTCCAAGGCAGATCTCTCTATTCAACCTAGGTCTGACTCAGGCTGCCCTGTCCCTCCAAAACACAGCCAATACACATAATAGCAGAGCACACTTGAAGGCTTAGGCAAGAAAGTACCTATACTCTAAAAGTGGTAGTTTCAAACACAGAATATAAAAATAACCTTTAACAAAAGATGTATTTTAATATTCTGAGTTCTGGCATACTAAATTCGTTTTTCTACCATGTTCTGTGGGTCAGTTAGGACTATAGAATGTAATAGCCAAAACCTCCCATTCTGGCCTATGGAGAACAGGTAGCCTTACAGTAGTGAAACACGAAATTGGGTGTAATTCACTACTAGGACATGCTACACACATTAGAGCATGTCCTACTTTACACATACAATGCACCCTATCATACGGGAGGCTTACAGGATGCCAAGGGAAGGTTCAGGGGCTGGGAAGTGGGTGCACTTCACAGCCAAGATGGCAGTTCTGGACTGAACGCAGACACTGCAGGGGCAGGTCTGAGACACACTTTACAAGCTGCTTCTGTGGGTGGTACAAACCAGTGCTGCAGGCCCACCAGCAGCATTCGGTTTACCAATCCTGGGCACACACAGGCCACGCTACTAGGGACTAACAGGTAAACCAAATAAGCCAATCATGGATGTACCAATTCACATGTCATCTTTACAAAGGGAGCATTCGCGCTGTGGCACTGAATGGCAGTGGCACAGCGCCCAGAGCATCTATAACCAGCAAAAACAGAGGAGACACAGCGAAAAATAGAAGGGAGACTCACGCCAATGGTGCCAGGTCTAACACGCGTCCCCTCCAGCTGAAATGTGGGGAGAACTACCCATCCCCTTCGGAAGTTCTCATCACTAAGGCGGAAAAATCTGGACAGACCATCAGCGTTGGCGTGTTCTGTACCAGGGCGATGTTCCACCGTGAAGTCCATGCCCTGTAGGGAAATGGACCACCTTAACAACTTGGGATTCTCACCCCTCATCTGCATCAACCATCTGAGGGGCCTGTGGTCTGTCTGAACCCGGAAGTGAGTCCCAAACAGGTATGGTCTCAGCTTCTTCAGTGCCCAGACAACAGCAAATGCCTCACGCTCAATTGCACTCCACCTCTGTTCCCATGGGAGTAGCCTCCTACTGATGAAGGCTACAGGTTGGTCTAGTCCCTCCTCATTCATCTGTGACAGAACAGCCCCCACCCCATGCTCTGAAGCGTCTGTCTGGACAATAAATTCCTTAGCAAAGTTGGGCGCCTGGAGTAAGGGTGCTGTACACATGGCAGTCTTGAGGGCGTCAAAAGCTTTCTGACAGGTGTCAGTCCAGTTCACAGTCTTTGGCCGCTTCTTGGAAGTCAGCTCAGTCAAGGGGGCAACAATGTTGCCATACCTCTTGACAAACCTCCTGTAATAACCCGTGAGTCCTAAGAAGGCCCTCACCTGGGTCTGGGTCCTTGGGGGCTCCCAAGCCAGGATGGTTTCTCTCTTGGGCTGTAGGGGTGCCACCTGGCCACTCCCTACCTGGTGTCCTAAGTACACCACAGAACCCTGCCCAATCTGGGACTTGCTGGCCTTGATTGTGAGGCCTGCTCTGCGCAGCGCCATCAACACTGCCCAGAGGTGGTGTAAGTGGTCCTCCCATGAGGAACTAAACACTGCAATGTCATCCAGGTACGCGACACTGAAATCCTCCAGCCCAGCCAACACCCGGTTGACCAACCTCTGAAAGGTGGCAGGGGCATTCTTCTGCCCAAAGGGCATCACACGGAACTGGTAGTGACCATCTTGTGTGGAGAATGCTGACCTCTCCTTTGCCCCATCAGTTAAGGTGATCTGCCAGTACCCAGATGTTAGATCAAACGTGCTGAGGTACCGGGCAGCCCCTAACCGATCTATGAGCTCATCAGCTCTGGGGATGGGGTGCGCGTCGGTCCTCGTGACCGAATTGAGACCTCGATAGTCCACACAGAACCTAAGTTCTGGAGTGTCACCAGGCGCTGCAGCTTTTGGTACCAAGACCACGGTGCTGGACCAAGGGCTGCTAGAGGACTCAATCACCCCCAGGGAAAACATTTTGGAGACCTCCTCCTTAATGCAGGCCCTTACCCTGTCAGTCGCTCTGTAAGCCTTGTGCTTGACAAAAGGACTGTCCCCGGTGTCTACCTCATGGACGCACCAATCAGTGACACCAGGTACCAGGGAAAATAAATCAGAAAATTGCCCCAACAGCTGGTGGCAATCTCTCTGCTGCTCAGGGGTCAGTGTGGAGGAGAGAACCACACCCTCCACTGACCCATCCTTCTCTCCTGTACACAGGAGGTCAGGAAGAGGCTCACTCTCCTCCTCCATCCCTGCATCTGTGGCAAGAAGCATGCCCACTTCAGACCTCTCAAAGTGGGGCTTTAGGCGATTCACATGCAGGACCCGCAGGGGGTTCCTGGGAGATTTAAAGTCCACCAAATAGGTAACTGGACTTTTGCGCTTCACCACCTCACATGGACCGGTCCACTTATCTTGGAGTGCACAAGGCTCCACTGGGGCCAGTACCCAAACCTTCTGACGAGGTTGAAACTCAACCAGAGTGGCATTCTGGTCGTGCCAATGTTTCATCTCCTCCTGGCTGGCTTCCAGATTTGCCCTAGCAATTTTTCTGAAACGCCGAGTCTGGTTCCTGAAGGCCAGGATGTAGCTAAATACATCCTGGGGAGGTTTCCTGGGAGATTGCTCCCAGCCTTCCTTGACCAGACTCAGAGGCCCTCTTACCGGATGGCCATAGAGCAGTTCAAAGGGACTGAACCCTAAGGACTTCTGTGGCACCTCACGGTATGCAAACAACAGGCATGGCAAGAGGACGTCCCACTTACGCCTTGTCAGAAGGGCCTTCTGGAATCTTCAGTTGCACAGGAGCAGAAAGACGATAATTCCCAATGCCCCACTATGGCCTCCTGCAACTCGTGAAAACACTCAGCTGGCTAAGGAATCCACAGGGGGAAAGGGGGTGGGACAGAGAAGAGACTGCCACTTCAGGATTTCAGATTCCGTTCTGGTCTTCTATCTTTTCTCTTGCCTTCTAGTTCTGAACCAGCCTGCTTCTTCTTGGAACTGAAAGGTAATCTGGTTAAGTAACTTCTATTAAGCTATTAGTACTTAAGAATTATTTATACATTTTTCACCTACCCGACTCCTAGGTGACTTGTGCCTCTCTTCATTCTTCTGTAAGATGTATTTGCTGTTTGTCTGCAACTACAATGACATTGGTGATTACCGCTCTATCTGTTAATGTGCTTGATATTGGTCTCTCAATTTGTTGGGTCTTACCTACTAGTTGTACAGAAGACTCCTAGCGAAAATTCACCAAAAATCCTTCCTCACAGGAATACTAATAGTTAGACCCTACTTGGCTCTTATCTTAGTGCACTGGATATGAAAGCGCTAGAATGCCTACTGCAATGCTAATGTGTACTCTAAACCTAATACCTATGGAAACGACTACTCTAGTTGCTAAGTGTTTTCCTCTAGTAGGAAGAAAATGTATTGGCTACAATATTCTATATGGTTCTGGCATCTAATAGTACTGTGTACCGAAAACACGTCACAACTCTCAGTATTTATGATACTTCCTTCACATAAAACTTTAGTGTCTAATGCCCTTTAAGTATATCTTCAGCTCCCTCTAAATAAGGCTCAAATGAATTCGTAATGCTTCACTAAGCACCAGGCTCCTCACAAAGTTCGAACAATAACAAGCTTACTACTGCTCTCTCCTGCGCTACCCCGCCCTCTGAATATGCACTGCCAATATGAAGCGCGACGAAGTTAGCCCGCCGCTTGTTCCCTGACTAACTTCGCGCCGCTCCAACCGTCGAACCTTCTCCTCCTAGTCTTCTGGTGAAGTGCGCACTTCTGCAGGCGCCTCACCTGGACGTTCCCGATTGCCGTTCTGCTCCGGGAAACTAGACCGCTGACCAGCGACGGCCATCTTGGATCGTCTTTTCAATCTAAAAAATCGGGAAAGAAATATACCTTGCCTCCCATACCTTTTATTCTTCAAATTCACTGAGCAGATCAAGAGCGCTTGAACCGGGGTGCTCTGAGTGGTTCTGACAGTACCCCCTCTCAAAGCAGGCTCTCCCGGTTTGGGTTTGTTTGGATACTTCTTATTAAACTCTCTAATCAATCGAGGAGCATGAACCTCAGAACTCAACTCCCATGACCGCTCTTCAGGACCATAACCCTTCCAATCTAGCAAATAGTAGACCGGACCCTTAGTCTTTTGTGAATCTAAGATTTGCTTGACTTCAAACTCAACTCCTTCCTCTGGTTGAATGGGTTTAGGAGGTGTAACTGTTCTTAGCCCTAGTGACGTCTTTTTTAATAGGGACACATGGAATACAGGGTTGCCATTCTGCTCCGGGAAACTAGACCGCTGACCAGCGGCGGCCATCTTGGATCGTCTTTTCAAACCAAAAAAATCGGGAAATAAATATACCTTGCCTCCCATACCTTTTATTCTTCAAATTCACTGAGCAGATCGAGAGCGCCTGAACCGGGGTGCTCTGAGTGGTTCTGACAGGCCTCAGGGGCTCTTCTAGGCCTATGATCATGCCCTTCAAGGTCCGGTTGAACCTTTCAACCAGACTGTTACCTTGGGGGTGGTAAGGAGTGGTGAACTTGTAAGTTACCCCACACTCCTTCCACAGAGACTTCATATACTGGGAGATGAAGTTGGTCCCCCTGCCGCTCACCACCTCTCTGGGGAACCCCACACGGGAGAAGATCCCCATCAGTGCACGTCCCACCACGGGGGCCGTCACTGTCCTGAGCAGGATGGCTTCAGGGTACCGGGTGGCATGGTCCACCAAGACCAGGATGTACCTGTTGCCCATGGCCGTCTTGGGGTCCAGAGGCCCCACAATGTCAATGCCCACTCGCTCGAATGGGGTACTAACAACTGGAAAGGGCTGGAGTGGGGCTTTGATCTTTCCCCCACTCTTCCCACTTGCCTGGCAAGTCTCACAGGTCCTAAAATACGTATCTGAACTCTTGCGCATCTGGGGCTAATAAAAGTGCCTGCCTCTCAAAGGTCTTGGTCTGCCCCAGATGCCCTGTCAATGGAATGTCATGAGCCAACCCCAGTAGGAAGGCTCTGAAGCACTCAGGTACCAGCAACACACGGGCTGACCCCGGGCTGACCCCTTAGGCTCGCTATACAGGAGACTGTTCTCCCAATAAATCAGCTGTGAACCAGACATATCACCTGCTGCCTGGGCTGCAGCCTGTTGCCACATACCTCAAGAGAAGGGCAAATTCTCTGCTGCTCACAAAACTCCTCCCTGGTGGGCCCTCCTTCCTGCTGCCACTGAGTCAGCTCAGGCAGGTCCCCCAGGTCGGTACTCTGCTCCCCGGTGGGCTCCAGGCCATCCCCCTCAGGGTCTGCTCCCTCCTGGGCAGTGGGAACCAAGGGGGCTGGCTTCCCGCGCCCCCTGCCCCTTCTCTCTGAGGCAGGGACCTGGGCCATACTTTCAGGCTCCAGGTCTATCTCGACAACCTCTCTGGCTGCCATGGACCGAGTGGTAGCACACGTCCACTCAGGCAGACCCAACATCTCCAAGTGAGATTTCCTCTCCACCATAGCCCACGGTGAGTTCTCTAAATCATTGCCCAACAGACAGTCTGCAGGCATAGCGGGCCTCACAGCCACCTGAAGAGTTCCTGAGACCCCCCCACTCAAAGGGAACCTGAGCCAGCTCACATTGGCTCTCTGTGTTGTCTGCAGACACTACTGGGTAGAATGCATGGGGAACAACTTGCTCTTTGGACACCAACCGGGAGCTGACAGCAGTTACACTGGCTCCTGTGTCCCTCAGAGCTTCCACTCTATGGCCATTGATGGTTACCCACTGCCTGTACTTTTTAGTGTTATCAGGCAGTGCAGGCTTAGGAACCATCTCAAAGTCTCCTAGTGAGACAAGGGTCAATTCTACGGGGTCCCACCCACCTTGGGCATCCATCTCCTCCCCTCCCAGGGCTACACTAGCAAGCTGGGGGGGTGGTGCACGGGGTGGTGCAGGAGCATCCCTCTGAGGACACTGTGGATCAAAGTACCTGTGGCCCACTTGACCACACTTAAAACAAGTAAGGGGCCCCCTCTGAACAGGCCTACCCGTTGGGGGCATTGGCTTCTTATCCTGGGGAGGCTGGGACACCACTGCTTGGTTCCCTTGGGAATTACTTTGGGGCCCTTTGTGGAACTCCCTTGGTTTACCCCTGTCCCCCCACCTCACTGCTGGGGACACTGCCCACCTTTGACCAAGTCTCCCACTGGACCCTTGCGAACCCGGGTGCTCACCCAGCGGTCCGCCTCCTCAGCAAGCTTCCTAGGGTTAGTTAGCTTGCAATCTATCAGATGCTGGCGTAGCTCAGGAAAACAATTACTAGATAAATGCTCCCATGCAATCAAATCATACAGTTGCTCAAAAGTTTTTACTTTGCTACCTTTTACCCAGCGTTCCATTACTCTGCAAAAAAAAGACACATATTCAACCCACCCACGTGGTACCCTCTAACTTCTTGCAGGTTCTAAATTTCTGCCTGTACATTTCAGGGGTCAAACCATAGCGGGTAATCAAAGCTTCCTTCATGTGGGCATAAACCATCCTACTTTCTGGGGGCAGGTCCAACAAGGTATCCCTCCCCTCACTCACAAAGCGCCCCCACAACCCCGCTCCCCAATCCTTCTCAGGGACCCGGTGGGACACCATAGCTAATTCATAAGCGGCAAACCATTGCCCAATATCTTCACTTTTATGAAAATCCTTAATAACCTCTTTAGGTATATACACTCTACTCTCAGTATGCACTACTGGTATGCTGCCACCAGATGGGGACATCTCTATACTCTTTGCTTTAATCTCCAACTCCCTCAAAATTCTCTCATGTTCAAGTTTCACTTTCATCATCTCAAATTCTAACTTCTTATTCTCTAGGTCTCTCTGACCATCCAATTTAAGCTTAGCCATCTCCATATTATGCCGCCTATCTCTCTCCCTGTACTCCATCTCTTCTGGAGTCAGGCCCCTTGAGGACACACTAGTGCCCGGGCTGGAAACTGCTTTATCCTCCACCAAACCTACAACTTCCTCCTGCTGCTCTCCTGCATTCTCTCCCCCCCCCCCCCACAGGCTCTTCCATATTCCTAGGGGCATCCCTGGCTTCTAACCAGGCCTTCAGCGCCATGTAATATTCTTCCCTCTTAGTGAGCCCTGTGATAGGGACTGTGAATTGTTTGCACAAAACTCTGAGCTGCTTAGAAGTGTAGGTGTCTATTTTCTCCTCTTCCCAGGAGAGATCCTCAGGGGCTTTGGATCTGGGCTTGCCCATTGTAGCAATAACTGGCAATAACAATCAAAAATAGAACAAAAACCTCAAAAACGTTTGTGGTTATGTTATGGTCTGCACTCACTAGTAGTGTACACTATAATTACTGAATGCAATCATAAATGCAAGTCCAGATTCTTACCGCTGACCACCAATGTTAGAAATGGGGGTCTCTAGTTGGCAATGGCTGGCCACTGTCCAAGTAGGGACCCTTCTTCCTAAGTCAGAGTAAGCAGCCTACACCCTTTGATAACCCCTGCTCAACCCTGTGGTAACGTAGCACGAGCAGCTAGGCTTATCTCAGAGGCAGTGTGTGAAGCATTTATGACCATACACAGTAATACAATGAGGAACACTACAAATGGACACCACTCAGATAGTTATAAAAAATAAGTATATTTCTATAGACTTAATCACAAGACCAATAACAGTAAAAATCCACAATACTAAGAAAATAGGGTTACTTTAAAAATGCTGCAAAAATAGTTCAAGGTGCATAAAGTGATGTTCAGTTCAATGCAGTGGTCTCTGCGACCCTTTTACTCACAAGGTATCTGGATTCTGTAGCAAAGCAACAAAAATGTCGCTAAGGAGTTGTAGAGATAAATTTCCTCACGTTAACCAGCGATGCGTTGAATCCTTACCGCAAGGGAGGATGATGCGCTGGGTTGCAGGCCGGAGAAAGCGACAAACTTCTTCACGCTAAGCCGGTGATGCGATAAAATCCTTGCCGCTAAGGGAGGATGATGCACCGAGCATGAGTGACGATCCTGATGCGATGCGGGGAAAATGGCGAACGCTCGGCATCCGCGCTGCGATGAACTTGGTGCGATGATTTTTGGTTAGCGAGCGTTTTGGGGCACGCTAACAAACAATGCGACAATCTTTGGGTTAGTGGGCGTTTTCAGGCCCGCAGACAGGTGATGCGACGTACCTGGGTTAGCGGGCGTTTTGGGGCCCGCTGACAGGCTCTGCGATGATCTTCGGGATAGCGGGCGTTTTCAGGCCCGCAGACAGGTGATGCAACGTACTTGGGTTAGCGGGTGTTTTGGGGCCCGCTGACAGGTGATGCTATAATCTTCGGGGTTAGCGAGCGTTTTTAGGCCCGCTAACAGGTGGTGCGACAATCTCCGGTAGCGAGCGCTCAGCAGCAGCAGAGCGACGATTTTCCTCACGCTTTCCAGCTGCAGCGGCTCGCTAACGGGGCTTAGCGACGATTTTCAGCACTCTTTTCTCAGCAGTAGAACTAGAGGCCCTAGAACTCACAGGAGCCTCACCTGCAGATAGAAATCCTCGCTGGGAGGAAACAGAAGGCTGGTGGTGGAGTCGGATGTGCCTGAGACTCCTGCATTAGGCAAGCTCTTTTCTATCCCTTGGGTAATTGCTGTAGCAAAAATAAAAGTTCCTTCAAAGTCCTTTTCCTCTTCTTCCAAGTCCAGTAGTAACCACTGCAGGCCAGTCCAAGAAACAGCACACAAGCACAAGGACAGTCCTTCTCCTGCAGATTCCTGTAGTTACACGGACAGAGGTTCTTCTTGTTGTCCAGGAGCAATACCAATTGTAGGGGTTTGGGCACAAATATTTATACCCCCAAAGTCTTTGTTCTCAGGAGTCACACGTCTCTGAACCCAGCCAGAACCAGTTCTGCCCAGCCCTGGAGCACTTTGTTTACCAGGCTGCATCCTTCCTTTCAGAAAGAGGGAGTCTGCCTTCAGACGCACAGTGGGAGGTGGAGCCAGCATTCACCTTGTCAGGCACAGCCCTATTCAAGTGCAGGAGCTACCCCTCCCCTCACTCCAAGGCAGATCTCTCTATTCAACCTAGGTCTGACTCAGACTGCCCTGTCCCTCCAAAACCACACAGCCAATACACATAATAGCAGAGCACACTGGAAGGCTTAGGCAAGAAAGTACCTATACTCTAAAAGTGGTAGTTTCAAACACAGAATATAAAAATAACCTTTACTAAAAGATGTATTTTAATATTCTAATCTCAGGCATACTAAATTCGTTTTTCTACCATGTTCTGTGGGTTAGTTAGGACTATAGAATGTAATAGCCAAAACCTCCCATTCTGGCCTATGGAGAACAGGTAGCCTTACAGTAGTGAAAAACGAAATTGGGTGTAATTCACTACTAGGACATGCTACACACATTAGAGCATGTCCTACCTTACACATACAATGCACCCTATCATATGGGTGGCTTACAGGATGCCAAGGGAAGGTTCAGGGGCTGGGAAGTGGGTGCACTTCACAGCCAAGATGGCAGTTCTGGACTGCACGCAGACACTGCAGGGGCAGGTCTGAGACACACTTTACAAGCTGCTTCTGTGGGTGGCACAAACCAGTGCTGCAGGCCCACCAGCAGCATTCGGTTTACCAGCCCTGGACACACACAGGCCACGCTACTAGGGACTAACAGGTAAACCAAATAAGCCAATCATGGATGTACCAATTCACATGTCATCTTTACAAAGGGAGCATTCGCGCTGTGGCACTGAATGGCAGTGGCACAGCGCCCAGAGCATCTATAACCAGCAAAACAGAGGAGACACAGCGAAAAATGGAGGGGAGACTCACGCCAATGGTGCCAGGTCTAACACGCGTCCCCTCCAGCTGAAATGTGGGGAGAACTACCCATCCCCTTCGGAAGTTCTCATTACTAAGGCGGAAAAATCTGGACAGACCATCAGCGTTGGCGTGTTCTGTACCAGGGCGATGTTCCACCGTGAAGTCCATGCCCTGTAGGGAAATGGACCACCTTAACAACTTGGGATTCTCACCCCTCATCTGCATCAACCATCTGAGGGGCCTGTGGTCTGTCTGAACCCGGAAGTGAGTCCCAAACAGGTATGGTCTCAGCTTCGTCAGTGCCCAGACCACAGCAAATGCCTCACGCTCAATTGCACTCCACCTCTGTTCCCGTGGGAGTGGCCTCCTACTGATGAAGGCTACAGGTTGGTCTAGTCCCTCCTCATTCATCTGTGACAGAACAGCCCCCTCCCCATGCTCTGAAGCGTCTGTCTGGACAATAAATTCCTTAGCAAAGTTGGGCGCCTGGAGTACGGGTGCTGTACACATGGCAGTCTTGAGGGCGTGAAAAGCTTTCTGACAGGTGTCAGTCCAGTTCACAGTCTTTGGCCGCTTCTTGGAAGTCAGCTCAGTCAAGGGGCAACAATGTTGCCATACCCCTTGACAAACCTCCTGTAATAACCCGTGAGTCCTAAGAAGGCCCTCACCTGGGTCTGGGTCCTTGGGGGCTCCCAAGCCAGGATGGTTTCAATCTTGGGCTGTAGGGGTGCCACCTGGCCACTCCCTACCTGGTGTCCTAAGTACACCACAGAACCCTGTCCAATCTGGCACTTGCTGGCCTTGATTGTGAGGCCTGCTCTGCGCAGCGCCATCAACACTTCCCAGAGGTAGTGTAAGTGGTCCTCCCATGAGGAACTAAACACTGCAATGTCATCCAGGTACGCAACACTGAAATCCTCCAGCCCAGCCAACACCTGGTTGACCAACCTCTGAAAGGTGGCAGGGGCATTCTTCATCCCAAAGGGCATCACACAGAACTGGTAGTGCCCATCTGGTGTGGAGAATGCTGACCTCTCCTTTGCCCCATCAGTTAAGGCGATCTGCCAGTACCCAGATGTTAGATCAAACGTGCTGAGGAACCGGGCAGCCCCTAACCGATCTATGAGCTCATCAGCTCTGGGGATAGGGTGCGCGTCGGTCCTCGTGACCGAATTGAGACCTCGATAGTCCACACAGAACCTAAGTTCTGGAGTGTCACCAGGCACTGCAGCTTTTGGTACCAAGACCAGGGGGCTGGACCAAGGGCTGCTAGAGGACTCAATCACCCCCAGGGCAAACATTTTGGAGACCTCCTCCTTAATGCAGGCCCTTACCCTGTCAGTCACTCTGTAAGCCTTGTGCTTGACAGGAGGACTGTCCCCGGTGTCTACCTCATGGACGCACCAATCAGTGACACCAGGCACCAGGGAAAATAAATCAGGAAATTGCCCCAACAGCTGGTGGCAATCTCTCTGCTGCTCAGGGGTCAGTGTGGTGGAGAGGACCATACCCTCCACTGACCCATCCTTCTCTCCTGCACACAGGAGTTCAGGAAGAGGCTCACTCTCCTTCTCCATCCCTGCATCTGTGGCAAGAAGCATGCCCACTTCAGACCTCTTAAAGTAGGGCTTTAGGCGATTCACATGCAGGACCCGCAGGGGGTTCCTGGGAGATTTAAAGTCCACCAAATAGGTAACTGGACTTTTGCGCTCCACCACCTCACATGGACCGGTCCACTTATCTTGGAGCACACAAGGCTCCACTGTGGCCAGTACCCAAACCTTCTGACCAGGTTGAAACTCAACCAGAGTGGCATTCTGGTCGTGCCAACGTTTCATCTCCTCCTAGCTGGCTTCCAGATTTGCCTCAGCAAATTTTCTGAAACGCCGAGTCTGGTTCCTGAAGGCCAGGATGTAGCTAAATACATCCTGGGGAGGTTTCCTGGGAGATTGCTCCCAGCCTTCCTTGACCAGACTCAGAGGCCCTCTTACCGGATGGCCATAGAGCAGTTCAAAGGGACTGAACCCTAAGGACTTCTGTGGCACCTCACGGTATGCAAACAACAGGCATGGCAAGAGGACGTCCCACTTACGCCTTGTCAGAAGGGCCTTCTGGAATCTTCAGTTGCACAGGAGCAGAAAGACGATAATTCCCAATGCCCCACTATGGCCTCCTGCAACTCGTGAAAACACTCAGCTGGCTAAGGAATCCACAGGGGGAAAGGGGGTGGGACAGAGAAGAGACTGCCACTTCAGGATTTCAGATTCCGTTCTGGTCTTCTATCTTTTCTCTTGCCTTCTAGTTCTGAACCAGCCTGCTTCTTCTTGGAACTGAAAGGTAATCTGGTTAAGTAACTTCTATTAAGCTATTAGTACTTAAGAATTATTTATACATTTTTCACCTACCCGACTCCTAGGTGACTTGTGCCTCTCTTCATTCTTCTGTAAGATGTATTTGCTGTTTGTCTGCAACTACAATGACATTGGTGATTACCGCTCTATCTGTTAATGTGCTTGATATTGGTCTCTCAATTTGTTGGGTCTTACCTACTAGTTGTACAGAAGACTCCTAGCGAAAATTCACCAAAAATCCTTCCTCACAGGAATACTAATAGTTAGACCCTACTTGGCTCTTATCTTAGTGCACTGGATATGAAAGCGCTAGAATGCCTACTGCAATGCTAATGTGTACTCTAAACCTAATACCTATGGAAACGACTACTCTAGTTGCTAAGTGTTTTCCTCTAGTAGGAAGAAAATGTATTGGCTACTATATTCTATATGGTTCTGGCATCTAATAGTACTGTGTACCGAAAACACGTCACAACTCTCAGTATTTATGATACTTCCTTCACATAAAACTTTAGTGTCTAATGCCCTTTAAGTATATCTTCAGCTCCCTCTAAATAAGGCTCAAATGAATTCGTAATGCTTCACTAAGCACCAGGCTCCTCACAAAGTTCGAACAATAACAAGCTTACTACTGCTCTCTCCTGCGCTACTCCGCCCTCTGAATATGCACTGCCAATATGAAGCGCGACGAAGTTAGCCCGCCGCTTGTTCCCTGACTAACTTCGCGCCGCTCCAACCGTCGAACCTTCTCCTCCTAGTCTTCTGGTGAAGTGCGCACTTCTGCAGGCGCCTCACCTGGACGTTCCCGATTGCCGTTCTGCTCCGGGAAACTAGACCGCTGACCAGCGGCGGCCATCTTGGATCGTCTTTTCAATCTAAAAAATCGGGAAAGAAATATACCTTGCCTCCCATACCTTTTATTCTTCAAATTCACTGAGCAGATCAAGAGCGCTTGAACCGGGGTGCTCTGAGTGGTTCTGACAGTACCCCCTCTCAAAGCAGGCTCTCCCGGTTTGGGTTTGTTTGGATACTTCTTATTAAACTCTCTAATCAATCGAGGAGCATGAACCTCAGAACTCAACTCCCATGACCGCTCTTCAGGACCATAACCCTTCCAATCTAGCAAATAGTAGACCGGACCCTTAGTCTTTTGTGAATCTAAGATTTGCTTGACTTCAAACTCAACTCCTTCCTCTGGTTGAATGGGTTTAGGAGGTGTAACTGTTCTTAGCCCTAGTGACGTCTTTTTTAATAGGGACACATGGAATACAGGGTTGCCATTCTGCTCCGGGAAACTAGACCGCTGACCAGCGGCGGCCATCTTGGATCGTCTTTTCAAACCAAAAAAATCGGGAAATAAATATACCTTGCCTCCCATACCTTTTATTCTTCAAATTCACTGAGCAGATCGAGAGCGCTTGAACCGGGGTGCTCTGAGTGGTTCTGACAGGCCTCAGGGGCTCTTCTAGGCCCATGATCATGCCCTTCAAGGTCCGGTTGAACCTTTCAACCAGACTGTTACCTTGGGGGTGGTAAGGAGTGGTGAACTTGTAAGTTACCCCACACTCCTTCCACAGAGACTTCATATACTGGGAGATGAAGTTGGTCCCCCTGCCGCTCACCACCTCTCTGGGGAACCCCACACGGGAGAAGATCCCCATCAGTGCACGTCCCACCACGGGGGCCGTCACTGTCCTGAGCAGGATGGCTTCAGGGTACCGGGTGGCATGGTCCACCAAGACCAGGATGTACCTGTTGCCCATGGCCGTCTTGGGGTCCAGAGGCCCCACAATGTCAATGCCCACTCGCTCGAATGGGGTACTAACAACTGGAAAGGGCTGGAGTGGGGCTTTGATCTTTCCCCCACTCTTCCCACTTGCCTGGCAAGTCTCACAGGTCCTAAAATACGTATCTGAACTCTTGCGCATCTGGGGCTAATAAAAGTGCCTGCCTCTCAAAGGTCTTGGTCTGCCCCAGATGCCCTGTCAATGGAATGTCATGAGCCAACCCCAGTAGGAAGGCTCTGAAGCACTCAGGTAC
Organism: Triturus cristatus; assembly: GCF_964204655.1. Lineage (NCBI taxonomy): Eukaryota > Metazoa > Chordata > Amphibia > Caudata > Salamandridae > Triturus > Triturus cristatus. The sequence goes on from NC_140583.1 coordinate 785,913, forward strand.
CAGCAACACACGGGCTGACCCCGGGCTGACCCCTTAGGCTCGCTATACAGGAGACTGTTCTCCCAATAAATCAGCTGTGAACCAGACATATCACCTGCTGCCTGGGCTGCAGCCTGTTGCCACATACCTCAAGAGAAGGGCAAATTCTCTGCTGCTCACAAAACTCCTCCCTGGTGGGCCCTCCTTCCTGCTGCCACTGAGTCAGCTCAGGCAGGTCCCCCAGGTCGGTACTCTGCTCCCCGGTGGGCTCCAGGCCATCCCCCTCAGGGTCTGCTCCCTCCTGGGCAGTGGGAACCAAGGGGGCTGGCTTCCCGCGCCCCCTGCCCCTTCTCTCTGAGGCAGGGACCTGGGCCATACTTTCAGGCTCCAGGTCTATCTCGACAACCTCTCTGGCTGCCATGGACCGAGTGGTAGCACACGTCCACTCAGGCAGACCCAACATCTCCAAGTGAGATTTCCTCTCCACCATAGCCCACGGTGAGTTCTCTAAATCATTGCCCAACAGACAGTCTGCAGGCATAGCGGGCCTCACAGCCACCTGAAGAGTTCCTGAGACCCCCCCACTCAAAGGGAACCTGAGCCAGCTCACATTGGCTCTCTGTGTTGTCTGCAGACACTACTGGGTAGAATGCATGGGGAACAACTTGCTCTTTGGACACCAACCGGGAGCTGACAGCAGTTACACTGGCTCCTGTGTCCCTCAGAGCTTCCACTCTATGGCCATTGATGGTTACCCACTGCCTGTACTTTTTAGTGTTATCAGGCAATGCAGGCTTAGGAACCATCTCAAAGTCTCCTAGTGAGACAAGGGTCAATTCTACGGGGTCCCACCCACCTTGGGCATCCATCATCTCCCCTCCCAGGGCTACACTAGCAAGCTGGGGGGGTGGTGCACGGGGTGGTGCAGGAGCATCCCTCTGAGGACACTGTGGATCAAAGTACCTGTGGCCCACTTGACCACACTTAAAACAAGTAAGGGGCCCCCTCTGAACAGGCCTACCTGTTGGGGGCATTGGCTTCTTATCCTGAGGAGGCTGGGACACCACTGCTTGGTTCCCTTGGGAATTACTTTGGGGCCCTTTGTGGAACTCCCTTGGTTTACCCCTGTCCCCCCACCTCACTGCTGGGGACACTGCCCACCTTTGACCAAGTCTCCCACTGGACCCTTGCGAACCCGGGTGCTCACCCAGCGGTCCGCCTCCTCAGCAAGCTTCCTAGGGTTAGTTAGCTTGCAATCTATCAGATGCTGGCGTAGCTCAGGAAAACAATTACTAGATAAATGCTCCCATGCAATCAAATCATACAGTTGCTCAAAAGTTTTTACTTTGCTACCTTTTACCCAGCGTTCCATTACTCTGCAAAAAAAAGACACATATTCAACCCACCCACGTGGTACCCTCTAACTTCTTGCAGGTTCTAAATTTCTGCCTGTACATTTCAGGGGTCAAACCATAGCGGGTAATCAAAGCTTCCTTCATGTGGGCATAAACCATCCTACTTTCTGGGGGCAGGTCCAACAAGGTATCCCTCCCCTCACTCACAAAGCGCCCCCACAACCCCGCTCCCCAATCCTTCTCAGGGACCCGGTGGGACACCATAGCTAATTCATAAGCGGCAAACCATTGCCCAATATCTTCACTTTTATGAAAATCCTTAATAACCTCTTTAGGTATATACACTCTACTCTCAGTATGCACTACTGGTATGCTGCCACCAGATGGGGACATCTCTATACTCTTTGCTTTAATCTCCAACTCCCTCAAAATTCTCTCATGTTCAAGTTTCACTTTCATCATCTCAAATTCTAACTTCTTATTCTCTAGGTCTCTCTGACCATCCAATTTAAGCTTAGCCATCTCCATATTATGCCGCCTATCTCTCTCCCTGTACTCCATCTCTTCTGGAGTCAGGCCCCTTGAGGACACACTAGTGCCCGGGCTGGAAACTGCTTTATCCTCCACCAAACCTACAACTTCCTCCTGCTGCTCTCCTGCATTCTCTCCCCCCCCCCCCACAGGCTCTTCCATATTCCTAGGGGCATCCCTGGCTTCTAACCAGGCCTTCAGCGCCATGTAATATTCTTCCCTCTTAGTGAGCCCTGTGATAGGGACTGTGAATTGTTTGCACAAAACTCTGAGCTGCTTAGAAGTGTAGGTGTCTATTTTCTCCTCTTCCCAGGAGAGATCCTCAGGGGCTTTGGATCTGGGCTTGCCCATTGTAGCAATAACTGGCAATAACAATCAAAAATAGAACAAAAACCTCAAAAACGTACGTGGTTATGTTATGGTCTGCACTCACTAGTAGTGTACACTATAATTACTGAATGCAATCATAAATGCAAGTCCAGATTCTTACCGCTGACCACCAATGTTAGAAATGGGGGTCTCTAGTTGGCAATGGCTGGCCACTGTCCAAGTAGGGACCCTTCTTCCTAAGTCAGAGTAAGCAGCCTACACCCTTTGATAACCCCTGCTCAACCCTGTGGTAACGTAGCACGAGCAGCTAGGCTTATCTCAGAGGCAGTGTGTGAAGCATTTATGACCATACACAGTAATACAATGAGGAACACTACAAATGGACACCACTCAGATAGTTATAAAAAATAAGTATATTTCTATAGACTTAATCACAAGACCAATAACAGTAAAAATCCACAATACTAAGAAAATAGGGTTACTTTAAAAATGCTGCAAAAATAGTTCAAGGTGCATAAAGTGATGTTCAGTTCAATGCAGTGGTCTCTGCGACCCTTTTACTCACAAGGTATCTGGATTCTGTAGCAAAGCAACAAAAATGTCGCTAAGGAGTTGTAGAGATAAATTTCCTCACGTTAACCAGCGATGCGTTGAATCCTTACCGCAAGGGAGGATGATGCGCTGGGTTGCAGGCCGGAGAAAGCGACAAACTTCTTCACGCTAAGCCGGTGATGCGATAAAATCCTTGCCGCTAAGGGAGGATGATGCACCGAGCATGAGTGACGATCCTGATGCGATGCGGGGAAAATGGCGAACGCTCGGCATCCGCGCTGCGATGAACTTGGTGCGATGATTTTTGGTTAGCGAGCGTTTTGGGGCACGCTAAAAAACAATGCGACAATCTTCGGGTTAGTGGGCGTTTTCAGGCCCGCAGACAGGTGATGCGACGTACTTGGGTTAGCGGGCGTTTTGGGGCCCGCTGACAGGCTCTGCGATGATCTTCGGGATAGCGGGCGTTTTCAGGCCCGCAGACAGGTGATGCAACGTACTTGGGTTAGCGGGTGTTTTGGGGCCCGCTGACAGGTGATGCTATAATCTTCGGGGTTAGCGAGCGTTTTTAGGCCCGCTAACAGGTGGTGCGACAATCTCCGGTAGCGAGCGCTCAGCAGCAGCAGAGCGACGATTTTCCTCACGCTTTCCAGCTGCAGCGGCTCGCTAACGGGGCTTAGCGACGATTTTCAGCACTCTTTTCTCAGCAGTAGAACTAGAGGCCCTAGAACTCACAGGAGCCTCACCTGCAGATAGAAATCCTCGCTGGGAGGAAACAGAAGGTTGGTGGTGGAGTCGGATGTGCCTGAGACTCCTGCATTAGGCAAGCTCTTTTCTATCCCTTGGGTAATTGCTGTAGCAAAAATAAAAGTTCCTTCAAAGTCCTTTTCCTCTTCTTCCAAGTCCAGTAGTAACCACTGCAGGCCAGTCCAAGAAACAGCACACAAGCACAAGGACAGTCCTTCTCCTGCAGATTCCTGTAGTTACACGGACAGAGGTTCTTCTTGTTGTCCAGGAGCAATACCAATTGTAGGGGTTTGGGCACAAATATTTATACCCCCAAAGTCTTTGTTCTTAGGAGTCACAAGTCTCTGAACCCAGCCAGAACCAGTTCTGCCCAGCCCTGGAGCACTTTGTTTACCAGGCTGCATCCTTCCTTTCAGAAAGAGGGAGTCTGCCTTCAGACGCACAGTGGGAGGTGGAGCCAGCATTCACCTTGTCAGGCACAGCCCTATTCAAGTGCAGGAGCTACCCCTCCCCTCACTCCAAGGCAGATCTCTCTATTCAACCTAGGTCTGACTCAGACTGCCCTGTCCCTCCAAAACCACACAGCCAATACACATAATAGCAGAGCACACTGGAAGGCTTAGGCAAGAAAGTACCTATACTCTAAAAGTGGTAGTTTCAAACACAGAATATAAAAATAACCTTTACTAAAAGATGTATTTTAATATTCTAATCTCAGGCATACTAAATTCGTTTTTCTACCATGTTCTGTGGGTTAGTTAGGACTATAGAATGTAATAGCCAAAACCTCCCATTCTGGCCTATGGAGAACAGGTAGCCTTACAGTAGTGAAAAACGAAATTGGGTGTAATTCACTACTAGGACATGCTACACACATTAGAGCATGTCCTACCTTACACATACAATGCACCCTATCATATGGGTGGCTTACAGGATGCCAAGGGAAGGTTCAGGGGCTGGGAAGTGGGTGCACTTCACAGCCAAGATGGCAGTTCTGGACTGCACGCAGACACTGCAGGGGCAGGTCTGAGACACACTTTACAAGCTGCTTCTGTGGGTGGCACAAACCAGTGCTGCAGGCCCACCAGCAGCATTCGGTTTACCAGCCCTGGACACACACAGGCCACGCTACTAGGGACTAACAGTTAAACCAAATAAGCCAATCATGGATGTACCAATTCACATGTCATCTTTACAAAGGGAGCATTCGCGCTGTGGCACTGAATGGCAGTGGCACAGCGCCCAGAGCATCTATAACCAGCAAAAACAGAGGAGACACAGCGAAAAATGGAGGGGAGACTCACGCCAATGGTGCCAGGTCTAACACGCGTCCCCTCCAGCTGAAATGTGGGGAGAACTACCCATCCCCTTCGGAAGTTCTCATTACTAAGGCGGAAAAATATGGACAGACCATCAGCGTTGGCGTGTTCTGTACCAGGGCGATGTTCCACCGTGAAGTCCATGCCCTGTAGGGAAATGGACCACCTTAACAACTTGGGATTCTCACCCCTCATCTGCATCAACCATCTGAGGGGCCTGTGGTCTGTCTGAACCCGGAAGTGAGTCCCAAACAGGTATGGTCTCAGCTTCGTCAGTGCCCAGACCATAGCAAATGCCTCACGCTCAATTGCACTCCACCTCTGTTCCCGTGGGAGTGGCCTCCTACTGATGAAGGCTACAGGTTGGTCTAGTCCCTCCTCATTCATCTGTGACAGAACAGCCCCCTCCCCATGCTCTGAAGCGTCTGTCTGGACAATAAATTCCTTAGCAAAGTTGGGCGCCTGGAGTACGGGTGCTGTACACATGGCAGTCTTGAGGGCGTGAAAAGCTTTCTGACAGGTGTCAGTCCAGTTCACAGTCTTTGGCCGCTTCTTGGAAGTCAGCTCAGTCAAGGGGCAACAATGTTGCCATACCCCTTGACAAACCTCCTGTAATAACCCGTGAGTCCTAAGAAGGCCCTCACCTGGGTCTGGGTCCTTGGGGGCTCCCAAGCCAGGACGGTTTCAATCTTGGGCTGTAGGGGTGCCACCTGGCCACTCCCTACCTGGTGTCCTAAGTACACCACAGAACCCTGTCCAATCTGGCACTTGCTGGCCTTGATTGTGAGGCCTGCTCTGCGCAGCGCCATCAACACTTCCCAGAGGTGGTGTAAGTGGTCCTCCCATGAGGAACTAAACACTGCAATGTCATCCAGGTACGCAACACTGAAATCCTCCAGCCCAGCCAACACCTGGTTGACCAACCTCTGAAAGGTGGCAGGGGCATTCTTCATCCCAAAGGGCATCACACAGAACTGGTAGTGCCCATCTGGTGTGGAGAATGCTGACCTCTCCTTTGCCCCATCAGTTAAGGCGATCTGCCAGTACCCAGATGTTAGATCAAACGTGCTGAGGAACCGGGCAGCCCCTAACCGATCTATGAGCTCATCAGCTCTGGGGATAGGGTGCGCGTCGGTCCTCGTGACCGAATTGATACCTCGATAGTCCACACAGAACCTAAGTTCTGGAGTGTCACCAGGCACTGCAGCTTTTGGTACCAAGACCAGGGGGCTGGACCAAGGGCTGCTAGAGGACTCAATCACCCCCAGGGCAAACATTTTGGAGACCTCCTCCTTAATGCAGGCCCTTACCCTGTCAGTCACTCTGTAAGCCTTGTGCTTGACAGGAGGACTGTCCCCGGTGTCTACCTCATGGACGCACCAATCAGTGACACCAGGCACCAGGGAAAATAAATCAGGAAATTGCCCCAACAGCTGGTGGCAATCTCTCTGCTACTCAGGGGTCAGTGTGGTGGAGAGGACCACACCCTCCACTGACCCATCCTTCTCTCCTGCACACAGGAGTTCAGGAAGAGGCTCACTCTCCTTCTCCATCCCTGCATCTGTGGCAAGAAGCATGCCCACTTCAGACCTCTTAAAGTAGGGCTTTAGGCGATTCACATGCAGGACCCGCAGGGGGTTCCTGGGAGATATAAAGTCCACCAAATAGGTAACTGGACTTTTGCGCTCCACCACCTCACATGGACCGGTCCACTTATCTTGGAGCACACAAGGCTCCACTGTGGCCAGTACCCAAACCTTCTGACCAGGTTGAAACTCAACCAGAGTGGCATTCTGGTCGTGCCAACGTTTCATCTCCTCCTAGCTGGCTTCCAGATTTGCCTCAGCAAATTTTCTGAAACGCCGAGTCTGGTTCCTGAAGGCCAGGATGTAGCTAAATACATCCTGGGGAGGTTTCCTGGGAGATTGCTCCCAGCCTTCCTTGACCAGACTCAGAGGCCCTCTTACCGGATGGCCATAGAGCAGTTCAAAGGGACTGAACCCTAAGGACTTCTGTGGCACCTCACGGTATGCAAACAACAGGCATGGCAAGAGGACGTCCCACTTACGCCTTGTCATAAGGGCCTTCTGGAATCTTCAGTTGCACAGGAGCAGAAAAACGATAATTCCCAATGCCCCACTATGGCCTCCTGCAACTCGTGAAAACACTCAGCTGGCTAAGGAGTCCACAGGGGGAAAGGGGATGGGACAGAGAAGAGACTGCCACTTCAGGATTTCAGATTCCGTTCTGGTCTTCTATCTTTTCTCTTGCCTTCTAGTTCTGAACCAACCTGCTTCTTCTTGGAACTGAAAGGTAATCTGGTTAAGTAACTTCTATTAAGCTATTAGTACTTAAGAATTATTTATACATTTTTCACCTACCCGACTCCTAGGTGACTTGTGCCTCTCTTCATTCTTCTGTAAGATGTATTTGCTGTTTGTCTGCAACTACAATGACATTGGTGATTACCGCTCTATCTGTTAATGTGCTTGATATTGGTCTCTCAATTTGTTGGGTCTTACCTACTAGTTGTACAGAAGACTCCTAGTGAAAATTCACCTAAAAGCCTATGCCATGGCTGTGTGGTTGTGCCAATTGACTGAGCTGGGTTAACAGTCCAGTTATTATTTCCCAGCAACCCCAGCTTTTGGAGGGAAGCCTGGCACCCAGGGTGCTCTACCCCTCCCCCTAGGCCAGTTAGAACCAATTTCCCCAGACGCTTCTAGAAGCTTCTGGCACTGTCTGGAAGGTGGGGTGAGGGGCGTATAAAGGGCGGAGCTGGGCTGCCATGTGCTCAGTCAGAGGGTGGACCTGAGAGAGAGGGGACCTGCTGCCAGGGGTTACCGCCACATGGGCCTGTGTGCTGGGCCCTGAGCCTATCTACCCCCCTCTACTGTCCCCAGGGTGAGGGAAAGCTATAGTTGGGGCAACGCAGACCTGGAGAAGCCTGCGCAGGAGTTTTAGGCGGTAGGGTTTAGTCAGGGACCTATGCCTCTGAAAGTGACAGGGCTTAGGTGCTGCCTTTCAAGTGAGTGAGGGATCCTGAACTAACCCACTGATCTGGCCCGGCGAGAGGAGAACCCAGGGACGACAGGCAGAGACTAATTAGTCCGCCTTCAGCCACCAACGCAACTCCCCCCCTCAAGAAACCCTCCACCAAGGGACAGGAACCAGCAAGCGCCTCGTGGGACCCTAACTGCATGCTCTGCGCAAAGTGAGCGCTATATCTGGGGGGCGCTATGCTGGAGTAACTTTATCCTGCCTGCTAACAAGCGCTTGGCAGAGGCGGCGCGAGGTCCTGATCGCCCTGGAAAAGAGGAGCACTGCCTTTTGCCCCTAAAGCTGGTGGGACCGCCGAGCGCATGTAAAGCGCTATACATCATGGCCCAAAGGAGGTGAGGAGCGTGTGGCCAGGGAGAGCTGGGCGCTGAAAGATATAACGGGAGCCTACCCCGCGTGCCAGCCTCATTAGGAGCCCAGCGGGAGCCCACCCCGCGGGTGTGCCGCCTTTGAATATTATGTATCGTAGAGACAGTATTATAAGATTGGGCCAATTCCACACCAACATTAATAGTAGTACCTATGTGGTTCGAGGGGTTCGTATATGGGGTTAGTCAATCAACACTGTTGAGTACAGAATGGTTCCCCTCTAATGGGTCCTGAGCCGCAACCCTCCTCCTATTCAGTATAACAGAGGGAAATCGCCTAAATTGGATTGAAGATGAGTCAGGAGAGGAAGATCTAAACTCTAGAGCTAAGAGGCCCTCAGCCAGGGGATAACTAGCCAAGGTCAGTTCAACAATTTCAGTATGGTTGTCATCAGATCTGAGTCTTTGAGCTCGAGTTATGTCATCCCTGATTAGGGATCGACATCCTCTCACATGGCGTATCCAGTGGATAACCTTGTTTTTTAGCGATTCTTCATCCTCACGCCCTTTTGCTGATGGAACCCCAACCATGTAGACCGTAGGCTTGTTAGGAGCTAGGGGTTTTTGAGGCTGGTTAGCAAATGGGGGTGAGCAGGAATCAGGATTTCTACGCAATGGAATGGCGTTGCTAGGGCGGGTTGTCAATGTGGGAACCAGGTGGAAATCTTTAAGAGGAATACCAGGAATAGGGCCATCTTTAGATGTTGCCCTTGGTTCGTTTCTCTCAAGCCCAGGTGAAATGATAGGGAAATTCTGGTTATCAGCATGACTTGAGGATACAGACTGGGTTAGGATAGGTTGCGAGGACAGGGGGAATTTGTCAGATAGAATCGATGCAGGATGCGGAATTGCCTTTTTGATAATAGTTATCAGCTCAGAAATTAGTAGTTTCATTTCGCTGATTTCCTGCCTTAATGACTCAACTGTTTGACCTAGGTTAGGTGTCTCCCCACCCATTCGATATAAGATCTCCCCTCCCTCTTTCCCAGTGGCCGTGCCTTGTTGGTGAAGCTCAGAGTCCGGGCCAAGAGGTGCAACAAAATCAGAATTATCAGTATTATCAGTAAGTACCGCATAGTGGTTAGAGCACACAATCACTGTAGGGTCAAGAGGGACGGGGTTCGTCGCTCTCTTTGTCCTCATGTTGGAATGCCTGTTGGCGAGAGGGTACTTTACAAAACATTTGGGGGATAGACATGGTGCCAGGTCGATTTTTCTTCAAGGTAGCTGGCTCGATGCTAGAAGTGGGAAGGGAGGCCGGGGCAACTTGTAAAATTATTTCACAGTCCTCAACTAGCGTCTCTATGCGTTCCATTGTGCCAGGGGCACTCGTAGAAGAGTGTTTGGAAGCCTTTTTAGCCTTTTTACTTTTAGCTGCCCCTCCTGAGTTTGTGGGGATCCCTCCAGTAGCATCTGGCAACTTTCTCTTACCCATGATTCTGAGAGTTTGTAGTAATTAGGTCACAAATCAAACCTCAGTGAGGAACAGATGGAACAAGAGTGAATCCCAAGCACGTGCTTGCCACCTCTATAGTATCAACTGTACCTTGGTATGATCTTGGGAAGACGTTAGAAGGTGGGTCTGGCCTGGCCTATTCTGGCCCCTGATGGCCAGAGACGGCTCGCCCTTTGCCCGGGCTTAGCCCGCGCGCGTCCCGCGTTGCGGGAGGCGTGAGGCGCTGATGAAGGGTCGCCGGTCAAGGGGGCGGGGCCTCCGTTACTTGCACTGCCCCTCTGCCTCCTGGTGCAAGGTTTCCCGGCTGCTGACAGGTGAGCCTTCCCCTGAGTGAACGAAGCGTCTCCCGCGAAGCGGGAGGCGCGAGGCGCTGATGAATGGTCGCCGGTCAAGGGGGCGAGGCCCCGTTACTCGCACTGCCCCTCTGCCTCCTGGTGCAAGGTTTCCCGGCTGCTGACAGGTGAGCCTTCCCCTGAGTGAACGAAGCGTCTCCCGCCAAGCGGGAGGCGCGAGGCGCTGATGAATGGTCGCCGGTCAAGGGGGCGGGGCCTCCATTACTCGCACTGCCCCTCTGCCTCCTGGTGCAAGGTTTACCGGCTGCTGACAGGTGAGCCTTCCCCTGAGTGAATGAAGCGTCTCCCCTTTCAAACTTATAGCGGGTGCCCACCCCGCGTATTGCCGCCTGTTTCCTGTCTGAAACCGGCGGGAGCCTACCCCGCGGTTCTTATTTATTTTATTTATTTATTATTGAGATTTGTACAGTGCGTACAATTGCCCGTAGGCGTCTCAGCGCTAGAAACTTTGAAGGTATTCCCGAGGTTAAGCCGGTAACTATTCTTGATCAAACAGCCAGGTCTTTATCTTTCTACGGAAATGCATCAGGGATGGGCTGTATTTGATGGATGCTGGCAGGGAGTTCCATAACCTGGGAGCTGCCACAAGCTGCCCATAGCGGGTGCCTACCCCGCACTTTGTCGCCGCCGGAATCACCGCCGCCGCCCAGGGTGCAGACGAGGAGCGGGCCGCGGCGCTGCCTGCGGTGACCCGGAAGGGGAAGGAGTGGCTCGAGAGCCAGGCGGGAGCCTACCCCGCGCGGGCATCACCCCCAAGACTCGACGGAGACGTCGCTCCGTGGCGAGGGGCTCTCCGGAGGTGAGGAGAGCCCCGCGAGCCGTGCCTGGAAGTCCCGGGTCCCAGGAGGGGGCCCGGGTGAAGTCTGGTGAGGAGAGCCCCGCAGGAAGGTCGCGCCGCCCAGAGGAACCGGAGCGGGAGCCCACCCCGCCGGTCCGAGGGCAGGGGCTGGCGCCAGGAAGAGGTGCTGCAGCCTGGGGGTCTCTCCGTGCACCGAGGAGAGCCCGGGTGCGGCCGCAGACATCGGGAAGCCGGAGGAAGCGCTGCTGTGGCCGGGGCTCCCCCGGAGCTGAGGGAAGCCCCTCGTGCGGTGCCTGCCACCAGAGACGTCTGCAGCCTCGCGGAGGCTGCCTCGAAGTCCCGGGTCCCAGGAGGGGGCCCGGGTGAAGTTCAGTGAAGGCCGCCGGAGGAGCCCTGGTGAGTAGGGCCTGGGCTTGCTTGGTGGGGGGTGTGTCGGGGCACATTACCGGTGCCCGCCCCTGGTACCAGGAGTGCCGCATTGGTTCCCTGCACAGCTGCCCCGCCTGACAGAGGGCAGCTGCAACGAAGGGGCCTGCCTGACTTGGGAGCCCCAGAGGGTGGAACCTCAACGTGCCCCGGTCTGGTTACCGTTCTTTCCGGCTGCAACGAAGGGGGCCATTAATCCCATCCCCGGGTCCCAGAAGAGGGGCCCCCGCGCTCCCAGTTGACCAGGACTGAGTCACCTAGACTCAACTGCCCCGCCGGACAGTGGGCAGTTGCCACCATGGGGCATTGGCGTAGATGGAACTAGGGATCCCCTGTTCGGCCATGTTTGAAGCGCTAGGGAGCTGATATGTGCAGCGCTATATTCAAATGTCATGTTCTTAAGCGCTGTGCCAACTGCTATGTTAAAGGCTATGTTTTGGAGCGTTAAGGCATTGCTACATGCAGCGCTATGTTTATGTGCCATGTTCTGAGCGCTATTGCCTTGATATGTGCAGTGCTATTTCCCATGCCATGTTTTAAAGCGTTATTGCCGTGCTATGTGCAGCGCTATGTTAAAAGGCTCTATGTGACGCGCTATTGATTTGCTATGTGCAGCGCTATGTCTAGATGCCAGGTTTTGATGTTGAGGCACTGCCTACCTTAATTTCTGCCTCAGGCTCAGGGGTCACTCATATTGGTGATGCATAGGGGAATGCCATGATGTTTTTATTACAGGTGTCCCGGACTATTGCTTAATGTGGTGCCATGATGCTTTTCTTGCAGGGTTGAGGCCGATGGACTTATTTGTATTGTTTTCTAAGTTGCAATGATTCCGGCAGGGGCACGATTGGCCCTGCCCTGTATATAATTCCCCCCTGGAAATTTTAACTGAGCGCCAGTTGGCGCAGTGTAGAGATTACCAAATATACTGTGTTCTGACAATACATAAGTTATTTTTACCTAAACTGGTGTAGTGTCTCTTTTTGTACTGTGCCTTGGGTGTCGCCTGTGTGTACTGCGTGAATGCATTGCACATTTCCTCCAGAGTTTGGCCCACCCGCTCTGCACCACGCTACCCGTTTCCAACAGTGCATAAAGTGATGTTCAGTTCAATGCAGTGGTCTCTGCGACCCTTTTACTCACAAGGTATCTGGATTCTGTAGCAAAGCAACAAAAATGTCGCTAAGCAGTTGTAGCGATACATTTCCTCACGCTAACCAGCGATGCGTTGAATCCTTACCGCAAGGGAGGATGATGTGCTAGGTTGCGGGCAGGAGAAAGCGACAAACTTCTTCACGCTAAGCCGATGATGCATTGAAATCCTTGCCGCTAAGGGAGGATGATGCACCGAACCTGTTGCGTGTGCGATCTTGCTGCAATAGAAGAAAATGGCGCTCCGCGAGGGAGCGACGATCCTGATGCGATGCGGGGAAAATGGCGAACGCTCGGCATTCGCGCTGCGATGAACTTGGTGCGATGATTTTTGGTTAGCGAGCATTTTGTGGCACGCTAACAAACAATGCGACAATCTTCGGGTTAGTGGACGTTTTCAGGCCCGCAGACAGGTGATGCGACGTACTTGGGTTAGTGGGCGTTTTGGGGCCCGCTGTCAGGCTCTGCGATGATCTTCGAAATAGCGGGCGTTTTCAGGCCCGCAGACAGGTGATGCGACGTACTTGGGTTAGCGGGCGTTTTGGGGCCCGCTGACAGTTGATGCGATAATCTTCGGGGTTAGCGAGCGTTTTCAGGCCCGCCAACAGGTGATGCGACGATCTCCGGTAGCGAGCGAATGGCGGCAGCAGAGCGATGATTTTCCTCACGCTTTCCAGCTGCAGCGGCTCGCTAACGGGGCTTAGCGACGATTTTCAGCACTCTTTTCTCAGCAGTAGAACTAGAGGCCCTGGAACTCACAGGAGCCTCACCTGCAGATAGAAATCCTCGCTGGGAGGAAACAGGAGGCTGGTGGTGGAGTCGGATGTGCCTGAGACTCCTGCAGGAGGCTAGCTCTTTTCTAGCCCTTGGGTGATTGCTGTAGTAAAAATAAAAGTTCCTTCAAAGTCCTTTTGCTCTTCTTCCAAGTCCAGTAGTAACCACTGCAGGCCAGTCCAAGAAACAGCACACAAGCACAAGGACAGTCCTTCTCCTGCAGATTCCTGTAGTTACACGGACAGAGGTTCTTCTTGTTGTCCAGGAGCAATACCAATTGTAGGGGTTTGGGCACAAATATTTATACCCCCAAAGTCTTTGTTCTTAGGAGTCACAAGTCTCCGAACCCAGCCAGAACCAGTTTTGCCCAGCCCTGGAGCACTTTGTTTACCAGGCTGCATCCTTCCTTTCAGAAAGAGGGGGTCTGCCTTCAGAAGCACAGTGGGAGGTGGAGCCAGCATTCACCTTGTCAGGCACAGCCCTATTCAAGTGCAGGAGCTACCCCTCCCCTCACTCCAAGGCAGATCTCTCTATTCAACCTAGGTCTGACTCAGCCTGCCCTTTCCCTCCAAAACCAGACAGCCAATAATACATAATAGCAGAGCACACTGGAAGGCTTAGGCAAGAAAGTACCTATACTCTAAATGTGGTAGTTTCAAACACAGAATATAAAAATAACCTTTACTAAAAGATGTATTTTAATATTCTGAGCTCAGGCATACTAAATTCGTTTTTCTACCATGTTCTGTGGGTCAGTTAGGACTATTGAATGTAATAGCCAAAACCTCCCATTTTGGCCTATGGAGAACAGGTAGCCTTACAGTAGTGAAAACCAGTGATGCAGGCCCACCAGCAGCATTCGGTTTACAAGCCCTGGGCACACACAGGCCACGCTACTAGGGACTAACAGGTAAACCAAATAAGCCAATCATGGATGTACCAATTCACATGTCAACTTTACAAAGGGAGCATTCGCGCTGTGGCACTGAATGGCAGTGGCACAGCGCCCAGAGCATCTATAACCAGCAAAAACAGAGGAGACACAGCGAAAAATGGAAGGGAGACTCACGCCAATGGTGCCAGGTCTAACAGTAATTAAAATAAACTAGTATGGAGTCTCTTCTGTAGTGTGCCACTGTGGGAGTGCGGTTGGCACATTAAATTTACACTGCCTCCGGGATAAGCCAAAGTCTCTGCCTAGCCACCTAGGGGGTGGGCAGCCTAGGAGCATGCAGATTAGTCATTGGTTCCCAAGTTCTCTCCTCTGGACCAAAACCTTTCCAATCTATGAGCTAAAACAGCTTGCCCTTCTTTATTCGCGAATCCACAATTCGCTTTACCACAAATTCCTACCCTGACTGAATGGAAACAGGTTTAGGTGATTCTTTTACTCTTAAACCTGGGGGGTTCTTTTTTAGGAGGGAAACATGAAACACTGAGTGAATTCTTAATCTGGAAGGAAGACGAACCTTCACACTTACAGGATTAATCATTCTTTCCACCAAAAAGGGACCAATGAATTTAGGCTGAAACTTTCGATTCCCTTTTAGACGCAGATTTCGTGTTGAAACCCACACCCTATCACCAGACTCATAGGTAGGATTGGGACGTCTTTTCTTGTCTGCCTGTCTCTTGTAGGATATCTTGGCCTTCATTAAATTGCTAGTAGCTAACTGATAAGCCTTCTTTAACTCTTGAATCACCTCCTCAACTGCTGGAACCTCACTTTCTTGTTTTCCCACAAAGGTATTAGGGTGTCTACCAGAATTTAGGTAAAAGGGAGAGAACCCTGTGGAGGAGTGTTTAGCATTATTGTATGCAAATTTAGCAGCCCAAATTAAATTTGGCCATTCACCCTCATTTTCTATCAAGAATAAACGCAGATATTGCTCCAATTCCTGATTAACTCTTTCTGTCTGTCCATCAGTTTCTGGATGGAAACTAGTGGACAGACGAGAGTCCACATTCAATCTTTTAAGAAAAGCCCTCCAAAAATGGGAAATAAACTGAGGAACTCGATCGGAAATCACATTCTTGGGAATCCCATGCGCCTTAACCACATGTTGAGTAAAAAGGACAGACAACTGAGTTGAGGTCGGCATAGACTTTAATGGGACAAAATGACTCATTTTGGTCAAATGATCCACCACCACCCAAATAGTAGTGAAGCCCTGACTAGAAGGGAGTTCCACAACAAAATCCATGGAAATAGTATGCCACGGATAAGGGGCTGGCGGTATGGGCATCAATAGACCTTGTGGCGCCTGTCTAACCACTTTCCCCTTGATGCACTGCTCACAAGAGGCAACATACTGTCCCACCTGAGTTTCCATGCCTGGCCACCAAAATTCTCTTTGAACCAACTCCAACGTCTTTTTTGACTCCCTTGTGTCCTGCCATTAGTTCATCATGAAAATGTCGGATCATCATGATTTGGAGTTCCCCATCTGGCACAAAAATCTTTCCTTTAAAATAAGGTTTCCCATCTCTAATTTCTCGTGCTTCTCCTTCATTGACCCATTCATCTAGTTTCATATCAGCAATAGAGTTATTGAGTCTTTCTTCAAATTCAGGGAAATGGATTATGCCAATGATTTTTTCTTTCGGAATAATCAAAACCTTCTCAAATTCTGTGGCTGTATCGCCCAAATCCAATCGGGAGAGAGCATCCGCCTTACCATTTGCGGAGCCCGGCTTATAAGTTAAAACAAAATTGAAATCTGCAAAAAACAAAGACCACCTCAACTGCCTAGGAGTAAGGGTACGTGCAGATTTAAAAAAATTGAAGGTTCCGTTGATCTGTAAACACGGTCACCTCATGCCGAGCACCTAACAAATAATGTCTCCATTCTTGAAAGGCATCCTTCACAGCTAGTAACTCTTTGTCTGCAATGGAGTAGTTTATTTCGGCAGGTGTCAATTTCCGAGAACGAAAGGCTACTGGATGGAGCTGACCCATGTTCTTATCCCTTTGTGAGAGGATTCCTCCTATGGCTAAATTGGAAGCGTCTGCCTCAACAAAAAATGGCTCTGCTGGATTTGGATGCAGAAGAACAGGAGCGGTAATAAAGATTCTTTTTAGTCCTCGAAAGGCTGTCTCGATCTCTGCAGACCACTCAAATCTTGCTCCTTTCTTCAAAAAACGAGTAAGGGGAGAAACCTTCTCTGAAAAACCTGGAATGAATCGCCTGTAGAAATTGGCGAAGCCAATAAAGCTTTGGACCTCCTTCACATTATGTGGAGATGGCCAATCTCGAATGACCTTCACCTTGGCATCATCCATCGCCACTCCATCAGGAGACAGGACGAAACCCAAGAATTCCACCTGCATCGAATGAAAGACACATTTCTCCAATTTCACAAAGAGCTGATTCTCAAGCAACTTCTTCAAAATTAATCGCACATGCTGGATATGTTCCTTCAAGCTGGCAGAAAAAAATAAGAAGGTCATCGATGTATACCACCGCAAATCGATCCAAGAATCCTCTCAAAATGTCGTTAACAAAATGTTGAAAGGCTGCGGGAGCATTACACAAGCCAAAGGGCATGACTTGGTAACCCAAACCTGGTTCGAAACGCCGTCTTCCACTCTTCTCCTTCTGCCATGCGTACTAGATGGTAAGCTCCTCTTAAATCTAATTTTGTGTACACTTTTGCTCCTTTAACTTGGTCCATCAATTCAGAGATTAAGGGCAACGGATATCTGTTCTTCTTGGTGATGAGATTCAAAGCCCTATAATCAATGCACGTCCTCAATTTTCCATCCTTTTTTAGGAATGAAGAACAGCGGGGAGGAGACAGGGGACTGTGAGGGCCAAATGAAGCCATTTGCCAAGTACTGATCGATGTACTCTTTAAGATGTTGGTTCTCTTTTTCTGAAAGGGCATAAATTCTGCTGCACGGTAGCGAAGCACCAGCCTCTAATTCAATCCTGCAATCATAATCACGATGAGGAGGCAATTGATTAGCTTCTCTTTCGTCAAAAACCAAGGCCAAATCCTGATACTCTGGTGGAATTTCCTTTGTCTCCAAGACACAAATAGATCTTGACTGGCTGGCCAACAACAAAGGTGGAGAAACCAAAGAGACCTTGTCATTTAACTCTCGACAATGCAGCTTACAAAACTCAGAGTCCATCTCAATTGATCTCTTGGCCCAATCTATTCTCGGATTATGTTCAGTCAGCCAAGGCAGGCCCAGAATTAACTGAAATTGGGGGGCATCAATGAGGCTGAATCTTAACCGACTCCAATGACTTTTAGGTCCCCTCAGTAAAATATCCTCTGTCTCAAACACTATGGGCCCAGATGACAATTGGTTCCATCTACTGCCCGCACTGCTTCAGGCCTTTCCTTTCTGATAAATTGAATTCCTAAAGCTTTGGCGAATCTTAGGTCACAAAAATTGCCCATAGCTCCTGAATCAATCATTACTGAAATCTCATCTACTTCTGCTTCTCCAAACTTAATCAGACCAGACACAATTAAATGAGGGGCTGCAGATTGTAAGGTGTTGGCGATTAACTGTGTATTCGGAGTTGACTTATTATTAGCTTCCACCAGAGCAACTCCTTCTACTGGTGGAGCTTGTCTTTTACCCAGGTGTTATTCTTGGGCTTCTTAGTACAATCCCTAACAAAATGTCCAGAGTTCCCACAATACATGCAGAGTTTTCCCGTACGTCTCTTCTCCCTTTCTTCCTTGGATAAGGGTCCATGCACCGAACTGATCTGCATGGGTTCTTCCTCTGTTGATGCATCTCCTTTCTTGGAATTTTCTGACTTGACTCGATCATAACGGGGAGGGAAGTATTTCAAATCTTTTCGGCGTTCACTTTTCCTTTCATCTTGACGCTGATCTATCTGTAGAACTAGATCAATGAGCTCCGAAATATCAGTTGGTCTTTTGGGAATCTGTGCTAATACATCCTTTAATTCATCCTTGAGACCTCTATAAAAGATTGCAGCTCTCTTGGCTTCGGGCCAATTAGTTTCAACAATTAACTTATTGAATTGAGCCAGATAGGCGACCAAATCCCGATTGCCTTGCTTTAAATCGAGTAATTCATTATCTGTAGTCTGAGAGATGGACCTTCGATAAAAAATGCGTAAGAATTCTTTCTTAAACTCCTCAAAAGTATACAGAATGTGATCATTGTTATTTACCAACGGCATAGACCAGGCAGCTGCATCTCCACTCAGGTAGGACAATATGAAAGCCACCTTGGACTGATCCTCCTTAAAAAAATATGGGCCGGCAAAGAAAATGAAGAGAGCATTGGGTGAGGAATATCTGTGCCTTTTGTGGATCACCTGTGAATCTTTCTGGGGCCGCTAGTGGTATGGTAGGGGAAATTGCATGAATAACCTGAGTGGTCAACTCAGCAGCAGATGGGGCTGGAGTGAACGTTTGTGACTTATTTTCCTTAGAACCTTCTATAGCACCAGCAGAAATTGCTTCAAACTGCTGACGCAAAAATTGGGTCTCATGACTAGATTTTCTAATTTCTTCCCTCAAGGATTTATTCTCAACCATAGTTTCACTAAGTTGTTTCTGTATTCCATCCAAAACTGACGCTAAAGCCTTAAGATCAATTCCTTCAGCCATACTGCTCGGGCGGAAGTTTTGGGCTGGCACTTGAATCTGTCAAGTACCTGATCCAGAACTTGAGATTCCGCAGGAACAGGTGAGTGATCCTCAATCCCCTACTCCTCTACCGCAAACTAAGTTCACAACTAGCAAAGAGGGGGAAAGGGGAATTGGGATGACAAAGAGAGGCTGCCAAAGACTGCTTCTGCTTCTGTTGGACTGGAGTCTTGTTTGACTTCTTCTGTCTCCTAAAAGATAAACGGGTTATGTAACAATTATCCTTTTCTACATTTCCCTCTCCAACCCAGAAACTAACTTAAATACCTGTCCTTCTCAATTGGCTTGCCTCTCTCTTGTGTTTCTACCGTGGGCTGGAATTCTATGTATTCTTATTAGACAGTCTTTCCTAATAGAATTCTGAGGAAAAGAAATCTTATTAAACTCTCTCCAACGAAATGTAGGAATAGTGTGTTTTCTTTTCTACTCAGTAATGTTACCTTAACTTCCACTAGTATTCTTTAAATATTAACCCTCTTCTTTTCTGGAATGGTGCAGGAATAAGGATGCTGTACTTAGTAGAGTAGTTGGTAAGTATACTTATATATATATATTCACTGAAAAAACCATAGGTTTCAGGGGCGTTATAGTTAGCTGGACTTTTCACTCGTACAAAACCATTGAAATTCCCCCGTTATAGTTCGTTCAGCTAACTATAACTTGCGCGCCCGCAATGCACTGCTGATGACGTCACATATTACATCACTCATGACATGGTCAGTGACATCACTCATGACATCACTGATGACATCTCAAATAACATCACTGATGACATCATCCAGTGAATGTGTGTTTTTCTGAAAATTACATATGTTTATATATGTATATCTCAAGGTCGATGGAAGAATAAATGGGTATATAAGTGTCTAAATGGATGATTTGTTTTTGAAAATTTGATTGTATAACTGACTGATTAAGTGTATCTTAGTGAATACATGGCTTAGTGAGTAATGTTTAAATGTGTAAATATCTGTATCAGTCTCTCACTTTGTGTATAAGTGGCTGCATGGGTTGGTGAGTAGCTACATGAGTGTCTATATAGGTTATTAGTTGGTTTTTTGAGTATCAGTATGAGTGTCTGGGTGTCTGTATGGTTCGGTGGGGGTATTACGTAGTGCATAGGTGCATGAATGAGTGACTCACTGTTTATATGTGTTGAAGACAGCATGTGTGCAGGACTGTATGGGTGGATGAGTGTGTGCATGGGTCTGTTAGTGAGTGATAGACTGTCTCAATAGTGTCTTTATGAGTAACTACATATGTTTTAAACTAGTATATGTGACTATTGGTGTATACAAGTGAGTATATGTGGGAGTGAGAGATTGAAAGAGTTCTTGTATGAATAAGTATGTGTTTCTATAAGTGATTGTTTAAAAGACTAAGTATGTGTAAGTTTCTGTAGAAGTAAGTGTGGTGGTGTGTGTATAACTGTATATGCAAGTAAATGGATGTTTGATTCTTTATTAGCATGAGTGACTATGTGTGTGAGTAACTCTATGGATGAGTGGCGTTGTGTAACAGGATGTATAGGTGTATAAGTACATATGATGAGTGAGTACATGTATGAGTGACTGTATAGGACTGTTGGTGAATGAGTGGATGTGTATGTGGATCTTAGAATTACTGAATAGGTTGTTGTAACTGGTATTGGTATGTCCATTGTTTTGAACATTGTAGTTTCTATTTTTGAATGTGTGTATCAAAGGTCATATTAGGGGAAGAGGAGGTCTGCCACTCTATCACAAGGATGATGTCATCAGTGATGTCATTAGTGATGTCATTTGAGATGTCATCAGTGATGTCATGAGTGATGTCACTGACCATGTCATGAGTGATGTAATATGTGACGTCATCAGCAGTGCATTGCGGGCGCGCGAGTTATAGTTAGCTGAACTAACTATAACGGGGAAATTTCAATGGTTTTGTATGAGTGAAAAGTCCAGCTAACTATAACGCCCCTGAAACCTATGGTTTTTTCAGTGAATTTCTAAGGTTTTTTAAATGCTAATTCCTAACTATAACGTGCCTAAAACCTATGGTTTTTTCAGTGAATTTCAAAGGTTTTTTAAATGCTGATTTCTAACTATGCCTACAGAGATAGGACATGTGAAGAAAGATGAAAAAACGCACAGAAAGAAAAAAAAGAAATGCAGAAAGAAGCAACAGAAGTCCTCAAAGACGAAGAAAAGTGCAGGAAGAAGGATAACGTGCAGAAAGAACAAAAAGAAGAGCAGAAAGAAGCCTTGTTGCAAAATCATCCTGTACCCTCAACTTTTTCAGACGGATACTGGTGGTAACTGAGTCTGACTAACCAGTCCTAGAGCCAGTGCAATGTTAAAAGACACTCAGAATACAGTGAAAACACCTACATACACTAGGGAACACTATGCGTTGGGGTCCCCCTGTGATCAGCATGACCTCCTCTGTAAGCCCCTAGTATATAATAGGGCAGGAGATTAAAACTACCTCTTAAAACGCGCCACAGGGCGTGTTTGCACACGTCACCTCACTTCCCCACTGTGTAAATGCCCTGTGGCCGTTTTAAGTTGGGAGATTAAGTCCCCTTGAATCCTGAGGGTCCCTAGGGTCCAACTAGACCACTAGGTACCTCCAGTAAGCGCCACAGAGCTGCGTTGCAGAGAGATGTAAAAAGGGGCATTACCTAGACCACCTCTCTGCAACGCAGCGGCGCTTACTGGAAGCACATGGTGGGCTAGTTGGCCCCCAGGGTCCCTCAGGATTGAAGGGGAATTATTTCCCCAACTTAAAACGCGCCACAGGGCTTGTTTGCACACGTTAACTCAGGCCCCGTCCCCTCCCTTCACAACTGTGTAAACACGCCCTGTGGCCATTTTTATTTGGGAGATTAAGTTCATTTGAATCCTGAGGGTCCCTAGGGTCCAACTAGCCCACTAGGTACCTCCAGTATGCGCCACAGAGCTGCGTTGCAGAGAGGTGTAAAAAGTGGCACGGCCTGGACCACCTCACTGCAACGCAGCTCAGTGGCGCATACTGGAAGCACCTGGTGGGCTAGTTAGCCCCCAGGGGCCCTCAGGATTGAAGGGGAATTATTTCCCCAACTTAAAACGTGCCACAGGGATTGTTTGCACACGTCACCTCAGGCCCCGTCCCCTCACTTCACCACTGTGTAAACACGCCCTGTGGCCGTTTTTAGTTGGGAGATTAAGTTAATTTGAATCCTGAGGGTCCCTAGGGTCCAACCAGCCCACTAGGTACCTCCAGTGCGCCACAGAGCTGCGTTGCATGGAGGTGTAAAAAGGGGCGTGGCCTCAGAACACCTGTCTGCAACGCAGCTCCCTGGCGCACACTGGAGATACCTGTTGGGCTAGTTGGCCCTCAGGGACCCTCAGTATTGAAGGGGAATTAATTCCCCAACTTACAACTGGCCAGGGGACGCGTTTGCAGAGTGCTGCAAGGAGGGGGCGTGGCCTCCAGCGCGATGCCGGTCTTTTATTTATTTAATTTTTTTAAGAAGGAGAGCTGTGTGGCCCCCCTTCTTTTTCTAATTTACTGGCCCTGGGGACCCCATCCCCCAGGGCCTGCACCCTAATTTTTTTTGTTGAAAAAAATACATTTGGCCCTCCCAAGGCCTTAATCAGCCCCGGGGACCCCAACCCCCGGGTCATGGCCTTTTTTTCATTTTAATTCATTAGGAGGGGGCTGCGTTGCCCCCCTCCTCAGGCCACTTATGGCTCCAGTGACCCCATCCCCCGGGGCCGGCCTTTGTTTTTTATTATTTTAAAAATATATATATTTATAGAAACACCTAGGACATGCTGGACAAACCGTATGTAGCTATCACCATGACGATTTGCGTGATATTCATTAAAAGGCGACTATGCATAGAATGAATCCACATGGAATGTATTTACACCGCTAGTGAAGCTCTGACGTGTCTAACGCACTACCGTGCCTAATCCCGGCGCCCCCGCCGGTGGGTACTCTCCAAGTAGACACCCTTGTCGTTTATTTATACAAACATGGGTAGCTATTGACGGTCACATTTAATATACACGCACACCAAGGCATTCAAAGGGTATTCGACAAAAATTCGACCAAACTATGCAAGAAACCCCCCTCACGGTTAATAAAAAACACATCCACCGCCGGATGTGTAATACTTTTTATTTTACTCTCTGGAAAGGAGACGAACCTCACTTGAGAGTCACAGCGTGCTCCTGGCTGAGCCCAATGCTGTGTTACACCCACCAGTGCCCGCCGAGTGCCACACACCTCTGTGTTGTATTCCACCAGCTAGTGCGTATGCTATGACACTCTCTAGCCCATATGCACTGTAACACCACCCCGTGAATATGTCATGCCACACTTGCCTTCGCACGGGTTATATCGCCCCATCTAATGTGCCTTCCTCGATGTGTATGTTATAACGCACAGCGCTATGCCATACGTATTACAATCTGGGATCCATATCTTTGTCACAGTGCATATGCAACGTTACACTCCCCAGCACATATTTTATATTACAACTTAGAGACTAGTTATGTTACACAACACTGCCCTGTGCATATTACACTCCAAGGCGCATATCGCATAGCACGCGATAGTGCCTGTGCTATCTCGCACTCTCCAATGAATCTGTCATTGCGCACAATGTATTGCATATTATATTTCACGCCCCGGTTCATCTTATATCACACTTTTTGGTGCATAGTTCATACCATATACTACATCTAGTTTTCATTTTCAATCGTGCTCTCAGGACTATGTTCTATATAACACTGCGTCCACCTACCCTTTTCACGGGCATTACATTTTGCGATGGGGGTGGAGGGTCAGGGGGTGTTTCTGCCAAGTGAGCCCGGAGTCACAGTCACAAACGTCCTCTTCTTCCTGAATAAAAGTGAGATTATGCTGCATACTTGTTCATATTTTAAGTAGTTCGCACAGACACACATTTTAAAAACAATAAAGTTCCTAATACCCACCTTCTCTGAACAGTTAGCTTGCTGCCCCATCCACCTCCTCCCTATCCTCTGTTGTCTGAATCCATGGACTAGCCTCCTCCCTCCTGCCATGCATGGTCTGATGTGCTGCCACTGCCCTCCATTTAGCATGATGTACCAGTCCACTCCTCCTCCTCTCCATTGCCCAATTCTATGGCCCATCATTGACCTCCTGCTTAGCCTCTGTGCTTAGCTTGCTGCCCCTATTCTCCTTCCCCCTGCCCTCCGATGTCTTTGTGCATGCCCCTGCTCCATCCTTTTTGCCCACTATGTTCCATGGACCTGCCACTCCTATCTACTCTGAGTGTTCTGTTGAGCTGCCACTCCCCTCCCACCTGCCTAGCATTGTCAGATGAATGTAACCTGTCCCTGCCACCCTGCCTGTCCACATGCCATGCCCCTATCCCCTTCCTCCTGTCCTCCATGGTCCATTTTACTGCCACACCCTTCTGCCCTCCCTGATCTTTTGTGCTGCAAATGCTCCTCCTGCCTGCCCCGCGCTGTCTGTTGTGAGGCCCCTTCCCCTGAACTCTCTTGTCTGTGCCCAGGTCCTGACCCTCCCTTCTATACTCCATGGGCCTTTGTGCATGCCCCTGCACCCTCCTTCTTGCCCATCATAGCCATTGTGCTGCCACTAACCCTCCCGCTTGCCATGCATGGTCTTCTGTGCTGCCATGGCCCCTCCCACCTTCCCTGTGTGGTCAGCTAGCTGCCCCTGACCCCCTCCCACCTTCCATCCATGGTCTGTGTGTATGCCACCATAGTCTCATTGTTGCTTTCCATGGTGTGTCTTGTTTCTAGTGCCCATCCTGCCTGACCTCCATGGTCATCTTGCTGCTCCTTCCCTGCCAACTTGCCCCCAGCCCTCTGTTTCCATGTGCAGACCCCCTATTCCCTCCCTCCTGGCTTATCTGTTCCATTGTAATGCTCCTGATCCGTCCCTCCTGCCCTTTATGGTCTGTTATGCTGCAGCTTTCTCTCCTGTCTGTCCATTATGGTCAGCTAGCTACCATTTCCTCTTTCCCATCTGTTCTCTGTTGTCCATGTGAATGGTCCTGTCACCTCCCTATTGCTTTCTATGGATTGTTGTGCTGAACTCCTATCCCGCATGCGCTGTATGGTGTATTGTGCTGCTGCAAACCCTGATGCCTGCCCTGTAGGCTCAGTTTGGTGCACCTCTCCATGTCCCTCCTGTCCTCTGTTATCCGAGTCCATGTCCCTACCCCAATTCCTCCTGCCTACCATGATTCAATGTACCATACTTGCGAACATTTTGAACTTGGTAAGAGGGAGATTTTGAAAAAAAACTGGGGTATTGATTTTCCCCTTTGAGTTACATTGAAAAAGAGGAGATTGTAGACAGGAGACAGATCAAATAAAGCCCATTTGAGCTTAAAAACATTGGACGTTTCCTGGCTGAAACGGGTCTGTTGGCATGTATGGTTGTACTACCACTGCCTCTACCTTCTGCCCACAATGGTCTATTATATTGCCACAGCCTCTCTTGCCAGTCCTGTATTGTTGGTTTGTTGCCCCTGCCCCCCTTTCCACTGCCCTCCATAGTCTGTTGTGCTGCCACTGCCCTTCCTGCCTGCCCAGTGTGGTCAAATTGTTGCCTCTGCACTCTCCTACCTGCCTTCAATTTTCAGAGTCCGTGCCCCTGGCCTCTGCCTCTCAACAGTATCCCAATGAACAACTAGATTGCTTACATTCTATATTTATTACAAAAGTGTGGAACGCCTGACGTCATCTTGATGTAATCAAAACTGTAATACCTAGAGTATTTTCTTTAGAAATTACATATATGAGAGGGTCTTATTTGCATCAAAATTATGGTTAGTGCTCTAAAAAACTAAAATGAGGACATATTTTCTGAGTTTTCAAATAGCGACAAAGAACTTTTAAATTATTTGTAATCTTTATGTTTTTTTATCCAGTTGACCACTTGATTAAATGTTGGACCTTGGCGAGAGGATGTGGTGTTACTTCCAGAGCTGCAGACTTTGCAACTGGGGAACCAGGTTGGAGTTTCTGCTTCAGCTCAACATTCTGTGATTGTGGTCAAATCACTTAATCTCCCCATGTCTACAACCAAAATGAATTTGATCTTGTGTGATGTAACCAATGCTCATGTAAAGCATTCCAATACCTGACAAGTCTGCACTATATAAAACTGCAAATACACAAAAAATAAGTGTTTTGCACACTTCTGTCATTGGGCTACATGTGGGCTACATCTGGGTGATATTTGTGCTGCATTTAGGCTCTTTTGTGTCTGGTGGCCATCTTGGGAGATTTATTTGTTATGAAGTTTCCTAATTTCCTCATTTACTGCAGTCTCCTCAGTAGGAAATGCTTTCAGTTTTTTACTTTGATTCCATCAAGAAGGTATTCAGATGTGTCACACATGTGCCATAAATTCTGAATGTTAGCACTCTAGTTGCTCATTAGATCACTGTAGTAAAGCTACTGCTCACCACGGAAGTCTGCTGCTGGTATTAAAAGTGCATGTTTCAGTCTGCATATCAGAATTTTTTAATGAAATAGAAGTGGATTAGAGAAGTCACTCAAAATGTGCCCTAATTTTTCTTTCTTCAGCACTAATCATAATTTTTATGGCAAAATGAACTCCCTCATTGTGTTCCTTTTTAAATTAAATGTTTTAAGTGTTACCAGTTTATTCCAATCAAGATGGCTTCAGGTGTGCCATACTTTTGCCATAAGTAAGAGAGTAAGCGCTCTAGTTGTTCTTAAGAACACTCGGGGACATTCTGTCGTTAGGCTATACTTGGGCTACATCTGGGTGATATTTGGGCTACATTTGGGCTCTTTTGTCTCTGGTGGCCATCTTGGGAGATTTATTTGTTATGAAGTTTCCTAATTTCCTCATTTACTGCAGTCTCCTCAGTGGGAATACTTTCAGTTTTTTATTTTGGTTCCATCAAGAAGGCATTCAGATGTGTCACACATTTGCCATAAATTCTGAATGTTAGCACTCTAGTTGCTCATTAGATCACTGTAGTAAAACTACTGCTCACCAGGGAAGTCTGCTGCTGGTATTCAAAGTGCATGTTTCAGTCTGCATGTCAGAATTTGTTTATGAAATAGAAGAGGATTTGGGAAGTCAAAATGTGCCCTAATTTTTCTTTCTGCAGAACTAATCATAATTTCTATGGCAAAATGAGCCCCCTCATTTTGTTCCTTTGTAAATTAAATGTTTTAAGTGTTACCACTTTATTCCAATCAAGATGGCTTCAGGTGTGCCATACTTTTGTCATAAGTAAGACTGTTAGCGCTCTAGTTGTTCGTTAGACCACTCTGGGACATTCTGTCATTGGGCTATACTTGGGCTACATCTGGGTGATATTTGGGCTACATTTGGGCTCTTTTGTCTCTGGTGGCCATCTTGGGAGATTTATTTGTTATGAAGTTTCCTAATTTCCTCATTTACTGCAGTCTCCTCAGTAGGAAATACTTTCAGTTTTTTACTTGGTTCCATCAAGAAGGCATTCAGATGTGTCACACATTTGCCATAAATTCTGAATGTTAGCACTCTAGTTGCTCATTAGATCACTGTAGTAAAGCTACTGCTCACCAGGGAAGTCTGTTGCTGGTATTCAAAGTGCATGTTTCAGTCTGCATGTCAGAATTTTTTTATGACATAGAAGAGGATTTGAGAAGTCAAAATGTGCCCTAATTTTTCTTTCTGCAGCGCTAATCATAATTTCTATGGCAAAATGAATCCCCTCATTGTGTTCCTTTGTAAATGAAATGTTTTAAGTGTTACCACTTTATTCCATTCAAGATGGCTTCAGGTGTGCCATACTTTTGTCATAAGTAAGACTGTTAGCGCTCTAGTTGTTCGTTAGAACACTCTGGGACATTCTGTCATTGGGCTATACTTGGGCTACATCTGGGTGATATTTGGGCTACATTTGGGCTCTTTTGCCTCTGGTGGCCATTTTGGGAGACTTATTTGTTATGATGTTTCCTAATTTCCTCATTTACTACAGTCTCCTCAGTAGGAAATACTTTCAGTTTTTTACTTTGATTCCATCAAGAAGGCATTCAGATGTGTCACAAATTTGCCATAAATTCAGAATGTTAGCACTCTAGTTGCTTATTAGATCACTGTAGTAAAGCTACTGCTCACCAGGGAAGTCTGCTGCTGGTATTGAAAGTGCATGTTTCAGTCTGCATGTCAGAATTTTTTAATGAAATAGAAGAGGATAGGAGAAGTCACTCAAAATGTGCCCTAATTTTTCTTTCTGCAGCACTAATCATACTTTCTATGGCAAAATGAACCCCCTCATTTTGTTCCTTTTTAAATTAAATGTTTTAAGAATTACCTCTTTATTACAACCAAGATGGCTTCAGGTGTGCCATACGTTTGTCATAAGTAGGACTGTTAGCGCTCTAGTTGTTCTTTAGAACACTCTGGGAAGCTGCAGTAGAACACAAAGGAATCAACTGACAGTCACTGCCCTTGTTGGATGTACATGTTTTACTGAGAATGTCCGACTTCATTCTCACATGACTGAGAAAGATAATGTGAATTTACAGAAAATATGCTCTCAGTTAGCTTATAGATCACCTTCCAAACCTCTGTGGGAAAAGCATGAGAAAATAGTTTTCTCTCAAACATGATTCATGATATCACAGCAGAAGGCTTTTTCACATGGTAAAATCACCTTAGAACACACCAGAATTCCTAAAATGAGTATGATACCATCAACAAATGACTTATAATGTAACTAAAGTCTTAAAACCTTCTATTAACTGCAATGCTTTTTAATGAGGTGCTATCATGTATATTGGTCCCAAGATGGCTGCCAACACTTCTTGGATGAAGTGTTGACAGCCAATCAGATCTCACCATGAGATGTGTGGCTAGGCTCCGCCCAGATATATATGTGATTTTACTTTTGATTTTCTCAGGAACTACTGAATGGATTTACACCATTTAAGCAAAAGGCACATGCCTGACCTGAGGACTACCTCTTTGCCACATTTCAAGTAATTCTGTTCAGCCGTTCGGGCTGTACCTTCGACTAAAGGTCCTATGGGAAAATGCATGGGGAAAATGCGTTTTGGGACCCCCCTTTTTCTCAGCCCCCTCTTGACGAATCACCCCGAGACTTTCAGGGTAGGAGCTGAGCGGACGCCCCATTAGTTTTGAAAATTTCACGAAGATAAGTCAACCGGCGCCAAAGTTATTCAAAATAGAATTTTCAGATTTCCTATGGGCACTCGGTCCTAACTATAACTATCTACTGGCGACCGCTAGTAGATAATATATATATAACCATATCTACTGCTGGTTTCTCGCTGTTACTCCTTCCAGTTTTATTCTCTGCTCTGTACTTTCCTTTGTACACTCACAAAGGCTAGGACTGCCACAGCCTTCTATTCCTTCTTCTTCTTCAATTGCTTAGCAAATGTCTTTAAGTCAATGTTCTCCAAAATGTTCTGTAGCCACTCCACTAACTAATTTGTGACTCTCCTGTAGTCTAAATGACGCTGCAAACTAAAGTCTTTAGTCCTATTACAAATATCTCTGACTTGGCTCAAGTTGTTCAGCTAATATTCATAGCCCCAAAATATACCAGAAGTTCCTTTCGCGTAAATTCCGCGAAGAGACTGACCTTACGTCACAGTGTACCTACTGTGACCACTTGGGCAATGAACTCGGTTTCACTCTCTGGAAGCACACTGAATGGTACACCGAAAGTCTCCCTCAGAAGCGGAGAAACCTGCCGCGAATTTAATACGCGACCGTTTCCTCAGAATTCACCGTTGAAGTGCGATGAGCTCAGCGCGAGCGCGCGCAAAGTCAGCTGAAGAGGAATCTCCATAGAACCACTAGAGCGGCAACTTGTAACTTCTGAACTGGCGTTACCGGCTGCCATCTTGGAATTCCTCCGAATTGAATAAAAAAGATTATGAAATAATCTGGTCATCACTCGCAGAGATATTACTCTGCGAGGTTTAAATCGGTACCTCCTCTATTCCACTTTACCCAACTGACTGGATCTAAGAGTACTACATGGCTTGTCTTGCTCGGTCCTGACAGTCAGTGCTATGAATTACTAAATTGAACTGAACAGGAGGCGTGTCCGTGGTTTACACCAGCAGAAGTTTGGGGAGAGCTAGACTCCATCCATGGTCAAGGTGTAGGTTTAAGTAGTTGGAGTGGCAAACTTAGTTGAACAGGGGTTCTATGCTGCACGAGGGCATCGCCTCGTTGCGGCCAGAGCACAGGCATTGGGTGTTTCCCAGGGGGCAGCAGGTGGAGGCAAGGCTCTTTCCAAATCTAGCACCAGAACACAAGGTAGTCAGGGCCAACTTGTCTGTTGGGTGACTTGTCTCTAATAGTGGGCACAATACATATATGTGTGTCACTGGCCTTACATCTGTGTGGAGCCTGGCTCATTTAGGGGTACGCTCAGGTGAAAATTGTGTATTTAAGGTTTGCATGACCAATGCGGTTTGTGGTATCTCCTAGAGGACCCACTGAAGGTGTACTGCAGCTAAACAGGGTACTGGGAATCTTGGTTTCCGTCACTTTGGCAGGTTTAAAGCATCCAGGGTCGGAGATGGACAGTAGGTACTGTGCAGATGTGATCCGACGCCAGTTAGGCAAGTGGGGTGCGCTGTGTAAGTGTTTATGCACGAAAGGGTGAGGTGTCTCCAGTAGTGGGCACAAGACATATCTTGTTTCAAACCAGCTTTGATACCATCAAGGTGTTCACCAAGGTTTAGCAAGCAAAGGGGTTTGTGCAACCGTCTGGTCAACGGGGGAAGTAAGTGCACCTCAGAACCAAGGGTAGGTGACATGTTCCTGCAGTTAGGCTCAAATGCCCTCCCGGTTAGCTATGGTAGCCTCGCTGGGTGGTGACGCTGTCAGCCAACATAGTCTGCTGCTGTCCCAAGAAATGGGGAAACAAGGTGTCCAGCACAAAGGGTACTATGTAAAAGAACATTTGGCACATCCAGTGATCAACAATGATTAAAATTTTATGGAGCAGGTAATTTTCCATCCATGTGGTTGCCCAAGGGTGGGCAGTGTGAACGCCCCTGCCCCCCTTTTCGGGAATATTCTAGTAGTGGGGTTAGGTAGGACTTAGTCAATCCTTAATGTTAGGCACCATATTGCTCAGTGTGCACTGCAGCAAATCAGACAGATTCTCTTAGCTGGTATGCGTCGGGGGTTTCACCACAGAGGGAGCTGAGCTGGCGGAATTCCCATAAGGAATAAGGAATGCATGGCAAGGGCAGGAGGGCACCCTTGCTCATTGGCACATACTTCTAGTCATGAACATTCCTGTGCATCATGATTTAGAAAGCAAAGGGACTGTGCAAAGGTTAAGGATATTCCTCCTCGCCCGATTAGCCAAGTAGGCAGGCGGGGGTGGGAGCGGTTACCTAACAAGTGGGCTTCTGACCCATAGATGGGGGACTCCTCTCTGGCGTCCTCTTTGCGCCAGACATGCCGTCTCCCACCCTACTGCTTACCCGGCCTGGGGTTGGCAGGCAATTACGTAGAACATTGTAATGTTTTCTTATTTTGTTGCAGGCGGACTTACAGGGCGATCTGGTAGCAGACGGGTACAGTAAGAGTACCTTTGCGGCAGACGAGTACAGTAAGGGTACCTCTGCACGGCACAGTAAGAGTGCCAAAGCCAAAGACCAGGAACTCAGGGCAGGTTACTGGAAAACCGCGACGGCGCCCCGTTAGTCCTTCGGGCGGTTGGGGGCCTGACCAACTGGGGGTTTGCCCTGCTACGCTCCGCCCCAAAAAGGGCGTGAGTAATAAGAGACCAACGTGTCACGTGATCCGGAAAAGGATCACCAAAGGTGTAGCACTGTCTGGGTGTCCCACAGTGCTGGCTCATCAGGCGGGTTGGGGCAGCATAGGTTGGTACAGCTGCCTGCCCTTGGATCACCTATAAGATAACCCACCATATTGCATACTTTGTATGGAATAAACCTGCAGCAATATTTTCCCAGAACAAAAGTTGCCTTGTGTATTTATTTATTCATGCATGGTCAGACTGTGGGTGGGGGTAAGTTGCCAATAATGGCACTATGAGTGACTAAAGCTCCAGGACCTGACCGGGGAATGCTGCTAGAATTGTGTGCCCAGCAGAATATGCCAGCTTATGCTGAAGTTAGAGGACCAACTCTGGTATCTTTTGTTTTCAGATGAGCCACTTTGAATTAGTGTGTGTTTGTCTGATTTCAAGGGACTGCATATGTGTGTGTGTGACTGTCGCTGAATGTATGTGTGTCTCGACTGTGTGTTTCAGTGTTTGTATGAGTGGGCATGTATTACTGCAAGTGAAAGCCTAGCAAGTAGGAGATCTATTTCACCTCTGACCAGGTCTAACCAGGTTGGTGGATTCAGCTCGTGCTCCATTGTGCTTGGCCTGAAATGGGTTGTATGATGGAACAACGACTCCCTAAACCGTGCATTCCTTAACAAAGTGATCTTAACAATGACCGCGTCTTTATCAGTTACGCCTTCACTACGCATGCCTTTACAACAATTTTGTTGTAAAGGCATGATTGGTAAAGGTAAATGCGTGGTAAAGATCACACTCCAGTCCTCCCCCAGGCTTGAGCCCTAAAACCCAGCTCCCAGCCCTGAAATCTACCTGCTCCAGCCCTAAAAACTACTCCCAACCATGGGGCAGATTTATGAGCCCCTTGCGCCACTTTTGCGTCACTTTTAACATGGGAAAAGTGACGCAAAAGTGGCGCAAGGGGCTCATAAATCTGCCCCCATGTACTTTGAACCCTAAAACCTAGCCCTTCAGCCCAAAAAACAACTACGGCCCCAAACCCCCGCCATCAGCCCGAAAACTGGCACCTAGCCCAGAAAACGTCCCCTTCCCCTGCCCTAAAACTTGGCTCCAGCCATAAAACGACCCCAGCCCCACACCCCCAGCTCTAAAAACTACCAGACCCCCCACCACGGCGCTAGCCCTACTTACCAAGGCGCTTCCCAGTCATTTCTGTCCCAATCCTTCCTGTTCCTCTCCCCACCCATCCGCTCTGCATCTAGAGCTCTGACTGCCTTAACCCCACATATGTGAGATTAAGACAAGTATTGTTCAGCTTGCGTTGAAACAGTGTGGTTAAGCCTGAGTTGTAAATGCCGTTTCCCCCTGAAATCGCATGTATGTCCCAGTCTACTGAGACCAGTTGATGCACATTGGTGCTCAGTGCTTTTTGGCGCAATTTTTATTTAAAACTTTTAAAAAATCACATATCTGGCTCCGCTTATCAAATTTTTGTTGTCATCCTGTTTATTAAATGTTACTCCACATAGTAAACTGAAGTGGGTTTTTTATTGTTGTGTTGTGGCTCTCAAACTGGTATGCACTGGTGTAACGAAAATTTAGGGGGCCTCTCTGCATGGTACGAAGAGGGGCCCCCTCCATGCTCAATCAGGAGCTCTCTGGCCGGAGTGCAGTGCTGAGGGGATCTCCTGGAGCTTCGCCGCCCCCCCCCCGCACCACGGGGGCTGCAGGGGCCTGTGTTACGCCCCTGCTGGTATGGTACTTCTAAATGCTTTCCAATTTTTTAAAGTTAAGGCAGTCTGCTCTGTGCCATATTTTTAAGGGAGTGAGCTCAGGTTTAGATTACTGAAACCTTTGCTGGACCTTATAAGATAGGGACCATTTTACTTTTGGGGACTACCATCCACCACAGTTAATAATTCACTTTCTGACAGTCATTCACCAAAGTACCCAATATATCTGTTCACACTTTACCTACTGCCCAGGAGGCTAAAGTCTGATAACGCATGTCCCTTACCTATTCTCACAAGAAAATTTGGTGGCCAAACAATTATGGAAACATAAAAACACACAAAGTCAACCTACACAAGCTGGTCTTGTGGCACTACCTGTTATGAAGAAGGAACTGGAACTGGGAAGGAAAATGGGAGGAAAAGCAAAGAACAACAGAAAGAAGACCAGAAACATAGGCTAGAAGGCATGTCATAAGGCTTGTGCATCTCAAAGTCCCTTCCGCTACCTTTGAGAGTTGAACGGCACTTTGTCAGATTCAGAAACTTCTGAGAAACTCATCTCTTCCCATGAAATGGGGCTAATGCCATCTTGCTCAAGACGTTCCTCTGCAGATGGTCTTCAAAATCCTGGGCGGTGATCAGCTACGTCCAGCAAGACACCTTCAACCTTGATGCTCTTGTTGCCGTCTCCAGTTGTATCTTCTTGTGGGTCATAGTAAGCGGCAGGTGCCCTTGCCAAGCCTCAACCTCGTTGGACAGGCCACTGACCGTTCTACAAAAGGCTCTTGAAAAGGACTGTCCATTATCTCACTAAGGATATATCTGCCCGAACCCCACAGATCTCTGAGGCTAATGTTGGGTGCACGTTGGGTGGTTGTTGGGTGGACAGCAGTGCTTTTCAAAAATCCCAAAACAAAGATCATAGGACTAGTGATGGATGTTCCCCACACCTTGGATACTAACAGAAATATGTCTAGATTTATGTGAGAGGTTTGTCACCTCTTAGATGGTAAAACATGAGCCTATAACAAAGATGAGTCTTTCTCATCCCTTGAAATGTAAACAGACGAGCCTCGAATAGTGATGCATTTGCTACTTTATTATTGAAGTGGCACAAGAGAAAGCAGAATCAGAGCAGCTTCCACATGATTTTGAGTTTTCAGAAATTACTGAGGATCCCTTATGTTCTAAAAGACGAAGATGCAGGAATCCGGAAACGTCCCTCGCAGAGATGCTTCACGGCATCAGTCCCTAGGAGAGAAGCACATGGACACCTCATTGACCTGTTGGAGTGACTGGGACTCACAAACACATTGCCTGAGCAGACATTTCAGCTGATGTACACTTTTTAGAATTTCTATATGATCATTTAAATATTTCTCCTAAACACAGAGGCAAAGGTTTTCTGTCTGTTGCCGTCACTTTCCTGATATAGACCTGACTCAAAATCCATTTTGGTATTTAGCAAACAACACAAATGTTCATTTGCGTTGCTTTGTACAAATGCAGTGCATTTGTACAAAGTGTTACTTTGCGTCAGGGAATGGTTCCAAGAGTGGCGCATGGGCGTTCCTGTGCATCCACCTATGGATTTTGATGCAAACCGATGTCTACAAAGAGTTGCCGACATGGGGATGTGTCAGAATGGTGCACCTGCCTAAAGCTGGCGTGATAGAAGATATATCTTTATTTCCACTCATTATTTCCTCTGTGTAAGTGTCCTGCATTCTGCAGCACACACAGAGGAAAAGTCTCCAAAGATAGTTATTATGAAGGAAAGGCCCCTTCCTTCACAAAAACTGTCCTGCCCATAACGCAGGCACCCTTGCACTATGGCGCGAGGGTGTCTGCTTTAGCACTAGGTACCCCAACGGGTTACAGTGCAGGGAAAAGTCAAAACTGCGCCATTTCTGTGAAAACAATGGCTGAACTGAGCTCTCCCTTTCACACAATGCAGCACAGCAACCTCACGGCCCGCACTGTGCTTCTTGATATGATTGTAAATAGGACCCCTAATGACTGGATAAGGGATGGGAAGATACTGGGGAGCAGCATCACAGAGGTTCCAGTAGTGTCTATTCTGTGTTAGATACT
Source organism: Triturus cristatus (assembly GCF_964204655.1). Classification (NCBI taxonomy): domain Eukaryota; kingdom Metazoa; phylum Chordata; class Amphibia; order Caudata; family Salamandridae; genus Triturus; species Triturus cristatus. Next base: position 821,374 of record NC_140583.1, read on the forward strand.
TTGTTTACCAATTCCCACACTTTGGTCTGCATTACAAATGTTGTTTCTCTGTCTGTGGCCAGGTCCTTTTTTCAATACATTATTAATTCACAATCAACAGAGCACTCCAAAGATATATTACCACAACTGCAATTACAAGCAGATTCTAACCAGAATCAAGACTAGACATAGGTGTAAGTCAGTGACACCTTTCACATGGGGAAGATGATACCAGCAGAAGGTGTAAGTGTGTGATAGTATGAGTGGGGAGGTGATGCTAGTAGAATGTGTAAGTCTGTGATAGTATGAGTGGGGAGTGATACCAGCAGAAGGTGTAAGTGTGTGATAGTATGAGTGGGGAGGTGATGCTAGTAGAAGGTGTAAGTCTGTGATAGTATTAATGGGGGTGATACCAGCAGAAGGTGTAAGTGTGTGATAGTATGAGTGGGGAGGTGATGCTAGTAGAAGGTGTAAGTGTGTGATAGTATGAGTGGGGAGTAATACCAGCAGAAGGTGTAAGTGTGTGATAGTATGAGTAGGGAGGTGATGCTAGTAGAAGGTGTAAGTCTGTGATAGTATGAGTGGGGAGTGATACCAGCAGAAGGTGTAAGTGTGTGATAGTATGAGTGGGGAGGTGATGCTAGTAGAAGGTGTAAGTCTGTGATAGTATTAATGGGGGTGATACCAGCAGAAGGTGTAAGTGTGTGATAGTATGAGTGGGGAGGTGATGCTAGTAGAAGGTGTAAGTCTGTGATAGTATGAGTGGAGAGTGATACCAGCAGAAGGTGTAAGTGTGTGATAGTATGAGTGGGGAGGTGGTGCTAGTAGAAGGTGTAAGTCTGTGATAGTATTAAGGGGGGGTGATACCAGCAGAAGGTGTAAGTGTGTGATAGTATGAGTGGGGAAGTGATGCTAGTAGAAGGTGTAAGTCTATGATAGTATGAGTGGGGGGTGATACCAGCAGAAGGTGTAAGTCTGTGATAGTATGAGTGGGGGTTGATACCAGCAGACGGTGTTAGTCTGTGATAATATGAGAGGGGGTGGTGATACCAGCAGAATGTGTATGTCTGTGATAGTATGAGTGGGGAGTGATACCAGCAGAAGGTTGTAAGTGTGTGATAGTATGAGTGGGGAGGTGATGCTAGTAGAAGGTGTAAGTCTGTGATAGTATTAATGGGGGGTGATACTAGCAGAAGGTGTAAGTGTGTGATAGTATGAGTGGGGAGGTGATGCTAGTAGAAGGTGTAAGTCTGTGATAGTATGAGTGGGGGTGATACCAGCAGAAGGTGTAAGTCTGTGATAGTATGAGTGGGGGTTGATACCAGCAGACGGTGTTAGTCTGTGATAATATGAGAGGGGGTGGTGATACCAGCAGAATGTGTATGTCTGTGATAGTATGAATGGGGTGACACCAGCACAACGTGTAACTGTATCACAGGATGAGTGTTTGATGATAACAGCAGAAGGTGTAAGTCAGTGATAGTGTGAGTGGGGTGGTGATATCGGCACTAGGTATTAGTCTGTGATAATATAAGTGGGGTTGATAACACAAGAAGGTGAAAGTCGGTGATACCTTTAACATGTGGAAGGTGTAAGTCTGTGATAGTGTGAGGGCGAGATACCAGTAGAAGCTGTAAGTCTAGGGATAGTATGAGTGGGGAGGTGATAACAGCAGAAGGTGATAGTATGAGTGGGGGGGTGACACCAGCACAAGGTCTAAGCCTTTGATAGTATGAGTGGGGCATGATATCAGCAGAAGGTGTAAGTATGTAATAGTATGAGTGGGGGTAATTCCCAGCAGAAGGTGTACGTTTATGATAGTATGAGTGATACCAGCAGAAGGTGTAAATCTGTGATAGTATGTACAGGCAGTGATACCAGCAGAATGTGTAAGTATGTGATAGTATGAGTGGAGGTAATTCCAGCAGAAGGTGTAAATCTGTGATAGTATGTGCAGGCAGTGATACCAGCAGAATGTGTAAGTATGTGATAGTATGAGTGGAGGTAATTTCAGCAGAATGTGTAAATCTGTGATAGTACGAGTGGGGAGGTGATACCAGCAGAACGTGTATGTATATGATAGTATGAGTGGGTGTTGATACCAGTGGAAGGTGTATGTATGTGATAATATGAGTGGGGTGATACCGGCAGAAGGTGTAAATCTGTGATAGTATGAGTGGGGCGTAATTCCAGCAGAAGGTGTAAATCTGTGATAATCTGAGTGGGGGTAATTCCAGCAGAATGTGTAAAATCTGTGATAGTATGAGTGGGGAGGTGATACCAGCAGAAGGTGTATGTATGTGATAGTATGAGTGGGTGTTGATATCAGTGGAAGTTGTATGAATGTGATAATATGAGTGAGGGTGAAACCAGCAGAAGGTGTAAGTCTGTGATATTATGAGTGGGGTGTAATTCCAGCAGAAGGTATACGTCTGTGATAGCATGAAGGAGGTGATACTAGCAGAAGGTGTAAGCCTGTGGTAGTATGGATGGGGGTGATACCAGCAGGTGTAAGCCTGTGGTAGTATAAATGAGGGGTGATACCAGCAGAAGGTGTATGAATGTGATAGTATGAGTGAGTGATACCAGCAGAAGGTGTAAGTCTGTAATAGTATGAGTGGGGGTGATACCAGCAGAAGATGAAAATCTATGATAGTATGAGTGGGGGGTAATTCCAGCAGAAGGTGTAAGTCTGTGATAGTATGTGCAGGGGGTGATACCAGCAGAATATGTAAGTATGTGATAGTATGAGAGGGGGTAATTCCAGCAGACTGTGGAAGTCCGTGATAGTATGAGCAGGCAGGTGATACCAGCAGAAGGTGTAAGTCTGTGATAGTATGAGTGGGGTGTAATTCCAGCAGAAGATATATGTGTGTGATAGCATGAAGGAGGTGGTACTAGCAGAAGGTGTAAGCCTGTGGTAGTATGAATGGGGGGTGATACCAGCAGAAGGTGTACGTCTGTGATAGCATGAGGGGGTGATACTAGCAGAAGGTGTAAGCCTGTGGTAGTATGACGGTGGGTGATAGCAGCAGAAGGTGTAAGCCTGTGGTAGTATAAATGGGTGGTGATACCAGCAGAAGGTATATGTTTGTGATAGTATGAGTGGGGGTGATACTAGCAGGAAGATGTAAGTCTGGGATTTTATGTGTGGGGGTGATTCCAGCAGAAGGTGCAAGTCTTTGATAGTATGAGTGGGGAGATGATACTAGCAGAAGGTGTAACTCTGTGATAGCATAAATGGGAGTTATACCAGCAGAAGGTATAAGTCTGCGATATTATGAGTGGGGGTGATACCAGCAGAACGTATACGTATGTGATAGTATGAGTGTGGGGGTGATACCAGCAGAAGGTGTAAGTCTGTGATAGTATAATTGGATGGGGAGACACCAGCAGAAGGTATAGGTCTGCCATAATATGAGGGTGGGGGTGATATTAGCAAAAGGTGCAAGTCTGTTATAGTATGAGTAGGGGGTTATACCAGCAGAAGGTGTAAGTCTTTAATAGTATGAGGGGAGGGTGATACCAGCAGGAGATGTACATCTGTGATAGTATGATTGGGAGGTTACACCAGCAGAAGGTGTAAGCCTGTGGTAGTATAAATGGGGGTGATACTAGCAGAAGGTGTAAGTTAGCAACACCTTTAACATGTGGGAGATGATATCAGCAGAAGGTGTAAGTCTTTGATAATAGTAGTGTGGGGGTGATACCAGCAGGAGGTGTAAGTCTTTGATAGTATGAGTGGAGGTGTGATACCAGCAGAAAGTGTAAGTCAGTGATACCTTTAACATGTGGGAGGTGATACTAGCAGAAGGTGTAAGTCTGTGATAGAATGAGTGAGAGTACGATACCAGCAGAAGGTATATCTCAGCGATACCTTGAATATGTGAGAGGTGATATCAGAAGAAGGTGTAAGACTGTGATAATATGAGTGGGGGGATATCAGCAGAAAGTGTAAGTCTATGATAGTATGAGTGAGGGGGGTGATACCAGCAGAAGGTGTAAGTCTGGGGATAGTGTGAGTGGGGGTATGATACAAGCAGAAGGTATAAGCATGGGGAAAGTATCAACAGGGGTGATACCAGCAGAAGGTGTGATACCAGCAGAAGGTGAGTGGTTGAGACAGGAGGTGGGGCCTTTGATGAGGATTCAGCAATCCCGCTGAGTGTTACTTAGTAGTGGTAACAGGAGGGGTTCTAGGCCCTCAACTACTCCCAGCATCCAACGGGGTGGCTGAGCAACAAACAGAAAGAGGTTGAATAAAGTTAAACAACGATCAGAAAGAGGCAAAAAAAGTTGATAAAGTAGCAGAATGATGCAAAATAAATGTCAGGAACAAGCAGAAAGAGGCAAAATAATATAATTTGAGATGTCATCAGTGATGTCACTGACCGTGTCATGATTGATGTAATATATGAGGTCATAAGCAGTGCATTGCGAGGGCACCAGTTATATTTAGCTCAGGTATCTATAACTACTGAATTTCACTTGTTTTGTACGAGTGAAACCTGAGCCTAACTACAACATCCCTGTTACCTTTTGTTTCTTTCAGTGATTTTTTTAAATGCTTTTCAAATGCTAATTCTGAACTATAACATCCCTGTAATCTTAGTTTTTTTCAGTGAATTTCTATAGGTTTTTAACTAGTAGTCGTGTTTGCAGCTCTCAGCAATCCCGCTCTTTGGAGGTAACAGGGGGGTTTTTGTGCTCCCAAGGGCCATCAGAATGCAAGGTGACTTCTTGCCCCAACAAGCAGTAGGCCAGGAGGTGCATTTGCATAGTGGTGGAGTAAGAGGACTTGGCCACCAAAAACCTCTCAGCAAACCCACTGTGTGTGACTTGCTGGAGGTAACAGGAGGGGTAGTTGTCTAACAAGGACCCTCAGTAGCCAAGGGGTAGCCAAGAGGCGCATTTGCAGAGTGGTGGAGAAAGGGGGCGTGGCCTCCTACCAGGTCTCAGCAATTCTGGTGTGTGGGAATTACTGGAGGTACCAGGAGTGGTTTATGCCCCCCCCCCCCAAGTACATCCTTGGTGGCCAAAAATGCCTCCTGTTCTCTTTAGTAAGTTACACACAGCGGGATTGCTTAGAGGTCTTGGGAGGCCACACCCCCTTTCTCCACCACTCTACAGTCTAGACTCCTGGCACAGTACTGGTTGGAGGATGCAGTCCACTTTACTTCTGAGGGACCTTGGGTGCCAAGAAGCCCTCCAGGTACCTCCTGTAAGTCCTACACAGCAGAATTCCTGAGAGCTAGTCAGAGGCTTCACTACCTTTCTCCACCACTCTGTAAACGCAAGTACTACTTAAACAAGCCCCGGTAAGGCATTGGTCTAGCCAATGGAATGAATAATAAGCTGTTTCTATCAATCACCGTCCGGGATGAAGGAAGGAGGTCCCTTACAAGTATCATGAGTGTAGAGCGGATATGGTGCAGTGGCCAGAGCTGCTGACTCGAGAGCTGGGGATCTCGATTCATAAAGACCGATTTTCCTAAGATCTACAGATTTGTCAGATAAGGATGTGTTCCTCTACAGTTAGCTATTACTGAATAATAAAAAAAGAAATTAAAGAGAAATAAAACAACTGTTGCTTTTTCTAGGTTTCCACACGGATCAGGAGTTCACCGCCAGTGCCACAGAAACATGAGAATGATGGCAGATATTTTCCTTAATTAAATATAAAAACAAATGTTTCATCACATAACCTCGATTAGCATTATTAGAATCAGAAAAAGATTAAAACCACAACGCCAAGTGGGGTAATTTGTCCCGATGGAGAAAAGGCATGTGTGTTGTAAACCATAAAAGTTCTGATATTTCCCAAGTCTTGAGCACGTGAACCAGTACCTGTTGGCGTCATAGTATTCCCGCCAAATAAATAAATAAATACCTAAAACCAGCTGCAACATCATAATGAAAATAGTCTCTGGTCCAGGAGTGTGTAAAACTCAGAACCCCGAACCAACCAACTCACATTAATCAATTAATCAATTTATACTTTCGGTTTATCAGGCAAAACTATAACAGTCAAACATACATCATAAAACTGCAAAATGCGCATAAAAAAAAACCGATACAGTAAAATCGTTCTAAAACCTTAATTACAGAAGTAAGAAGAAATTGGTACCACTGTCAGATTTAATCACAGCCGGACCTAAGCCTAATGGCAGGCCTTAAAAAGCTAAGCACGTGGAGTACAGAATCACTTGAGAGAAGTAAAAAAATAAAAGCGGGTCTATTCGTCTTGAAGCCATCTTTTTTAAGAATTCAAATGATAAAAGACTTTCTGGGACCCACATAAAAATTACAAAACATTAAAAAGTGCATCATATCCTGTGGAGACTGACCGTCGCAGCCACAGGATATTAGACACGGTCTTGTATGTGCGCCACGCAGTTGGGCCAGAAGATAATGAAAAAGATCACACCGAAATCTAGTCAATAGGAAGCGATCATGATTACCTTTAATTCCTAGAAGGTAAGGTGTTGGAAGGTGGACCTCTGGGGAGTCGGCGGGACCACCCAGTGGCCCTCCTTACTGCAAGGAAGTAGCCGAGCGCCGCTGAGAAGCCTCCTAGGAGAGGTCCTGTAGGAGAGTAGGGTCTGCTTTCTATGTTCACCCCCACTTTTTGCTTTTGCTTTACTGGTTTTCGACTTAGATGTGGCTGTGGGCCTGCTAATCAGACCCACAGCCCTGCTGTTCTCTCTCTAAATTGATACTATGTACTTTAGGTGCATAACCCATTTGGATAGGGTCACTTTATTGGCCCCTGCACAGTGTACCTTAGGTACCCAGGGCATAGGTGTACCCTAGGCCTACCAGGGGCTGCAGCATGTATTATGCCACCCCTGGTCTGGCCTTCCATTATGACACAACTGGCTGATCACTCAGCTGGGGCAAGGTCGTGTAATCACCCCTTGCTTAGGTGTAGTATTCCTATACCTAACTTACATATAGACACATGTGTACCTATCAGCCACTCCTATGGCAGGCCTTGACAGTCCTGGAGGCAGAGTGCTTGGTAACATGTGAGATGGTGCTCTAGCATGAGCTGAGCCCGTCTGCAGCTTTCGGAACCATGTCCTTATAGCTGTTCTATGATATAGCCTACCATATACTCTTAAAGTGCCTTATAATCTTAAACGGTTATGGTAACTATGGTTTGGCTTTATCAAAACATGTCGTGTAAGGTGTCTAACACTTTGGAATAATACCCCCATCCCATTTCTGGGGATGAGGATATTATCCCTCCCTTCTAGAGGGAGAAGACATGTTGTAACCTACTTACCCGGTTAAAGTTAACCAGAGCCCCAGCATCACAAAATGGATGCTGCTGCCACAGACACGAGTCTGACCTCCTGCTGCTGGGAGTGATCCCGGCAAGGGAGGCTTGGACAATAGGTTTCCTGCCTTGGGAGGTGCGAGCACCACCCCAGACAGGCCTTAGTGTATTGGGGCAGGGAGGGATGAAAAGAATGAGACATGCCTGGGGCACACAAGGTGTCCCGTGCATAGTCCAGTTCAAACCGGTGCTGGGGCACTCCAGCCCCAGTCCTGGCGCGAAACTGGACAAAGGGAAGGGGGTGTAACCACCCCCCTCCCAGATCCCACCCATAAGGCGTGACCTAGCAGGTAACCCAGCCCCCCAGATTTGGATAAGAGTGGTAGCTGGGCCCCAGGAGATTAGATTATCCTGAACCTGCAACTTGAACAGAAACTCTGGACCTTCGACATTCGATGAAAGAAGAAGACTGAAGAATCTCCCTTGTGGCCAAGGAGTGGCTACCCTGTGCAAACAGGCACCATCAAGAGACTACCCTTTGCTTTGCTGAAGTTCTACGAGGGACCGACTGCAGAGCCCGACCAGAGCCTTGACTTCCAGACTTCTCCGACCCTGATCCACATCCACAGCCGAGCTGAGATCCGTGGAGGCGACGAGAGACGTGGGACCGGCTACCTGGGAAAAGTGGCTAGTATCTTCCAGAGCAGCTTCTGAGGCACCCTCGAAGTTGTGCACCGGGATTGAGAAGCCCCAACCCCAAGCACCATCTGCACCGAAGATCAGCCCCCCACACTCCACGAGTCCTGCGCGGGGCCCTTCTGCATTTTCCTGCTTGCCGCGTCTGTCCGGTTGCTTGCCCGTTGGCTAGTGGCCTTTGTGACGACGCATCCAGAAATCTTCACTGCTGGTTTGGCTCCTCCAGACTGGCTCCCGCTTCCTTGCAAAAGAGAAGCACCCCAGACCTTCCTGGTCTGCACCAGAAGCAAGTCCTCCGTTCTTCGTGGGTTCCGCTTGCCAAGGCTTGGTGAGTCCTAGTTCGACTTCGACGCCGCCGACAGCAAGAGCTTTCGTGGGACAGCTCGCCTCCTGGTCCTGGGTGTCCTCGACGTTTCCTAACCCCCGTGGCTGCAGCGACAAGCTTCACCTTCACCTGCAATCTTCACAACATCGCCTGGTTCCTTCCTGGTTCCACGTGGTCACTGGCTAGTGACCTTGACTCTGTCCCTTCTGCTTGCAGGTATCCTCTCTTCTTGATCCCAGCCTTGGGATCCACCGGACACTCTTCACTGACTGCCTGTCAGCAACTTTCCTTCAGGCATCCATAGAAGTCCACGACGAAACCCGACACAAGTTCACACCTATGCACCTGCAGTCCGTGGGCTAGGTAACTTGGGTACTTTGGTGCTCACAAGGGTAGTGACTATCCTAGGGTCTAGTTTCCGAGTCTCGACTCTCTAGCTGCTTCAGAAGTGTCCTTAAACTGTTAATTTCTAACTGCTAGTAATTCTATCGACTTTTACGCATTACGCGTGAGTGTTTCCACTCTGCACCTGAATCCCGTGGGCCTCCCACTTCCTAACTGTTGCTAGTGTAGTGTAGCCCCAGCGATTCCCTAGGCCTAGGCCTATCCTATTTCCATGACAGTGGTCCTTATACCACTTCTTTAGTATATGGTTTGCGTGGCCCCTAGGGCCTAACTGTATTACTTACCTGTGTGACTTAATGTATGTTTAAATAAGACTGTGTTGTACTTACCTCTAATCTCATAAAGAGTGCTGAGCGTTTGACTAGAATAAATACACGTTATTTTATATATATATCTGTTGTGGTGTCCTTTCATTTGGTATTCAAGGGATTATATATGGTATCACAGCTGGCTTCACATGCCATTCAGAGTTTAGCCTAAGACTGCTCTTGTCCATGCTACCACTAGGATAGCTGGTCTATAAGGTTGACTTTACAACCAATCACCATAAGGGTTGTTTGGACTGATATAAGGTGTACACTAGAACTAGTGACATCATACATCAGGCCAACTTCTCACATTGGTGGCAGCGGTGGGATCTGAGCTTGCTGTTGTAATACCATTGTAATCTTGAGATACTAAATTGAAAGATCACACAGATATTGTTTAGGTACATATAACATAGATTATAATACTTAAGTCCTACTGGACTTAGTGGTTGTAGCTTGAAGGGAGTAACACACCCTGACTACAACTACCAGAGAGGTTTAGTAGAAACAACTAGTGTAGGTAGGTGCACACACCACACCCTCACTAGATCATGTCTCTGGGAGGAGATCAAGTAGATGCTCTCTCAGGAGGGGCAGGTCTGAAGAAGACCCCCTCTAGATATGATACCCTAACTTTTCAGGAGATGAGACAATTGTGTACCTCCAGAAAGTTATAACAGGGTGCAAACCCTATCCTCCTTCAGCTAGTACAACTCCTAGAGGAGTATGATGCTCTTAGGGCCTCACAGGCCAGTACCCTAGGTACAAAGGAGGGTCTACCCACCACAGATGTGTCAGATGGGACTTCAGATGAAGAGGTAGACAGCCAGGGCCAAGTAGGAAGACTTAGCCAGGCTAACCTAAGCTAACATGGGAGTTTGCATGGGGTCCCCCCATACAGAACCCCAAGTAGGCTTACACAGAGAAGCAGGAGGGACAGATCCCCTTCAAGGGAATCCATCCACTCCCATGTCTCTAGCATCTCTAATGCTTCCTCTCACAGGGAAATGACTTCCCCTGAGAGAAAGGAGCATGAAGCCAGAATGAGGGAAGCTAATCTGAGGATTCAGAGGGAAGAACTTGCCCTTGCCAAGGAGAAGCTTGCTCTGGCTAGAGAGCAAAGGTTAAGTGGGTCAGAACCCACTGGTGGCAGCAATATCCCTAAGGATAGAGACAGGCACTATGATAATAGAAACCTGAGCAAGATTGTCCCTCCCCACAAGTGTGGGGATGACATCCACAAATGGATAACTGCTTTGGAGAGAGCTTGCAAAGTACAGCAGGTACCCCAAAGTCAGTGGGCAGCTATCTTGTGGCTCTCCTTCTCTGAGAAAGGTAGAGACAAGTTCCTCACAGTTAGTGATGAGGATGCAGACAATTACACTGTCCTGAAGAGTGCTCTGATTGATGGGTTTGGCCTAACCACTGAAAAATACAGGTTGTTGTTCAGGGATACCCAGAAGACACAGACTCAGGACTGGACTGACTTTGTAGATTGTGCCACTAAGGCTCTGGAAGGCTGGCTAGTGGGAAGTAAGGTTAAGGACTATACAGGATTGTATAATTTGATCATGAGAGAACAAATCCTTAACAACTGTCAAAACCAGCTACTGCATCAACACCTGATTGATTCTGATCTGACTTCTCCCCAAGAATTGGGAAAGAAGGCAGATAGATGGGTCAGGACAAGAGTTAAGCAGAAAAACCAGAACCAGGGCGGTGATCAGAAAAAGGCAGCCCAGAAGGGTAATGATCAGAAACAAAAAGACCAGAAGTCTTCACCGGGCCCCCAAAAGGCTCAGGGGGAGGGTGGTCCCAAAAAGGATAAAAAGAAAGATGGCCAAAAGAAACCATGGTGCAACTATTGTAAGTCCAACTCACATTGGTTTAGTGAGTGCACCAAAAAGGATAAGCCCCCAGCCACCATTGCCCCTAAGGCAACTGTACCCCCTAGTCCAGCTGTAAGTGGTGGTTCCCAGCAAAAGGGCGTAGTAGGGTTAACCCTGGGAACTGAGGAGGATTCTGGCCTAGTCAGAATACCTACTCAGGCTGTTCTGATCTGTGATGGGGACTTAGCTTTGTCCTCTACTGTAGGCCCCAGTAACCTGGGCAAGTACAGACAGACTCCTTTTATCAACCAAAGAATGGCTCAGGCCTACAGGGACACTGGGGCTAGTGTCACAATGGTGACACCTGCCTTTGTGGACCCTGGACAGATCATACTAGGTGAGAATTACCTAGTGACCAACGCTAGCAATGCCACTACCTCCCATAGTGTGGCTATTGTCAACTTCTCCTGGGGAGGGGTAACTGGCCTCAAGAAAGTTGTTGTTAGTTCAGACCTTCCTGTAGAGTGTTTACTGGGCAATGATCTTGAAACTTCAGTTTGGTCTGAAGTGGAGTATAGGACCCATGCAGAAATGCTGGGGATAGATGCACATGTCCTTGCTGTGACCAGGTCACAGGCCAAAAAGTGCACCACTGAACAAGTGATGGATCCTGAAACTATGGACCAGTCACAACCCAAGAGAAAGAGCAGTAGGGTTAAGGCTGTGCCTTCCCCCTGCCTCAGTTGGTGGATCAGCCCTCCCAGGAGAATGATTCTGAGAGCCCTGAAGGAACTGTCCTAGAAGAACTTGAACCTGATCAGGTTGAGTTTCTTGGGACAGGGGGACCTTCAAGGGCAGATCTGAGGCAGGCTCAATTAGACTGCCCCTCTCTTGAACCTCTCAGACAGCAGGCTGCTGCTGAGGCTGCAGGGAGTGCTCAAGGTACCCATAGAGTGTATTGGGATGAAGGGCTACTGTATTCAGAGGCTAGAGACCCCAAGCCTGGTGCGTCCAGGAGGTTGGTCATACCACTGAAGTTCAGAGGCTTCCTTCTTACCTTGGCCCATGATATTCCCCTTGCAGGACATTTAGGCCAGAACAAGACTTGGGACAGGCTTGTCCCTCACTTTCACTGGCCCCATATGTCAGAAGATACTAAGGAGTTTTGTCGCTCCTGTGTCACCTGCCAAGCCAGTGGCAAATCAGGTGGCACCACAAAGGCCCCCCTCATACCACTACCTGTGGTGGGGGTTCCCTTTGAAAGAGTGGGCATAGATATTGTGGGACCAATGGACCCACAAACAGCATCTGGGCACAGATTCATACTGGTGATAGTGGACCATGCCACCAGGTATCCAGAAGGTATTCCCCTGAGGACCACAACAGCTCCTGTTGTGGCAAGGGCCCTGCTTGGAGTATTCTCCAGAGTGGGCTTTCCAAAGGAGGTCATTTCTGACAGAGGTGCCAACTTCATGTCAGGATACTTGACTGCAATGTGGAAGGAGTGTGGTGTGAACTTCAAGTTCACCACACCCTATCACCCACAGTGCAATGGGCTTGTTGAGAGATTCAACAAGACCCTAAAGGGAATGATTAAAGGTTTACCAGACAAGCTTAGGCGAAGATGGGACATCCTTTTACCCTGCCTTCTGTTTGCTTACAGAGAGGTCCCACAAAAGGGGGTTGGCTACAGCCCTTTTGAGCTTTTGTTTGGGCATCCTGTAAGAGGACCCCTATGTTTAGTGAGGGAAGGATGGGAGAGACCTCTCAGACAACCCAAACTTGACATAGTGGATTAAGTACTTGGTCTCCGCTCCAGGATGGCAGAGTATATGAAGAAGGCTTCTAAAAACCTTGAGGCAAGCCAAGAACTCCAAAAAGCTTGGCATGACCAAAAGGCTGTGCTGACTGTTTACCAGCCAGGGCAGAAAGTGTGGGTGTTGGAGCCAGTGGCCCTAGCAGCACTCCAAGACAAATGGTCTGGACCCCACACTATTGTTGAGAAAAAGGGAGAAGTCACCTACTTGGTGGACCTTGGGACTCCCAGAAGCCCCCACAGGGTGCTTCATGTCAACAGATTGAAGGCATATGTTGACAGGGCAGACATGGGCTTACTCATGGCTACAGATGAGGGGCAGGAGGAAGAGAGTGACCCTCTCCCAGACCTGTTGACTCAGAACCCTGATGATGGCTCAGTTGATGGTGTGGTCTTTTCTGACAGCCTCACTGTCCATCAGCAACAGGACTGCAGACAGGTTCTGCAATCCTACAGACATATGTTCTCTCTGACCCCAAGTCAGACAAACTGGTGCACCCATGAGGTGGACACTGGTGACAGTCTGCCTGTGAAGAGTAAAATCTACAGGCAACCTGACCATGTCAGGGACTGCATAAAAGTTGAGGTACAAAAGATGTTGGAGCTGGGAGTCATTGAACCTTCAGAGAGCCCTTGGGCTAGTCCTGTAGTCCTTGTGCCAAAGCCTCACACCCAAGATGGTAAGAGAGAGATGAGGTTTTGTGTGGATTACAGAGGTCTCAATGCTGTCACTAGGACAGATGCCCACCCAATACCTAGGGCAGATGAGCTCATTGACAGACTGGCAGCTGCTAAGTTTTTGAGCACATTTGACCTAACAGCAGGCTACTGGCAAATCAGACTAGCTGAGAATGCAAAGGCCAAAACTGCTTTCTCGACACCAGGAGGACATTATCAATTTGTGGTAATGCCCTTTGGTTTGAAGAATGCACCTGCCACTTTCCAAAGGTTGGTGAATCAAGTCCTTACTGGGTTGTATGATTATTGTGCAGCTTTTCTTGATGATATTGCTGTCTTTAGCTCCACCTGGGAGGATCACCTGGTCCACCTGAGGAATGTTTTAGAGGCCCTGCAAAAGGCAGGCCTCACTATCAAGGCCACTAAGTGCCAGATAGGGCAGAGCAAGGTTGGATACCTGGGCCACCTAGTTGGTGGGGGTCAGGTTCAACCACTGGAGAGCAAGATCCAGACCATAAAGGACTGGACTCCTTCAACTACCCAGACTCAGGTCAGAGCTTTCTTGGGCCTGACTGGGTACTACAGAAAGTTTGTTAAGAACTATGGGTCCATTGTGACACCACTTAATGACTTGACCTCCAAGAAAATGCCAAAGAAAGTTCAGTGGACAGTAAGCTGTCAAAAAGCATTTGATGACCTGAAGCAGGTCATGTGCAGTGCACCTATTCTGAAAAGTCCAGACTACTCCAAAGAGTTCATTGTCCAGACAGATGCTTCTGAGTTAGGTGTGGGAGCTGTTCTTTCACAACTGAATATAGATGGTCAAGACCAGCCCATTGCTTTTATAAGTAGAAGGATGACCCCTAGAGAGAAACGTTGGTCAGCTATTGAGAGGGAGGCCTTTGCTGTGGTTTGGGCCCTGAAGAAGCTGAGGCTTGTTTGGCACTCACTTCAAGATTCAGACAGACCATAAGCCCCTCTTGTGGCTAAATCAGATGAAGGGTGAAAATCCCAAACTTCTTAGGTGGTCCATTTCCCTACAGGGGATGGACTTCACAGTGGAACATAGACCTGGGACTGACCATGCCAATGCAGATGGACTCTCCAGATATTTCCACTTAGAACATGAAGACTCAACTGGTCAAGGTTAGTTTAATGTCCCTAAGTTTGGGGGGGGGTTGTGTAGGAGAGTAGGGTCTGCTTTCTATGTTCACCCCCACTTTTTGCTTTTGCTTTACTGGTTTTCGACTTAGATGTGGCTGTGGGCCTGCTAATCAGACCCACAGCCCTGCTGTTCTCTCTCTAAATTGATACTATGTACTTTAGGTGCATAACCCATTTGGATAGGGTCACCTTATTGGCCCCTGTACAGTGTACCTTAGGTACCCAGGGCATAGGTGTACCCTAGCCCTACCAGGGGCTGCAGCATGTATTATGCCACCCCTGGCCTGGCCTTCCATTATGACACAACTGGCTGATCACTCAGATGGGGCAAGGTCGTGTAATCACCCCTTGCTTAGGTGTAGTATTCCTATACCTAACTTACATATAGACACATGTGTACCTATCAGCCACTCCTATGGCAGGCCTTGACAGTCCTGGAGACAGAGTGCTTGATAACATGTGAGATGGTGCTCTAGCATGAGCTGAGCCCGTCTGCAGCTTTCGGAACCATGTCCTTATAGCTGTTCTATGATATAGCCTACCATATACTCTTAAAGTGCCTTATAATCTTAAACGGTTATGGTAACTCTGGTTTGGCTTTATCAAAACATGTCGTGTAAGGTGTCTAACACTTTGGAATAATACCCCCATCCCATTTCTGGGGATGAGGATATTATCCCTCCCTTCTAGAGGGAGAAGACATGTTGTAACCTACTTACCCGGTTAAAGTTAACCAGAGCCCCAGCATCACAAAATGGATGCTGCTGCCACAGACACGAGTCTGACCTCCTGCTGCTGGGAGTGATCCCGGAAAGGGAGGCTTGGACAATAGGTTTCCTGCCTTGGGAGGTGCGAGCACCACCCCAGACAGGCCTTAGTGTATTGGGGCAGGGAGGGATGAAAAGAATGAGACATGCCTGGGGCACACAAGGTGTCCCGTGCATAGTCCAGTTCAAACCGGTGCTGGGGCACTCCAGCCCCAGTCCTGGCACGAAACTGGACAAAGGGAAGGGGGTGTAACCACCCCCCTCCCAGGTCCCACCCATAAGGCGTGACCTAGCAGGTAACCCAGCCCCCCAGATTTGGATAAGAGTGGTAGCTGGGCCCCAGGAGATTAGATTATCCTGAACCTGCAACTTGAACAGAAACTCTGGACCTTCGACATTCGACGAAAGAAGAAGACTGAAGAATCTCCCTTGTGGCCAAGGAGTGGCTACCCTGTGCAAACAGGCACCATCAAGAGACTACCCTTTGCTTTGCTGAAGTTCTACGAGGGACCGACTGCAGAGCCCGACCAGAGCCTTGACTTCCAGACTTCTCCGACCCTGACATCCACAGCCGAGCTGAGATCCGTGGAGGCGACGAGAGACGTGGGACCGGCTACCTGGGAAAAGTGGCTAGTATCTTCCAGCGCAGCTTCTGAGGCACCCTCGAAGTTGTGGACCGGGGATTGAGAAGCCCCAACCCCAAGCACCATCTGCACCAAAGATCAGCCCCCCACACTCCACGAGTCCTGCGCGGGGCCCTTCTGCATTTTCCTGCTTGCCGCGTCTGTCCGGTTGCTTGCCCGTTGGCTGGTGGCCTTTGTGACGACGCATCCAGAAATCTTCACTGCTGGTTTGGCTCCTCCAGACTGGCTCCCGCTTCCTTGCAAAGGAAAAGCACCCCAGACCTTCCTGGTCTGCACCAGAAGCAAGTCCTCCGTTCTTCGTGGGTTCCGCTTGCCAAGGCTTGGTGAGTCCTAGTTCGACTTCGACGCCGCCGACAGCAAGAGCCTTCGTGGGACAGCTCGCCTCCTGGTCATCCTCGACGTTTCCTGGCCCCCGTGGCTGCAGCGACAAGCTTCACCTTCACCTGCAATCTTCACGACATCACCTGGTTCCTTCCTGGTTCCACGTGGTCACTGGCTAGTGACCTTGACTCTGTCCCTTCTGCTTGCAGGTATCCTCTCTTCTTGATCCCAGCCTTGGGATCCACCGGACACTCTTCACTGCCTGTCCATACGACGAAACCCGACGCAAGTTCACACCTATGCACCCGCAGTCCGTGGGCTAGGTAACTTGGGTACTTCGGTGCTCACAAGGGTAGTGACTATCCTAGGGTCTAGTTTCCGAGTCTCAACTCTCTAGCTGCTTCAGAAGTGTCCTTAAACTGTTAATTTCTAACTGCTAGTAATTCTATCGACTTTTACGCATTACGCGTGAGTGTTTCCACTCTGCACCTGAATCCCGTGGGCCTCCCACTTCCTAACTGTTGCTAGTGTAGTGTAGCCCCAGCGATTCCCTAGGCCTAGGCCTATCCTATTTCCGTGACAGTGGTCCTTATACCACTACTTTAGTATATGGTTTGCGTGGCCCCTAGGGCCTAACTGTATTACTTACCTGTGTGACTTAATGTATGTTTAAATAAGACTGTGTTGTACTTACCTCTAATCTCATAAAGAGTGCTGAGGGTTTGACTAGAAAAAATACACTTTATTTTATATATATATATCTGTTGTGGTGTCCTTTCATTTGGTATTCAAGGGATTATATATGGTATCACAGCTGGCTTCACATGCCATTCAGAGTTTAGCCTAAGACTGCTCTTGTCCATGCTACCACTAGGATAGCTGGTCTATAAGGTTGACTTTACAACCAATCACCATAAGGATTGTTTGGACTGATATAAGGTGTACACTAGAACTAGTGACATCATACATCAGGCCAACTTCTTACAGGTCCTTCCCCTATAATCGTACTAGCCCAGTAACACCACAACACAGGACTCGACACTGGTATCAGTTCTCATATATTTTTATCGGTAATTATCGTAGGTTTCTTTGGCAATATGTACAGGTGGATCGAGGGATCCGAAAAGAGTCTCAATGTCTTTGTGGGGAAGGGGTAGCGGGACAGTCTCAGTATCAGCCTGGTACGGGGGTACCCTGCGCCCAGGTATTAAGCCTCAAGCTGGGAGGGACTCCGGAAGTCGGAGCGTCGGGTGCCGGACACAAGGGCGGCCCGAAGAGGTCGAGCCGCGACGGAGTCAGCAGGGCTCGGAGGGTCAGTACAGCTAGCTCGAGCCGCGACTAAGTCAGCAGGGCTCCGATGGTAGTTCCGCTAGGTCGAGCCGCGACGAGGTCAGCAGGGCTCCGATGGTAGTTCAGCGAGGTTGGGCCGTGACGGCGTCAGCAGGGCCCCGAGGTTTTCGTGAGGATCTTATTCTCAGCAAGGTGGAGCCGCGACGCAGTCAGCAGGGCTCGAGGTACAGTTCCAGGCAAGAGTCTTTTCTCTGTAGGGTCAGCCGCGATCCGATCAGCAGGGCTCTCGACTCCAGGTTACAACTGCTGTCCTGGTGCGGGTTCGCCCCAGATATATGTCTGGAGCCCTTTGATGTCCGGACCCTTGCGTCCGGGGGGTGGAGAGGCCGGGCTGGGAGAGGCCAGACGCCCAGCGGGAGAGGCGCCAGTGCCCAGGGAGGCCGGAGAGCGATCGCACCCAGGCGTTGGGGGACGGTTGGGGGTCCCATCGAAACTCCCCTCCTCCGGGATCGGGGGATTGGCCACGTGGTTCCCCCTGGCCGGATCTTGGTGCCTCGATGTCGGGGTTTCGCTGGGGCCGCGGCTGGGAGGGCCGGGTCACGTTGGCTGGTGCGGGTAGATGTGTACAATCCAGGGGGGACCCCGAAGGGGGAAGAGGTCCCCGGTTGGCCTGAAAAGGGGGCCAGGACCACGCCACGAGGCCGGGTCCAACAGGCGTCCCCCCCAGCCGAAGGCAGGGAGAGTCACCCATCTCCTTGGGGGTTCTCCTCGCCAAGGCAGAAGAAACGTGCCAGGCCGTCGGCATTGGCGTGGTCGTTGCCGGGCCGGTGTTCCACTGTGAAGTCCATCCCTTGCAGAGAGATGGACCATCGCAACAACTTTGGGTTCTCTCCTCTCATTTGCATTAACCACCGCAAGGGCCGGTGGTCGGTTTGGACCTGGAAGTGGGTGCCGAAGAGGTAGGGCCGGAGCTTTTTGAGGGCCCATACCACGGCGAAGGCCTCTCGCTCGATGGTGCTCCATCTCTGCTCTCGGGGCAGCAGTCGCCGGCTGATGAAGGCCACTGGTCTGTCAAGGCCTTCCGAATTTACTTGGGACAGGACTGCCCCAACTCCGTACTCCGAGGCATCGGTCTGTACTATGAATTCCTTGCTGTAGTCGGGGGCTTGCAGCACAGGAGCGGTACAAATTGCTGTCTTGAGGGTCTCGAAGGCCGCCTGGCAGCGGGGCGTCCAGTTCACCTTTTTGGGTTGCTTCTTGGACGTAAGCTCCGTGAGAGGTCCCACAATGCTCCCATAGTTTTGGATGAACCGTCGGTAATAGCCCGTGAGGCCAGGAAGGCCCGGACAGCGGTTTGGGTGGCAGGGGGCTCCCAGGCCTTGATGGCGTCAACTTTTGGCTGGAGGGGAGCCACCTGGCCGCTCCCCACTTGATGACCCAGATAGGTCACCGATCCCTGGCCTATCTGGCATTTGCTGGCCTTTATCGTGAGTCCGGCTCTCTGGAGGGCGGCCAGAACCTCCCCGAGGTGCCCCAGGTGCTTGGCCCAGTGGCTGCTGAATACGGCAATATTGTCCTGGTAGGCGACGCTGAACGCTTCCAGCCCGGCCAGGACCTTGTTCACTAGTCTTTGGAAGGTTGCCGGGGCATTCTCCATGCCGAAGGGCATCACCCGAAAGTGGTAGTGCCCATCGGGAGTGGAGAAGGCGGATCGCTCACGGGCGCCGGGGGTGAGCCTGATCAGCCAGTATCCGGCAGTGAGGTCGAAGGTGCTTAGGTAGCGGGCTGCTCCTAGGCGGTCGATTAGTTCGTCTGCCCGAGGAATGGGATGGGCATCGGTCTTGGTGACGGCATTCAACCCTCGGTAGTCCACGCAAAATCTGAGTTCCGGGGTGGTGCCTGGGGCGGTGCCCTTCGGCACCAGGACCACTGGGCTGGCCCAGGGACTGTCGGAAGGTTCGATGACCCCGAGGGCTAGCATCTTGGCGACCTCGACTTGGATGCAGGCGCGCACTCGGTCGGGCACCCTGTAGGCTCGGTGTCGCACGGGGGGGCTGTCCCCAGTGTCGACGTCGTGGACGCACCAGGGAGTGACCCCGGGAGTGAGGGAGAAGAGGGCAGCGAAGGGTTGCAGCATCTGTTGACAGTCGTGGCGCTGTTCCGAGGTCAGGGTGGTGGAGAGTTTGACGCCCTCTATGGAGCCGTCTTGGTCGGAGGTCCTCAGGAGGTCGGGCAGGGGCTCGGAGTCACCTTCGCCCCCATCGTCGGTAGCTAGCAGCAGGCTTAGTTCCGTTCGGGCAAAGTGGGGTTTGAGCCGGTTTGTGTGTAGAACCCGGAGGGGGTTCCTGGGGGACTCCAGGTCGACTAGGTAGGTGACAGGGCTCTTCTTCTCCACCACCTTGAAGGGCCCGGTCCATTTGTCCTGGAGGGCACAGGGGTCCACGGGCGACATGACCCAGACTTGCTGGCCTGGCTCGAACTCAATGGAGGAGGCGTTCTGGTCATACCAGCGTTTCATGTCCTCTTGGCTGGCCTCGAGGTTGGCCTTGGCCAGTGCCCGGAACCTCCGGGTTTGGTTCCGCAGGGTCAGGAGGTACCGGTAGACGTCGGGAGGGGCATTTCGGAGGTTCGTCTCCCAGCCTTCCTTGACGAGGCTGAGGGGACCTCGGACAGGGTGTCCGTACAAGAGTTCGAAGGGGCTGAACCCCAGAGACTTCTGCGGGACCTCCCGATAGGCAAATAGGAGGCAGGGCAGCAGGACGTCCCATTTCCGCCTCAGGGGCTCTTCCAGGCCCTTGATCATCCCTTTCAGTGTTCTGTTAAAACGTTCGACTAGTCCGTTCCCCTGGGGGTGGTACGGGGTGGTGAACTTGTAGGTGACCCCGCCTTGTTGCCATAGGGACCGCATGTATTTTGATATAAAGTTCGTACCTCGGTCGCTCACCACTTCCCGGGGGAACCCCACTCTCGAGAAGATTCCCATCAAGGCCCGGCCCACCACGGGGGCTGTCACAGTTCGGAGAGGGATGGCCTCAGGGTATCGGGTGGCGTGGTCGACTAGAACGAGGATGAAGCGGTGACCCAGGGCGGTTCGGGGGTCCAGGGGCCCCACTATGTCGATCCCTACTCGCTCGAACGGGGTGTTGACTGCTGGGAAGGGCTGGAGAGGGGCTTTGACCCGTCCCCCAGTCTTCCCGCTGGCTTGGCAGGTCTGGCAGGTTCGGCAGTGATTGTCCACGTCCTTACGCATTCGGGGCCAGTAGAAGTGGGTCAACAGGCGGCTGTATGTTTTGTCTTGCCCCAGGTGCCCGGCGAGGGGCACATCATGTGCCAGATTGAGGAGGAAACCTCGGAATCGGAGGGGGACCACCAGCACTCGACCGGCCCCTAGTTCTGCGATCTTCTGCTCGCTGTAGAGCAGGTCATTGTCCCAATAGACCCAGTGAGTTCCCGTTTGGTCACCGGCGGCCTGGGCGGCTGCCTGCTGTCGGGTCCCCTCGAGGGAGGGGCAGGTTTTCTGTTCTTGCTGGAACTGTTCCCTTGTGGGGCCCCCGTCGTGGCGCCATTGTGCAAGTTCAGGGAGTTCGCCGAGGGAGGCGATCTCGTTCTGGGGAAGTTCGGACGGCCCGGCATCCAAGTCGGGTTCCTCCTCGACAGAGGGAGGTGGTGGTTCGGGCCCCTCGGGCTCGTCGGGGGCCGCCACTACGGTTGGTCGGTGGGCCTGAGCGGTCATGGACCGGGTGGTGGCGCAGGCCCATTCGGGCAGTCCCAGCATCCCTAGATGCTCCCGGCGCTCAACCTGGGCCCAGGGGGAACTTTCCAGGTCGTTCCCCAGGAGGCAGTCCACCGGGGCGTCGTCGCGGACGGTCACTTTCAGCAGGCCTGACACTCCTCCCCACTCGAATGGAATCCGGGCCATCCGGCACATGCACTCGGTGTTGTCGGCCGTCCAGACGGGGCACAGTACATGAGGCAGGATCTGTTCGGAGGTCACCAGGTGGCAGCGGACAGCGGTCACGCTGGCTCCAGTGTCACGGAGGGCTTCGGCCCGGCGTCCATTAATGGTGACCCACTGCTGGTATTTCTGGGTGTTGCTCGGGATGGGGGTTTGGGGCACCATTTCTCGGCTGCCCAGGCATACGAGGGACATGGCGGCCGGCTCCCACTCGGTGGACCCGGCGTCGGTGTTCTCTTCCTCCTCCTCCCCTTCCCCCAGGGCGGCGGCCGCCAGCTGTCGGGGCGGGGGCCCGGTGGTCCCGCTTCGTCGGTTCATGGGGCAGGTTGGGTCACTTTCATAGTGCCCTGGTTGTTGGCAGCTGTAGCAGGTTACCGTTGGCCGAGGTCCTGGCCGGGCTGGGGTTGTCCCCCTTCGTGCTAGGGTCGGGGACGTGCGGTTCGAGGGCGGGCCCCGAGGAGGACTCCGGGGCGGCCCTGCTGTAAAGTCTCGGTTCCGGTTTGACCCTCCTCCTCCGCCACGCTGGCGGGGGGGTCCTGTGGCGTTCCGCTGGTACTCCCCCATCGAGTTCCGGGGGACCCGGGTGTTCACCCACCGATCGGCCTCGGCGGCGAGCTTGCGCGGCTCGGTCAGTTTGCTGTCGAGGAGGTGCTGTCTTAGTTCTTCGAAACAGTTGTTGGAGAGATGCTCCCAGACAATGAGGTCGAACAGCTGCTCGTAGGAGGTGACTTTGCTGCCCTTGACCCACCCTTCCAGGGCTCTGCTAAAAAAGTCGACGTACTCCACCCAAGTGGTACCGGGGAGTTTCTTGCAGTCTCGGAAGCGCTGGCGGTACATTTCTGCGGTGAGGCCATAGCGGGTGAGCAGGGCCTCCTTCATGTGATCGTACAAGGTCATCACGTCGTCCGGGAGCTGTAGCAGGGTGTCTCGACCCTTGCTGAGGAATCGTCCCCATAGGCCGGCACCCCAATCCTTCCGGGGTACCCAATGGGAGGTCATGGCCACTTCGTAGGCTTTGAACCATTGTTGGATGTCGTCGTTCTTGTAGTATTCTTTGACGACATCCTTGGGGATATGTACCTTCGCCTCTGTCGGCGGAGGAGTGTCTTTGTTTCCGGGGGTGCCGGTCTCCCCCTTTTTGGACTTAAGTTCAAGCTCCTTGAGGCTCCGCTCGTGCTCGAGGGTTAGCCTTTTCTCCTCCAGTTCTCTGTGCCGTTTTTTCCCTCAATCTCTTCTTGCAACCGTAGTTGCTCTAGGGCCAACTTCTTTTCCGCCAGCAGGAGTTCTCCGTCCAGCCGGAGTCGTGCGAGTTCTAACTCATGGGTCCGGACCCTCTCCCGCTCCCGTATCTCTTCTAGGGATAGGCCGGCTTCCATGCTGTTTCTCCCCCCATTTGCCGGGGCCGTGGTTGGCTGTAAGGCTACGTTTAGTTCTGACGTTCCTTTGCTTTGGGGCGACGCTACTTCGGATTCTACCCAGGCTCTTAGGGCTTTCTGCATGTCCTCTTTTGAGCCTAATCCGGTGGTCGAAATGCCTTTGTCTTTACAGAACTGTTTGAGTTCTTTGTGGGTATATTCCTCCAACCGTTCTTGTTGGAACCCCGCAGTCGTGGTGGTCTCCTGGCTGCTCATGGTTATTCTGCGTCTGGTTAGGTAGCGGGTGAGTTACTTGCTGTACGATTTGCGTCCGGCTCAGATCCCGTCGCTGGCCACCAAATGTTGGAAGGCGGACCTCTGGGGAGTCGGCGGGACCACCCAGTGGCCCTCCATACTGCAAGGAAGGAGCCGAGCGCCGCTGAGAAGCCTCCTAGGAGAGGTCCTTCCCCTATAATCGTACTAGCCCAGTAAAACCACCACACAGGACTCGACACTGGTATCAGTTCTCATATATTTTTATCGGTAATTATCGTAGGTATCTTTGGCAATATGTACAGGTGGATCGAGGGATCCGAAAAGAGTCTCAATGTCTTTGTGGGGAAGGGGTAGCGGGACAGTCTCAGTATCAGCCTGGTACGGGGGTACCCTGCGTCCAGGTATTAAGCCTCAAGCTGGGAGGGACTCCGGAAGTCGGAGCGTCGGGTGCCGGACACAAGGGCGGCCCGAAGAGGTCGAGCCGCGACGGAGTCAGCAGGGCTTGGAGGGTCAGTTCAGCTAGCTCGAGCCGCGACGAAGTCAGCAGGGCTCCGATGGTAGTTCCGCTAGGTCGAGCCGCGACGAGGTCAGCAGGGCTCCGATGGTAGTTCAGCGAGGTTGGGCCGTGACGGCGTCAGCAGGGCCCCGAGGTTTCCGTGAGGATCTTATTCTCAGCAAGGTGGAGCCGCGACGCAGTCAGCAGGGCTTGAGGTACAGTTCCAGGCAAGAGTCTTTTCTCTGTAGGGTCAGCCGCGATCCGATCAGCAGGGCTCTCGACTCCAGGATACAACTGCTGTCCTGGTGCGGGTTCGCCCCAGATATATGTCTGGAACCCTTTGATGTCCAGACCCTTGCGTCCGGGGGGCGGAGAGGCCGGGCTGGGAGAGGCCAGACGCCCAGCGGGAGAGGCGCCAGTGCCCAGGGAGGCCGGAGAGCGATCGCACCCAGGCGTTGGGGGACGGTTGGGGGTCCCATCGAAACTCCCCTCCTCCGGGATCGGGGGATTGGCCACGTGGTGCCCCCTGGCCGGATCTTGGTGCCGCGATGTCGGGGTTTCGCTGGGGCCGCCGCCGGGAGGGCCGGGTCACGTTGCCCCGAAGGGGGAAGAGGTCCCCGGTCGGCCTGAAAAGGGGGCCAGGACCACGCCACGAGGCCGGGTCCAACAGGTGTCCCCCCAGCCGAAGGCAGGGAGAGTCACCCATCTCCTTGGGGGTTCTCCTCGCCAAGGCGGAAGAAACAGGACAGGCCGTCGGCATTGGCGTGGTTGTTGCCGGGCCGGTGTTCCACTGTGAAGTCCATCCCTTGCAGAGAGATGGACCATCGCAACAACTTCGGGTTCTCTCCTCTCATTTGCATTAACCACCGCAAGGGCCGGTGGTCGGTTTGGACCCGGAAGTGGGTGCCGAAGAGGTAGGGCCGGAGCTTTTTGAGGGCCCATACCACGGCGAAGGCCTCTCGCTCGATGGTGCTCCATCTCTGCTCTCGGGGCAGCAGTCGCCGGCTGATGAAGGCCACTGGTCTGTCAAGGCCTTCCGAATTTACTTGGGACAGGACCGCCTCAACTCCGTACTCCGAGGCATCGGTCTGTACTATGAATTCCTTGCTGTAGTCGGGGGCTTGCAGCACAGGAGCGTTACAAATTGCTGTCTTGAGGGTCTCGAAGGCCACCTGGCAGCGGGGCGTCCAGTTCACCTTTTCAGGTTGCTTCTTGGACGTAAGCTCCGTGAGGGGTCCCACAATGCTCCCATAGTTTTGGATGAACCGTCGGTAATAGCCCGTGAGGCCCAGGAAGGCCCGGACAGCGGTTTGGGTGGCAGGGGGCTCCCAGGCCTTGATGGCATCAACTTTTGGCTGGAGGGGAGCCACCTGGCCGCTCCCCACTTGATTACCCAGATAGGCCTATCTGGCATTTGCTGGCCTTTATTGTGAGTCCGGCTCTCTGGAGGGCGGCCAGAACCTCCGCGAGGTGCCCCGGGGCTCGGCCCAGTGTAGCCCACATGTAGCCCAATGACAGAAGTCTGCAAAACACTTATTTTTTGTGTATTTGCAGTTTTATATAGTGCAGACTTGTCAGGTACTGGAGTGCTTTACATGAGCATTGGTTACATCACACAAGATCAAATTCATTTTGGTTGTAGACATGGGGAGATGAAGTGATTTGACCAGAATCACAGAATGTTGAGCTGAAGCAGAAACTCCAACCTGGTTCCCCAGTTGCAAAGTCTGCAGCTCTGGAAGTAACACCACATCCTCTCCCCTAGGTGCAACATTTAATCAAGTGGTCAACGGGATAAAAAAACATAAAGATTACATATAATTTAAAAGTTCTTTGTCGCTATTTGAAAACTCAGAAAATATGTCCTCATTTTAGTTTTTTAGAGCACTAACCATAATTTTGATGCAAATAAGACCCTCTCATATATGTAATTTCTAAAGGAAATGCTCTAGGTATTACAGTTTTGATTACATCAAGATGACGTCAGGCGTTCCACACTTTTGTAATCGATATAGAATGTTAGCAATCTAGTTTTTCATTGGGATACTGTTGAGAGGCAGAGGCCAGGGGCATGGACTCTGAAAATGGAAGGCAGGTAGGAGAGTGCAGAGGCAACAATTTGACCACACTGGGCAGGCACGAAGGGCAGTGGCAGCACAACAGACTATGGAGGGCAGTGGAAAGGGGGGCAGGGGCAACAAACCAACAATACAGGACTGGCAAGAGAGGCTGTGGCAATATAATAGACCATTGTGGGCAGAAGGAAGAGGCAGTGGTAGTACAACCATACATGCCAACAGACCCGTTTCAGCCAGGAAACGTCCAATGTTTTTAAGATCAAATGGGCTTTATTTGATCTGTCTCCTGTCTACAATCTCTTCTTTTTCAATGTAACTCAAAGGGAAAAATCAATACCCCAGTTTTTTTTCAAAATCTCCCTCTTACCAAGTTCCAAATGTTCGCAAGTATGGTACATTGGATCATGGAAGGCAGGAGGAATTTGGGTAGGGACATGGACTCGGAAAACAGAGGACAGGAGGGACATGGAGAGGTGCACCAAACTGACCCTACAGGGCAGGCATCAAGGTTTTCAGCAGCACAATACACCACACAGGGCATGCGGGACGGGAGTGCAGCACAACAATCCATAGAAAGCAACAGGGAGGGGACAGGACCATGCACATGGACAACAGAGAACAGAGGAGAAAGAGGCAATGGTAGCTAGCGGACCATAACGGACAGACAGGAGAGAAAGCTGCATCATAACAGACCATAAAGGGCAGGAGGGACGGATCAGGGGCATTACAATGGAACAGACAAGCCAGGAGGGAGGGAATAGGGGTCTGCACATGGAAACAGAGGGCTGGGGGCAAGGGGGCAGGGCAGGAGCAGCAAGATGACCATGGAGGTCAGGCAGGATGGGGGCTAGAAACAAGACACACCATGGAGAGCAACAGTGAGACTATGATGGCATACACACAGACCATGGAGGGAAGGTGGGAGGGGTCAGGGGTAGCTAGCTGACCAGACAGGGAAGGTGGGAGGGGCCATGGCAGCACAGAAGACCATGCATGGCAATCGGGAGGGTTAGTGGCAGCACAATGGCTATGATGGGCAAGAAGGAGGGTGCAGGGGCATGCACAAAGGACCATGGAGGATAGCAGGGAGGGTCAGGACCTGGGCACAGAAAAGAGAGTTTAGGGAAGGGGCCTCACAACAGACCGCGTGGGGCAGGCAGGAGGAGCAGTTGCAGCACAACAGACCAGGTAGGGCAGAAGGGTGTGGCAGTAAAATGGACCATGGAGGACAGGAAGAAGGGGATAGGGGCACGGCATGTGGACAGGCAGGGTGGAGGTGACAGGGACAGGTTACAGTCATCTGACAATGCTAGGCAGGTGGGAGGGGAGTGGCAGCTCAACAGAACACTCAGAGTAGATAGGAGTGGCAGGTCCATGGAACATGGTGGGCAAAAAGGATGGAGCAGGGGCATGCACAAAGACATCAGAGGGCAGGGGGAAGGAGAAAATGGGCAGCAAGCTAAGCACAGAGGCTAAGCAGGAGGTCAACGATGGGCCATAGAATTGGGCAATGGAGGGCAGGAGGAGTGGACTGGTACATCATGCTAAATGGAGGGCAGTGGCAGCAAATCAGACCATGCATGGCAGGAGGGAGGAGGCTAGTCCATGGATTCAGACAACAGAGGATAGGGAGGAGGTGGATGGGGCAGCAAGCTAACTGTTCAGAGAAGGTGTGTATTCGGAACTTTATTGTTTTTAAAATGTGTGTCTGTGCGAACTACTTAAAATATGAACAAGTATGCAGCATAATCTCACTTTTATTCAGGAAGATGAGGACGTTTGTGACTGTGACTCCGGGCTCACTTGGCAGAAACACCCCTTGACGGGAAACATCCTTTACCACGCAACCATTACAACGCGGTATGGTTACATCGTGGTTTTTACAACGAAAGTCGTTACACCGACTTGCACTGGAGGGCGCTCTAGACTAAGGAATAGTGTGAATTACTATTCCAACACCTTCCCTACTGTACGTAGACTGGAGTTGGAATAGTAATTCACACTATTCCTAAATCCAGCGCCCTCCAACGCAAGTCGTTACATCGATGTAACATACCACGTTGTGATGGTACACGTTGTATCATCATACATCCCCCCTTGACCCTCCACCCCCCATCGCAAAATGTAATGCCCGTGAAAAGGGTAGGTGGACGCAGTGTTATATAGAACATAGTCCTGAGAGCACGATTGAAAATGAAAACTAGATATAGTATATGGTATAAACTATGTACCAAAAAGTGTGATATAAGATGAACCGGGGCGTGAAATATAATATGCAATACATTGTGCGCAATGACAGATTCATTGGAGAGCACGAGATAGCACAGGCACTAGTGCGTGCTTTGCGATATGCACCTTGGAGTGTAATATGCACAGGGCAGTGTTGTGTAACCTAACTAGTCTCTAAAGTTGTAACGTAAAATATGTGCTGGGGAGTGTAACGTTGCATATGCACTTTGACAAAGATATGGATCCCAGATTGTAATATGTATGGCATAGCGCTGTGCGTTATAACATAGGCATCGAGGAAGGCACGTTAGATGGGGCAATATAACCTGTGCGAAGGCAAGTGTGGCATGACATATTCACGGGGTGGTGTTACAGTGCACATGGGCTAGAGCAGTGTTTCCCAAACTGTGGTCCGCGGAACCCCAGGGGTCCGTAACATATTCCCAGGGGGTCCGCAAGCAACAGTTTTAAAAGCACTTCAAAGTTCCTTGAATAATCTGTAGTTTTCGGGCAACTATAAAAGTGTCAAGATAACATCCAGTGATAAATGTACCTCCTGGAGAGAAATGTGTGTTTTGTTCAGTAGTAGGTTTGACTCATCTAAGGTAGCGCAGAGGGTTAATTTGCCTGCTGCAAAGAATGTGTACCATGCATTAAAAAAAAAAACAGTAGTTTAAGTACATAGCTCAGTGGGTTATTGCTTTTGTCACAGAGATTATTTTGTTATTGTAAAGTTTATGAGTTACAATCATAATCTAGCACCTTAAGCTATGACCTGCCATCAAACAGCTGCATGCAAACTGCATGGTACAAGTTAGTGTGCTATCTTTTTTTCCCCAGTCTTTCATAATCCTCATATTGGCAAAAAGGTTTGTTTGGGTATAATTAAACTGTTATAATTAAAGTCAAAGCTAACCCCTATGTTACATTCTGTATCAAGATTTTATGCTTCCCCAGACCAAGCACTCATAAAAAATGCTCCCCAGTATGGATGACATGTGAATCCTACACCATGAAGTCCCCTTTGCCTTATATAACATAAAATGTTCTATACACTGATTTACACACATACGATTCATTGTCTCTGTATGTGTGTGATGTAAAGTGCTCTGACACCCTACACTTGTATGAGAGATGCTATAAAACAAATTAAATACACGTGACAGGGCTATAGAGAGAAGAGAGGCACTGTTGAAGAGTGATAGTGAAGGATTCATAAAAGAGCCCCAAAAAAGATTGTTGTACTGGTGCATAGTAATGTCTTCATTTACTATGCTTTAAAAGCAAATTCAATTCAATATATAATGACAAATGTGTTGCAGAATGCACCATTTGTTCCCAAATTTCCTTGGTGGGAGAGCCCCCCCTAAGTTTGCTTTGCAGTGGCCAGGCTCACTCACTACACTTAGTACTGGGACTGGTCTGACAACAATCTATCTCGTCATCCCGCAGTCTTTAAAACGACCGCGTTATGATTCCGTATACCATTACTCCGCAAGTCGGAACAACGACTTGCAGAGGGGGGCGCTGTATGTTGGAATAGTATAATTTATTATTCCAACTCCAGTCTGTGCGGACACTAGGGAAGGTGTTGGATTTTAAATCCAACACCTTCCCCCCTCCCCCCCCTCCGCAAGTCGTTGTTCCGACTTGCTGAGTAATGGTATGTGGAATCACAACGCGGTCGTTGTAACGACCGCGTTGTGATTCCCTGCGGGGACAAAGTCTCGCGGTAAACGTTGTTTACCGTCTGACAACATTTGCCAGGGCTGCTTTGGGTTTCAAGTCTGCCCTGGCAGGTGCCTCATACTGCAAAATAGAACCAAATATTGAAAAGTTAGTTGCCGAGATGCAGCACTAACCATCCCATTCTAATTTTTCGATTTTGCTAATTCTTTCTAAATAAAATATTAAAATCTTTAGTGATTCGAGTATTTGTTTGGTGTGCACAAGTGTATGTTTACTTTTTTCAAACTACTGTTTAAATGTTTGAAATTTAAATCGTACAAATTGTTTGGGGGTCCTTGGCTTCCAATAGTGACTCAATAGGGGTCCTCAGGATTTAAAAGTTTGGGAACCACTGGGCTAGAGAGTGTCATAGCATACGCACTAGCTGGAGGAATACAACACAGAGGTGTGGGTGCTCGGTGGGCACTGGTGGGTGTAACACAGCATTGGGCTCAGCCAGGAGCACACTGTGACTCTCAAGTGAGGTTTGTTTCCTTTCTAGAGAGTAAAATAAAAACTATTACACATCCGGCGGTGGATGTGTGTTTTATTAACCGTGAGGGGGGTTTCTTGCATAGTTTGGTCGAATTTTTGTCGAATCCCCTTTGAATGGCTTGGTGTGCGCGTGTATTAAATGTGCCCGTCAATAGCTACCCATTTTTGTATAAACGACAAGGGTGTCTACTTGGAGAGTACCCACCGGCAGGGGCGCCGGGATTAGGCACGGTAGGGCGTCAGACACGTCAGAGCTTCACTAGCGGTGTAAATACATTCCACGTGGATTCATTGTATGCATAGTCGCCTTTTAATGAATATCATGCAAATCGTCATGGTGATAGGTACATACGGTTTGTCCAGCATGTCCTAGGTGTTTCTATAAATATATATATTTTTTAAATAATAAAAAACAAAGGCCAGCCCCGGGGGATGGGGTCCCCGGGGCCATAAGTGGCCTGAGGAGGGGGCAACGCAGCCCCCTCCTAACGAATTTTTTTAAAAAAGGCCATGACCCGGGGGTTGGGGTTCCCGGGCCGATTAAGGCCTTGGGAGGGCCAAATTTATTTTTTTCAAGAAAAAAAATTAGGGTACAGGCCCTGGGGGATGGGGTCCCCAGGGCCAATAAACTAGAAAAAGAAGGGGGGCCACACAGCCATCCTTCTTTAAAAAATTAAATAAATAAAAGACCGGCATCGCGCCGGAGGCCACGCCCCTTCCTTGCAGCACTCTGCAAACGCGACCGCTGGCCAGTTGTAAGTTGGGGAATTAATTCCCCTTCAATACTGAGGGTCCCTGAGGGCCAACTAGCGCAACAGGTATCTCCAGTATGCGCCAGGGAGCTGCGTTGCAGACAGGTGTTCTGAGGCCACGCCCCTTTTTACACCTCTATGCAACGCAGCTCTGTGGCGCTTACTGGAGGTACCTAGTGGGCTAGTTTGACCCTAGGGACCCTTAGAATTCAAGGGGACTTAATCTCTCAACTTAGAACGGCTACAGGGCGCGTTTACACAGTGGTGAAGGGAGGGGAAGGGGCCTGAGATGACGTGTGCAAACACGCCCTGAGGTGCGTTTTAAATTGGTGAAATAATTCCCTTTCAATACTGAGGGACCCTGGGGTCCAACTAGCCCACCAGGTGCTTCCAGTAAGCGCCACTGCTCTGCGTTGCAGAGAGGTGGTGCAGGCCATGCCCCTTTTTACACCTCTCTGCAATGGCGCTTAGTGGACGTACCTAGTGGGCTATGTTGCCCCTAGGGACCCTCAGGATTCAAGGGAACTTAATCTCCCAACTTAAAAAACGGACACAGGGCGTGTTTACACAGTGGGGAAGGGAGGGGACGGGGCCTGAGGTGACGTGTGCAAAGACGCACTATGGCGCGTTTTAAGTTGGGGAAATAATGCCCCTTCAATCCTGAGGGCCCCTGGGGGTTAACTAGCCCACCAGGTGCTTCCAGTAAGCACCACTGAGCTGCGTTGCAGAGAGGTGGTCCAGGCCGTGCCACTTTTTACACCCCTCTGCAACGCAGCTCTGTGGCGCTTACTGGAGGTACCTAGTGGGCTAGTTGGACCCTAGGGACCCTCAGGATTCAAATGAACTTAATCTCCCAACTAAAAACGGCCACAGAGCGTGTTTACACAGTGGTGAAGGGAGGGGACGGGGCCTGAGTTAACGTGTGCAAACACGCCCTGTCGTGAGTTTTAAGTTGGGGAAATAATTCCCCTTCTATCCTGAGGGACCCTGGGGGCCAACTAGCCCACCAGGTGCTTCCAGTAAGTGCCACTGCGCTGCGTTGCAGAGAGGTGGTCTAGGCCGTGCCCCTTTTTACATCTCTCTGCAACGCAGCTCTGTGGCACTTACTGGAGATACCTAGTGGTCTAGTTGGACCCTAGGGACCCTCAGGATTCAAGGGGACTTAATCTCCCAACTTAAAATGGCCACAGGGCGTGTTTACACAGTGGGCAAGGGAGGGGACGGGGCCTGAGGTGATGTTTGCAAACACGCCCTGTGGCGCGTTTTAAGAGGTAGTTTTAATCCCCTGCCCTTTTATATACTAGGGGCTTACAGAGGAGGTCATGCTAATCACAGGGGGACCCCAACGCATAGTGTTCCTTAGTGTATGTAGGTGTTTTCACCAGTATCCGTCTGAAAAAGTTGAGGGTACAGGATAATTTTGCAACAAGGCTTCTTTCTGCTCTTCTGTTTGTTCTTTCTGCATGTTATCCTGCTTCCTGCACTTTTCTTCGTTTTTGAGGACTTCTGTTGCTTCTTTCTGCATTTCTTTTTTTTCTTTCTGTGCATTTTTTCTTCTTTCTTCACATGTCCTATCTCTGTAGGCATAGTTAGAAATTAGCATTTAAAAAACCTTTGAAATTCACTGAAAAAACCATAGGTTTCAGGCATGTTATAGTTAGGAATTAGCATTTAAAAAACCTTAGAAATTCACTGAAAAAACCATTGGTTCAGGGGTGTTATAGTTAGCTGGACTTTTCACTCGTACAAAACCATTGAAATTCCCCCGTTATAGTTAGTTCAGCTAACTATATCTCGCGCGCCCGCAATGCACTGCTGATGACGTCACATATTACATCACTCATGACATGGTCAGGGACATCACTCATGACATCACTGATGACATCTCAAATGACATCACTCATGACATCATCCTTGTGATAGAGTGGCAGACCTCCTCTCCCCCTAATATAACCTTTGATACACACATTCAAAAATAGAAACTAACATTTTCAAAACAATGTACATACCAATACCAGTTACAACAACCTATTCAGTAATTCTAAGATCCACATACACATCCACTCATTCACCAACAGTCCTATACAGTCACTCATACATGTACTCACTCATCATATGTACTCATACACCTATACATCCTGTTACACAACGCCACTCATCCATAGAGTTACTCACACACATAGTCACTCATGCTAATAAAGAATCAAACATCCATTTACTTGCATGTACAGTTATACACACACCACCACACTTACTTCTACAGAAACTTACACATACTTAGTCTTTTAAACACTCACTTATAGAAACACATACTTATTCATACAGGAACTCTTTCAATCTCTCACTCTCACATATACTCACTTATATACACCAATAGTCACATATACTAGTTTTAAACATATGTAGTTACTCATAAAGACACTATTGAGATAGTCATTCACTCACTAACACACCCATGCACACACTCATCCACCCATACAGTCCTGCACACATGCTGTCTTCAACACATACAAACAGTGAGTCACTCATTCATGCACCTATGCACTACATAATACCCCACCGAACCATACAGACACTCATACTGATACTCAAAAAAACAACTAATAACCTATATAGACACTCATGTAGCTACTCACCAACCCATGCAGCCACTTACACACAAAGTGAGAGACTGATACAGATATTTACATATTCTCAGGGACCCTCAGTATTGAAGAGGAATTAATTCCCCAACTTACAACTCGCCAGGGGGCGCGTTTGCAGAGTGCTGCAAGAAGGGGGCGTGGCCTCCGGCACGATGCCAGTCTTTTATTTATTTTAATTTTTTAAGAAGGGGGGCTGTGTGGTTCCCCTTCTTATTCTAATTTATTGGCCCTGATGACCCCATCCCCCAGGGCCTGTCAACTAATTATATTTTTTTGACCCCAATCCCCAGGGCCGGCCACTGTTTTTTATTATTTTTAAAAAATATATATTTATAGACACACCTAGGACATGCTGGACAAACCATACGTACCTATCACCATGACGATTTGCGTGATATTCATTAAAAGGCGACTATGCATACAATGAATCCACGTGGAATGTATTTACACCACTAGTGAATCTCTGACGGGCACATTTAATACACATGCACACCAAGCCATTTAAAGGGGATTCGACAAAAATTCGACCAAAACTATGCCCCATCATTGACCTCCTGCTTAAACTGACCAAAACTATGCAAGAATCCCCCTCACGGTTAATAAAACACACATCCACTGCCGGATGTGTAATAATTTTTATTTTACTCTCTGGAAAGGGGACGAACATCACTTGAGAGTCACAGCGCGCTCCTGGCAGAGCCCAATGCTGTGTTACACCCACCATTGCCTGCTGAGTGCCACACACCTCTGTGTTGTATTCCACTAGCTAGTGCATATGCTATGACACTCTCTAGCCCATGTGCACTGTAACATCACCCAGTGAATATGTCATGCCACACTTGTCTTCGCACGGGAAATATTGCCCCATCTAACGTGCCTTCCTCGATACCTATGTTATAACGCAGAGTGCTATGCCATACATATTACAATCTGGGATCCATATCTTTGTCACAGTGCATATGCAACGTTACACTCCCCAGCACATATTTTATATTACAACTTTAGAGACTAGCTAGGTTACACAACACTGCCCTGTGCATATTACACTCCAAGGCGCATATCGCATAGCATGCGCTAGTGCCTGTGCTATCTCGCGCTCTCCAATGAATCTGTCATTGCGCACAATGTATTGCATATTATATTTCACGCCCGGTTCATCTTATATCACACTTTTTGGTGCATAGTTTATACCATATACTATATCTAGTTTTCATTTTCAATCGTGCTCTCAGGACTATGTTCTATATAACACTGTGTTCACATACACTTTTCACGGGCATTACATTTTGCGATAGGGGGTGGAGGGTCAGAGGGTGTTTCTGCCAAGTGAGCCCGGAGTCACAGTCACAAATGTCCTCTTCTTCCTGAATAAAAGTGAGATTATGCTGCATACTTGTACATATTTTAAGTAGTTCGCACAGACACACGTTTTAAAAACAATAAAGTTCCTAATACCCGCCTACTCTGAACAGTAAGCTTGCTGCCCCATCCCCCTCCTCCCTATCCTCTGTTGTGTGAATCCATGGACTAGCCTCCTCCCTCCTGCAATGCATGGTCTGATGTGCTGCCACTGCCCTCAATTTAGTATGATGTACCAGTCCACTCCTCCTGCCCTCCATTGCCCAATTCTATGCCCCATCATTGA
Organism: Triturus cristatus; assembly: GCF_964204655.1. NCBI lineage: Eukaryota > Metazoa > Chordata > Amphibia > Caudata > Salamandridae > Triturus > Triturus cristatus. The sequence goes on from NC_140583.1 coordinate 856,532, forward strand.
CCTCCTGCTTAAACTGTGTGCTTAGCTTGCTGCCCCTATTCTCCTTCCCCCTGCCCTCCGATGTCTTTGTGCATGCCCCTCCTCCATCATTTTTGCCCACCATGTTCCATGGACCTGCCACTCCTATCTACTCTGAGTGTTCTGTTGAGCTGCCACTCCCCTCCCACCTGCCTAGCATTGTCAGATGACTGTAACCTGTCCCTGCCACCTCCACCCTGCCTGTCCACATGGCATGCCCCTATCCTCTTCCTCCTGTCCTACATGGTCCATTGTACTGCCACACCCTTCTGCCCTCCCTGGTCTGTTGTGCTGCAACTGCTCCTCCTGCCTGCCCCGTGCGGTCTGTTGTGAGGCCCCTTCCCCTGAACTTTCTTGTCTGTGCACAGGTCCTGACCCTCCCTTCTATCCTCCATCGTCCTTTGTGCATGCCCCTGCACCCTCCTTCTTGCCCATCATAGCCATTGTGCTGCCACTAACCCTCCCACTTGCCATGCATGGTCTTCTGTGCTGCCATGGCCCCTCCCACCTTCCCTGTGTGGTCAGTTAGCTGCCCCTGACCCCCTTCCACCTTCCCTCCATGGTCTGTGTGTATGCCATCACAGTCTCACTGTTGCTCTTCATGGTGTGTCTTGCTTCTAGTGCCCATCCTGCCTGACCTCCATGGCTATCTTGCTACTCCTGCCCTGCCCCCTTGCCCCCAGCCCTCTGTTTACATGTGCAGACCCCTACTCCCTCCCTCCTGGCTTGTCTGTTCCATTGTAATGCCCCTGATCTGTCCCTCCTGCCCTTTATGGTCTGTTATGCTGCAGCTTTCTCTCCGGTCTGTCCATTATGTTCAGCTAGCTACCATTGCCTCTTGCCCCTCTGTTCTCTGTTGTCCATGTGCATGGTCCTGTCCCCTCCTTCTTGCTTTCTATGGATTGTTGTGCTGCACTCCCGTCCCGCATGCCCTGTGTGGTGTATTGTGCTGCTGTAAACCCTGATGCCTGCCCTGCAGGGTCAGTTTGGTGCACCTCTCATGTCCCTCCTGTCCTCTGTTATCCAAGTCCATGTCCCTACCCCATTTCCTTCCATGATCCAATGTACCATACTTGCGAACATTTTGAACTTGGTAAGAGGGAGATTTTGAAAAAAAACTGGGGTATTGATTTTCCCCTTTGAGTTACATTGAAAAAGAGGAGATTGTAGACAGGAGACAGATCAAATTCAGCCCATTTGAGATTAAAAACATTGGACGTTTCCTGGCTGAATCGGGTCTGTTGGCATGTATGGTTGTACTACCATTGCCGCTTCCTTCTGCCCACAATGGTCTATTACATTGCCACAGCCTCTCTTGCAAGTCCTGTATTGTTGGTTTGTTGCCCCTGCCCCCCTTTCCACTGCCCTCCATAGTCTGTTGTGCTGCCACGGCCCTTCCTGCCTGCTCAGTGTGGTTAAATTGTTGCCTTTGCACCCTCCTACCTGCCTTCAATTTTCAGAGTCCGTGCCCCTGGCCTCTGCCTCTCAACAGTATCCTAATGAACAACTAGATTGCTAACATTCTATATTTATTACAAAAGTGTGGAACGCCTGACGTAATCTTGATGTAATCAAAACTGTAATACCTAGAGCATTTCCTTTAGAAATTACATATATGAGTGGGTCTTATTTGCATCAAAATGATGGTTAGTGCTCTAAAAGACTAAAATAAGGACATATTTTCTGAGTTTTCAAATAGCGACAAAGCACTTTTAAATTATTTGCTATCTTTATGTTTTTTTTATCCAGTTGACCACTTGATTAAATGTTGCACTTAGGGGACAGGATGTGGTGTTACTTCCAGAACTGCAGACTTTGCAACTGGGGAACCAGGTTGGAGTTTCTGCTTCAGCTTGACATTCTGTGATTCTGGTCAAATCACTTAGGGGCATATGTATCAAACGATTTTTTACTCGCAAACGCTGCGGTTTGCAAAATAACAGCGTTTGCGATTAAAAAATCGGAAATCGGGATGTATGAGCCAAATCCCATCGCAAAATTAAGGAATTGCTAATTTAGCGATTTCTTAATTTTGCGTAAGCATTTAAGAAATTGCAACTTGCGATTTCTGAAATGATATGTAAGAAGCACCCAAGATGTGCAAATTATCCTTAAGAAATCGCAAATTACCACCAACTTCCAGTTGGTGGTAATTTGCGATTTCCTTTCAAAATGCACTTTTTAGAATTTTACAAAGTGCCACGTGGCGCTCATACATGCCCTTAGGGCATGTCTGTGCGCCATATGCACACACATGCTCATTTCAGGGGTGCATCAGGGTGTCATCATGACACCCTTGCACCTTTGAAATTATTCTCAAATTGCGATTATCAAATTGTGATTCGCTATTTGAGAATTACTTCCCATTCATTCCTATGGGTCTCCTGGCCTATAGAAATGAATGGGCAGGTATTCCTTAATTGCGATTTCGCAATTTGCTAATCGCAATTAAGGAATTTTAAGAAATCGCAAAAGTTTTGCAATTTTTTAAATACATCACGTTTTGCAATTCTCAAATAGCGATTCTTTAAAAATCGCTATTTGAGAATCGCAAATGGTGATGTTGATACATATGCCCCCTGGTCTCCCCATGTCTACAACCAAAATTAATTTGTTCTTGTGTGATGTAACCAATGCTCATGTAAAGCACTCCAATACCTGACAAGTCTGCACTATATAACACTGCAAAAACACAAAATAATAAGTGTTTTGCACACTTCTGTCATTGGGCTATATTTGGGCTACATCTGGGTGATTTTGGGCTACATTTGGGCTCTTTTGTCTCCGGTGGCCATCTTGGGAGATTTATTTGTTATGAAGTTTCCTAATTTCCTCATGTACTGCAGTCTCCTCAGTAGGAAATGCTTTCAGTTTTTTACTTTGATTCCATCATGAAGGTATTCAGATATGTCACACATTTGCCATAAATTCTGAATGTTAGCACTCTAGTTGCTCATTAGATCACTGTAGTAAAACTACTGTTCACCATGGAAGTCTGCTCCTGGTATTAAAAGGGCATGTTTCAGTCTGCATGTCAGAATTTTTTAATGAAATAGAAGAGGATTTGAGAAGTCACTCAAAATGTGCTCTCATTTTCTTTCTTCAGCATTAATCATAATTTCTAAGGCAAAATGAACCCCCTCATTGTGTTTCTTTTTAAATTAAATGTTTTAAGTGTTACCAGTTTATTCCAATCAAGATGGCTTCAGGTGTGCCATACTTTTGTCATAATGAAGACAGTAAGCGCTCTAGTTGTTTTTAAGAACACTCTGGGACATTCTGTCATTGGGCTATAGATGGGCTACATCTGGGTGATTTTGGGCTACATTTGGGCTCTTTTGTCTCCGGTGGCCATCTTGGGAGATTTATTTGTTATGAAGTTTCCTAATTAACTCATGTACTGCATTCTCCTCAGTAGGAAATGCTTTCAGTTTTTTTACTTTGATTCCATCATGAAGGTATTCAGATATGTCACACATTTGCCATAAATTCAGAATGTTAGCACTCTTTTTGCTCATTAGATCACTGTAGTAAAGCTACTGCTCACCAGGGAAAACTGCTGCTGGTATTGAAAGTGCATGTTTCAGTCTGCATGTCAGAATTTTTTAATGAAATAGAAGAGGATTTGAGAAGTCACTCAAAATGTGCCCTAATTTTTCTTTCTGCAGCACTAATCATACTTTTTATGGAAAAATGAACCCCCTCATTTTGTTCCTTTTTAAATTAAATGTTTTAAGAGTTACCACTTTAATCCAAGCAAGATGGCTTCAGGTGTGCCATATGTTTATCATAAGTAGGACTGTTAGCGCTCTAGTTGTTCTTTGGAACACTCTGGGAAGCTGCAGTAGAACACAAAGGAATCAACTGACAGTCTCTGCCCTTGTTGGATGTACATGTTTTACTGAGAATGTCAGACTTCATTCTCACATGACTGAGAAAGATAATGTGAATTTACAGAAAATATGCTCTCAGTTTAACTTATAGATCACCTTCCAAACCTCTGTGGAAAAAGCATGAGAAAATATTTTTCTCTCAATCATGATATCCCAGCAGAAGGCTTTTTCACATGGTGAAATCACCTTAGAATATACCACAATTCCTAAAATGAGTATGGTACCATCAACAAATGATTTATAATGTAACTAAAGTCTTAAAACCGTCTATTAACTGCAATGCTTTTTAATGAGGTGCTATCATGTATATTGGTCCCAAGATGGCTGCCAACACTTCTTGGATGAAGTGCTGACAGCCAATCAGATCTCAGGATGAGATGTGTGGTTAGGCTCCGCCCACATATATATATGATTTTACTTTTGATTTTCTCAGGAACTACTGAACAGATTGACACCAGACCTGCAAACGGCACATCCCTGAGCTGAGGACTACCTCTCTGCCAAATTTCAAGTAATTCTGTTCTGCCGTTCGGGCTGTACCTTGGACTAAAGGTCCCTATGGAAAATTGCATGGGGAAAACGCGTTTTGGGACCCCCCTTTTTTCTCAGCCCCCGCTTGACGAATCCCCCCGAGACTTTCAGGGTCGGAGCGGAGCGCCCCACCTATTTTGAAAATTTCGCGAGGATTCGTCAACCGGCGCCAAAGTTATTCCAAATAGAATGTTGCGGATTTCCTATGGAAACACGGTCCTAACTATAACTATCTACTGGCGACCGCCAGTAGATAATATACATACATACATATATAAACATATATATAATCTGCATATCTATATAAATACAAATATAAATGCATGCATACATATACATATATGCATACATATGCATGATATGTACATGAAAGTTTGAAGAACACTAATAAAAGCAAAGCTAAATAGCCACCTAATTACAAACAGAATTGCTTTAACTTAACAGAGGGTGAGACCTATTGCATGTTCAATGCTTGTTTACTTTGGTTCCATCAAGATGGCATTCAGATGTGTCACATATTTGCCATAAATTCTGAATGTTAGCACTCTAGTTGCTCATTAGATCACTGTAGTAAAGCTACTGCTCACCAGGGAAGTCTGCTGCTGGTATTCAAAGTGCATGTTTCAGTCAGCATGTCAGAATTTTTTAATGAAATAGAAGAGGATTTGAGAAGTCAATCAAAATGTGCCCTAATTTATCTTTTGTCAGCAATAATCATAACCACCTCATTGTGTTCCTTTTAAATTAAACTATTGACTCTCTACTACTCAGTCTCTACTACTCACTCTCTACTACTCTCTACTTCTCTCTACTACTCACTCTACTACTCTCTCCTACTCTCTACCACTCACCCTCTACTACTCTACTACTCACTCTCTACTACTCTCTACTACTCTCGCTCTACTACTCACTCTCTACTACTCACTCTACTACTCTCTACTACTCACTCTCTACTACTCTTTCTCTACTACTCGCTCTCTACTACTCTCTACTACTCACTCTCCACTACTCAGTCTCTACTACTCTACTACTCTCTACTCTCTCTACTACTCACTCTCTACTACTCTCTTTACTACTCACTATCTACTACTCTCTACTACTCACTCTCTACTACTCTCTACTACTCAGTCTCCACTACTCCACTACCCTCTGCTACTCGCTCTCTACTACTCACTCTCTATACTCCCTTCTACTACTCACTCTCTACTACTCTCTACTACTTGCTTTCTACTTCTCGCTCTCTACTACTCTCTACTAGTCACTCTACTACTCACTCTCTACTACTCCCTACTACTCACTCAACTACTCACTCACTACTACTCTCTACTACTCAGTCTACACTACTCCACTACCCTCTACTACTCACTCTCTACTACTCACTCTCTAATACTCTACTACTCCCTACTACTCTCTTTCTACTACTCACTCTCTACTACTCTCTACTACTCACTCTCTACTACTCACTCTCTACTACATTCTCTCTACTACTCACTCTCTACTACGCCCTACTACTCACTCTACTACACACTATATACTACTCTCTACTACTCACTCTCCACTACTCCACTACCCTCTACTACTCACTCTCTACTACTCACTCTCCACTACTTCCTACTACTCTCTCTCTACTACTCACTCTCTACTACTCACTCTCTACTTCTCTCTCTCTACTACTCACTCTCTACTACTCTTTCTCTACTACTCTCTACTACTCTCTACTACTCTCTACTACTCTCTACTACTCACTCTACTACTCACTCTCTACTACTCTCTACTACTCACTCTACTACTCACTCTACTACTCACTCTCTACTACTCTCTCTCTGCTACTCACTCTCTACTCCTCTCTACTACTCACTCTCTACTACTCTCTACTACTCACTCTCTACTCCTCTCTACTCCTCTCTACTACTCACTCTCTACTACCCACTCTCTACTACTCACTCTTCTACTCTCTACCTCTACCTCTACGCCTCTACGTCTCTCTACACGCACACATATGCACATATATATATGCATAGTCCTCAGGTCAAGGAAGTGCCTTTTGTAGGTCTGGTGTAAATCTGTTCAGTAGTTCCTGAGAAAATAGCATTTAAATCAATATATATATCTGTGGCAGCTTACGGTGCGCTTACCGTGCGCTTACGGTAAGCTTACCGTACGCGTACGGAGCCGTGCGCGAGCGCGAATCTGATTGGCTGTTAGATCTTAGTAAACATTCGAATCAGTCGAAACCAGGAAGCGGCGGCCGCCATTTTCTCTCTCGCACTCTGATGGGGGGTGGAAAAAGAAAGGCAAAAAACATGTAAAGGGGCTGTTTAGACAGCTCCTAACCACCTAGCCTTGATCAAGGTGTCCCCAAAGATCCCCCAAGGCCAAAAAGTCAATTTATTTTTGTTCGAAAAATTCGCCGATTACGCTTACTGTACGCGTACGGTAAATTATTTTTTTTAAAAATAAAATTATCCATACTCTCCCCACCCCGTGTGCAAATGGTGCCCGGAGGGCACCATTTTTGCATTGCACATGTTTGTCTCGAAAATATAAACGATTACCTTTCTCAACGAAGCGCATAATATGTCCTCCATGTGCACACGGTGCGCGAAGCGCATCGTGCGTACATGGCCCATCTAGCGTAACGTGGGCACGCGGTGCGCTACGCGCACCGCGTGCCCACCGTGCGTGCACGGCACTAACTGCGTAAAGTGGGCGCGCGGTGCGCTAAGCGCACCGCGTGCTCACTGTGCGCGCACGGTGCGCACACGGTGCGCGCACGGAACGAACTACGTTAAGTGGGCGCGCAAGCCACGAATGGCGTAAAGTAACTTAGCATTTAAAAAAACGTACAAATTCACTGAAAAAACCATAGGTTTCACACACGTTATAGTTAGGAATTAGCATTTAAAAAACTTTGCAAATTCACTGAAAAAACCATAGGTTTCACACATGTTATAGTTAGCTGGACATTTTACTGATAAAAAACCATTGAAATTCCCCCGTTATAGTTAGTGCAGGCAACTATAACTCACGCGACCGCAATCCTCTGCTGATGACATATGTGTCTTTATGAAAAAAAAATATTTGTAATATATGTATAGCTAAAATTTAATGGAAGAAGACATGGGCAAATAAGTGTCTAAATACAGTATTAGCATCAGCAGAGGATTGCGGTCGCGTGAGTTATAGTTGCCTGCACTAACTATAACGGGGGAATTTCAATGTTTTTTTATCAGTAAAATGTCCAGCTAACTATAACATGTGTGAAACCTATGGTTTTTTCAGTGAATATAATATATATATATATATATATATTATCTACTGGCGGTCGCCAGTAGATAGTTATAGTTAGGACCGAGTTTCCATAGGAAATCTCAAAATTCTATTTTGAATAACTTTGGTGCCGGTTGACGAATCCTCGCGAAATTTTCAAAACTAATGGGGCACTCCACTCAGCTCCTACCATAAAAGTCTCGGGGTGATTCGTCAAGCGGGGGCTGAGAAAAAAGGGGGGTCCCAAAATGCGTTTTCCCCATGCATTTTCCCATAGGACCTTTAGTCGAAGGTACAGCAAAGAGGTAGTCCTCAGGTCAGGCATGTGCCTTTTGCATATATGGTGTCAATCTGTTCAGTAGTTCCTGAGAAAATTGCAGTTAAAAGTACATAAATATCTATAGCCGCGCACGGTGCCGTGCGCGAGTGTAATTCTGATTGGTGGTTACATGTCAGTCAACATTCGAATCGGTCGAAATCAGGAAGTGTCGGCCGCCATTTTGTGTGTTGTGTGTGTGACAGGGAAAAAGAAAGGTGGAGAATGTGAAAAGGAGGCAGGGTAGAGAGTTCCTGACCCCCTAGCCTTTGTCAGGGGGTCCCTGAAGGACCCCGAAGGGTGAAAAAAACATTTTTTTTGTTTTCAAAAAATCGCGAGGTGTGCGCACGGTGCGCGCACGGTGCGCGCACGGCAGAAAAAAATCATTAAAAAAAATAGATTTAAAAATCAAGTGCATGTTGGTTGGCTCTAAAAAGAGCCGTTGTGTTAATTGAGGAACAGAGGAACAAAAAAAACCCAAACATGATGGGGTGGGGCATGTGTGCTGCTGTATCTTGGTCTCTATCAGGTTAATGCTGGTGTCACCATAAGAGAGAACAGCATTGCACATATTGCACCGTATATGAACCCTCTGGAACAGAGGGTGGATATCCAGAGGTTGAGAAGAAGGTGAAGCTGCGGCCGCAGATGAAGTGCTCGGCTGAGCTGCTGGCTGAGCTGCTGGAGGGTTGTCTCTTGCAGCTCGAGTACACTCCCGAGCATAAGCCACAGGATGTACTCCACTAAAGTGCCTTAACATAGAGTAGATACTAAAAGAGTATTTTTTTTTAGGATCTCCTCTTGATAAGACCACTCCACAAACAGTGCAGGTGACTTTAGGAGCATTCACCTTCTTCTGGCCCTCTGGAAAAGTAAAATATTTCCAAATAAATGAATCTTTTTGTTTCCTCTGTCTTGGTGGCACAAAGCTCTCCTCCTCACTCCCAGAAGATGACTGCTGCTCTGCCATTTTCAAGTACTGGAGTACTGAAAAAGCTGCTCAGCTCCTTCTCCCAGGGAATCAGAAGAAATAATGAGGGGAGTGGGTGTGGTGTTGGAAGATTCTGGAACTGAAACTACTATGAACCAATGAAAAGTGTTGTTTCGTAATAACATGACTTGCCGTGCGCGCACCGTGCGCGCACGGAGCACGCACGCATGCGCGTACGGAGCACGCGCGTATGGAGCACGCGCGCATGGGCGTACGGGGCACGCGCGCATGCGCGTACGGAGCAGGCGCGCATGCGTGTAAAGAGCACGCGCGCACGGAGCACGCACGACGTACGCATGCGCACAGGGAGCACGTACGCATGCGCACAAGGAGCACATATTCAGGATTGAAGAGGAATTAATTCCCCAACTTAAAACGCGCCACAGGGCGTGTTTGCATACGTCACCTCAGGCCCCGCCCCCTTCCTTCACCATTGTACAAATATTCCTGTAAAATCAGCTGAACTACGAATTCCGATTTACTCACCTGTTATCAGGAGAGAACCCAGGGCTGCATCTTTTAGCCCAGCACTGACTCTGAAAAGTAATTCTAAGCGTACTTACCAGTAACTTGTATTTCCTTCCATAGGAATCCATTGTGTGGTTTTCAGCAGAAAAGTTTCTAAGTGTCCATTTTTGAAACGTACAAATATTCCTCTAAAATCAGCCGAACTACGAATTCCGACTTACTCACCTGTAATCAGGAGAGAACCCAGTGCTGCATCTTTTAGCCCAGCACTGACCCTGCAAAGTAATTCTAAGCGTACTTACCAGTAACTTGTATTTCCTTCCATAGGAATCCATTGTGTGGTTTTCACCAGAAATGTTTCTAAGTGTCCATTTTCACAAACTAAAAATATTCCTCTAAAATCAGCCGAACTACGAATTCCGATTTACTCACCTGTTATCAGGAGAGAACCCAGGGCTGCATCTTTTAGCCCAGCACTGACCCTGAAAAGTAATTCTAAGCGTACTTACCAGTAACTTGTATTTCCTTCCATAGGAATCCATTGTGTGGTTTTCACCAGAACATTTTCTGTGTCCATTTTTGAAACGTACAAATATTCCTCTAAAACCAGCCAAACTACGAATTCCGATTTATTCACCTGTTATCAGGAGAGAACCCAGGGCTGCATCTTTTAGCCCAGCACTGACCCTGAAAAGTAATTCTAAGCGTACTTACCAGTAACTTGTATTCCCTTCCATAGGAATCCATTGTGTGGTTTTCACCAGAAAAGTTTCTAAGTGTCTATTTTCACAAACTAAAAATATTCCTAAAAAATCATCTGTATGACTTAAACACATTCTTTCAACTGTTTACAGGAGGTTGGCCAGTGCTGGATCCAGGATCCACCACTGAGTAAGAAAAAGTTACGATAACACTACTTACCTGCTAAGTGAATTTTCTGCCATACGATAACATTGGTGATTCTATGGGAAAAAGTTTCTAAGTGTCAACTTTTAAAATACAATAATATTCCTTAAAAATTACTACTGTAACCAAAGCGCTTTTACTCAACTTTTTACAGGAGATGTCCAAGGACTGAATCTAGGATCCAGTCCTGTGGTTAGAAAAGTAATCCATAAAGTAACTAATTGCATTTAATTAGAAATTCACATTGAGCTCAATGTTGCTTTGTGTTTGAAATTGTGTTGCCCATTGCAAAAACTGTAACTACTGTACTTAAAAGTCTGTTGCCTATTTGCCAAGTATTTAAACTAAAGTAATTCATTCTGAGAAAGTATATTTTGTATTGTAATGTATAATGTAATTATAATGTAATAACAAAAATATATCTAAAATTAAATAGTTTTAAAAATGTAGTAAATCAGTATAAAAAAAAATCAGTATAACAATTAATACATTAAGAATTGTCATTTACAAAACCTTTGAAATTCACTGAAAAAACCATAGGTTTCAGGCCTGATATAGTTAGGAATTGGCATTTAAAAAACTTTAGAAATTCACTGAAAAACCATAGGTTTCAGGGGCGTTATAGTTAGCTGGACATTTCCCTCGTACAAAACCCTAGAAATTCCTCCGTTATAGTTAGTTCAGCTAACTATAACTCGCGCCCCCGCAATGCACTGCTGATGACGTCACATATTACATCACTCATGACATGGTCAGTGACATCACTGATGACATCACCGATGAGGTCATCCAGTGAGTCTGTGTTTCTGTAAAGTTTTAATATGTTTAATATATTTAGGGAAAGGCCTGCTGAAGAATGAGTGGGTGTACAAGTGTGTGAATGGATGATTTTCAAGGTGCGTAACTGACTCTATAAGTGAGTCATTAAATGTATCTTACTGCAGAATAGTGACTAAACTGTGTGAATGTCTGTATGTGTCTGTGTGTTGGTGTATAAGTGGCTGCATGGTTTTGTGAATAGCTATATGAGTGTCTATATGGGTTATTGATTGGTTGTCTAAGTATCTGTATGGGTGCCTGAGTGTTTGTGTGGGTAGGGTGTGTGTGACTCTTTGCATAGATGTGTGAGTGGGTGTTTCTATGGGTGCATGGTTTTAAGAGTGCAACTGTGATGGACTGTATGATTGGGTGAGTGTATGTATGGGTGTGTTAGTGATTGAATGTATATCTCAGTTGTACATGTGTCAGTAACTACATATGTGAAACGCAGTGTATATGTGTGTAAGAGTATATAACTATCTATATGTGAGAGTGTGTGATTGCGGGAGTGGCTGTATGGATAAGTGTGTGCTTGTATCAGTAATTGTATAAGAGCGTCAGAATTTGTTAGTATTTTTATGAGTAAGTGAACTTGAGTGTGTTTAACTGTATAGGTGTGTAAATTGGACTGTGATTAATTATTTGCATGACTGACTAGGTGTGTCAGTACCTCAATGGATGATTGGCGGTGTGTGAGTGTCTATGTAGGTGTATAAATGCATATGATAGTCCTCTACGGAGTGACTGTAAGTATGAGTGACTGTACAGGTGAGTGAGTGGAGATGTATGTAGACCTAAGAGTCAATGAGTGGGTATGTAGTTATTGGTATTGGAGTATCTATGGTTTTCAAAATGGCCGTCGGTGTATCAAAGCTTATATTAGGGTGTGAGAAGATGCACTAATTTATCACATGGATGACATCATCAGTGATGTCATCAGTGATGTCATTTGAGATGTCATCAGTGATGTAATCATTGATGTCACTGACCATGTCATGAGTGATGTAATAGGTGACGTCATCAGCAGTGCATTGCGGGGGCGCGAGTTATAGTTAGCTGAACTAACTATAACGGGGGAGTTTCTAGGGTTTTGTACGAGGGAAATGTCCAGCTAACTATAACGCCCCTGAAACCTATGGTTTTCTTCAGTGAATATATATATATATACATACATACATATATAAACATATATATAATCTGCATATCTATATAAATACAAATATAAATGCATGCATACATATACATAGACATATATGCATACATATGCATGTTATGTACATGAAAGTTTGAAAAACACTAATAAAAGCAAAGCTAAAAAGCCACCTCATTACAAACAGAATTGTTTTAACTTAACCCAGGGCGACACCTATTGCATTTTCAATGCTTGTTTACTTTGGTTCCATCAGAAGGCATTCAGATGTGTCACACATTTGCCATAAATTCTGAATGGTAGCACTCTAGTTGCTCATTAGATCACTGTAGTAAAGCTACTGCTCACCAGGAAAGTGTGCTGCTGGTATTCAAAGTGCATGTTTCAGTCTGCATGTCAGAATTTTGTAATGAAATAGAAGAGGATTTGAGAAGTCAAAATGTGCCCTAATTTTTCTTTCTGCAGCACTAATCATATTTCTATGGCAAAATGAACCCCCTCATTTTGTTCCTTTGCAAATCAAATGTTTTAAGTGTTACCACTTTATTCCAATCAAGATGGTTTCAGGTGTGCCATACTTTTGTAATAAGTAAGACTGTTAGCGCTCTAGTTGTTCTTTAGAACACTCTGGGACATTCTGTCATTGCGCTATTCTTGGGCTACATCTGGGTGATATTTGTGCTACATTTGGGCTCTTTTGTCTCTGGTGGCAATATTGGGAGACTTATTTGTTATGAAGTTTCCTAATTTCCTCATTTACTACAGTCTCCTCAGTAGGAATACTTTCAGTTAGTTACTTTGATTCCATCAAGAAGGCATTCAGATGTGTCACACATTTGCCATAAATTCAGAATGTTAGCACTCTAGTTGCTCATTAGATCACTGTAGTAAAGCTACTGCTCACCAGGGAAGTCTGCTGCTGGTATTCAAAGTGCATGTTTCAGTCTGCATGTCAGAATTTTCTAATGAAATAGAAGAGGATTTGAGAAGTCACTCAAAATGTGCCTTAATTTTTCTTTCTGCAGCACTAATCATACTTTCTATGGCACAATTAACCCCTTCATTTTGTTCCTTTATAAATTAAATGTTTTAAGTGTTACCACTTTATTCCAATCAAGATGGCTTCTGGTGTGCCATACGTTTGTCATAAGTGGGACTGTTAGCGCTCTACTTGTTCTTTAGAACACCCTGGGAAGCTGCAGTAGAACACAAAGGAATCAACTGACAGTCTCTGCCCTTGTTCGATGTACATGTTTTACTGAGAATGTCAGACTTCATTCTTACATGACTGAGAAAGATAACGTGAATTTACAGAAAATATGCACTCACGTTAGCTTATAGATCACCTGCCAAACCTCTGTGGGAAAAGCATGAGAAAATATTTTTCTCTCAAACATGATTCATATCCCAGCAGAAGGCTTTTTCACATGGTAAAATCACCTTGGAACACACCAGAATTCCTAAAATGAGTATGATACCATCAACAAATGACTTATAATGTAACTAAAGTCTTAAAACCTTCTATTGTACATTGGTCCCAAGATGGCTGCCAACACTTCTTGGATGAAGTGCTGACAGCCAATCAGATCTCACGATGAGATGTGTGGTTAGGCTCCGCCCAGATATATATGGGATTTTGATTTTGATTTTCTCAGGAACTACTGAACAGATTGACACCATTTAAGCAAAAGGCACGAGTCTGAACTGAGGACTACCTCTTTGCCAAATTTGGTGTAATTCCATTCAGCAGTTCGGGCTGTAGCTGCGGCTAAAGGTCCTATGGGAAATTGCATGGGGAAAACACGTTTTGGGTCCCCCCTTTTTTCTCAGCCCCCACTACACAAATCATCCCGAGACTTCCAGAATAGGAGCGGGCCGGAGCTGGCCCAAAATTTTGAGATGTCATCAGTGATGTCATGAGTGATGTCACTGACCATGTCATTAGTGATGTAATATGTGACGTCATCAGCAGTGCATTGCGGGCGCGCGAGTTATAGTTAGCTGAACTAACTATAATGGGGGAATTTCAATGGTTTTGTACAAGTGAAAAGTCCAGCTAACTATAACACCCCTGAAACCTATGTTTTTTTCAGTGAATTTCTGAGGTTTTTTAAATGCTAATTCCTAACTATAACGTGCCTGAAACCTATGGTTTTTTCTGTGAATTTCAAAGGTTTTTTAAATGCTAATTTCTAACTATGCCTACAGAGATAGGACATGTGAAGAAAGAAGAAAAAATGCACAGAAAGAAAAAAAAGAAGTGCAGAAAGAAGCAACAGAAGTCCTCAAAGACGAAGAAAAGTGCAGGAAGAAGGATAACGTACAGAAAGAACAAAAAGAAGAGCAGAAAGAAGCCTTGTTGCAAAATCATCCTGTACCCTCAACTTTTTCAGACGGATACTGGTGGTAACTGAGTCTGACTAACCAGTCCTAGAGCCAGTGCTATGTTAAAAGACACTTAGAATACAGTGAAAACACCTACATACACTAGGGAACATTATGCGTTGGGGTCCCCCTGTGATTAGCATGACGTCCTCTGTAAACCCCTAGTATATAATAGGGCAGGGGGATTAAAACTACCTCTTAAAACAGGCCACAGGGCGTTTTTGCACATGTTAACTCAGGCCCCGTCCCCTCCCTTCACCACTGTGTAAACACGCCCTGTGTCCGTTTTTAGTTGGGAGATTAAGTTCATTTGAATCCTGAGGGTCCCTAGGGTCCAACTAGCCCACTAGGTACCTCCAGTAAGTGCCACAGAGCTGCGTTGCAGAGAGGTGTAAAAAGTGGCACGGCCTGGACCACCTCTCTGCAATGCAGCTCAGTGGCGCTTACTGGAAGTACTTGGTGGGCTAGTTAGCCCCCAGGGGCCCTCAGTATTGAAGGGAAATTATATCCCCAATTTAAAACGTGCCATAGTGCGTGTTTGCACACGTCACCTCAGGCCCCGTCCCCTCCCTTCACCACTGTGTAAACGCGCCCTGTGGCTGTTCTAAGTTGAGAGATTAAGTCCCCTTGAATCCTAAGGGTCCCTAGGGTCAAACTAGACCACTAGGTACCTCCAGTAAGCGCCACAGAGCTGCGTTGCAGAGAGGTGTAAAAAGGGGCTTGGCCTCAGAACACCTGTCTGCAGCGCAGCTCCCTGGCGCATACTGGAGATGCCTGTTGGGCTAGTTGGCCCTCAGGGACCCTCAGTATTGAAGAGGAATTAATTCCCCAACTTACAACTCACCAGGGGGCGCGTTTGCAGAGTGCTGCAAGGAGGAGGCGTGGCCTCCGGCACGATGCCAGTCTTTTATTTATTTTAATTTTTTAAGAAGGGGGGCTGTGTGGTTCCCCTTCTTATTCTAATTTATTGGCCCTGATGACCCCATCCCCCAGGGCCTGTCTCCTAATTATATTTTTTTGACTCCAATCCCCAGGGCCGGCCACTGTTTTTTATTATTTTTAAAAAATATATATTTATAGACACACCTAGGACATGCTGGACAAACCGTATGTACCTATCACCATGACGATTTGTGTGATATTCATTAAAAGGTGACTAGGCATACAATGAATCCACGTGGAATGTATTTACACCACTAGTGAAGCTCTGTCATGTCTGATGCCCTACCGTGCCTAATCCCGGTAGACACCCTTGTCGTTTATTTATACAAACATGGGTAGCTATTGACGGGCACATTTAATACACATGCACACCAAGCCATTCAAAGGGGATTCGACAAAAATTCGACCAAAACTATGCAAGAAACCCCCCTCACGGTTAATAAAACACACATCCACTGCCGGATGTGTAATACTTTTTATTTTACTCTCTGGAAAGGGGACGAACATCACTTGAGAGACACAGCGCGCTCCTGGCAGAGCCCAATGCTGTGTTACACCCACCATTGCCTGCTGAGTGCCACACACCTCTGTGTTGTATTCCACTAGCTAGTGCATATGCTATGACACTCTCTAGCCCATGTGCACTGTAACATCACCCAGTGAATATGTCATGCCACACTTGTCTTCGCACGGGTTATATTGCCCCATCTAACGTGCCTTCCTCGATGCCTATGTTATAACGCACAGTGCTATGCCATACATATTACAATCTGGGATCCATATCTTTGTCACAGTGCATATGCAACGTTACATTCTCCAGCACATATTTTATATTACAACTTTAGAGACTAGTTAGGTTACACAACACTGCCCTGTGCATATTACACTCCAAGGCGCATATCGCATAGCACGCGCTAGTGCCTGTGGTATCTCGCACTCTCCAATGAATCTGTCATTGCGCACAATGTATTGCATATTATATTTCACGCGCGGTTCATCTTATATCACACTTTTTGGTGCATAGTTTATACCATACACTATATCTAGTTTTCATTTTCAAACGTGCTCTCAGGACTATGTTCTATATAACACTGTGTTCACCTACCCTTTTCACGGGCATTACATTTTGCGATAGGGGGTGGAGGGTCAGGGGGTGTTTCTGCAAAGTGAGCCCGGAGTCAGAGTCACAAACGTCCTGAATAAAAGTGAGATTATGCTGCATACTTGTTCATATTTTAAGTAGTTCGCACAGACACACGTTTTAAAAACAATAAAGTTCCTAATACCCGCCTTCTCTGAACAGTTAGCTTGCTGCCCCATTCCCCTCCTCCCTATCCTCTGTTGTGTGAATCCATGGACTAGCCTCCTCCCTCCTGCCATGCATGGTCTGATGTGCTGCCACTGCCCTCAATTTAGTATGATGTACCAGTCCACTCCTCCTGCCCTCCATTGCCCAATTCTATGCCCCATCATTGACCTCCTGCTTAAACTCTGTGCTTAGCTTGCTGCCCCTATTCTCCTTCCCCCTGCCCTCCGATGTCTTTGTGCATGCCCCTGCTCCATCCTTTTTGCCCACCATGTTCCATGGACCTGCCACTCCTATCTACTCTGAGTGTTCTGTTGAGCTGCCACTCCCCTCCCACCTGCCTAGCATTGTCAGATGACTGTAACCTGTCCCTGCCACCTCCACCCTGCCTGTCCACATGCCATGCCCCTATCCTCTTCCTCCTGTCCTACATGGTCCATTGTACTGCCACACCCTTCTGCCCTCCCTGGTCTGTTGTGCTGCAACTGCTCCTCCTGCCTGCCCTGTGCGGTCTGTTGTGAGGCCCCTTCCCCTGAACTTTCTTGTCTGTGCACAGGTCCTGACCCTCCCTTCTATCCTCCATTGTCCTTTGTGCATGCCCGTGCACCCTCCTTCTTGCCCATCATAGCCATTGTGCTGCCACTAACCCTCCCACTTGCCATGCATGGTCTTCTGTGCTGCCATGGCCCCTCCCACCTTCCCTGTGTGGTCGGCTAGCTGCCCCTGACCCCCTCCCACCTTCCCTCCATGGTCTGTGTGTATGCCATCACAGTCTCACTGTTGCTCTTCATGGTGTGTCTTGCTTCTAGTGCCCATCCTGCCTGACCTCCATGGCTATCTTGCTGCTCCTGCCCTGCCCCCTTGCCCCCAGCCCTCTGTTTACATGTGCAGACCCCTACTCCTTCCCTCCTGGCTTGTCTGTTCCATTGTAATGCCCCTGATCCGTCCCTCCTGCCCTTTATGGTCTGTTATGCTGCAGCTTTCTCTCCTGTCTGTCCATTATGGTCAGCTAGCTACCATTGCCTCTTTACCCTCTGTTCTCTGTTGTCCATGTGCATGGTCCTGTCCCCTCCCTCTTGCTTTCTGTGGATTGTTGTGCTGCACTCCCGTCCCGCATGCCCTGTGTGGTGTATTGTTCTGCTGCAAACCCTGATGCCTGCCCTGCAGGGTCAGTTTGGTGCACCTCTCCATGTCCCTCCTGTCCTCTGTTATCCAAGTCCATGTCCCTACCCCATTTCCTTCCATGATCCAATGTACCATACTTGCGAACATTTTGAACTTGGTAAGAGGGAGATTTTGAAAAAAAACTGGGGTATTGATTTTCCCCTTTGAGTTACATTGAAAAAGAGGAGATGGTAGACAGGAGACAGATCAAATAAAGCCCATTTGAGCTTAAACACATTGGACGTTTCCTGGCTGAATCGGGTCTGTTGGCATGTATGGTTGTACTACTATTGCCTCTTCCTTCTGCCCATAATGGTCTATTACATTGCCACAGCCTCTCTTGCGAGTCCTGTATTGTTGGTTTGTTGCCCCTGCCCCCCTTTCCACTGCCCTCCATAGTCTGTTGTGCTGCCACGGCCCTTCCTGACTGCTCAGTGTGGTTAAATTGTTGCCTTTGCACCCTCCTACCTGCCTTCAATTTTCAGAGTCCGTGCCCCTGGCCTCTGCCTCTCAACAGTATCCTAATGAACAACTAGATTGCTAACATTCTATATTATTACAAAAGTGTGGAACGCCTGACGTCATCTTGATGTAATCAAAACTGTAATACCTAGAGCATTTCCTTTAGAAATTACATATATGAGAGGGTCTTATTGGCATCAAAATTATGGTTAGTGCTCTAAAAGACTAAAATGAGGACAAATTTTCTGAGTTTTCAAATAGCGACAAAGCACTTTTAAATTATTTGTTATCTTTATGTTTTTTTATCCAGTTGACCACTTGATTAAATGTTGCACTTAGGGGAGAGGATGTGGTGTTACTTCCAGAACTGCAGACTTTGCAACTGGGGAACCAGGTTGGAGTTTCTGCTTCAGCTCGACATTCTGTGATTCTGGTCAAATCACTTAGGGGCAGATTTATGAGCCCCTTGCGCCACTTTTGCGTCACTTTTCCCATGTTAAAAATGACGCAAAAGTGGCGCAAGGGGCTCATAAATCTGCCCCTCAGTCTCCCCATGTCTACAACCAAAATGAATTTGTTCTTGTGTGATGTAACCAATGCTCATGTAAAGCACTCCAATACCTGACAAGTCTGCACTAAATAACACTGCAAAAACACAAAATAATAAGTGTTTTGCACACTTCTGTCATTGGGAAATATTTGGGCTACATCGGGGTGATTTTGGGCTACATTTGGGCTCTTTTGTCTCCGGTGGCCATCTTGGGAGATTTATTTGTTATGAAGTTTCCTAATTTCCTCATGTACTGCAGTCTCCTCAGTAGGAAATGCTTTCAGTTTTTTACTTTGATTCCATCATGAAGGTATTCAGATATGTCACACATTTGCCATAAATTCTGAATGTTAGCACTCTAGTTGCTCATTAGATCACTGTAGTAAAAGTACTGTTCACCATGGAAGTCTGCTCCTGGTATTAAAAGTGCATGTTTCAGTCTGCATGTCAGAATGTTTTAATGAAATAGAAGAGGATTTGAGAAGTCACTCAAAATGTGCCCTCATTTTCTTTCTTCAGCATTAACCATAATTTCTATGGCAAAATGAACCCCCTCATTGTGTTCCTTTTTAAATTAAATGTTTTAAGTGTTACCAGTTTATTCCAATCAAGATGGCTTCAGGTGTGCCATACTTTTGTCATAATGAAGACAGTAAGCACTCTAGTTGTTTTTAAGAACACTCTGGGACATTTTGTCATTGGGCTATACTTGGGCTACATCTGGGTGATTTGGGCTACATTTGGGCTCTTTTGTCTCTGGTGGCCATCTTGGGAGACTTATTTGTTATGAAGTTTCCTAATTTCCTCATTTACTGCAGTCTCCTCAGTAGGAAATACTTTCAGTTTTTTACTTTGATTCCATCAAGAAGGCATTCAGATGTGTCACACATTTGCCATAAATTCAGAATGTTAGCACTCTTTTTGCTCATTAGATCACTGTAGTAAAGCTACTGCTCACCAGGGAAAACTGCTGCTGGTATTGAAAGTGCATGTTTCAGTCTGCATGTCAGAAGTTTTTAATGAAATAGAAGAGGATTTGAGAAGTCGCTCAAAATGTGCCCTAATTTTTCTTTCTGCAGCACTAATCATACTTTTTATGGAAAAATGAACCCCCTCATTTCGTTCCTTTTTAAATTAAATGTTTTAAGAGTTACCACTTTAATCCAAGCAAGATGGCTTCAGGTGTGCCATACGTTTATCATAAGTAGGACTGTTAGCGCTCTAGTTGTTCTTTGGAACACTCTGGGAAGCTGCAGTAGAACACAAAGGAATCAACTGACAGTCTCTGCCCTTGTTGGATGTACATGTTTTACTGAGAATGTCAGACTTCATTCCCACATGACTGAGAAAGATAATGTGAATTTACAGAAAATAAGCTCTCAGTTTAGCTTATAGATCACCTTCCAAACCTCTGTGGGAAAAGCATGAGAAAATTTTTTTCTCTCAATCATGATATCCCAGCAGAAGGCTTTTTCACATGGTGAAATCACCTTAGAACATACCACAATTCCTAAAATGAGTATGGTACCATCAACAAATGATTTATAATGTAACTAAAGTCTTAAAACCTTCCATTAACTGCAATGCTTTTTAATGAGGTGCTATCATGTATATTGGTCCCAAGATGGCTGCCAACACTTCTTGGATGAAGTGCTGACAGCCAATCAGATCTCAGGATGAGATGTGTGGTTAGGCTCCGCCCACATATATATATGATTTTACTTTTGATTTTCTCAGGAACTACTGAACAGATTGACACCAGACCTGCAAAAGGCACTTCCCTGACCTGAGGACTACCTCTCTGCCATATTTCAAGTAATTCTGTTCAGCCGTTCGGGCTGTACCTTCGACTAAAGGTCCTATGGAAGAATGCATGGGGAAAATGCGTTTTGGGACCCCCCTTTTTTCTCGGCCCCCGCTTGACAAATCACCCCGTCGCCACTACATTTCCCACAGTCCTTTGGGGCAACTTTCTGGTGTGACGAGCGGTGTGCGACCTACTTTCACTCAATTTAAACGGCTTCGGCCGGCGGGCTGACGAGCCTTGAGTCTGCACCTGCGCGCCAGGAGAGGTACTTGACCTGCTTTTAATTACATTTGGCAGTCCACGCGGCACCCCTTTACACTGACCTGCTCCCTGCTGACGAGAGGCAACTACCTCGAAACACGTGTCCAGGGATGGCTAACGCATACACATACTGTTCTATTGACTTTTTGTGGCATAGGCGTACCCGCCGTCGCCACTACATTTCCCACAGTCCTTTGGGGCAACTTGCTGGTGTGACGAGCGGTGTGCGACCCACTTTCTCTAAATTTAAACGGCTTCGGCCGGCGGGCTGACGAGCCTTGAGTCTGCACCTGCGCGCCAGGAGAGGTACTTGACCTGCTTTTAATTACATTTGGCAGTCCACGCGGCACCCCTTTACACTGACCTGCTCCCTGCTGACGAGAGGCAACTACCTCGAAACACGTGTCCAGGGATGGCTAACGCATACACATACTGTTCTATTGACTTTTTGTGGCATAGGCGTACCCGCCGTCGCCACTACATTTCCCACAGTCCTTTGGGGCAACTTGCTGGTGTGACGAGCGGTGTGCGACCTACTTTCTCTCAATTTAAACGGCTTCGGCCGGCGGGCTGACGAGCCTTGAGTCTGCACCTGCGCGCCAGGAGAGGTACTTGACCTGCTTTTAATTACATTTGGCAGTCCACGCGGCACCCCTTTACACTGACCTGCTCCCTGCTGACGAGAGGCAACTACCTCGAAACACGTGTCCAGGGATGGCTAACGCATACACATACTGTTCTATTGACTTTTTGTGGCATAGGCGTACCCGCCGTCGCCACTACATTTCCCACAGTCCTTTGGGGCAACTTGCTGGTGTGACGAGCGGTGTGCGACCTACTTTCTCTCAATTTAAACGGCTTCGGCCGGCGGGCTGACGAGCCTTGAGTCTGCACCTGCGCGCCAGGAGAGGTACTTGACCTGCTTTTAATTACATTTGGCAGTCCACGCGGCACCCCTTTACACTGACCTGCTCCCTGCTGACGAGAGGCAACTACCTCGAAACACGTGTCCAGGGATGGCTAACGCATACACATACTGTTCTATTGACTTTTTGTGGCATAGGCGTACCCGCCGTCGCCACTACATTTCCCACAGTCCTTTGGGGCAACTTGCTGGTGTGACGAGCGGTGTGCGACCTACTTTCTCTCAATTTAAACGGCTTCGGCCGGCGGGCTGACGAGCCTTGAGTCTGCACCTGCGCGCCAGGAGAGGTACTTGACCTGCTTTTAATTACATTTGGCAGTCCACGCGGCACCCCTTTACACTGACCTGCTCCCTGCTGACAAGAGGCAACTACCTCGAAACACGTGTCCAGGGATGGCTAACGCATACACATACTGTTCTATTGACTTTTTGTGGCATAGGCGTACCCGCCGTCGCCACTACATTTCCCACAGTCCTTTGGGGCAACTTGCTGGTGTGACGAGCGGTGTGCGACCTACTTTCTCTCAATTTAAACGGCTTCGGCCGGCGGGCTGACGAGCCTTGAGTCTGCACCTGCGCGCCAGGAGAGGTACTTGACCTGCTTTTAATTACATTTGGCAGTCCACGCGGCACCCCTTTACACTGACCTGCTCCCTGCTGACGAGAGGCAACTACCTCGAAACACGTGTCCAGGGATGGCTAACGCATACACATACTGTTCTATTGACTTTTTGTGGCATAGGCGTACCCGCCGTCGCCACTACATTTCCCACAGTCCTTTGGGGCAACTTGCTGGTGTGACGAGCGGTGTGCCACCTACTTTCTCTCAATTTAAACGGCTTCGGCCGGCGGGCTGACGAGCCTTGAGTCTGCATCTGCGCGCCAGGAGAGGTACTTGACCTGCTTTTAATTACATTTGGCAGTCCACGCGGCACCCCTTTACACTGACCTGCTCCCTGCTGACGAGAGGCAACTACCTCGAAACACGTGTCCAGGGATGGCTAACGCATACACATACTGTTCTATTGACTTTTTGTGGCATAGGCGTACCCGCCGTCGCCACTACATTTCCCACAGTCCTTTGGGGCAACTTGCTGGTGTGACGAGCGGTGTGCGACCTACTTTCTCTCAATTTAAACGGCTTCGGCCGGCGGGCTGACGAGCCTTGAGTCTGCACCTGCGCGCCAGGAGAGGTACTTGACCTGCTTTTAATTACATTTGGCAGTCCACGCGGCACCCCTTTACACTGACCTGCTCCCTGCTGACGAGAGGCAACTACCTCGAAACACGTGTCCAGGGATGGCTAACGCATACACATACTGTTCTATTGACTTTTTGTGGCATAGGCGTACCCGCCGTCGCCACTACATTTCCCACAGTCCTTTGGGGCAACTTGCTGGTGTGACGAGCGGTGTGCGACCTACTTTCTCTCAATTTAAACGGCTTCGGCCGGCGGGCTGACGAGCCTTGAGTCTGCACCTGCGCGCCAGGAGAGGTACTTGACCTGCTTTTAATTACATTTGGCAGTCCACGCGGCACCCCTTTACACTGACCTGCTCCCTGCTGACGAGAGGCAACTACCTCGAAACACGTGTCCAGGGATGGCTAACGCATACACATACTGTTCTATTGACTTTTTGTGGCATAGGCGTACCCGCCGTCGCCACTACATTTCCCACAGTCCTTTGGGGCAACTTGCTGGTGTGACGAGCGGTGTGCGACCTACTTTCTCTCAATTTAAACGGCTTCGGCCGGCGGGCTGACGAGCCTTGAGTCTGCACCTGCGCGCCAGGAGAGGTACTTGACCTGCTTTTAATTACATTTGGCAGTCCACGCGGCACCCCTTTACACTGACCTGCTCCCTGCTGACGAGAGGCAACTACCTCGAAACACGTGTCCAGTGATGGCTAACGCATACACATACTGTTCTATTGACTTTTTGTGGCATAGGCGTACCCGCCGTCGCCACTACATTTCCCACAGTCCTTTGGGGCAACTTGCTGGTGTGACGAGCGGTGTGCGACCTACTTTCTCTCAATTTAAACGGCTTCGGCCGGCGGGCTGACGAGCCTTGAGTCTGCACCTGCGCGCCAGGAGAGGTACTTGACCTGCTTTTAATTACATTTGGCAGTCCACGCGGCACCCCTTTACACTGACCTGCTCCCTGCTGACGAGAGGCAACTACCTCGAAACACGTGTCCAGGGATGGCTAACGCATACACATACTGTTCTATTGACTTTTTGTGGCATAGGCGTACCCGCCGTCGCCACTACATTTCCCACAGTCCTTTGGGGCAACTTGCTGGTGTGACGAGCGGTGTGCGACCTACTTTCTCTCAATTTAAACGGCTTCGGCCGGCGGGCTGACGAGCCTTGAGTCTGCACCTGCGCGCCAGGAGAGGTACTTGACCTGCTTTTAATTACATTTGGCAGTCCACGCGGCACCCCTTTACACTGACCTGCTCCCTGCTGACGAGAGGCAACTACCTCGAAACACGTGTCCAGGGATGGCTAACGCATACACATACTGTTCTATTGACTTTTTGTGGCATAGGCGTACCCGCCGTCGCCACTACATTTCCCACAGTCCTTTGGGGCAACTTGCTGGTGTGACGAGCGGTGTGCGACCTACTTTCTCTCAATTTAAACGGCTTCGGCCGGCGGGCTGACGAGCCTTGAGTCTGCACCTGCGCGCCAGGAGAGGTACTTGACCTGCTTTTAATTACATTTGGCAGTCCACGCGGCACCCCTTTACACTGACCTGCTCCCTGCTGACGAGAGGCAACTACCTCGAAACACGTGTCCAGGGATGGCTAACGCATACACATACTGTTCTATTGACTTTTTGTGGCATAGGCGTACCCGCCGTCGCCACTACATTTCCCACAGTCCTTTGGGGCAACTTGCTGGTGTGATGAGCGGTGTGCGACCTACTTTCTCTCAATTTAAACGGCTTCGGCCGGCGGGCTGACGAGCCTTGAGTCTGCACCTGCGCGCCAGGAGAGGTACTTGACCTGCTTTTAATTACATTTGGCAGTCCACGCGGCACCCCTTTACACTGACCTGCTCCCTGCTGACGAGAGGCAACTACCTCGAAACACGTGTCCAGGGATGGCTAACGCATACACATACTGTTCTATTGACTTTTTGTGGCATAGGCGTACCCGCCGTCGCCACTACATTTCCCACAGTCCTTTGGGCAACTTGCTGGTGTGACGAGCGGTGTGCGACCTACTTTCTCTAAATCACCCCGAGACTTTGAGGGTAGGAGCGGAGCGGAGCGCCCCACCTATTTTGAAAATTTTGCGAGGATTCGTCAACCGACGCCAAAGTTATTCCAAATAGAATGTTGCGGATTTCCTATGGAAACACGGTCCTAACTATAACTATCTACTGGCGACCGCCAGTAGATAATATATATATATGTATGAATATATATATATATATATATATATATATATATATATTCACTAAAAAAACATAGGTTTCAGGGACGTTATAGTTAGTTGGACATTTGACTCATATAAAACCATGGAAATTCGCATGTTATAGTTAGTTGAGCTAACTATAACTTGTGCGCCCGCAATGCACTGCTGATGATGTCACATATTACATCACTCATGACATGGTCAGTGACATCACTGATGACATCACTGATGACCTCTCAAATGACATCACTGATGACATCACTGATGACATCATCCACGTGATAATCTGATGCACATACTGATGCCCTAATATAAACTTTGATACACCCATTCTAAAATGCAGACTACAATTTTTGAAACTATACACACAACAATGCCATATACTACATACCACTCACTGTTTCCTAGGTCTACACACACATCCAGTCACTTATACATGTAGTTACTCATCAATACAGTAGTATAATATGCACTCATACATCTATACATGCAGTCACACTCCGCCACTCATCCATAGAGTTACTCACACACCTAATCAGTAATGCAAAGAATCAATCACATATCCATTTACTCATGTATACAGTTATACACACCAAGTCCGTTATTTATAGACACACCATATCACTTATTTAGAGATACTAACACATATTTACTGTCTTATACAATTACTGATACAAGCAGACGCTCATTTATACACGAACTCTTCAAATAACTTACTCTCATGTATAGTCATTTATATACTCCAACACTCACATATAGTGCCTTAAAACATATGTAGTTAGTCACACATATACCACTGAGACATTCATTCACTCACCAACACACCCATACACACAGTGACTCATCCATACAGGCCTTCCCAGATGCGCTTTTGAATCCATACAACCAGTGAATCACGCACTCAGACATCTATGCACAGAGGCATACACCCCCCCACCCACCCACACAGACACTCAGGGACGCATACAGATACTCAGACAGCAAATCAATAACCCATATAGATACTCATGTAGCTATTCAGCAACCAATGCAGTTGCTTACACACCAACTGAGAGACTAATACAGGCTTTCACACAGTGTAGTCACTAACTCACGCATTCAGTAAGACACATTCAATCACTCACTTATACAGTCAGTCACACACCTACTAAATAATCCCTTCAGGCAGTTGTAAATGCATTCATTCTTCAATACACCTTGGCATAGATATATATGAAAAATATTTATACTTTACAGAAACACACATTCACTGGATGATGTCATCAGTGATGTCATCAGTGAAGTCATTTGAGATGTCATCAGTGATGTCACTGACCATGTCATGAGTGATGTAATATGTGACATCATCAGCAGTGCATTGTGGGCGCACGAGTTATAGTTAGCTCAACTAGCTATCACAGGCGAATTTCTCTGGTTTTATATGAGTCAAATGTCCACTTAATCAGTCAGTTATACAATCAATTTTTCAAAAACAAATCATCCATTTAGACACTTATATACCCATTTATTCTTCCATCGACCTTGAGATATACATATATAAAACATATGTAATTTTCAGAAAAACACGCATTCACTGGATGATGTCATCAGTGATGTCATTTGAGATGTCATGAGTGATGTCATGAGTGATGTCACTGACCATGTCATGAGTGATGTAATATGTGATGTCATCAACAGTGCATTGCGGGCGCGTGAGTTATAGTTAGCTGAACTAACTATAACGGGGGAATTTCAATGGTTTTGCACGAGTGAAAAGTCCAGCTAACTATAACGCCCCTGAAACCTATGGTTTTTTCAGTGAATTTCTAAGGTTATTTAAATGCTAATTCCTTACTATAACGTGCCTGAAACCTATGTTTTTTTCAGTTAATTTCAAAGGTTTTTTAAATGCTAATTTCTAACTATGCCTACAGAGATAGGACATGTGAAGAAAGAAGAAAAAACGCACAGAAAGAAAAAAAAAATGCAGAAAGAAGCAACAGATGTCCTCAAAGACGAAGAAAAGTGCAGGAAGAAGAATAACGTGCAGAAAGAACAAACAGAAGAGCAGAAAGAAGCTGATACTGGTGGTAACTGAGTCTGACTAACCAGTCCTAGAGCCAGTGCTATGTTAAAAGACACTCAGAATACAGTGAAAACACCTACATACACTAGGGAACACTATGCGTTGGGGTCCCCCTGTGATTAGCATGACCTCCTCTGTAAGCCCCTAGTATATAATAGGGCAGGGGATTAAAACTACCTCTTAAAACGCGCCACAGGGCGTGTTTGCACACGTCACCTCAGGCCGCGTCCCCTCCCTTCCCCACTGTGTAAACACGCCCTGTGGCTGTTTTAAGTTGGGAGATTAAGTCCCCTTGAATCCTGAGGGTCTCTAGGGTCCAACTAGACCACTAGGTACCTCCAGTAAGCGCCACAAAGCTGCGTTGCATAGTGATGTAAAAAGGGGCACGGCCTAGACAACCTCTCTGCAACGCAGCGGCGCTTACTGGAAGCACCTTGTGGGCTAGTTGGCCCTCAGGGTCCCTCAGGATTGAAGGGGAATTATTTCCCCAACTTAAAATGCGCCACAGGGAGTGTTTGCACACGTTAATTCAGGCCCCGTCCCCTCCCTTCACCACTGTGTAAACACGCCCTGTGGCCATTTTTAGTTAGGAAATTAAGTTCATTTGAATCCTGAGGGTCCCTAGGGTCCAACTAGCCCACTAGGTACCTCTGCTGGAGCGAGGTTTTCCCTAAGAATTGTATACCTCCTCCATTTCATCATTTTGAATTAACATGAATAATTGATTAATATTAATAGTATTAATTGTTTGCTGTGTTTATTTAATCAACATTAGAAAATACACGTGGGAATCGCATCTGCATGGCCTGATTGATATGTAAACTAATTTTCATACGCATACTAACGTCAGATATTTAGAACTTGCATGTTATATGTTGCTTTTGTGATGTGATTTGTGAATCGTGCTTTAAATTGTGAGTATAAACTGCAATACGTGTTGCTTTTGCTAGATAAATACACACACATAGAGGGGTTAGTGAGGGAATAACATTTTAATAGTCATTTCCATGTATTAATTACGCTTTATGTTTCTTTGCTTAAGTTGACCTTTCTGGAGTGGCCACAAAATGGCTGCCATCCCTATTTTGACGCCCCAACATGACACAGAAGTCACTGAGTGAAGTGCGCCTGCGCTAAAAGATGAGCAACAATAACCTCGTCCTGACCCCAGGCAGACTGTACCCGTGAAGGACATCCTGGGAGGAGCGCCAAGCATCAAACAAAGGACTTTCTTAAACTATGAACTGTTATAATTGATGACACTAAAGACACAACCCCGCATGGGAATCAACATGCCCTGAATGGACTAGAAACTGTTGCTAATTTATTTACAAATTGAGAAGCTGCATCTAATGCAACATTTAATGCATGAGAAGCAGGAAGAATGATCCTGGTTAACCAATTAGAATTGTTCTAAAACATGTATTGAAACATTTTGTTGATAAAGTTTACTATAAAAGTAGACTAGAGAGGGTAGGACATTATTCCTTTGCACACCATCACTTTACCAGATTGCCCGACGTTATGCTGACGGAGAGGACGGTGACCCTGCTGGACAGCTGCTTACCAGAGACTCTGATGGACTGATCTGATGCCCAATTAATTTACGAACTGATTCTTTGATTTATGGGCATAGAGACGAAAGATCTGAACTTGACATAGAGGACGCCATTTAGCCAGATTAGGTAAATATGCGAACTAAAATATTGAATGCTATATGATTTCCTTATGCTTTAATTAGATAAACATATTATTGCATTTAAAGAACATCGGGGCATATCAACAAGGGCTTTATCTCTGCTTTTTTGGCTTTAAAAGCCAAAAAAGCAGAGATAAAACTAGCACCCTATCAACAACAGGGTGCTAACACGCAAACTTGCATGTTAGCACCCTTTTACTCTATGCTTCCCCTTGCATCTCTAATGAGATGCAAAGGGGGCGTTCCAGAGTAAAATAATAGGAGAAATGTCGCTAATCGACATTTCTCCTATTATCAAGAATGTCGCTAACCCGGTTAGAGACAAAAAAAGCAGCGCTAACCGTGGTTAACGCTGCTTTTTTACGTCTGCTAATTTTCAGACTTAGCCATGATATCCTATGGAAGGAGGATATCATGGCTAAGTTTGCCTGTCCCTATCAACAAGGTAACGTGTGATTATCGCTGGGTTTCCAGCGATAATCTCACGTTAGCCTGTTAGCGTGTAGATTTTTATCGCTATTGAGATAAGCGTTGCTAATAGCACGCTATCTCAGCGATAAAAATTCACGCTAGCCGGCGATAATTATCCTCACGCTAAGAGCGCTGAGCGATAATTATCGCCGGTTGTTGTTGATATGCCCCTGTGTCGGGTTATTATTTGAAGTATTTCAATGTATATTGTTTAGAAGAATAAGTGTTGCTATTCCCAGCAACTAGCTGATCCATGGCCAAAAGTATGGGAGGAACTGCTAGTTTATAATGTATTGAGATCCTGGTGAGGTAGGGAGGTATAGGTAAACTTGTCTTTACTCATCAGGTGATTGGCGCACTCTTCCTCCCACTTCCAGCGCATGGAATAAAGGAAAGAACTCCCCTCTCTTGAGGACCATTGATCTGAAAGTAGAATGAATGATTGGTGTTATGGGCCCCACCAGTGAATGAGTGAATGATTTGTGGTCTGGTCTGTAGTGAGGGGATTTGTAGAGTTCAGCGCTGGAGCAGTTTAACTGGTAGCAGAATGATGGTTATCTATTGTTTTGGGTTTAGTGACAATTGCTTGTAAATAGCTTATTGATTATTGATTGGTATTGATTTATGTACTAACACTCTATGTTGAGTTGCGTTGAGTTATATGTTGTTTGCACGGCTTCTGGGATGTAGGGAGTCGGAAGTTAAACAGTTCCGTAGTAGAGCAGAGGCAGATGCTGCTCTCGGGAAAGACGGGATTGTTGTAGTCCTGTAGGTACACAGGGAAAATGTGTGACAAGTGAAGTTGCACGGCGCATTGTCTGGGTTCGATTCGGTGACATCGTCGTGTGTTGCCAATAGAGACATTTTCTGTGTGAGAGAAGTGTGTATGATAGCGAAGGTTACCTGTGAAAATTTTAGTCTTTAAGTACCAGGAAACCAATTGGCATACCGATAACGCTTATCACTGAAAGGGTAGCAGGTGTTCTCTGAGCTTGTTAGAAGGACAAAGTAGAGGGAAGCGCTGCTTTGTTAACAAGTGTTATAATTCTGTATTAGGACAGACTGTTCGCTGTTCTCGGGAAAGACAAGATTCTGTGCGTATGTACTACATTTTCTTGTATGAACGAGTGTGAATGTAAAGGCATTCGGGTTGATTGCGAAACTCTAGGTTATTTCTAAAATACCAGAGAAACAATTAGCTAATGCTTGCTAGAAGGGTGAAGTAGAGGGATGTGCTACTTTATCAATGGAAATAACGATTCCGTAGTAGGGCAGAGGTAAGCGCTGCTCTCGGGACAGACGGAATTCTGTGAGAAAGGTCCTTTGCTGTTCTTTGGTTAGCGAAGCAGACAATGGAGAAGTTTTAGTGTTGTTACTAATCGAATTGTAAAAAGTTACAGTAAGAGTTCACGGAGCGGTCTTGTAAAGGAGGGGTAGATGAGAGCAGAGCAGAGCGAGTTGGCGCAGCGGCTGCTGACGTCAGAACGACCGCACTGGGATTGGATAGTAGGTTAAAGGCGTAAAACACTCCGGATTGGTGCGTTAGTGTAAAGCCCCGCTAGGAGTGGAAGAAAACAGAGTGACGTAAACGCTCCCTGATTGGTGCGTTAGTGTGAGTCGCGCTGAGACTGGAGGATTGTGATAGTGACGTAGACACTCCTGATTGGTGCGTTAGTAATAGTCGCGCTGTGAGTGGACAGAATAGCGGTACCATTGTAAGAGGACTAAACGGTATACGGAAAACGAGAAAATGTTTTACCAACCACCGGAAAAGAAGAAATCGTGGTTTGGGAAAATTAAAAGATGGTTCAAGAAAGATAAAGTAGTTGAGACTAGGGAAGGACAGTTACTTCCTCCACCGAAAACCCCTGCATCTACAATGATTGCGAAATATGGGTATCATACTTGTATTTGGTTAGATAATTGGGTAAAATACACCAAGGATGATGGAGTCTTGGCGTTTCCAGAAAATGGTTCCTTTAATTTGGCTGTCTTGAGAAACCTCTGAGACAAGATGATGAACTTAGAACCAAGACCTAGACCGACGCAGTTTGAGGCATTGACGGAATGGGAAGACGAAATGCATGAACGTGAAAAACAGAGAAGTGGTAGGGGTTACAGATATATGTTCGGTAGATCATAGGGACATGAGACACATGAAGACAGGATGAAAAGGTGGCGGAATGCAAGTATGACTGATGGTATGTATCCCGTGAGAATTATAGGAGAGAATGAAGGGAGAAAATGCACTGAGAAAAGGCGGAATACGGATTCGAGTGGGTATGAAGTTAATGAATCATAAGATGATGTTCTTGATGAAGTGTTTTACAAAAACCCACCACCGTATCAACCAGAACCAGAGGCATTGACACCAAGTGCCCCAATGAGAGAAACGTTATGAATAATTAAAACAGAGACCATGTCACCAGAACTAGGGAAAAGTAACTCTGCAAGAGAGACAGAAAAACAGACAGTCAGGTGCCGATTCCGATCCTGGAAAAATGTTCCCCGTCCGAATCGTATCCGGATTTTTTTCTGTACGAATCGTACAAGTACCGTACAAACTGGCAAGTACGATTCGCATGGGAAAAAGTTCATACGAATCGCATTGGGAAAATTCCCCCACACGTCCTCGGGTCCGAAAAAGTGTCCGACACATCCCCGGACAATTTACCGCACGAATCGGAAAAATGAAGTCCGACCGCGCAAGTACGATCATTCCGGTCCTTTCGATTTCACAACCGTATGGAAGAAACACCGTCCGGACCGAAGTCCCATAGCAACCATGAAGACATGTGCCCGCATACGCGCCGAACCCCCCCCAGCCCCCGCATGTACGCGCCGAACCCCCCCAGCCCCCGCATGTATGCGCCGAACCCCCCCCAGCCCCCGCCTGTACGCGTACGTACACCCGTGTACGTACGCACCGTACCCCCACCCTTGTATGTACACCAGTGTAGGTACGGACCCTACCCCCACCCGTGTATGTACCTACACGGGTGTACATACACGGGGGGGTACGGTGCGTACGTACACGGGTGTACATACACGGGTGGGGGTACGGTGCGTACGTACACGGGTGTACATACATGGGTGGGGGTACGGTCCGTACGTACACGGGTGTACATACACGGGTGGGGGTACGGTGCGTACATACACTGGTGTACATACACGGGGGGTTCGGCGCGTACATGCGGGGGCTGGGGGGGTTTGGCGCGTACATGCGGGGGCTGGGGGGGTTCGGCGCGTACATGCAGGGGCTGGGGGGGGTTCGGCGCATACATGTGGGGGCTGGGGGGGGGTTCGGCGCGTACCGGGCCCCCTATTCCGCTGGCAACGCGGCGTACTTAGCTTTTCCGGCACTTTTTGGGTGCCGGAAAAATATTGCCGTCCGGACTGCTGTCGGTTCGAATCGTACTTCCTGGTTCGTGAAACGCAGCCGGAATGCGTCCCAACGTCACGTCGGCGCTTTCCCGGATCACATTTGTATGGATATTTTCGTCGGTCGGTGTTTTTTACGGTTCATACGGAAATGGTGTTTCCGTGCGAATCGTACTTGCATGTTTGTAATTTTTTTTCCCCGGGTACGAGTCGGACGGAGAAAACACTCCGACCGACGGTTCGTACCCGGTTTTTCCAGGATCGGAATCGGCACCGAAGTAGGGTAAATGATGAGAATTCAGTAGAACTGGCCAAAACTACCCTAGAATTAACTGAGAAAATAAGAGAATTGACCAAGAATCTAGAAGCTGTGACAGTTCCAGTAACGATAGGTCCAGTAATGCCCATATTTGAGAAACAAAAAGATACTGAACATTGTTTGACAGTGCCATACAGAGGCCAAAATACAATTGAGAATACTGAACGGAGTCAAATTGACAATCCGTGGGGACCGACAATGAATATGTTTGAACCGAATGTTTCAACTAATCCATTTGTAAATCAGATTTACGCTGAAAAGAGCAGAATGACAATGGAAACATTATTAGAACCACAAAAGGCCCCAGAACAAAATAATGTAAATAATTCAGTGGGACCTTCTGTAGATGAGTTAAATGAATGGATCAGAGAGTTACAGAAAAAGGATCAAGAATCCCAGTCAATAGATGTGGCAAATTTACGAATGGTATTGGAAGAATTAATAGTAGGAACCATCCTTACTGAAAAATTGAAAAATTACCAGGGTGAGGAATTGTTGTTTCTTTGCAAGAGTGCACCCTGGAGAGCGAAAAACCTGCATGAAAGATTAGAGGAAATTGCAAATGAGATGGGAATAGATTTTGACAAAGTAAAAGCACTGCAAAAATCCTATCTAGTTGATTTCACTGAGAAGGATATAGAGAACATGAATACCACAGGAAGGATAAGTCAAATTAGGGACATAATTGGTTTGTTGAGAAAATGGGGAGATGTTGACAGGTAGAGAAGCAAGTGGTGTAGAAGACGTGATAATATCACAGAAAGGACAGTTTCAGCATTTCCCGTTAGAGAGAAAGAAAAGGTAACGACAGAATACCCCATGAGAGAGATTCCAGGGGGAGGGTATGTCCATGTTCCATGGACAAGGCAGGACATTTTGTCTTTCACAAATGATTTCCCTCGACTACGTGAAAAGCCCGTCGAGTGGTACCGGCAGGTAGACAGATTTGTAAAATTGGCAAAGGTATTATGGATAGATTTGAATAGTCTATTTGATATAATAGTACCCGCAGATTTGTGGACAGAGTGCAAGCTGATGATAAATTGGCCCACTCAAGAGTATCCCAGGGATCCTAAGACAGGAACTCCCGATCCAGAGGTAATGAAGAAATATGAGCAGGTTATGGCATTTCTGAAAAATAAAGTGCCCCCAAAGAAACCGATTGGGTAAAAATTGACAGGACCCAACAGGAAAGCAAGGAGTCAGTACATGCATATTATGAGAGACTAATTCAGGCTTTTAAACAGTTCAGTGGAGATGAGAACCTGAGTGATAAAGACTTAAGCCATTTCGTATACAGGTTTGTATATAGTTTACGCCCAGAAATTGGTGATATGATAAAGCAGCATACAGTTGATTGGCAAAATAAGAAAATAAATGAAGTTTTGAGACATGCAAAATATTTCAGTGATGAGATTGAGGCAAAACAATGAAAACTGAAAGAAAAGGCGATGTGGGCACAAGTGAAGGTAGCCGAACGACAGGAAGCTCAATTGGTAGAACAAGCGAACTATCCAGGTGTAAGACCCCGATTTGGTACAGGGAAAGGGAAAGGTAATATAGAAGAAGCCAAAAAGAAATTCCCATGTCACAATTGCGGTGAGTTAGGGCATTGGAAATCCGAGTGTAAGAACCCTCCAAATACTAATATTGAAAATCGATCGTTGAATCCACAGGTGTGGAAAGAGGTGGGTGGCCAACTGCAGCAACAGCAGCAGGTGGTTACTTCCCAGAACCAGGTGCCAAAACCACCTTTACCACAGAACAGAAACTCACAGAAGTATAGTAAAGAATCGGGATTCTACAATGAAGAACAGGTAAATAAACCATCACATGCTAGCACTGTTTCGCAGTATTGGCTGCAACATGATGAGAGTGATTCAGAAATGGATTATTGACGGTGCCGAAGGGAGGAAGAAGAGTGCGTACTTGGCGCAACTCTAGAAGTAGACCAGACAGGACCATTTGTAGATGGGAAGATTAATGATGATAACATTATTTTCCTAGTGGACACTGGCGCTACTCGATCTACTGTTAGATCAGCAGATGTTAAGAACCTTCCTCTTTCGGATGAAACAATCCAAGTAGTTGGTGTATCTAACCAACAGTTGAAAACGTTCCTTACAGAACCTGTAAAGGTTAGTATAGGGAAATTTTCTGACATGCACCGATTTGTGGTGTGTGACACCAGTCCTGTGAATTTGCTAGGTAGGAACTTGCTGTGCATGATGAACTGCACTATATTTTGTACTCCAGATGGAATAGCTTTTGAAACACCAGATGAGGATGTATTGTACAAAATGACCATAGCTAACAGAGAATGTGAAACTATTGGAACATATGCAGTATTTAATCCAGATGAATTGCCCAGAGAATTGAAACTGTCTGTAAAAGCAGAGGTTTGGGATTTTACCGGAGAAGTTGTAGGGCTAATGAGAAACGTGGACCCAGTAAAAATTACTGTTAAAGATGGAGTTAGTTATCCAAACATTCCTCAGTATAGATTGACACCTGAATTAATTGAAGGAGTAACTCCAATAATTGAGAAAATGATAAAGCAAGGAATTCTGAGAGAAATATTGAGCAGTCCATGTAATTCACCCATAATGGGCCTGAAAAAGCCAAATGGGAAATTCAGAATAGTGCAAGACCTGAGAAAGGAAAACAAAA
Source organism: Triturus cristatus (assembly GCF_964204655.1). NCBI lineage: Eukaryota > Metazoa > Chordata > Amphibia > Caudata > Salamandridae > Triturus > Triturus cristatus. The sequence continues at coordinate 892,729 of NC_140583.1, forward strand.
TCGTTGTACCATGCTGCCCCATTGTGCCAAATCCATCAGTGATTTTGCATCAGATTCCCCATGATGCAGAATGGTACACAGTAATTGATTTGTGCCATGCGTTCTTTTCCATTCCATTGCATCACGAGAGTCAGCAAATGTTTGCATTTCAGTTTGGAGACCGTATTTTGGCATGGTGCTGAATCCCACAGGGGTATACAGAAAGCCCCTCAATATTTAATCAATTGTTGAAAAAGTCATTGGAGAGTCTGCAAATGCCCGAGAGTTCAGTACTAGTGCAGTATATCGATGACCTACTTGTGGCGTCGAAAATTTGTGAAGCTTGTGAAGTAGACACTATAGCATTACTAAATCACCTGGCAGATGGAGGACTAAAAGTGTCCCCAGCCAAACTGCAATATTGTAGAAAGGAAGTACAGTATTTGGGACATAACATTGAAAAAGGATTGAGGAAAATAACAATAGATAGAATCAGAATCATAAAAGGAATGAGAGCCCCCATGACTCAAAGAGAAGTGAGAATGTTTCTGGGAATGGTAGGGTACCGCCGCCAGTGGATCAGCAACTTTTCGCTGATTGCAAGACCTCTGGTACGGCTAACAAGGAGTGATGTAAAAGATCCCCTTGAATTGAACAAGGAAGAATTGGCAGCATTCAAACGATTGAAAGATGGATTGTGTGAAGCCCCAGCATTGGGTATGCCTGATTATGAAAAATAATTTGAGTTATATTGCAGTGAAGGAAATGGATGTGCACCTTCTGTGTTAATCCAGAAGCATGGAAGATTGAGGAGACCGATTGCATATTACTCATCGATGCTTGACCCAGTAGCTGTAGGCTTGCCTGGATGTCTGAAAGCAGTGGCTGCAAAATGTCGAAGTTTGGAGCAGAGTGAAGGAATCGTGATGGGATATCCTATGAAAGTGTTTGTACCTCATGATGTGGCGATTCTTTTAACAAGGAGTCGTACTCAGTATATGACACACGGCTGTCTAAGTATGAGAAAGTCATATTAGGTGCAACGAATGGGATCACTGACTAAATATCGATTCTCTAAATATCGACCTACAAAAATATCGGAACAAAAATATCGATGTCAAGAATATCGACATCCTATCTACAACATGGTAAGTACAAAAATATCGATAATTAAATATCGATGTCAAAAATATCGTTAGTAAAAAATATCGTTTTTTTTTTTAGTTTAAAAATATATGTAAAATAAACCAAATAATACTTATAAATAAAATAAACATAATTAAATGTATTTTATAATATTTAAAATTAATAATTAATATATATATAATTTAATAAAATCATTAATTAAACATATACATATAATATATAGTATATACTTACTTAATAATTAGTTTTAATTATTATTTTAGTAACGTATAGATTATTCATTTTGTAAAACAATTACCAATACATCTATACACATAAAACAATAACATTAATAAATATTAAATAATTACATATAGCAAATAAAAAATAATAATTTTAATTTGAATATTTTTTATTATTAATGATATATTACATTAGCTGAAATAATATAAAACATATTAAATATCAGAGAAAGTAAAACTACTACTCCAACTCCAACAAAAAAAACAGTAAGGAAAGCGTTGGGTAGCGTAGGGGTAAAAATTACTATTCCAACTCCAGAGAGTGCAACAGTAGGGAAAGCGTTGGATAGCGTAGGGGTAAAAATTACTATTCCAACTCCAAAGAGTGCAACAGTAGGGAAAGCGTTGGATAGCGTAGGGGTAAAAATTACTATTCCAACTCCAGAGAGTGCAACAGTAGGGAAAGCGTTGGATAGCGTAGGGGTAAAAATTACTATTCCAACTCCAAAGAGTGCAACAGTAGGGAAAGTGTTGGATAGCGTAAGGGTAAAAATTACTATTCCCACTCCAGAGAGGGCAACAGTAGGGAAAGCATTGGATAGCGTAGGGGAAAAAATTACTATTCCAACTCCAGAGAATGCAACAGTAGGGAAAGCGCTGGATAGCATAGGGGTAAAAATTAATATTCCCACTCCAGTGAGTCCAACAGTAGGGAAAGCGTTGGATAGCGTAGGGTAAAAATTACTATTCCCACTCCAGTGACTGCAACAGTAGGGAAAACGCTGGATAGCGTAGGAGTAAAAATTACTATTCCCACTCCAGTGAGTGCAACAGTAGGGAAAGCATTGCATAGCGTAGGGGTAAAAATTACTATTCCCACTCCAGAGAGTGCAACAGTAGGGAAAGCGCTGGATAGCGTAGGGGTACAAATTACTATCCCCACTCCAGTAAGTGAAACAGTAGGGAAAGCGCTGGATAGCGTAGGGGTAAAAATTAGTATTCCCACTCCAGAGAGTGCAACAGTAGGGAAAGCGCTGGATAGCGAAGGGGTACAAATTACTATTCTCCTTCCAGATAGTGAAACAGTTGGGAAAGCACTGGATAGTGTAGGGGTTCAATAAACATAATAACCAATTAAATAATTTGTTATTACAAAATTGCATATTAATAATTACTTTACAAAATAATTATTAATAAATACAAATAATTTAAACTAAATATTTTAATAAATAACATTCAATTACATTCCACACAATTCCCCCTTTAACACACAACACACTACACATACAAAAAACACAATAAATTTAACTATCAATGTATCTATTATTTACAATGAATAACACATTCTTTATCATTAATATAGTTATTAATTTACTAGTTAATACATATTAACTACCAAATTACAATTAATCAAAAATTATTTATTATTTAACAATACATTAATTAACAATAACAACAAATAAAATGAAAGAATAAATTATTCATATTAACTATATTTAACTAACTAATAACAAATAATTACCAATTAATAATTAATTAACAATTAATTAATAATAAATACAAATAAAAAAACAATATAATTAATTATTTAAATTTAATTACATCCCACCCAATTCCCCTATAAACCCACAACCCACTACACATATAAATTCACATAATTAATTTAATTATCAATTAATCACTTAATAAAAATAAATCACCAATTAATTATTCATTAACAATAAATATATTAACAATTATCATAAATAAATATTAATAATAAACTAATTATAACTAATTTAATTAACCAATTAATAAAATTATTTGACAATTAATAATTAATTAATCCTAAATACCAATTAAACAAAACATATTAATTCATTAATTATAATTAAATTACTTCCCACCCTATTCCCCTATAAACCCACAACCCACAACACATATAAATTCACATAATTAATTTAATTATCAATTAATCACTTAATAAAAATAAATCACCAATTAATTATTAATTAACAATAAATATATTAACAATCACAAGAAATAAATATTAATAATAAACTATTTATAACTAATATAATTAACCACTTAATAAAATTAATTTACAATTAATAATTAATTAACAATTGATTAACCATAAATACAAATTAAACAAAACATATTAATTCATTAATTATAATTAAATTACTTCCCACCCTATTCCCCTATAAACCCACAACCCGCTCTGATACTAAAACGCTAAATTTACTTTAAAATAATTATTAATCTCTAAACATTTATTTTTAAATGTATTAAAATACAATAATCTTTAACATACAAATGAAATACATATAAATATCGATATTATTGACATCTATTGACATCTATATTTTTGCTTACGATATTACTTACCTTGGGATCGATATTCTGTCCATCGATATTCTTGATTTCGATATTCTGTCCCTACGATATTAACAACTTGATATTATTGTAGGTCGATATTAAAAACTCGATATTTTGGCTAACCACCCAACGAATGTGAGCCTTGCAAGATGTTTGAATGTGAATCCAGCAACATTGTTACCTGATGGTGAGAATGTGGAAGTGAGAGATGAAGCAGATCATGATTGTTTGGATGTGCTTGAGTATTGTACGAAACCACGACCAGACATAAAAAATGTACCTTTGGCCGAAAATGAGTATGTAATGTTTGTTGATGGGTCATGTTTGAGAACAGAAGAAGGAGTGTTGAGTGCAGCATATGCAGTGTGTACGGTTTCCACAGTGATGGAAGCATCCTATCTGAAAGGAGTAAAATCTGCACAAGTAGCAGAGTTAGTGGCTCTGACTTGAGCATGCAAAATTGGGAAAGGTGTGAGAGTGACTGTGATAACTGACAGCCAGTATGGCTGAGGAGTTGTCCACGATTTTGGCCAGTTATGGCTGAAAAGAGGTTTCTTGACCTCAAGTGGAACTCCTATAAAGAATGCTGAAGTGGTTGGAAAGTTGATTGAGGCGATACAGCTGCCTAAACAATTGGCTGTGGTGAAATGTGCTGCGCATAACCAAGGGGAGGATTATGTTACCGTTGGCAACCGTTATGCCAATGATATGGCACAGTACTGTGCCAGAAATCATTATTCAGTCAATCGGGCAAAGGAGAAAGAAATTACTTGCTATTCCTTAATGTTTACTAACGTTGTAGGGACATGGGAAGAAGTAAGACAATTGCAGGAAGAAGCAGGAGATGAGGAAACAAGGCAGTGGGTAAAAGCAGGATGTGCACCAAGGGAAAAGGATCATGTGTGGGTCTATCGAGAAAGAAGACCAGTCATGCCTGATAGCATGTTGTCTACCATGGCACGGATGTATCATGGCCAGGGACACATAGGGAGAGATGCTATGATCAGGTCATTTAAGCAGACCTGGTACAACCCAAAATTCAGAATCATATCAGAGAGCCTATGTCAGAGATGTTTAATTTGTCAGCAGTACAATCCTGGGAGAAAGACAGTGGTGAGTCTGGGAACTATAGGCGGAGAAGGAGGGCCTTTTACCAGAATGCAAATAGATTTCATTGAGATGCCAACATGAGGTACATTCTGGTCATAGTCTGCCTATTCTCCAGGTGGGTAGAAGCATACCCGACAAGGAGAAATGATGGATTGACAGTAGCAAAGCTGCTTTTGAGAGAATTCATCCCCAGGTTCGGGTTCCCAGTGACCCTTGAATCAGACAGAGGAGGGCATTTCTATAATGAGATTGTGAAATTGGTCAGTGAAGCATTAAACGTACAACAGAAACTGCACTGTGCCTACCGATTAGATGCTTCTGGTGTGGTTGAGCAAATGAATGGTACAATCAAGAACAGAATTGGGAAAATGTGTTTAGCCACAGGAATGAAATGGCCTGATGTCTTGCCTCTAGTTTTGATGACCATACGTGCAACCCCAGATAGAACTACAGGGCTAAATCCTCATGAAATAATCATGGGACGCGCGATGAGGCATGCTTACATACCAGTCAACAAGCTAATGACAATTTCTGATGATATGGTGTTGGAGTACTGTAAAGGCCTGGCTGACGCAGTTCATTCTGTGTTTCATCAGGTTGGAGCGGATGCCACCACCCTTGAAAAGAAGAAAGCCCCTGATTTAAGCCCAGGAGATTAGGTGAGGATAAAGGTCCACAGAAGAAGAAACTGTTTGGTTCCCAGGTGGGGAAAACCAAGACAAGTCATTCTGACCACGACGACAGCTGAGAAGTGTGCTGGACTGAAAAACTGGATCCATGCCAGCCATACCTTGAGAATACCAAATCCGGTGGATTGCAAGGAGAAAGAATACTATGACGAATCAGAGTCAAGTACTGAATCAGATCACAAAGAACCAAAAACACGTGAAGATCCTGAAAGGGGGAAAACGAACCAAAGCAGATTCTGGTCCCCAGAAGTGTCTCTCTGAGAAGAAAACTGCAGATTTCTGAAAGCTCAGATTCTGAAGACGAGCAGAGAAAGAAAGGTCCCAATAAAGAACCTAAAAAGAAAGAAGGAAAAGACAAAGAAGAAGCAGTAAAAGAAAGTCAAAGAGAACAGATCCCAGATGAAATTTTGAGAGAAATTCCACCTGAACTAATAGATTCGAATGAAGAAGGAACAGTTACAGAGAGGGAGGGACAGATTGGGGAAGACCCCCGAGGAGGTGTAAGGAACTGCAACATCCAGCTAGGTGAAGGGACAAGTAGTCAGCAGGAAGATTGCGTGCCGGAGATCCGAGGAGGGAAAGAAGTAGGGAAACCAGAACAAGTGGTGGATAAAGAAACTGGTGAAAAGGAAAAGCAAGTTGGGACAGAATCAGAAGAGAGTGGAAACGAAATAACTGAAGGTCGAGTTCTGAGAAAGAGAGCATGGAGAGAAGAAAAGAATGAAAAGAATGTCAAAGAAAGTAAATTGAGAAAAACTGTAAAACCAGAAGTTTGGCCGAACAAAATAAAAAGACTAAGATATCGACTGTCTCGAGTGAAATCACCAAGAGCTGAACAGGTGAATGAAGTCACGAGTCAGGAAAAATCAAAGGAGAAAGAAACAGTTGTAACAAAAGAATCCGGAAGAACCAGAAAACCTAACCAGAAGTATAAGTCGCCGGAATGGACGTATGTGGCCCTGCCTGAAGAATCCCAAGAGGCAGATAGTCAAGGAAATCCAGAGGAGGCTTTACTGAAAGTGGTTAAAGAAGAAAAAGAATCAGAAATCCTGAGAGTTCTCTTGTCCGACATTGGAGAAGAAGCGGAGATTCAGGAAATTCTGTATCCTGATTGGGAGAAGGAGGCAAATGACGATGAGATGCCAAACTGATTAATCAAAGAAGCTGTTGATGTGGGGAGAAGAAGTAGAAAACTAGTAGAACCAAGTAGAAGCTTAGAAGCTTTGGGGTAGAAACTGGTCACAAAGTAGAAGAGGCTAAATCAAAAGACACGGTCTATTTTAGTAAAAAATGGCTAACACAGATGGTAGTAAAAGTAGATGTACATTCATGAAGAGATGGTGTAAAACATGTTGCTGTTGTACAGGATTATTAATGCTTTTATAGAGCATCCTAGCTCTTGTAATATCATTTAAAGTCACAATAGAAGGAAATGGTCAAAACAAAACTAACATAGGTAAAATTTCAAAGGTAATACCAACTGTAGAAACAAACATTCATTTGCATAAAGATAGGTCTATTAACGATTTCTCTAATAATGTATTTTCAAAATTATTGTATGAATATGTAAAGACTATGGATGTAAGGGACTGCTACGTCTGCATGCAGTTACCTGCTTCTGTGGCAGAGGGAGTGACTTATCATCACCTTCCAGCTACTTATGGAATAACATGTAGTGTAATAGCTAGTTTGTTTTATGAGATTGGGAAATTAGAGCATTATTTTTCAGATGTAGATAACATTTTTGCATTAGTACCTGCTAACAATAAGTTGAATAAGGTAAGACCTGCAAAGGTTTTAGGTGAATTTTTCCTAGAGACTAGTGAACTAACATTAGAAGCTGTGTTTAAATATAATTTGACATGCAGTTTGCAGAAAGAAGAAAAGAAATTTTTGAATATGGTTGAGGAAAGAAGGCATAAGATGCACAAAAAGGCAACAGAAGGAAAGGTACTGTGCCCGCTTCGCACCGTAAGGTGTACGCTCCGCACCGGAGCGCCTGCAGCACACTTTGTGAGCCCCGCTCATGAGCACCGCAGGGTGTATGCATCGTCCGGAGCGTCTGCAACGCTTGTGAGCCCCGCTTGTGAGCACCGCAGGGTGTACGCTTCGCCCCGGAGTGCCTGCAACGCTTGTGAGCCGCTCGTAAGCATCTTTCCAGCCCCGTACGAACCGTACGAAGAGAGCGGAGCGCACAGAACTATTAAAATACGCTTGAAACCAAAACTGCTTGATGCCAATAAGTATTGGGGGCCCGTTTAACGTTATTGGGTCTTGTGCTAAGTCCTATTATATAAAGATAACTATTTTTGATAAACACAGTGTGGAGTCCATTTGTGGGGGTATCATTGAATTACTGTATGTGGTCACAAATGCTCAACCATTGCGCCCTGAGATAAGCCTTGTCTGCTTGCGCCAAGCTACCTAGAGGGTGAGCAGGGGTTATTGTTGGAGTGCAACCCCTTACCCTGACTAGAAGAGAGGATCCCTGCTTGGCACAAGTCCCTACCTGTGTCAACCAGAGATTCCCAATTCTAACACCTCAGAACACCTGTCTGCAACGCAGCTCCCTGGCGCATACTGGAGATACCTGTTGGGCTAGTTTGCCCTCAGGGACCCTCAGTATTGAAGGGGAATTAATTCCCCAACTTACAACTTGCCATGGGGCGCGTTTGCAGAGTGCTGCAAGGAGGGGGCGTGGCCTCCGGCGCGATGCCGGTCTTTTATTTATTTTATTTTTTTAAGAAGGAGAGCTGTGTGGCCCCCCTCTTTTTCTAATTTATTGGCCCTGGGGACCCCATCCCCCAGGGCCTGTACCCTCATTTTTTTTGTTGAAAAAAATTAATTTGGCCCTCCCAAGGCCTTAATCGGCCCCCGGGATCCCAACGCCCGGGTCATGGCCTTTTTTTTTTTTATTCTTTAGGAGGGGGGCTGCGTTGCCCCCCTCCTCAGGTCACTTATGGCCACGGGGACCCCATCCCCCGGGGCCGGCCTTTGTTTATTTTTTATTTTTTTTAACATATATTTATAGAAACACCTAGGACATGCAGGACAAACCGTATGTGCCTATCACCATGGCGATTTGCGTGATATTTATTAAAAGGCGACTATGCATACAATGAATCCACGTGGAATGTATTTACACCGCTAGTGAAGCTCTGACGTGTCTGACGCCCTACCGTGCCTAATCCCGGTGCCCCCGCCGGTGAGTACTCTCCAAGTAGACACCCTTGACGTTTATTTATACAAACATGGGTAGCTATTGACGGGCACATTTAGTACACACGCACACCAAGCCATTCAAAGGGGATTCGACAAAAATTCGACCAAACTATGCAAGAAACCCACCTCACGGTTAATAAAACACACATCCACCGCCGGATGTGTAATGGTTTTTATTTTACTCTCTGGAAAGGAGACAAACCTCACTTGAGAGTCACAGCGTGCTCCTGGCTGAGACCAATGCTGTTTTACACCCACCAGTGCCCGCCGAGTGCCACACACCTCTGTGTTGTATTCCACCAGCTAGTGCGTATGCTATGATACTCTCTAGCCCATGTGCACTGTAACACCACCCTGTGAATATGTCATGCCACACTTGCCTTCGCACGGGTTATATTGCCCCATCTAACGTGCCTTCCTCGATGCCTATGTTATAACGCACAGCGCTATGCCATACATATTACAATCTGGGATCCATATCTTTGTCACAGTTCATATGCAACGTTACACTCCCCAGCACATATTTTATATTACAACTTTAGAGACTAGTTAGGTTACACAACACTGCCCTGTACACATTACACTCCAAGGCGCATATCGCATAGCACGCGCTAGTGCCTGTGCTATCTCGCACTCTCCAATGAAACTGTCATTGCGCACAATGTATTGCATATTATATTTCACACCCTGATTCATCTTATATCACACTTTTTGGTGCATAGTTTATACCATATACTATATCTAGTTTTCATTTTCAATCGTGCTCTCAGGACTATGTTCTATATAACACTGCGTCCACCTACCCTTTTCACGGGCATTACATTTTGCGATGGGGGGGTGAAGGATCAGGGGGTGTTTCTGCCAAGTGAGCCCAGAGTCACAGTCACAAATGTCCTCTTCTTCCTGAATAAAAGTGAGATTATGCTGCATACTTGTTTATATTTTAAGTAGTTCGCACAGACAAACATTTAAAAAACAATAAAGTTCCTAATACCCACCTTCTCTGAACAGTTAGCTTGCTGCCCCATCCACCTCCTCCCTATCCTCTGTTGTCTGAATCCATGGGGTAGCCTCCTCCCTCCTGCCATGCATGGTCTAATGTGCTGCCACTGCCCTCCATTTAGCATGATGTACCAGTCCACTCCTCCTGCCCTCCATTGCCCAATTCTATGGCCCATCATTGACCTTCTGCTTAGCCTCTGTGCTTAGCGTGCTGCCCCTATTCTCCTTCCCCCTGCCCTCCGATGTCTTTGTGCATGCCCCTGCTCCATCCTTTTTGCCCACCATGTTCCATGGACCTGCCACTCCTATCTACTCTGATCATTCTATTGAGCTGCCACTCCCCTCCCACCTGCCTAGCATTGTCAGATGACTGTAACCTGTCCCTGCCACCTCCACCCTGCCTGTCCACATGCCATGCCCCTATCCCCTTCCCCCGTCCTCCATGGTCCATTTTACTGCCACACCCTTCTGCCCTCCCTGGTCTGTTGTGCTGCAACTGCTCCTCCTGCCTGCCCCGCGTGGTGTGTTGTGAGGCCCCTTCCCATGAACTCTCTTGTCTGTGCCCAGGTCCTGACCCTTCCTTCTATCCTCCATGGTCCTTTGTGCATGCCCTTGCACCCTCGTTCATGCCCATCATAGCCATTGTGCTGCCACTAACCCTCCCGCTTGCCATGCAATGGTCTTCTGTGCTGCCATGGCCCCTCCCACCTTCCCTGTGTGGTCAGATAGCTGCCCCTGACCCCCTCCCACCTTCCCTCCATGGTCTGTGTGTATGCCATCATAGTCTCACTGTTGCTCTCCATGGTGTGTCTTGTTTCTAGTGCCCATCCTGCCTGACCGCCATGGTCATCTTGCTGCTCCTGCCCTGCCCCCTTGCCCCCAGCCCTCTGTTTCCATGTGCAGACCCCTATTCCCTCCCTCCTGACTTGTCTGTTCCATTGTAATGCCCCTGATCCGTCCCTTCTGCCCTTTATGGTCTGTTATGCTGCAGCTTTCTCTCCTGTCTGTCCTTTATGGTCAGCTAGCTACCATATCCTCTTTCCCCTCTGTTCTCTGTTGTCCATGTGCATGGTCCTGTCCCCTCCCTGTTGCTTTCTATGGATTGTTGTGCTGCACTCCCGTCCCGCATGCCCTGTGTGGTTTATTGTGCTGCTGTAAACCCTGATGCCTGCCCTGTAGGGTCAGTTTGGTGCACCTCTCCATGTCCCTCCTGTCCTCTGTTATCCGAGTCCATGTCCCTACCCCAATTCCTCCTGCCTACCATGATCCAATGTACCATACTTGCGAACATTTTGAACTTGGTAAGAGGGAGATTTTGAAAAAACGGGTCTGTTGGCATGTATGGTTGTATGGTTGTACTACCACTGCCTCTTCCTTCTGCCCACAATGGTCTATTATATTGCCACAGCCTCTCTTGCCAGTCCTGTATTGTTGGTCTGTTAACCCTGCCCCCTTTCCACTGCCCTCCATAGTCTGTTGTGCTGCCACTGCCCTTCCTGCCTGCCCAGTGTGGTCAAATTGTTGCCTCTGCACTCTCCTACCTGCCTTCAATTTTCAGAGTCCGTGCCCCTGGCCCCTGCCTCTCAACAGTATCCCAATGAACAACTAGATTGCTAACATTCTATGGGGCAGATCTATGTCGGAGATGCGCCACTTTTACGCCGCCGTTGCGTCACTTTTGTGACGCAGCGGCGGTGTAAACCCTGCGCCACGTTGCGCCATATTTACATCGTGACGCATCTATGGAGATGCGTCACGATGTAAAGCCCTGCGCCACGTAAAACCTGCGTCAGGTTTCACGTGGGCGTGTCGACATAGGGGGGGGCGTTCCGTCGCAGGAACGCCCCTGAAAAGTGACTCAGTCAAATCTATAAGATTTGACTGAGTCACTTTCCCAACGCTGATGCGCCAAAACCCTGCGCCTGCTTGAAGCAGGCGTAAGGCTTGACGCACCATGTTAGGGATAGGGTTGGTTGGAACAGTGCTGGAGTTGCGTCGCGCTTGCGACGCAACTGAAGCACTGCGCCAACCTTACGCCATTGGATGCGTCACGCATCTGTTTATTCCTGCGCCATGATGCGCCGCATTATAAATGCGGCGCATCATGTTTGGCGCAAGGGTAAACTTGCGTGACGCATCATTCCTGGCGCATCCTTGCTGATTTGCAGGGATGCGCCAGGCAACATAAATCTGCCCCTATATTTATTACAAAAGTGTGGAAAGCCTGACGTCATCTTGATGTAATCAAAACTGTAATACGTAGAGCATTTCCTTTAGAAATTACATATATGAGAGGGTCTTGTTTGCATCAAAATTATGGTTAGTGCTCTAAAAAACTAAAATGAGGACATATTTTCTGAGTTTTCAAATAGCGACAAAGAACTTTTAAATTCTTTGAAATCTTTATGTTTTTTTATCCAGTTAACCACTTGATTAAATGTTGCACCCAGGGGAGAGGATGTGGTGTTACTTCCAGGGCTGCAGACTTTGCAAATGGGGAACCAGGTTGGAGTTTCTGCTTCAGCTCAACATTCTGTGATTCTGGTCAAATCACTTAATCTCCCCATGTCTACAAACAAAATTAATTTGATCTTGTGTGATGCAACCAATGCTCATGTAAAGCACTCCAATACCTGACAAGTCTGCACTATATAAAACTGCAAATACACAGAAAATAAGTGTTTTGCAGACTTCTGTCATTGGGCTACATGTGGGCTACATCTGGGTGATATTTGTGCAGCATTTAGGCTCTTTTGTCTCTGGTGGCCATCTTGGGAGATTTATTTGTTATGAAGTTTCCTAATTTCCTCATTTACTGCAGTCTCCTCAGAAGGAAATGCTTTCAGTGTTTTACTTTGATTCCATCAAGAAGGTATTCAGATATGTCACACATTTGCCATAAATTCTGAATGTTAGCACTCTAGTTGCTCATTAGATCACTGTAATAAAGCTACTGCTCACCACGGAAGTCTGCTGCTGGTATTAAAAGTGCATGTTTCAGTCTGCATATCACAATTTTTTAATGAAATAGAAGAGGATTTGAGAAGTCACTCAAAATGTGCCCTAATTTTTCTTTCTTCAGCACTAATCATAATTTCTATGACAAAATGAACCCCCTCATTGTGTTCCTTTTTAAATTAAATGTTTTAAGTGTTACCAGTTTATTCCAATAAAGATGGCTTCAGGGGTGACATACTTTTGTCATAAGTAAGTCAGTAAGCACTCTAGTTGTTCTTAAGAACACTCTGGGACATTCTGTTGTTGGGCTATACTTGGGCTACATCTGGGTGATATTTGGGCTACATTTGGGCTCTTTTGTCTCTGGTGGCCATCTTGGGAGATTTATTTGTGATAAAGTTTCCTAATTTCCTCATTTACTGCAGTCTCCTCAGCAGGAAATACTTTCAGTTTCTTACTTTGGTCCCATCAAGAAGGCATTCAGATGTGTCACACATTTGCCATAAATTCTGAATGTTAGCACTCTAGTTGCTCATTAGATCACTGTAGTAAAGCTACTGCTCACCAGGGAAGTCTGCTGCTGGTATTCAAAGTGCATGTTTCAGTCTGCATGTCAGAATTTTTTTATGAAATAGAAGAGGATTTGAGAAGTCAAAATGTGCCCTAATTGTTCTTTCTGCAGCACTAATCATAATTTCTATGGCAAAATGAACCTCCTCATTTTGTTCCTTTGCAATTGAAATGCTTTAGGTGTTACCACTTTATTCCAATCAAGATGGCTTCAGGTGTGCCATACTTTTGTCATAAGTTAGACTGTTAGCGCTCTAGTTGTCCGTTAGAACACTCTGGGACATTCTGTCATCGGGCTATACTTGGGCTACATCTGGGTGATATTTAGGCTACATTTGTGCTCTTTTGTCTCTGGTGGCCATCTTGGAAGATTTATTTGTTATGAAGTTTCCTAATTTTCTCATTTACTGCAGTCTCCCCAGTAGGAAATACTTTCAGTTTTTTTACTTTGGTTCCATCAAGAAGGCATTCAGATGTGTCACACATTTGCCATAAATTCTGAATGTTAGCACTCTAGTTGCTCATTAGATCACTGTAGTAAAGCTACTGCTCACCAGGGAAGTCTGCTGTTGGTATTCAAAGTGCATGTTTCAGTCTGCATGTCAGAATTTTTTTATGAAATAGAAGAGGATTTGAGAAGTCAAAATGTGCCCTAATTTTTCTTTCTCCAGCACTAATCATAATTTCTATAGCAAAATGAACCCCCTCATTTTGTTCCTTTGTAAATTACATGTTTTAAGTGTTACCACTTTATTCCAATCAAGATGGCTTCAGGTGTGCCATACTTTTGTCATAAGTAAGACTGTTAGCGCTCTAGTTGTTCGTTAGAACACTCTGGGACATTCTGTCATTGGGCAATACTTGGGCTACATCTGGGTGATATTTGTGCTACATTTGGGCTCTTTTGTCTCTGGTGGCCATTTTGGGAGACTAATTTGTTATGAGGTTTCCTAATGTCCTCCTTTACTACAGTCTCCTCAGTAGGAAATACTTTCAGTTTTTTATTTTGATTCCATCAAGAAGGCATTTAGATGTATCACACATTTGCCATAAATTCAGAATGTTAGCACTCTAGTTGCTTATTAGATCACTGTAGTAAAGCTACTGCTCACCAGGGAAGTCTGCTGCTGGTATTGAAAGTGCATGTTTCAGTCTGCATGTCAGAATTTTTTAATGAAATAGAAGAGGATTTGAGAAGTCACTCAAAATGTGCCCTCATTTTTCTTTCTGTAGCACTAATCATACTTTCTATGGCAAAATGAACCCCCTCATTTTGTTCCTTTTTAAATTAAATGTTTTAAGAGTTACCACTTTATTCCAATCAAGATGGCTTCAGGTGTGCAACATGTTTGTCATAAGTAGGACTGTTAGTGCTCTAGTTGTTCTTTAGAACACTCTGGGAAGCTGCAGTAGAACACAAAGGAATCAACTGACAGTCTCTGCCTTTGTTGGATGTACATGTTTTACTGAGAATGTCAGACATCATTCTCACATGACTGAGAAAGATAATGTGAATTTAAAGAAAATATGCTCTCAGTTTAGCTTATAGATCACCTTCCAAACCTCTGTGGGAAAAGCATGAGAAAATAGTTTTCTCTCAAACATGATTCCTAATATCACAGCAGAAGGCTTTTTCACATGGTAAAATCACCTTAGAACACACCATAATTCCTAAAATGAGTATGGTATAATGTAACTAAAGTCTTTAAAACTTCTATTAACTGCAATGCTTTTTAATAAGGTGCTATCATGTATATCGGTCCCAAGATGGCTGCCACCACTTCTTGGATGAAGTACTGACAGCCAATCAGATCTCACGATGAGATGTGTGGTTAGGCTCCGCCCAGATATATCTATCTTTTTAACTCTAATCTTCTCAGGAACTACTGAACGGATTTACACCATTTAAGCAAAAGGCACGAGTCTGAACTGAGGACTACCTTTTTGCCAAATTTGATGTAATTCCGTTCAGCAGTTCGGGCTGTAGCTACGTCAACAGGTCCTATGCGAAAATGCATGGGGAAAATGTGTTTTGGGACCCCCCTTTTTTCTCGGCCCCCGCTTGACGAATCACTGTGAAATTTTCAGGATAGGAGCGGACCTGAGCTGGCCAAAAGTTTGGAATATTTCGCCAAGATTCGTCAATCGGCACCAACGTTATTCCAAATAGAATGTTGCGGATTTCCTATGAAAAATAGGTCCTAACTATAACTACCTACTTGCGACTGCCCGTAGGTATTTTATATTCACAGAAAAAAACATAGGTTTCAGGGGTGTTATAGTTAGCTTGCCATTTCCCTCGTACAAAACCATAGAAATTCCTCTGTTATAGTTAGTTCTGCTAACTATAACTTGCGCACCCGCAATGCACTGCTGATGATGTCACATATTGCATCATTTATGACATGGTCAGTGACATCACTAATGACACCTCAAATGACATCACTGATGACATCATCCAGTGAATGTGGTTTAGTTTGACATTTAAATATGTATTATATATAAACCAATCTGTATAGAAGATTGAGTGGATATATAACTGTCTGGATGGCGGATTTAGTAGCTGTCTGACTGTCTGTTTAAGTGAGTAATTAAAAGTGTCTCACTTAATACATGGATTAGTAACTAAACTGTGAATGTGTGCATCACTGTCTCTGTTGTTGTATAACATGCTGCATCAGTTGGTCACTAACTACATGAGTGTGTAAATTAGTTATTGATTAGTTGGGTGAGTATTTGTATGGGACACTGAGTTTGTGTGTGGTTGGAAGGGGTGGGTGTAACTCAATGCATAGATGAGTGAATGGTTGATTGACTAGGTGTATAGGTTTAAGAGTGCATGTAGTAACAGTTGTTTGGGTGACAGGGTGTATTTATTTGTGTGTTGGTGAGCGAATATATGTTTTAGTTGTACATCTTCAACAAAAGTAAAAAATATAAAAGGCATTGTATGTGAGAGTTTGTGTATATAAATCAGTATGTGTAAGAGTCAGTGATTGTAGGAGTAACTATATGAATGAGTGTATAATTGTAATGGTGATTTCTTAAGATATTAACTATGATTTACTGTGTGTTTGAATAAATGAGGTGTTGTTGGATAATTGTGTAAGTGAGTAAATGTAAGTGGGATTAATTTTTTTCATGAGTGAGTAGGATGACTGAATAACCGACTAAGATGACTGCTGATGTGTTAATGTCTATATATGTGTATAAGTGCATTTGATAGTGTTCTATTAATTAGTGACTGCATGTATAAATGACTCTGTTGTTGAATGGGTAGTTGTGTGTGTAGACATAGGAATCAGTGAGTGGGTATGTAGTAACTGGTATTGGTGTGTCAATGGTTTCAAATATGGTACTCTGTATTTTACAGTGAGTGATGAAAGGTTATACTAGTGTATGATGATTGTCACATGGATGATGTCATCAGTGATGTCATCAGTGATGTCATTTGAGATGTCATCAGTGATGTCACTGACCAGGTCATGAATGATGCAATATGTGACATCATCAGCAGTGCATTGCGGGCGCGCGAGTTATAGTTAGCAGAACTAACTAACGGAGGAATTTCTATGGTTTTGTACGAGTGAAATGGCCAGCTAAATATAACACCCCGAAACCTATAGTTTTTTCTATTAATTTCTAAGGTTTTTTAAATGCTAATTTCTAACAATAACGTCTCTGAAACCTATGGTTTTTTCAGTTAATTTCAAAGCTTTTTTAAATGCTAATTTCTAAGTGTGATAGTAGTTATACCTATTTTTTTGTACTGATTTTCTACAGTTTTTTAACTGTTTATTTACAAATATTTTATTCATTAAATAACATTATATATTTTTCTGAAAATTGCACCAAAGAAAAATTCTAAAAAATTCAAACTGAAATATTGATTACTTTTTTTGTTTTAATTTTTAATTTTAATATATTTATATTATTTTCTTATTTTTTAAAAAATGTCCAATTTTTTTACGGAGTTGCACACTCAAAGCGTACACCTCACGGTGGGTGCGCGGAGTTCTTGCCGTCATTTTAGAAAAGTCGTGAAGGATCCGCGTATGGTGTGCAACGGCTGCGTGTTTTTCAGTTACATCATATTCATTTAATATTCCGTGATGTGCGCAATTGGTATGCGATCAGTCCGCGGCTTCCGCGCATTCGTGACACATGCACATTACGGTACGAGATACTTGCGTGATGGTGGGTCCCGTGAGAAGTCATATACGTGCTCGGGGGCGCTGGGTGCGCGACTCCCGCAAAAAAAAATTATGTTACAAAATGATATGTATGTGTCTTTAATATACATATATGGGCAAGAGATTATCGAAGATATTCATAAAAATATTATATTTGTACTTATAATAAACTCGCAAAGTCGGGTGCATGCATCGTGAGTGCAGAGAACCAGGTCAGCAGAGCTGCTGTAGAGCCAGAGAAACCAGGTCAGCAGAGCCGTTGTAGAGCCAGAGAACCAGGTCAGCAGAGCTGCTCTAGAGCCTAAAAAGCAGGTCAGCAGAGCTGCTCTAGAACCAGAGACCCAGATCAGCAGAGCTGCTCTAGAGCCAGAGACCCAGGTCAGCAGAGCTACTCTAGAGGCCGAGAACCAGGTCAGCAGAGCTGCTGTAGAGCCAGAGAACCAGATCAGCAGAACTGCTTTAGAGGTAGAGAACCAGGTCAGCAGAGCTCTTTAGAGGGAGAGAACCAGGTCAGCAGAGCTGCTCTAGAGCCAGACAACCAGGTCAGCAGAGCTGCTTTAGAGCCATAGAACCAGGTCAGCAGTGCTGCTCTAGAGGCAGAGAACCAGGTCAGTAGAGCTGCTTTAGAGGGAGAGAATCAGGTCAGCAGAGCTGCATTAGAGGGAGAGAACCAGGTCAGCAGAAGTGCTTTAGAGCCAGAGAACCAGGTCAGCAGAGCTGCTCTAGAGCCAGAGAACCAGGTCAGAAGAGCTGCATTAGAGCCATAGAACCAGGTCAGCAGAGATGCTCTAGAGGCAGAGAACCAGGTCAGCAGAACTGCTTTAGAGCCAGAGAACCAGGTCAACAGAGCTCTTTAGAGGGAGAGAACCAGGTCAGCAGAGCTGCTCTGGAGCCAGAGAACCAGGTCAGCAGAGCGGCTTTAGAGCCAGAGAACCAGGTCAGCAGAGCTGCTTTGAGTCAAGGGACCAGGCCAGCTGAGCTGCTCTAGAGCCAGAGAACCAGGTCAGCAGAACTGCTTTAGAGCCTAAGAATCAGGTCAGCAGAGTTGCTTTAGAGCCAGAGAACAAGATCAGCAGAGCTGCTTTAGAGCCAGAGAACCAGGTCAGCAGAGCGGCTCTAGAGCCAGAGAACCAGGTCAGCAGAGCTGCTTTAGAGCAATAGAACCAGGTCAGCAGAGCTGCTTCAGAGGGAGAGAACCAGGTCAGCAGAGCTGCTCTCTACTACTCTCTACTACTCGCTCTCTACTACACTCTACTACTCTCTCTCTGCTACTCACCCCCTACTACTCACTCTCCACTACTCACTCTCTACTACTCTCTCTCTACTACTCTCTACTACTCACTCTACTACTCACTCTACTACTCACTCTCTACCATTCACTCTCTACTACTATCTACTACTCACTCTCTACTACTCTCTCTCTGCTACTCTCTACTACTCACTCTCTACTACACTCTACTACTCTCTCTTTGCTACTCACTCTCTACTACTCACTCGCTACTACTCACTCTCTACTACTCTCTACTACTCACTCTCTACTACTCTCTACTACTCACTCTACTACTCACTCTCTACTCCTCTCTACTACTCTCTACTACTCACTCTATTACCCACTCTACAACCCTCTACAACTCACTCTCTACTACTCACTCTCTACTACTCACTCCACACTACTCACTCTGCTACTCTCTACTACTCACTCTCTGCTACTCTCTCTACTACTCTGTACTACTCTCTACTACTCAGTCTCTACTCTCTATTACTCATCCTCTACTCTCTACCTCTCTCTCTACTACTCTCTACCTCTCTACCTCTACCTCTCTACCTCTACCTCTCTACCTCTACACCTCTACCTCTCTACCTCTCTCTACTTCTTTCTACACGTACACATATGCACATATATATATGCATATATATGCATATGCATTTATATATATGTATGTGTATATATATATACATACATATATAAACATATATATAATCTGCATATCTATATAAATACACATATAAATGCATGTATACATACACATATATGCATACATATTCATGTTATGTACATGAAAGTTTGAAAACCACTATTGAAAGCAAAGCTAAAAAGCCACCTAATTACAAAGAGAATTGCTTTAACTTAAACCAGGGCGAGACCTATTGCATTTTCAATGCTTGTTTACTTTGGTTCCATCAAGAAGGCATTCCGATGTGTCACACATTTGCCATAAATTCTGAATGTTAGTGCTCTAGTTGCTCATTAGATCACTGTAGTAAAGCTACTGCTCACCAGGGTAGTCTGCTGCTGGTATTCAAAGTGCATGTTTCAGTCTGCATGTCAGAATTTTGTAATGAAATAGAAGAGGATTTGAGAAGTCAAATGTGCCCTAATTTATCTTTCTGAAGCACTAATCATAATTTCTATGGCAAAATGAACCCCCTCATTTTGTTCGTTTGCAAATTAAATTTTTTAAGTGTTACCACTTTATTCCAATCAAGATGGCTTCAGGTGTGCCATGCTTTTGTCATAAGTAAGACTGTTAGCGCTCTAGTTGTTCTTTAGAACACTCTGGGAAGCTGCAGTAGAACACAAAGGAATCAACTGACAGTCACTGCCTTTGTTGGATGTACATGTTTTACTGAGAATGTCAGACTTCATTCTCACATGACTGAGAAAGATAATGTGAATTTACAGAAAATATGCTCTCAGTTTAGCTTATAGATCACCTTCCAAACCTTTGTGGGAAAAGCATGAGAAAATGGTTTTCTCTCAAACATTATTCATGATATCCCAGCAAAAGGCTTTTTCACATGGTAAAATCACCTAAGAACACACCACAATTGCTAAAATGAGTATCGTACCATCAACAAATGATTTATAATGTAACTAAAATCTTAAAACCTTCTATTAACTGCAATGCTATTTAACAAGGTGCTATCATCTATATTGGCCACAAGATGGCTGCCAAAACTTCTTGGATGAAGTGCTGACAGCCAATCAGATCTCACGATGAGATGTGTGGTTAGGCTCCGCGCAGATATATCTATGATTTTACTTTTGATTTTCTCAGGAACTACTGAACGGATTTACACCATTTAACCTAAAGGCACGAGTGTGAGCCAAGGGCTACCTTTTTGCCAAATTTGGTGTAATTCCGTTCAGCAGTTCGGGCTGTAGCTGCAATTAAAGGTTCCTTTGGAAAACTGCATGGGGAAAACACGTTTTGGGACCCCCCTTTTTTCTCTGCCCCCGCTTGACGAATCACCCTGAGACTTTCAGAATAGGAGCGGACCGGAGTGCCCCACCAGTTTTGAAAATTTCACGAAGATTCATCAAACGGCGCCAAAGTTATTCCAAATAGAACCTTACTTGACGTCTCTGATTTCTACCAGAAGCACTACCCTCTATTTAATGACCTATGTCCAGCTCTGTTGACCTGGTTCTCTGGCTCTACAACAGCTCTGCTGACCTGGTTCTCTGGCTCTAAAGCAGCTCTGCTGAGCCGGTTCTATGGCTCTAAAGCAGTTCTGTTGACCTGGTTCTCTGGCTCTAGAGCAGCTCTGCTGACCTGGTCCCTTGGCTCTAAAGCAGCCCTGCTGACCTGGTTCTGTCCCTCGAAAGCAGCTCTGCTGACCTGGTTCTCTCGCTCTAAAGCAGCTCTACTGACCTGGTTTCTCTGGCTCTACAGCAACTCTGCTGACCTGGTTCCCTGTCTCTAAAGCAGCTCTGCTGACCTGGTTCTATGGCTCTAAAGCAGCTCTGATGGGTAAACAGACATAATATCGAAAAAAAATATCGAGTGGACAGAATATCGAGTTTTTAATATCGAATGGACAGAATATCGAGTTGCCAAAATATAGTGGTGAAGAATATCGAAAATCAGGTAAGAAATATCGATTGAAATAATATAGAAGTAAGTAATATCGACAGTCATAATATAGTTGTTAAAAATATCGAATTTTTTATAGTATTTTAAGTGTTAGTATATGTGTTAAAAGTATGTATTAATATTGGAATGTATGTTAGAATATTTTTAAAGTAATGAATTTTATGTTATTTCATTTTTGAGTAATTTAATTCCGTAGCGGGTTGTGGGTTTATAGGGGAGTAGGGTGGGAAGTAATTTAATTATAGTACATTAAATAATAATTTGATAGGAATTATTAATTATTTTTAATTTAATTTTGCGTTTAACTTCTGTAGCGGGTTGTGGGTTTATAGGGGAATAGGGTGGGAAGTAATTTAATTGTTATTAGTTAATTATTAATTGGTAATGAAAATTAATTGGTTGTTGATTAATTATTAATTGGTAAATAATTTGTATTAATTGGTAATTAATTTGTATTAATTGTTTAATTGATAATTATGTTAATTGTATTCATTTAATATTTGTAGCGGGTAGTGTGTTTATAGGGGAATATGGTGGGAAGTAATATAATTGTAAAAAATTAATTATTTAAATAATTTGCGTATATTGTTAATTCATATATTATTAATTAATTATTAATTGGTATTATTTGCATTTATTAATGTTTGGTATTGAAAAATAATTGGTTGTTAATTAATTATTAATAGGTAATTAATTAAACAAAAATGTATTGGTATTTATAATTAATTAATTATTAAATATTGTGTGATTGGTAATTCATTTTAATACTTTTTTTGGTATTAATAATTTATTTATTTTTAATAAAAAATTAATTTATTATTTTCCCTACTATTGCACTTACTGGAGTGGGAATAGTAATTTTTACCCCTACGCTATCCAACGCTTTCCCTACTGTTGCACTCTTTGGAGTGGGAATAGTAATTTTTACCCCTACGCCATTTGACATTTTCTCTACTGTTGTAATCACTGGAGTGGGAATAGTAAATTTTGCCCTCCCGCTATCCAACGCTTTCCCTACTGTTGCACTCTCTGGAGTGGGAATAGTAATTTTTACCCCTACGCTATCCAACGCTTTCCCTACTGTTGCACTCTCTGGAGTGGGATTAGTAATTTTTAGCCCTACTCTATCCAATGCTTTCCCTACTGTTGCACTCTTTGGAGTGGGAATAGTGATTTTTACCCTCCCGCTATCCAACGCTTTCCTTACTGTTGCACTCTCTGGAGTGGGAATAGTAATTTTTACCCCTATGCTATCCAATGCTTTCCCTACTGTTGCACTCACTGGAGTGGAAATAGTAATTTTTACCTCTACGCTACCCAACGCTTTCCCTACTGTTGCACTCACTGGAGTGGGAATAGTAAATTTTACCCTCCCGCTATCCAACGCTTTCCCTACTGTTGCACTCTCTGGAGTGGGAATAGTAATTTTTACCCTCCCGCTATCCAACGCTTTCCCTACTGTTGCATTCTCTGGAGTGGGAATAGTAATTTTTACCCTCCCGCTAATCAACGCTTTCCCTACTGTTGCACTCACTGGAGTGGGAATAGTAAATTTGACCCTCCCGCTATCCAACGCTTTCCCTACTGTTGCACTCTCTGGAGTGGGAATAGTAATTTTTACCCCTACGCTATCCAATGCTTTCCCTACTGTTGCACTCTCTGGAGTGGGAATAGTAATTTTTACCCCTACGCTATCCAATGCTTTCCCTACTATTGTACTCACTGGAGTGGGAATAGTAAATTTTACCCCTACGCTATCCAACGCTTTCCCTACTGTTGTACTCACTGGAGTGGGAATAGTAAATTTTACCCTCCCGCTATCCAACGCTTTCCCTACTGTTGCATTCTCTGGAGTGGGAATAGTAATTTTTACCCTCCTGCTATCCAACGCTTTCCTTACTATTGCACTTACTGGAGTGGTAATAGTAAATTTTACCCGCCCGCTATCCTACGCAGAAAATATTGAATATTTTTAATAAATATTACGTTAATATATATGTATTCATTTTTTTTTAACTTACATTAATTATTTATTAATTTTAATGTTACTTAAGTATTTTTAAGTATGTGTCAGTTAATTATATGTATTATTTGATTAATTTTACATTACTTTTAAAACATTTTAAAAATTCAATATTTTGACTAACTATATTTTTAACAACGATATTTTGGATTCTATATTTTTGTACTTTCCTGTTTGGAGATAGGGATTCGATATTTTGGCATTCTATATTTTGGCATCGATATTTTTGTAAGTCTATATTTTGGTGGTCGATATTATGTCAGTGATCCCTCTGATGACCTGGTTCTTAGGCTCTAGAGCAGCTCTGCTGACCTGGTTCTCTGGCTCTAAAGCAGCTCTGTTGACCTGGTTCTATGGCTCTAAAGCAGCTCTGCTGACCTGGTTCTCTGGCTCTAGAGCAGCTCTGCTGACCTGTTTCTCTGGCTCTAAAGCAGCTCTGCTGACCTGCTTCTCTCCCTCTAAATCAGCTCTGCTAACCTTGTTCTCTGCCTCTAGAGCAGCTCTGCTGACCTGGTTCTATGGCTCTACAGCAGCTCTGCTGACCTGGTTCTCTGGCTCTAGAGCAGCTCTGCTGACCTGCTTCTCTGGCTCTCAAGCAGCTATGATGACCTGGTTCTCTATGGCTCTAAAGCAGTTCTGCTGACCTAGTTCTCTGGCTCTAGAGCAGCTCTGCTGACCTGTTCCCTTGGCTCTAAAGCAGCTCTGCTGACCTGGTTCTCTCCCTCTAAAGCAGTTCTGCTGACCTGGTTCTCTCGCTCTGAAGCAGCTCTACTGACCTGGTTTCTCTGGCTATAAAGCAGCTCTGCAGACCTGGTTCTCTCCCTCTAAATCAGCTCTGCTAACCTGGTTCTCTGCCTCTAGAGCAGCTCTGCTGACCTGGTTATATGGCTGTAAAGCAGCTCTGCTGATCTGGTTCTCTGGCTCTAGAGCAGCTCTGCTGACCTGGTTCTCTGGCTCTAAAGCAGCTCTGCTGACCTGGTTCTCTCTGGTTCTAGAGCAGCTCTGCTGACCTGGTTCTCTGGGTCCAAAGCAGCTCTGCTGACCTGGTTCTCTCCCTCTAAAGCAGCTCTGCTGACCTGGTTCTCTGCCTCTAGAGCAGCTTTGCTGACCTGCTTCTCTGGCTCTAGAACAGCTCTGCTGACCTTGTTCTATGGCTCTAAAGCAGCTCTGCTGACCTGATTCTCTGGCTCCAGACCAGCTCTGCTGACCTGGTTCTCTGGCTATAAAGCAGCTCTGCTGACCTGGTTCTCTCCCTCTAAAGAGCTCTGCTGACCTGGTTCTCTGGCTCTAAAGCGGTTCTGCTGAACTGGTTCTCTGCCTCTTGAGCAGCTCTGCTGACCTGGATCTCTGGCTCCAAAGCAACTCTGCTGACCTGGTTCTCTGGCTCTAGAGCAGCTCTGCTGACCTGGTTCTCTGTCTCTAAAGCAGCTCTGCTGACCTGGTTCTCTCTCTCTAAATCAGCTCTGCTGACCTGGTTCTCTGCCTCTAGAGCAGCTCTGCTGACCTGGTTCACTCTGTCTATAGAGCAGCTCTGCTGACCTGGTTCTCTGCCTCTAGAGCAGCTCTACTGACCTGGTTCTCTGGCTCAAGAGCAGCTCGGCTGACCTGGTTCCATGGCTGTAAAGCAGCTCTGCTGACCTGGTTCTCTGGCTGTAAAGCAGCTCTGCTGACCTGGTTCTCTGGCTCTAGAGCAGCTCTGTTGACCTGGTTCTCTGGCTCTAATGCAGATCTGCTGACCTGGTTCTCTCTGTCTCTAAAGCAGCTCTGCTGACCTGGTTCTCTGCCTCTAGAGCAGCTCTGCTGACCTGGTTCTCTGGCTCAAGAGCAGTTCGGCTGACCTGGTTCCATGGCTCTAAAGCAGCTCTGCTGACCTGGTTCTCTGGCGCTAAAGCAGCTCTGCTGACCTGGTTCTCTCCCTCTAAAGAGCTCTACTGACCTGGTTCTCTGGCTCTAAAGCAGTTCTGCTGGCCTGGTTCTCTGCCTCTAGAGCAGCTCTGCTGACCTGGTTCTATGGCTCTAAAGCAGCTCTGCTGACCTGGTTCTCTGACTCTAGAGCAGCTCTGTTGACCTGGTTCTCTGGCTCTAATGCAGATCTGCTGACCTGGATCTCTCTGTCTCTAGAGCAGCTCTGCTGACTTGGTTCTCTGGCTCTAAAGCAGCTCTGCTGACCTGGTTCTCCGCCTCTAGAGGAGCTCTGCTGACCTGGTTCTATGGCTCTAAAGCAGCTCTGCTGCCCTGGGTCTCTGGCTCTAGAGCAGCTCTGCTGACCTGGTTCTCTGGCTCTAAAGCAGATCTGCTGACGTGGTTCTCTCTGGCTCAAGAGCAGCTCTGCTGACCTGGTTCTATGGCTCTAAAGCAGCTCTACTGACCTAGTTCTCTGGCTCTAGAGCAGCTCTGCTGACCTGGTTCGCTGGCTCTAAAGCGGCTCTGCTGGCCGGGTTCTATGGCACTAAAGCATCTCTGCTGACCTGGTTCTCTGGCTCTATTGCTGCTCTGCTAACCTGGTTCTCTCCCTCTAAAGCAGCTCTACTTGCCTGGTTTCTCTGGCTCTACAGCAGTTCTGCTGACCTGGTTCTCTGGCTCTAGAGCAGCTCTGCTGACCTGATTCTTAGGCTCTAGAGCAGCTTTGCTGACCTGGTTCTCTGCCTGTAAAGCAGCTCTGCTGACCTGGGTCTATGGCTCTAAAGCAGCACTGCTGACATGGTTCTCTGGCTCTAGAGCAGCTCTGCTGACGTGGGTCTCTGGCTCTCAAGCAGCTTTGCTGACCTGGTTGTCTGGCTCTAAAGCAGCTCTCCTGTCCTGGTTCTCTGGCTGTAAAGCAGCTCTGCTGACCTAGTTCTCTCCCTCTAAAGCAGCTCTGCTGACCTGGTTTCTCTGGCTCAACAGCAACTCTGCTGACCTGGTTCTCTCCCTCTAAAGCAGCTCTGCTGACCTGGTTTCTCTGGCTCTACAGCAACTCTGCTGACCTGGTTCTCTGGCTCTAGAGCAGCTCTGCTGACTCAGTTCTTAGGCTCTAGAGCAGCTCTGCTGACCTGGTTCTCTGGCTCTAGAACAGCTCTGCTGACCTTGTTCTCTGGATCTAAAGCAGCTCTGCTGAGCCGGTTCTATGGCACTAAAGCAGTTCTGCTGACCTGGTTCTCTGGCTCTAGAGCAGCTCTGCTGACCTGGTCCCTTGGCTCTAAAGCAGCTCTGCTGACCTGGTTCTCTCCCTCTAAAGCAGTTCTGCTGACCTGGTTCTCTGGCTCAAGAGCAGTTCGGCTGACCTGGTTCCATGGCTCTAAAGCAGCTCTGCTGACCTGGTTCTCTGGCGCTAAAGCAGCTCTGCTGACCTGGTTCTCTCCCTCTAAAGAGCTCTACTGACCTGGTTCTCTGGCTCTAAAGCAGTTCTGCTGGCCTGGTTCTCTGCCTCTAGAGCAGCTCTGCTGACCTGGTTCTATGGCTCTAAAGCAGCTCTGCTGACCTGGTTCTCTGACTCTAGAGCAGCTCTGTTGACCTGGTTCTCTGGCTCTAATGCAGATCTGCTGACCTGGATCTCTCTGTCTCTAGAGCAGCTCTGCTGACTTGGTTCTCTGGCTCTAAAGCAGCTCTGCTGACCTGGTTCTCCGCCTCTAGAGGAGCTCTGCTGACCTGGTTCTATGGCTCTAAAGCAGCTCTGCTGCCCTGGGTCTCTGGCTCTAGAGCAGCTCTGCTGACCTGGTTCTCTGGCTCTAAAGCAGATCTGCTGACGTGGTTCTCTGTGGCTCAAGAGCAGCTCTGCTGACCTGGATCTATGGCTCTAAAGCAGCTCTACTGACCTAGTTCTCTGGCTCTAGAGCAGCTCTGCTGACCTGGTTCGCTGGTTCTAAAGCGGCTCTGCTGGCCGGGTTCTATGGCTCTAAAGCATCTCTGCTGACCTGGTTCTCTGGCTCTATTGCTGCTCTGCTGACCTGGTTCTCTCCCTCTAAAGCAGCTCTACTTGCCTGGTTTCTCTGGCTCTACAGCAGCTCTGCTGACCTGGTTCTCTGGCTCTAGAGCAGCTCTGCTGACCTGATTCTTAGGCTCTAGAGCAGCTTTGCTGACCTGGTTCTCTGCCTGTAAAGCAGCTCTGCTGACCTGCGTCTATGGCTCTAAAGCAGCACTGCTGACATGGTTCTCTGGCTCTAGAGCAGCTCTGCTGACGTGGGTCTCTGGCTCTCAAGCAGCTCTGCTGACCTGGTTGTCTGGCTCTAAAGCAGCTCTGCTGTCCTGGTTCTCTGGCTGTAAAGCAGCTCTGCTGACCTAGTTCTCTCCCTCTAAAGCAGCTCTGCTGACCTGGTTTCTCTGGCTCAACAGCAACTCTGCTGACCTGGTTCTCTCCCTCTAAAGCAGCTCTGCTGACCTGGTTTCTCTGGCTCTACAGCAACTCTGCTGACCTGGTTCTCTGGCTCTAGAGCAGCTCTGCTGACTCAGTTCTTAGGCTCTAGAGCAGCTCTGCTGACCTGGTTCTCTGGCTCTAGAACAGCTCTGCTGACCTTGTTCTCTGGATCTAAAGCAGCTCTGCTGAGCCGGTTCTATGGCTCTAAAGCAGTTCTGCTGACCTGGTTCTCTGGCTCTAGAGCAGCTCTGCTGACCTGGTCCCTTGGCTCTAAAGCAGCTCTGCTGACCTGGTTCTCTCCCTCTAAAGCAGTTCTGCTGACCTGGTTCTCTCGCTCTGAAGCAGCTCTACTGACCTGGTTTCTCTGGCTCTACAGCAGCTCTGCTGACCTAGTTCTCTGACTCTAGAGCAGCTCTGCTGACCTGGTTCTCTGGCTATAAAGCAGCTCTGCTGACCTGGTTCTCTCCCTCTAAATCAGCTCTGCTAACCTGGTTCTCTGCCTCTAGAGCAGCTCTGCTGACCTGGTTATATGGCTGTAAAGCAGCTCTGCTGATCTGGTTCTCTGGCTCTAGAGCAGCTCTGCTGACCTGGTTCTCTGGCTCTAAAGTAGCTCTGCTGACCTGGTTCTCTCTGGTTCTAGAGCAGCTCTGCTGACCTGGTTCTCTGGGTCCAAAGCAGCTCTGCTGACCTGGTTCTCTCCCTCTAAAGCAGCTCTGCTGACCTGGTTCTCTGCCTCAAGAGCAGCTTTGCTGACCTGCTTCTCTGGCTCCAGAACAGCTCTGCTGACCTTGTTCTATGGCTCTAAAGCAGCTCTGCTGACCTGATTCTCTGGCTCTAGACCAGCTCTGCTGACCTGGTTCTCTGGCTCTAAAGCAGCTCTGCTGACCTGGTTCTCTCCCTCTAAAGAGCTCTGCTGACCTGGTTCTCTGGCTCTAAAGCGGTTCTGCTAAACTGGTTCTCTGCCTCTTGAGCATCTCTGCTGACCTGGATCTCTGGCTCCAAAGCAACTCTGCTGACCTGGTTCTCTGGCTCTAGAGCAGCTCTGCTGACCTAGTTCTCTGTCTCTAAAGCAGCTCTGCTGACCTGGTTCTCTCTCTCTAAATCATCTCTGCTGACCTGGTTCTCTGCCTCTAGAGCAGCTCTGCTGACCTGGTTCTATGGCTGTAAAGCAGCTCTGCTGACCTGGTTCTCTGGCTCTAGAGCAGCTCTGTTGACCTGGTTCTCTGGCTCTAATGCAGATCTGCTGACCTGCTTCTCTCTGTCTCTAGAGCAGCTCTGCTGACCTGGTTCTCTGCCTCTAGAGCAGCTCTGCTGACCTGGTTCTCTGGCTCAAGAGCAGCTCGGCTGACCTGGTTCCATGGCTGTAAAGCAGCTCTGCTGACCTGGTTCTCTGGCTGTAAAGCAGCTCTGCTGACCTGGTTCTCTGGCTCTAGAGCAGCTCTGTTGACCTGGTTCTCTGGCTCTAATGCAGATCTGCTGACCTGGTTCTCTCTGTCTCTAAAGCAGCTCTGCTGACCTGGTTCTCTGCCTCTAGAGCAGCTCTGCTGACCTGGTTCTCTGGCTCAAGAGCAGTTCGGCTGACCTGGTTCCATGGCTCTAAAGCAGCTCTGCTGACCTGGTTCTCTGGCGCTAAAGCAGCTCTGCTGACTTGGTTCTCTCCCTCTAAAGAGCTCTGCTGACCTGGTTCTCTGGCTCTAAAGCAGTTCTGCTGGCCTGGTTCTCTGCCTCTAGAGCAGCTCTGCTGACCTGGTTCTATGGCTCTAAAGCAGCTCTGCTGACCTGTTCTCTGACTCTAGAGCAGCTCTGTTGGCCTGGTTCTCTGGCTCTAATGCAGATCTGCTGACCTGGATCTCTCTGTCTCTAGAGCAGCTCTGCTGACTTGGTTCTCTGGCTCTAAAGCAGCTCTGCTGACCTGGTTCTCTGCCTCTAGAGGAGCTCTGCTGACCTGGTTCTATGGCTCTAAAGCAGCTCTGCTGCCCTGGGTCTCTGGCTCTAGAGCAGCTCTGCTGACCTGGTTCTCTGGCTCTAAAGCAAATCTGCTGACCTGGTTCTCTCTGGCTCAAGAGCAGCTCTGCTGACCTGGTTCTATGGCTCTAAAGCAGCTCTACTGACCTAGTTCTCTGGCTCTAGAGCAGCTCTGCTGACCTGGTTCTCTGGCTATAAAGCAGCTCTGCTGGCCGGGTTCTATGGCTCTAAAGCATCTCTGCTGACCTGGTTCTCTGGCTCTATTGCTGCTCTGCTGACCTGGTTCTCTCCCTCTAAAGCAGCTCTACTTGCCTGGTTTCTCCGGCTCTACAGCAGCTCTGCTGACCTGGTTCTCTGGCTCTAGAGCAGCTCTGCTGACCTGGTTCTTAGGCTCTAGAGGAGCTTTGCTGACCTGGTTCTCTGGCTGTAAAGCAGCTCTGCTGACCTGGGTCTATGGCTCTAAAGCAGCACTGCTGACATGGTTCTCTGGCTATAGAGCAGCTCTGCTGGCGTGGGTCTCTGGCTCTCAAGCAGCTCTGCTGACCTGGTTGTCTGGCTCTAGCTCTGCTGGCCTGGTTCTCTGGCTGTAAAGCAGCTCTGCTGACCTAGTTCTCTCCCTCTAAAGCAGCTCTGCTGACCTGGTTTCTCTGGCTCTACAGCAACTCTGCTGACCTGGTTCTCTCCCTCTAAAGCAGCTCTGCTGGCCTGGTTTCTCTGGCTCTACAGCAACTCTGCTGACTTGGTTCTCTGGCTCTAGAGCAGCTCTGCTTACCTGGTTCTATGGCTCTAAAGCAGCTCTGCTGACCTGGATCTCTCTGTCTCTAGAGCAGCTCTGCTGACCTGGTTCTATGGCTCTAAAGCAGCTCTGCTGACCTGGTTCTCTGACTCTAGAGCAGCTCTGTTGACCTGGTTCTCTGGCTCTAATGCAGATCTGCTGACCTGGATCTCTCTGTCTCTAGAGCGGCTCTGCTGACTTGGTTCTCTGGCTCTAAAGCAGCTCTGCTGACCTGGTTCTCTGCCTCTAGAGGAGCTCTGCTGACCTGGTTCTATGGCTCTAAAGCAGCTCTGCTGCCCTGGGTCTCTGGCTCTAGAGCAGCTCTGCTGACCTGGTTCTCTGGTTCTAAAGCAGCTCTGCTGACCTGGTTCTATGGCTCTAAAGCATCTCTGCTGACCTGGTTCTCTGGCTCTATTGCTGCTCTGCTGACCTGGTTCTCTCCCTCTAAAGCAGCTCTACTTGCCTGGTTTCTCCGGCTCTACAGCAGCTCTGCTGACCTGGTTCTCTGGCTCTAGAGCAGCTCTGCTGACTCAGTTCTTAGGCTCTAGAGCAGCTCTGCTGACCTGGTTCTCTGGCTCTAGAACAGCTCTGCTGACCTGGTTCTCTCCCTCTAAAGAAGCTCTGCTGACCTGGTTCTCTGCCTCTAGAGCAGCTTTGCTGACCTGCTTCTCTGGCTCTAGAACAGCTCTGCTGACCTTGTTCTATGGCTCTAAAGCAGCTATGCTGACCTGATTCTCTGGCTCTAGACCAGCACTGCTGACCTGGTTCTCTGGCTCTAAAGCAGCTCTGCTGACCTGGTTCTCTCCCTCTAAAGAGCTCTGCTGACCTGGTTCGCTGGCTCTAAAGCAGTTCTGCTGAACTGGTTCTCTGCCTCTTGAGCAGCTCTGCTGACCTGGATCTCTGGCTCCAAAGCAACTCTGCTGACCTGGTTCTCTGGCTCTAGAGCAGCTCTGCTGACCTGGTTCTCTGTCTCCAAAGCAGCTCTGCTGACCTGGTTCTCTCTCTCTAAATCAGCTCTGCTGACCTGGTTCTCTGCCTCTAGAGCAGCTCTGCTGACCTGGTTCTATGGCTGTAAAGCAGCTCTGCTGACCTGGTTCTCTGGCTCTAGAGCAGCTCTGTTGACCTGGTTCTCTGGCTCTAATGCAGATCTGCTGACCTGCTTCTCTCTGTCTCTAGAGCAGCTCTGCTGACCTGGTTCTCTGCCTCTAGAGCAGCTCTGCTGACCTGGTTCTCTGGCTGTAAAGCAGCTCTGCTGGCCTGGTTCTCTGGCTCTAGACCAGCTCTGTTGACCTGGTTCTCTGGCTCTAATGCAGATCTGCTGACCTGGGTCTCTCTTTCTCTAAAGCAGCTCTGCTGACCTGGTTCTCTGCCTCTAGAGCAGCTCTGCTGACCTGGTTCTCTGGCTCTAAAGCGGTTCTGCTGAACTGGTTCTCTGCCTCTTGAGCAGCTCTGCTGACCTGGATCTCTGGCTCCAAAGCAACTCTGCTGACCTGGTTCTCTGGCTCTAGAGCAGCTCTGCTGACCTAGTTCTCTGTCTCTAAAGCAGCTCTGCTGACCTGGTTCTCTCTCTCTAAATCAGCCCTGCTGACCTGGTTCTCTGCCTCTAGAGCAGCTCTGCTGACCTGGTTCTATGGCTGTAAAGCAGCTCTGCTGACCTGGTTCTCTGGCTCTAGAGCAGCTCTGTTGACCTGGTTCTCTGGCTCTAATGCAGATCTGCTGACCTGCTTCTCTCTGTCTCTAGAGCAGCTCTGCTGACCTGGTTCTCTGCCTCTAGAGCAGCTCTGCTGACCTGGTTCTCTGGCTCAAGAGCAGCTCGGCTGACCTGGTTCCATGGCTGTAAAGCAGCTCTGCTGACCTGGTTCTCTGGCTGTAAAGCAGCTCTGCTGACCTGGTTCTCTGGCTCTAGAGCAGCTCTGTTGACCTGGTTCTCTGGCTCTAATGCAGATCTGCTGACCTGGTTCTCTCTGTCTCTAAAGCAGCTCTGCTGACCTGGTTCTCTGCCTCTAGAGCAGCTCTGCTGACCTGGTTCTCTGGCTCAAGAGCAGTTCGGCTGACCTGGTTCCATGGCTCTAAAGCAGCTCTGCTGACCTGGTTCTCTGGCGCTAAAGCAGCTCTGCTGACCTGGTTCTCTCCCTCTAAAGAGCTCTGCTGACCTGGTTCTCTGGCTCTAAAGCAGTTCTGCTGGCCTGGTTCTCTGCCTCTAGAGCAGATCTGCTGACCTGGTTCTATGGCTCTAAAGCAGCTCTGCTGACCTGTTCTCTGTTTCTAGAGCAGCTCTGTTGGCCTTGTTCTCTGGCTCTAATGCAGATCTGCTGACCTGGATCTCTCTGTCTCTAGAGCAGCTCTGCTGACTTGGTTCTCTGGCTCTAAAGCAGCTCTGCTGACCTAGTTCTCTGCCTCTAGAGGAGCTCTGCTGACCTGGTTCTATGGCTCTAAAGCAGCTCTGCTGCCCTGGGTCTCTGGCTCTAGAGCAGCTCTGCTGACCTGGTTCTCTGGCTCTAAAGCAGATCTGCTGACCTGGTTCTCTCTGGCTCAAGAGCAGCTCTGCTGACCTGGTTCTATGGCTCTAAAGCAGCTCTACTGACCTAGTTCTCTGGCTCTAGAGCAGCTCTGCTGACCTGGTTCTCTGGCTCTAAAGCAGCTCTGCTGGCCGGGTTCTATGGCTCTAAAGCATCTCTGCTGACCTGGTTCTCTGGCTCTATTGCTGCTCTGCTGACCTGGTTCTCTCCCTCTAAAGAAGCTCGACTTGCCTGGTTTCTCCGGCTCTACAGCAGCTCTGCTGACCTGGTTCTCTGGCTCTAGAGCAGCTCTGCTGACCTGGTTCTTAGGCTCTAGAGGAGCTTTGCTGACCTGGTTCTCTGGCTGTAAAGCAGCTCTGCTGATCTGGGACTATGGCTCTAAAGCAGCACTGCTGACATGGTTCTCTGGCTCTCGAACAGCTCTGCTGGCGTGGGTCTCTGGCTCTCAAGCAGCTCTGCTGACCTGGTTGTCTGGCTCTAGTTCTGCTGGCCTGGTTCTCTGGCTGTAAAGCAGCTCTGCTGACCTAGTTCTCTCCCTCTAAAGCAGCTCTGCTGACCTGGTTTCTCTGGCTCTACAGCAACTCTGCTGACCTGGTTCTCTCCCTCTAAAGCAGCTCTGCTGACCTGGTTTCTCTGGCTCTACAGCAACTCTGCTGACCTGGTTCTCTGGCTCTAGAGCAGCTCTGCTTACCTGGTTCTATGGCTCTAAAGCAGCTCTGCTGACCTGGATCTCTCTGTCTCTAGAGCAGCTCTGCTGACCTGGTTCTATGGCTCTAAAGCAGCTCTGCTGACCTGGTTCTCTGACTCTAGAGCAGCTCTGTTGACCTGGTTCTCTTGCTCTAATGCAGATCTGCTGACCTGGATCTCTCTGTCTCTAGAGCGGCTCTGCTGACTTGGTTCTCTGGCTCTAAAGCAGCTCTGCTGACCTGGTTCTCTGCCTCTAGAGGAGCTCTGCTGACCTGGTTCTATGGCTCTAAAGCAGCTCTGCTGCCCTGGGTCTCTGGCTCTAGAGCAGCTCTGCTGACCTGGTTCTCTGGTTCTAAAGCAGCTCTGCTGACCTGGTTCTATGGCTCTAAAGCATCTCTGCTGACCTGGTTCTCTGGCTCTATTGCTGCTCTGCTGACCTGGTTATCTCCCTCTAAAGCAGCTCTACTTGCCTGGTTTCTCCGGCTCTACAGCAGCTCTGCTGACCTGGTTCTCTGGCTCTAGAGCAGCTCTGCTGACTCAGTTCTTAGGCTCTAGAGCAGCTCTGCTGACCTGGTTCTCTGGCTCTAGAACAGCTCTGCTGACCTGGTTCTCTCCCTCTAAAGAAGCTCTGCTGACCTGGTTCTCTGCCTCTAGAGCAGCTTTGCTGACCTGCTTCTCTGGCTCTAGAACAGCTCTGCTGACCTTGTTCTATGGCTCTAAAGCAGCTATGCTGACCTGATTCTCTGGCTCTAGACCAGCACTGCTGACCTGGTTCTCTGGCTCTAAAGCAGCTCTGCTGACCTGGTTCTCTCCCTCTAAAGAGCTCTGCTGACCTGGTTCGCTGGCTCTAAAGCAGTTCTGCTGAACTGGTTCTCTGCCTCTTGAGCAGCTCTGCTGACCTGGATCTCTGGCTCCAAAGCAACTCTGCTGACCTGGTTCTCTGGCTCTAGAGCAGCTCTGCTGACCTGGTTCTCTGTCTCTAAAGCAGCTCTGCTGACCTGGTTCTCTCTCTCTAAATCAGCTCTGCTGACCTGATTCTCTGCCTCTAGAGCAGCTCTGCTGACTTGGTTCTATGGCTGTAAAGTAGCTCTGCTGACCTGGTTCTCTGGCTCTAGAGCAGCTCTGTTGACCTGGTTCTCTGGCTCTAATGCAGATCTGCTGACCTGCTTCTCTCTGTCTCTAGAGCAGCTCTGCTGACCTGGTTCTCTGCCTCTAGAGCGGCTCTGCTGACCTGGTTCTCTGGCTGTAAAGCAGCTCTGCTGACCTGGTTCTCTGGCTCTAGACCAGCTCTGTTGACCTGGTTCTCTGGCTCTAATGCAGATCTGCTGACCTGGGTATCTCTTTCTCTAAAGCAGCTCTGCTGACCTGGTTCTCTGCCTCTAGAGCAGCTCTGCTGACCTGGTTCTCTGGCTCAAGAGCAGTTCGGCTGACCTGGTTCCATGGCTCTAAAGCAGCTCTGCTGACCTGGTTCTCTGGCGCTAAAGCAGCTCTGCTGACCTGGTTCTCTCCCTCTAAAGAGCTCTGCTGACCTGGTACTCTGGCTCTAAAGCAGTTCTGCTGGCCTGGTTCTCTGCCTCTAGAGCAGCTCTGCTGACCTGGTTCTATGGCTCTAAAGCAGCTCCGCTGACCTGGTTCTCTGACTCTAGAGCAGCTCTGTTGACCTGGTTCTCTGGCTCTAATGCAGATCTGCTGACCTGGATCTCTCTGTCTCTAGAGCAGCTCTGCTGACTTGGTTCTCTGGCTCTAAAGCAGCTCTGCTGACCTGGTTCTCGGCCTCTAGAGGAGCTCTGCTGACCTGGTTCTATGGCTCTAAAGCAGCTCTGCTGCCCTGGGTCTCTGGCTCTAGAGCAGCTCTGCGGACCTGGTTCTCTGGTTCTAAAGCAGCTCTGCTGACCTGGTTCTATGGCTCTAAAGCAGCTCTGCTGACTTGGTTCTCTGGCTCTAAAGCAGCTCTGCTGACCTGGTTCTCTGCCTCTAGGGGAGCTCTGCTGACCTGGTTCTATGGCTCTAAAGCAGCCCTGCTGCCCTGGGTCTCTGGCTCTAGAGCAGCTCTGCTGACCTGGTTCTCTGGCTCTAAAGCAGATCTGCTGACCTGGTTCTCTCTGGCTCAAGAGCAGCTCTGCTGACCTGGTTCTATGGCTCTAAAGCAGCTCTACTGACCTAGTTCTCTGGCTCTAGAGCAGCTCTGCTGACCTGATTCTCTGGCTCTAAAGCAGCTCTGCTGGCCGGGTTCTATGGCTCTAAAGCATCTCTGCTGACCTGGTTCTCTGGCTCTATTGCTGCTCTGCTGACCTGGTTCTCTCCCTCTAAAGCAGCTCTACTTGCCTGGTTTCTCCGGCTCTACAGCAGCTCTGCTGACCTGGTTCTGTGGCTCTAGAGCAGCTCTGCTGACCTGGTTCTTAGGCTCTAAAGGAGCTTTGCTGACCTGGTTCTCTGGCTGTAAAGCAGCTCTGCTGACCTGGGTCTATGGCTCTAAAGCAGCACTGCTGACATGGTTCTCTGGCTCTAGAGCAGCTCTGCTGGCGTGGGTCTCTGGCTCTCAAGCAGCTCTGCTGACCTGGTTGTCTGGCTCTAAAGCAGCTCTGCTGGCCTGGTTCTCTGGCTGTAAAGCAGCTCTGCTGACCTAGTTCTCTCCCTCTAAAGCAGCTCTGCTGACCTGGTTTCTCTGGCTCTACAGCAACTCTGCTGACCTGGTTCTCTCCCTCTAAAGCAGCTCTGCTGACCTGGTTTCTCTGGCTCTACAGCAACTCTGCTGACCTGGTTCTCTGGCTCTAGAGCAGCTCTGCTGACCTGGTTCTATGGCTCTAAAGCAGCTCTGCTGACCTGGATCTCTCTGTCTCTAGAGCAGCTCTGCTGACCTGGTTCTATGGCTCTAAAGCAGCTCTGCTGACCTGGTTCTCTGACTCTAGAGCAGCTCTGTTGACCTGGTTCTCTGGCTCTAATGCAGATCTGCTGACCTGGATCTCTCTGTCTCTAGAGCGGCTCTGCTGACTTGGTTCTCTGGCTCTAAAGCAGCTCTGCTGACCTGGTTCTCTGCCTCTGGAGGAGCTCTGCTGACCTGGTTCTATGGCTCTAAAGCAGCTCTGCTGCCCTGGGTCTCTGGCTCTAGAGCAGCTCTGCTGACCTGGTTCTCTGACTCTAGAGCAGCTCTGCTGACTCAGTTCTTAGGCTCTAGAGCAGCTCTGCTGACCTAGTTCTCTGGCTCTAGAACAGCTCTGCTGACCTGGTTCTCTCCCTCTAAAGAAGCTCTGCTGACCTGGTTCTCTGCCTCTAGAGCAGCTTTGCTGACCTGCTTCTCTGGCTCTAGAACAGCTCTGCTGACACTGTTCTATGGCTCTAAAGCAGCTCTGCTGACCTGATTCTCTGGCTCTGGACCAGCACTGCTGACCTGGTTCTCTGGCTCTAAAGCAGCTCTGCTGACCTGGTTCTCTCCCTCTAAAGAGCTCTGCTGACCTGGTTCGCTGGCTCTAAAGCAGTTCTGCTGAACTGGTTCTCTGCCTCTTGAGCAGCTCTGCTGACCTGGATCTCTGGCTCCAAAGCAATTCTGCTGACCTGGTTCTCTGGCTCTAGAGCAGCTCTGCTGACCTGGTTCTCTGTCTCTAAAGCAGCTCTGCTGACCTGGTTCTCTCTCTCTCTAAATCAGCTCTGCTGACCTGGTTCTCTGCCTTTAGAGCAGCTCTGCTGACCTGGTTCTATGGCTGTAAAGCAGCTCTGCTGACCTGGTTCTCTGGCTCTAGAGCAGCTCTGTTGACCTGGTTCTCTGGCTCTAATGCAGATCTGCTGACCTGCTTCTCTCTGTCTCTAGAGCAGCTCTGCTGACCTGGTTCTCTGCCTCTAGAGCAGCTCTGCTGACCTGGTTCTCTGGCTGTAAAGCAGCTCTGCTGACCTGGTTCTCTGGCTCTAGACCAGCTCTGTTGACCTGGTTCTCTGGCTCTAATGCAGATCTGCTGACCTGGGTCTCTCTTTCTCTAAAGCAGCTCTGCTGACCTGGTTCTCTGCCTCTAGAGCAGCTCTGCTGACCTGGTTCTCTGGCTCAAGAGCAGTTCAGCTGACCTGGTTCCATGGCTCTAAAGCAGCTCTGCTGACCTGGTTCTCTGGCGCTAAACCAGCTCTGCTGACCTGGTTCTCTCCCTCTAAAGAGCTCTGCTGACCTGGTTCTCTGGCTCTAAAGCAGTTCTGCTGGCCTGGTTCTCTGCCTCTAGAGCAGCTCTGCTGACCTGGTTCTATGGCTCTAAAGCAGCTCTGCTGACCTGGTTCTCTGACTCTAGAGCAGCTCTGTTGACCTGGTTCTCTGGCTCTAATGCAGATCTGCTGACCTGGATCTCTCTGTCTCTAGAGCAGCTCTGCTGACTTGGTTCTCTGGCTCTAAAGCCGCTCTGCTGACCTGGTTCTCTGCCTCTAGAGGAGCTCTGCTGACCTGGTTCTATGGCTCTAAAGCAGCTCTGCTGCCCTGGGTCTCTGGCTCTAGAGCAGCTCTGCGGACCTGGTTCTCTGGTTCTAAAGCAGCTCTGCTGACCTGGTTCTATGGCTCTAAAGCATCTCTGCTGACCTGGTTCTCTGGCTCTATTGCTGCTCTGTTGACCTGGTTCTCTCCCTCTAAAGCAGCTCTACTTGCCTGGTTTCTCTGGCTATACAGCAGCTCTGCTGACCTGGTTCTCTGGCTCTAGAGCAGCTCTGCTGACCTGGTTCTTAGTCTCTAGAGCAGCTTTGCTGACCTGGTTCTCTGGCTGTAAAGCAGCTCTGCTGACCTGGGTCTATGGCTCTAAAGCAGCACTGCTGACATGGTTCTCTGGCTCTAGAGCAGCTCTGCTGATGTGGGTCTCCGGCTCTCAAGCAGCTCTGCTGACCTGGTTGTCTGGCTCTATAGTAGCTCTGCTGGCCTGGTTCTCTGGCTGTAAAGCAGCTCTGCTGACCTAGTTCTCTCCCTCTAAAGCAGCTCTGCTGACCTGGTTCTCTGTCTCTAAAGCAGCTCTGCTGACCTGGTTCTCTCTCTCTCTAAATCAGCTCTGCTGACCTGGTTCTCTGCCTTTAGAGCAGCTCTGCTGACCTGGTTCTATGGCTGTAAAGCAGCTCTGCTGACCTGGTTCTCTGGCTCTAGAGCAGCTCTGTTGACCTGGTTCTCTGGCTCTAATGCAGATCTGCTGACCTGCTTCTCTCTGTCTCTAGAGCAGCTCTGCTGACCTGGTTGTCTGGCTCTAAAGCAGCTCTGCTGGCCTGGTTCTCTGGCTGTAAAGCAGCTCTGCTGACCTAGTTCTCTCCCTCTAAAGCAGCTCTGCTGACCTGGTTTCTCTGGCTCTACAGCAACTCTGCTGACCTGGTTCTCTCCCTCTAAAGCAGCTCTGCTGGCCTGGTTTCTCTGGCTCTACAGCAACTCTGCTGACTTGGTTCTCTGGCTCTAGAGCAGCTCTGCTTACCTGGTTCTATGGCTCTAAAGCAGCTCTGCTGACCTGGATCTCTCTGTCTCTAGAGCAGCTCTGCTGACCTGGTTCTATGGCTCTAAAGCAGCTCTGCTGACCTGGTTCTCTGACTCTAGAGCAGCTCTGTTGACCTGGTTCTCTGGCTCTAATGCAGATCTGCTGACCTGGATCTCTCTGTCTCTAGAGCGGCTCTGCTGACTTGGTTCTCTGGCTCTAAAGCAGCTCTGCTGACCTGGTTCTCTGCCTCTAGAGGAGCTCTGCTGACCTGGTTCTATGGCTCTAAAGCAGCTCTGCTGCCCTGGGTCTCTGGCTCTAGAGCAGCTCTGCTGACCTGGTTCTCTGGTTCTAAAGCAGCTCTGCTGACCTGGTTCTATGGCTCTAAAGCATCTCTGCTGACCTGGTTCTCTGGCTCTATTGCTGCTCTGCTGACCTGGTTCTCTCCCTCTAAAGCAGCTCTACTTGCCTGGTTTCTCCGGCTCTACAGCAGCTCTGCTGACCTGGTTCTGTGGCTCTAGAGCAGCTCTGCTGACCTGGTTCTTAGGCTCTAAAGGAGCTTTGCTGACCTGGTTCTCTGGCTGTAAAGCAGCTCTGCTGACCTGGGTCTATGGCTCTAAAGCAGCACTGCTGACATGGTTCTCTGGCTCTAGAGCAGCTCTGCTGGCGTGGGTCTCTGGCTCTCAAGCAGCTCTGCTGACCTGGTTGTCTGGCTCTAAAGCAGCTCTGCTGGCCTGGTTCTCTGGCTGTAAAGCAGCTCTGCTGACCTAGTTCTCTCCCTCTAAAGCAGCTCTGCTGACCTGGTTTCTCTGGCTCTACAGCAACTCTGCTGACCTGGTTCTCTCCCTCTAAAGCAGCTCTGCTGACCTGGTTTCTCTGGCTCTACAGCAACTCTGCTGACCTGGTTCTCTGGCTCTAGAGCAGCTCTGCTGACCTGGTTCTATGGCTCTAAAGCAGCTCTGCTGACCTGGATCTCTCTGTCTCTAGAGCAGCTCTGCTGACCTGGTTCTATGGCTCTAAAGCAGCTCTGCTGACCTGGTTCTCTGACTCTAGAGCAGCTCTGTTGACCTGGTTCTCTGGCTCTAATGCAGATCTGCTGACCTGGATCTCTCTGTCTCTAGAGCGGCTCTGCTGACTTGGTTCTCTGGCTCTAAAGCAGCTCTGCTGACCTGGTTCTCTGCCTCTGGAGGAGCTCTGCTGACCTGGTTCTATGGCTCTAAAGCAGCTCTGCTGCCCTGGGTCTCTGGCTCTAGAGCAGCTCTGCTGACCTGGTTCTCTGACTCTAGAGCAGCTCTGCTGACTCAGTTCTTAGGCTCTAGAGCAGCTCTGCTGACCTAGTTCTCTGGCTCTAGAACAGCTCTGCTGACCTGGTTCTCTCCCTCTAAAGAAGCTCTGCTGACCTGGTTCTCTGCCTCTAGAGCAGCTTTGCTGACCTGCTTCTCTGGCTCTAGAACAGCTCTGCTGACACTGTTCTATGGCTCTAAAGCAGCTCTGCTGACCTGATTCTCTGGCTCTGGACCAGCACTGCTGACCTGGTTCTCTGGCTCTAAAGCAGCTCTGCTGACCTGGTTCTCTCCCTCTAAAGAGCTCTGCTGACCTGGTTCGCTGGCTCTAAAGCAGTTCTGCTGAACTGGTTCTCTGCCTCTTGAGCAGCTCTGCTGACCTGGATCTCTGGCTCCAAAGCAATTCTGCTGACCTGGTTCTCTGGCTCTAGAGCAGCTCTGCTGACCTGGTTCTCTGTCTCTAAAGCAGCTCTGCTGACCTGGTTCTCTCTCTCTCTAAATCAGCTCTGCTGACCTGGTTCTCTGCCTTTAGAGCAGCTCTGCTGACCTGGTTCTATGGCTGTAAAGCAGCTCTGCTGACCTGGTTCTCTGGCTCTAGAGCAGCTCTGTTGACCTGGTTCTCTGGCTCTAATGCAGATCTGCTGACCTGCTTCTCTCTGTCTCTAGAGCAGCTCTGCTGACCTGGTTCTCTGCCTCTAGAGCAGCTCTGCTGACCTGGTTCTCTGGCTGTAAAGCAGCTCTGCTGACCTGGTTCTCTGGCTCTAGACCAGCTCTGTTGACCTGGTTCTCTGGCTCTAATGCAGATCTGCTGACCTGGGTCTCTCTTTCTCTAAAGCAGCTCTGCTGACCTGGTTCTCTGCCTCTAGAGCAGCTCTGCTGACCTGGTTCTCTGGCTCAAGAGCAGTTCAGCTGACCTGGTTCCATGGCTCTAAAGCAGCTCTGCTGACCTGGTTCTCTGGCGCTAAACCAGCTCTGCTGACCTGGTTCTCTCCCTCTAAAGAGCTCTGCTGACCTGGTTCTCTGGCTCTAAAGCAGTTCTGCTGGCCTGGTTCTCTGCCTCTAGAGCAGCTCTGCTGACCTGGTTCTATGGCTCTAAAGCAGCTCTGCTGACCTGGTTCTCTGACTCTAGAGCAGCTCTGTTGACCTGGTTCTCTGGCTCTAATGCAGATCTGCTGACCTGGATCTCTCTGTCTCTAGAGCAGCTCTGCTGACTTGGTTCTCTGGCTCTAAAGCCGCTCTGCTGACCTGGTTCTCTGCCTCTAGAGGAGCTCTGCTGACCTGGTTCTATGGCTCTAAAGCAGCTCTGCTGCCCTGGGTCTCTGGCTCTAGAGCAGCTCTGCGGACCTGGTTCTCTGGTTCTAAAGCAGCTCTGCTGACCTGGTTCTATGGCTCTAAAGCATCTCTGCTGACCTGGTTCTCTGGCTCTATTGCTGCTCTGTTGACCTGGTTCTCTCCCTCTAAAGCAGCTCTACTTGCCTGGTTTCTCTGGCTATACAGCAGCTCTGCTGACCTGGTTCTCTGGCTCTAGAGCAGCTCTGCTGACCTGGTTCTTAGTCTCTAGAGCAGCTTTGCTGACCTGGTTCTCTGGCTGTAAAGCAGCTCTGCTGACCTGGGTCTATGGCTCTAAAGCAGCACTGCTGACATGGTTCTCTGGCTCTAGAGCAGCTCTGCTGATGTGGGTCTCCGGCTCTCAAGCAGCTCTGCTGACCTGGTTGTCTGGCTCTATAGTAGCTCTGCTGGCCTGGTTCTCTGGCTGTAAAGCAGCTCTGCTGACCTAGTTCTCTCCCTCTAAAGCAGCTCTGCTGACCTGGTTCTCTGTCTCTAAAGCAGCTCTGCTGACCTGGTTCTCTCTCTCTCTAAATCAGCTCTGCTGACCTGGTTCTCTGCCTTTAGAGCAGCTCTGCTGACCTGGTTCTATGGCTGTAAAGCAGCTCTGCTGACCTGGTTCTCTGGCTCTAGAGCAGCTCTGTTGACCTGGTTCTCTGGCTCTAATGCAGATCTGCTGACCTGCTTCTCTCTGTCTCTAGAGCAGCTCTGCTGACCTGGTTCTCTGCCTCTAGAGCAGCTCTGC
Organism: Triturus cristatus; assembly: GCF_964204655.1. Taxonomy (NCBI): domain Eukaryota; kingdom Metazoa; phylum Chordata; class Amphibia; order Caudata; family Salamandridae; genus Triturus; species Triturus cristatus. Next base: position 935,125 of record NC_140583.1, read on the forward strand.
TGACCTGGTTCTATGGCTGTAAAGCAGCTCTGCTGACCTGGTTCTCTGGCTCTAGAGCAGCTCTGTTGACCTGGTTCTCTGGCTCTAATGCAGATCTGCTGACCTGCTTCTCTCTGTCTCTAGAGCAGCTCTGCTGACCTGGTTCTCTGCCTCTAGAGCAGCTCTGCTGACCTGGTTCTCTGGCTGTAAAGCAGCTCTGCTGACCTGGTTCTCTGGCTCTAGACCAGCTCTGTTGACCTGGTTCTCTGGCTCTAATGCAGATCTGCTGACCTGGGTCTCTCTTTCTCTAAAGCAGCTCTGCTGACCTGGTTCTCTGCCTCTAGAGCAGCTCTGCTGACCTGGTTCTCTGGCTCAAGAGCAGTTCAGCTGACCTGGTTCCATGGCTCTAAAGCAGCTCTGCTGACCTGGTTCTCTGGCGCTAAAGCAGCTCTGCTGACCTGGTTCTCTCCCTCTAAAGAGCTCTGCTGACCTGGTTCTCTGGCTCTAAAGCAGTTCTGCTGGCCTGGTTCTCTGCCTCTAGAGCAGCTCTGCTGACCTGGTTCTATGGCTCTAAAGCAGCTCTGCTGACCTGGTTCTCTGACTCTAGAGCAGCTCTGTTGACCTGGTTCTCTGGCTCTAATGCAGATCTGCTGACCTGGATCTCTCTGTCTCTAGAGCAGCTCTGCTGACTTGGTTCTCTGGCTCTAAAGCAGCTCTGCTGACCTGGTTCTCTGCCTCTAGAGGAGCTCTGCTGACCTGGTTCTATGGCTCTAAAGCAGCTCTGCTGCCCTGGGTCTCTGGCTCTAGAGCAGCTCTGCGGACCTGGTTCTCTGGTTCTAAAGCAGCTCTGCTGACCTGGTTCTATGGCTCTAAAGCATCTCTGCTGACCTGGTTCTCTGGCTCTATTGCTGCTCTGTTGACCTGGTTCTCTCCCTCTAAAGCAGCTCTACTTGCCTGGTTTCTCTGGCTATACAGCAGCTCTGCTGACCTGGTTCTCTGGCTCTAGAGCAGCTCTGCTGACCTGGTTCTTAGTCTCTAGAGCAGCTTTGCTGACCTGGTTCTCTGGCTGTAAAGCAGCTCTGCTGACCTGGGTCTATGGCTCTAAAGCAGCACTGCTGACATGGTTCTCTGGCTCTAGAGCAGCTCTGCTGATGTGGGTCTCTGGCTCTCAAGCAGCTCTGCTGACCTGGTTGTCTGGCTCTATAGTAGCTCTGCTGGCCTGGTTCTCTGGCTGTAAAGCAGCTCTGCTGACCTAGTTCTCTCCCTCTAAAGCAGCTCTGCTGACCTGGTTTCTCTGGCTCTACAGCAACTCTGCTGACCTGGTTCTGTCCCTCTAAAGCAGCTCTGCTGACCTGGTTTCTCTGGCTCTACAGCAGCTCTGCTGACTCAGTTCTTAGGCTCTAGAGCAGCTCTGCTGACCTGGTTCTCTGGCTCTAGAACAGCTCTGCTGACCAGGTTCTCTGGATCTAAAGCAGATCTGCTGAGCCGGTTCTATGGCTCTAAAGCAGTTCTGCTGACCTGGTTCTCTGGCTCTAGAGCAGCTCTGCTGACCTGGTCCCTTGGCTCTAAAGCAGCTCTGCTGACCTGGTTCTCTCCCTCTAAAGCAGTTCTGCTGACCTGGTTCTCTCGCTCTGAAGCAGCTCTACTGACCTGGTTTCTCGGGCTCTAATGCATATCTGCTGACCTGCTTCTCTCTGCCTCTAGAGCAGCTCTGCTGACCTGGTTCTCTGGCTGTAAAGCAGCTCTGCTGACCTGGTTCTCTGGCTCTAGAGCAGCTCTGTTGACCTGGTTCTCTGGCTCTAATGCAGATCTGCTGACCTACTTCTCTCTGTCTCTAGAGCAGCTCTGCTGACCTGGTTCTCTGGCTCTTGAGCAGCTCTGCTGACCTGGTTCTCTGGCTCAAGAGCAATTCGGCTGACCTGGTTCCATGGCTCTAAAGCAGCTCTGCTGACCTGGTTCTCTGGCGCTAAAGCAGCTCTGCTGACCTGGTTCTCTCCCTCCAAAGAGCTCTGCTGACCTGGTTCTCTGGCTCTAAAGCAGTTCTGCTGACCTGGTTCTCTGCCTCTAGAGCAGCTCTGCTGACCTGGTTCTATGGCTCTAAAGCAGCTCTGCTGACCTGGTTCTCTGACTCTAGAGCAGCTCTGTTGACCTGGTTCTCTGGCTCTAATGCAGATCTGCTGACCTGGATCTCTCTGTCTCTAGAGCAGCTCTGCTGACTTGGTTCTCTGGCTCTAAAGCAGCTCTGCTGACCTGGTTCTCGGCCTCTAGAGGAGCTCTGCTGACCTGGTTCTATGGCTCTAAAGCAGCTCTGCTGCCCTGGGTCTCTGGCTCTAGAGCAGCTCTGCGGACCTGGTTTTCTGGTTCTAAAGCAGCTCTGCTGACCTGGTTCTATGGCTCTAAAGCAGCTCTGCTGACTTGGTTTTCTGGCTCTAAAGCAGCTCTGCTGACCTGCTTCTCTGCCTCTAGAGGAGCTCTGCTGACCTGGTTCTATGGCTCTAAAGCAGCCCTGCTGCCCTGGGTCTCTGGCTCTAGAGCAGCTCTGCTGACCTGGTTCTCTGGCTCTAAAGCAGATCTGCTGACCTGGTTCTCTCTGGCTCAAGAGCAGCTCTGCAGACCTGGTTCTATGGCTCTAAAGCAGCTCTACTGACCTAGTTCTCTGGCTCTAGAGCAGCTCTGCTGACCTGGTTCTCTGGCTCTAAAGCAGCTCTACTGGCCGGGTTCTATGGCTCTAAAGCATCTCTGCTGACCTGGTTCTCTGGCTCTATTGCTGCTCTGCTGACCTGGTTCTCTCCCTCTAAAGCAGCTCTACTTGCCTGGTTTCTCCGGCTCTACAGCAGCTCTGCTGACCTGGTTCTGTGGCTCTAGAGCAGCTCTGCTGACCTGGTTCTTAGGCTCTAGAGGAGCTTTGCTGACCTGGTTCTCTGGCTGTAAAGCATCTCTGCTGACCTGGGTCTATGGCTCTAAAGCAGCACTGCTGACATGGTTCTCTGGCTCTAGAGCAGCTCTGCTGGCGTGGGTCTCTGGCTCTCAAGCAGCTCTGCTGACCTGGTTGTCTGACTCTAAAGCAGCTCTGCTGGCCTGGTTCTCTGGCTGTAAAGCAGCTCTGCTGACCTAGTTCTCTCCCTCTAAAGCAGCTCTGCTGACCTGGTTTCTCTGGCTCTACAGCAACTCTGCTGACCTGGTTCTCTCCCTCTAAAGCAGCTCTGCTGACCTGGTTTCTCTGGCTCTACAGCAACTCTGCTGACCTGGTTCTCTGGCTCTAGAGCAGCTCTGCTGACCTGGTTCTATGGCTCTAAAGCAGCTCTGCTGACCTGGATCTCTCTGTCTCTAGAGCAGCTCTGCTGACCTGGTTCTATGGCTCTAAAGCAGCTCTGCTGACCTGGTTCTCTGACTCTAGAGCAGCTCTGTTGACCTGGTTCTCTGGCTCTAATGCAGATCTGCTGACCTGGATCTCTCTGTCTCTAGAGCGGCTCTGCTGACTTGGTTCTCTGGCTCTAAAGCAGCTCTGCTGACCTGGTTCTCTGCCTCTGGAGGAGCTCTGCTGACCTGGTTCTATGGCTCTAAAGCAGCTCTGCTGCCCTGGGTCTCTGGCTCTAGAGCAGATCTGCTGACCTGGTTCTCTGGTTCTAAAGCAGCTCTGCTGACCTGGTTCTATGGCTCTAAAGCATCTCTGCTGACCTGGTTCTCTGGCTCTATTGCTGCTCTGCTGACCTGGTTCTCTCCCTCTAAAGCAGCTCTACTTGCCTGGTTTCTCCGGCTCTACAGCAGCTCTGCTGACCTGGTTCTCTGGCTCTAGAGCAGCTCTGCTGACTCAGTTCTTAGGCTCTAGAGCAGCTCTGCTGACCTAGTTCTCTGGCTCTAGAACAGCTCTGCTGACCTGGTTCTCTCCCTCTAAAGAAGCTCTGCTGACCTGGTTCTCTGCCTCTAGAGCAGCTTTACTGACCTGCTTCTCTGGCTCTAGAACAGCTCTGCTGACACTGTTCTATGGCTCTAAAGCAGCTCTGCTGACCTGATTCTCTGGCTCTAGACCAGCACTGCTGACCTGGTTCTCTGGCTCTAAAGCAGCTCTGCTGACCTGGTTCTCTCCCTCTAAAGAGCTCTGCTGACCTGGTTCGCTGGCTCTAAAGCAGTTCTGCTGAACTGGTTCTCTGCCTCTTGAGCAGCTCTGCTGACCTGGATCTCTGGCTCCAAAGCAACTCTGCTGACCTGGGTCTCTGGCTCTAGAACAGCTCTGCTGACCTGGTTCTCTGTCTCTAAAGCAGCTCTGCTGACCTGGTTCTCTCTCTCTAAATCAGCTCTGCTGACCTGGTTCTCTGCCTCTAGAGCAGCTCTGCTGACCTGGTTCTATGGCTGTAAAGCAGCTCTGCTGACCTGGTTCTCTGGCTCTAGAGCAGCTCTGTTGACCTGGTTCTCTGGCTCTAATGCAGATCTGCTGACCTGCTTCTCTCTGTCTCTAGAGCAGCTCTGCTGACCTGGTTCTCTGCCTCTAGAGCAGCTCTGCTGACCTGGTTCTCTGGCTGTAAAGCAGCTCTGCTGACCTGGTTCTCTGGCTCTAGACCAGCTCTGTTGACCTGGTTCTCTGGCTCTAATGCAGATCTGCTGACCTGGGTCTCTCTTTCTCTAAAGCAGCTCTGCTGACCTGGTTCTCTGCCTCTAGAGCAGCTCTGCTGACCTGGTTCTCTGGCTCAAGAGCAGTTCAGCTGACCTGGTTCCATGGCTCTAAAGCAGCTCTGCTGACCTGGTTCTCTGGCACTAAAGCAGCTCTGCTGACCTGGTTCTCTCCCTCTAAAGAGCTCTGCTGACCTGGTTCTATGGCTCTAAGGCAGCTCTGCTGACCTGGTTCTCTGACTCTAGAGCAGCGCTGTTGACCTGGTTCTCTGGCTCTAATGCAGATCTGCTGACCTGGATCTCTCTGTCTCTAGAGCAGCTCTGCTGACTTGGTTCTCTGGCTCTAAAGCAGCTCTGCTGACCTGGTTCTCGGCCTCTAGAGGAGCTCTGCTGACCTGGTTCTATGGCTCTAAAGCAGCTCTGCTGCCCTGGGTCTCTGGCTCTAGAGCAGCTCTGCGGACCTGGTTCTCTGGTTCTAAAGCAGCTCTGCTGACCTGGTTCTATGGCTCTAAACCATCTCTGCTGACCTGGTTCTCTGGCTCTATTGCTGCTCTGTTGACCTGGTTCTCTCCCTCTAAAGCAACTCTACTTGCCTGGTTTCTCTGGCTATACAGCAGCTCTGCTGACCTGGTTCTCTGGCTCTAGAGCAGCTCTGCTGACCTGGTTCTTAGTCTCTAGAGCAGCTCTGCTGATGTGGGTCTCTGGCTCTCAAGCAGCTCTGCTGACCTGGTTGTCTGGCTCTATAGCAGCTCTGCTGGCCTGGTTCTCTGGCTGTAAAGCAGCTCTTCTGACCTAGTTCTCTCCCTCTAAAGCAGCTCTGCTGACCTGGTTTCTCTGGCTCTACAGCAACTCTGCTGACCTGGTTCTCTACCTCTAAAGCAGCTCTGCTGACCTGGTTTCTCTGGCTCTACAGCAGCTCTGCTGACTCAGTTCTTAGGCTCTAGAGCAGCTCTGCTGACCTGGTTCTCTGGCTCTAGAACAGCTCTGCTGACCTGGTTCTCTCCCTCTAAATCAGCTCTGCTAACCTGGTTCTCTGCCTCTAGAGCAGCTCTGCTGACCTGGTTCTATGGCTGTAAAGCAGCTCTGCTGATCTGGTTCTCTTGCTCTAGAGCAGCTCTGCTGACCTGGTTCTCTGGCTCTAAAGCAGATCTGCTGACCTTGTTTTATGGCTCTAAAGCAGCTCTGCTGACCTGATTCTCTGGCTCTAGACCAGCTCTGCTGACCTGGTTCTCTGGCTCTAAAGCAGCTCTGCTGACCTGGTTCTCTCCCTCTAAAGAGCTCTGCTGACCTGGCTCTCTGGCTCTAAAGCAGTTCTGCTGAACTGGTTCTCTGCCTCTTGAGCAGCTCTGCTGACCTGGATCTCTAGCTCCAAAGCAACTCTGCTGACCTGGTTCTCTGGCTCTAGAGCAGCTCTGCTGACCTGGTTCTCTGTCTCTAATGCAGCTCTGCTGACCTGGTTCTCTCTCTCTAAATCAGCTCTGCTGACCTGGTTCTCTGCCTCTAGAGCAGCTCTGCTGACCTGGTTCTATGGCTGTAAAGCAGCTCTGCTGACCTGGTTCTCTGGCTCTAGAGCAGCTCTGTTGACCTGGTTCTCTGCCTCTAAAGCAGCTCTGCTGACCTGGCTCTCTGGCTGTAAAGCAACTCTGCTGACCTTGTTCTCTGGCTCTAGAGCAGCTCTGCTGACCTGGTTCTCTGTCTCTAAAGCAGCTCTGCTGACCTGGTTCTCTCTCTCTAATTCAGCTCTGCTGACCTGGTTCTCTGCCTCTAGAGCAGCTCTGCTGACCTGGTTCTATGGCTGTAAAGCAGCTCTGCTGACCTGGTTCTCTGGCTCTAATGCATATCTGCTGACCTGCTTCTCTCTGCCTCTAGAGCAGCTCTGCTGACCTGGTTCTCTGGCTCAAGAGCAGCTCAGCTGACCTGGTTCCATGGCTCTAAAGCAGCTCTGCTGACCTGGTTCTCTGGCTCTAGAGCAGCTCTGTTGACCTGGTTCTCTGGCTCTAATGCAGATCTGCTGACCTGCTTCTCTCTGTCTCTAGAGCAGCTCTGCTGACCTGGTTCTCTGGCTCTTGAGCAGCTCTGCTGACCTGGTTCTCTGGCTCAAGAGCAATTCGGCTGACCTGGTTCCATGGCTCTAAAGCAGCTCTGCTGACCTGGTTCTCTGGCGCTAAAGCAGCTCTGCTGACCTGGTTCTCTCCCTCTAAAGAGCTCTGCTGACCTGGTTCTCTGGCTCTAAAGCAGTTCTGCTGGCCTGGTTCTCTGCCTCTAGAGCAGCTCTGCTGACCTGGTTCTATGGCTCTAAAGCAGCTCTGCTGACCTGGTTCTCTGACTCTAGAGCAGCTCTGTTGACCTGGTTCTCTGGCTCTAATGCAGATCTGCTGACCTGGATCTCTCTGTCTCTAGAGCAGCTCTGCTGACTTGGTTCTCTGGCTCTAAAGCAGCTCTGCTGACCTGGTTCTCTGCCTCTAGAGGAGCTCTGCTGACCTGGTTCTATGGCTCTAAAGCAGCTCTGCTGCCCTGGGTCTCTGGCTCTAGAGCAGCTCTGCTGACCTGGTTCTCTGGCTCTAAAGCAGATCTGCTGACCTGGTTCTCTCTGGCTCTAGAGCAGCTCTGCTGACCTGGTTCTCTGGCTCTAAAGCAGCTCTGCTGACCTGGTTCCCTCCCTCTAAAGCAGCTCTGCTGACCTGGTTCTCTGCCTCTAGAGCAGCTCTGCTGACCTGGTTCTCTGGCTCAAGAGCAGCTCGGCTGACCTGGTTCTATGGCTCTAAAGCAGCTCTGCTGACCTGGTTCTCTGGCGCTAAAGAGCTCTGCTGACCTGGCTCTCTGGCTCTAGAGCAGCTCTGCTGATCTGGGTCTCTGGTTCTAGAGGAGTTCTGCTGACCTGCTTCTTAGGCTCTAGAGCAGCTCTGCTGACCTGGTTCTCTGCACTCACGATGCATGCACCCGACTTCGCGAAAATATATTTAAAAATAACATAAGTTTATTATAAGTACAAATATATTATTTTTATGAATATCTTCGATAATCTCTTGCCCTAATATGTATATTAAAGACACATACATATCACATAACATTGCAACCCTACACTCTTTCCTACTCTCTGCTGACGAGAGGCAATTACCTCGAAACACGTGTCCAAGGATGGCTAATGCTATTCACACTTGCACTCACGACACAAGCATAGGTGTATCCGCCGACGCTAACTACAGGGACCACAGTTCTTTGGGGTAACACGCAGGTAGGTCAGCAGTGTGCGACCATTTTGTTGTAACTATTTAGTGGCTCTCTGAGCCGGGGAGTCGACGGACTCAGGTTACGCACCTGCGTTGCTACGAGAGGTACTAGACCTGATAATGATTTTAGCAGCTTACATTGCAACCCTACACTCTTTCCTACTCCCTGCTGATGAGAGGCAATTACCTCGAAACACGTGTCCAGGGATGGCTAATGCTATTCACACTTGCACTCACGACACAAGCATAGGTGTATCCGCCGACGCTAACTACAGGGACCACAGTTCTTTGGGGTAACACGCAGGTAGGTCAGCAGTGTGCGACCATTTTGTTGTAACTATTTAGTGGCTCTCTGAGCCGGGGAGTCGACGGACTCAGGTTACGCACCTGCGTTGCTACGAGAGGTACTAGACCTGATAATGATTTTAGCAGCTTACATTGCAATCCTACACTCTTTCCTACTCCCTGCTGACGAGAGGCAATTACCTCGAAACACGTGTCCAGGGATGGCTAATGCTATTCACACTTGCACTCACGACACAAGCATAGGTGTATCCGCCGACGCTAACTACAGGGACCACAGTTCTTTGGGGTAACACGCAGGTAGGTCAGCAGTGTGCGACCATTTTGTTGTAACCTAATATGTATATTAAAGACACATACATATCATTTTGGAACATAATTTTTTTTGAGGGAGTCGCGCACCCGGCGCGCCCCAGCACGTATATGACATCACATGGGACCCGCCACCGCGCAAGCATCTTGTACCGTAATGCGCATTTGTCGCGGACTGTTCGCATACCAATCGCGCACATCACGTAATAGTAAATGTATATTATGTAACTGAAAAACATGCAGCCATCGCACACTGTACGCGGATCCTTCACGACTTTTCTAAAATGGCGGCTAGGATCCGTGCACCCACCATGACGCGTACGCTTTGAGTGCGCGATTCCGAAAAAAAATTGGAATCAATATTTCAGTTTTAATTATAAATAAAAATGTTTTGTTACAATTTTCAGAAAAATATATAATGTTATTTAATGAATAAAATATTTATAAATAAACAGTTAAAAAACTGTAGAAAATCAGTACAAAAAAATAGGTATAACTACTATCACACTTTGAAATTCACTGAAAAAAAACCCATAGGTTTCAGAGACGTTATAGTTAGAAATTAGCATTTAAGAAAGCTTTGAAATTCATTGAAAAAAACATAGGTTTCAAAGACGTTATAGTTAGAAATTAGCATTTAAAAAAACGTAGAAATTAATAGAAAAAACCATAGGTTTCAGGGGTGTTATAGTTAGCTGGCCATTTCACTTGTACAAAACCATAGAAATTCCTCTGTTATAGTTAGTTCTGCTAACTATAACTCGCAAGCCTGCAATGCACTGCTGATGATGTCACATATTGCATCATTCATGACATGGTCAGTGACATCACTGATGATATCACTGATGACATTTCAAATGACATCACTGATGACATCACTGATTACATCATCCACGTGACATTCTGATACACCTCATCATACACTAGTATAACCTTTCATCACTGTAAAATACAGAGTACCATATTTGAAACCATTGACACACCAATACCAGTTACTACATACCCACTCACTGATTCCTGTCTACACACACAACTACGCATTCAACAACAGAGTCATTTATACATGCAGTCACTAATTAATAGAACACTATCAAATGCACTTATACACATATATAGACATTGACACATCAGCAGTCATCTTAGTCGGTTATGCAGTCATCCTACTCACTCATGAAAAAAATTAATCACACTTACATTTACTCACTTACACAATTATCCAACAACACCTCATTTATTCAAACACATAGTAAATCATAGTTAATATCTTAAGAAATCACCATTACAATTATACACTCATTCATATAGTTGCTCTCACAATCGCTGACTCTTACACATACTTATTTATATACACCAACTCTCACATAGAATGCCTTTTTTATCTTTGTTGAAGATGTACAACTAAAACATATATTCGCTCACCAACACGCAAATAAATACACTCAGACACCCAAACAACTGTTTCCACATGCACTCTTAAACCTATACACCTAGTCAATCAACCATTCACACATCTATGCATAGAGTTACACACACCCCATCCAACCGCACACAAACTCAGTGTCCCATACAAATATTCACCCAACTAATCAATAACTAATATACACACTGTCAATGTCAATGTCAAATACTATTGTAAAGCGCAATAAATCACCAAAAGGTCTCAGGGCGCTAGCAACCAAGACAAAGAAGACGGACAGTGACTGAAAATGCTCAAGTACCTAGATTTATTGGGAGAAAAGCCAAGTCTTCAGCTTTCTGCGAAAGAGAAGATGGTCTGTTATGGATAGCAGCTTCAGTGGAAGTTTATTCCAAAGCAGGGGGGCCAAATATGAAAAAGATCAGCCCCCATTGTAGACCGTCCGATTGCGAGGTTGAGCAAGAAGAAATCTGGTGCCGGATCGCAAAGAACGTCCTGGAACATACCATTGAAGTTTTTTTGCCAGATATAGTGGACCAGCTCCATGCATTATCCAATGCAGAGTTTTAAGAGTAGGGGCAGAAGGAGAACGGGAAGGGAGATTGAGAACAAGTCTGGCGGCCGTGTTCTGGAGGATCTGGAGCCTGGAAAGTAGATCTTGGTTAAGTGCAGTGAACAGGGCATTACCATAGTCCAGGCCACTGATAATGAGACCCTGGACCAAAGGTTTCCTTGCTTCCATGGGTAACCATTTAAAGATCTTTCGTAGCATGCACATAATCCCAAAACAAGTCCCAAGCACTTGGTTTATATGAGTCTTCAAGGACAAAGAGTTGTCAATTGTAATGCCGAAATTGCGAACTGCTAGCTTGGGCGAGGGGCAGGTGCCCAGCTCTAATGGCCACCAGTCACATGTCCAAAGCTGTCCCAAATAGAATAACCTCCGTCTTACCGCCGTTCAATTGAAGCATATTTAGGTTCATCCAGTCATTGCTCCGAATCATACAGCTCTTAAAACGGGCTTGAACGTCAACTTGGTCAGAGTCACAAGTAACTAGCAGCTGAGTGTCATCGGCATAAGATAATGTTTCAAAGCCATAAGACCTGATGAGGTGTTAAATAAACGTTGAACAGCATAGGGCTAAGAATAGAGCCCTGCGGAACCCCGACTGTTACTGGATACGTGCAGGATACAATCCCATCCACAGAAACCGTAGTGAAACGATCTGCCAGATAACTCTCGAACCAGTCCAAGGCCTTCCCTCTAATGCTCACCTCCCACAAACGATGTTTGAGAATATTGTGGGAGATGGTGTCGAATGCTGCAGACAGATCCAAAACGACCAAAATTGCAGCTTCTTGATGGTCCAAAGCTTGCCTGATGTTGTCCACTAGTTCAATAACTGCGGTCTCCATGCTATGAGCAGCACGGAAGCCGGATTGGGAGGGATCGAGGAGCCTATGAGTCTCAAAATGGGCAGTGAAACGTTTGTTAACTAGGAAGTCCAGTACCTTCCCAAAATAGGGAAGCAACGAGATAGGGCGGTAATTTGCGGGCACGCTAGGGTCGGCTAGGGGTTTTTTAAGGATGGGCTTAACCTGTGCGAGTTTCCATCTCCGTGGGACCGTGGCTTGGTTCAATGACAGGTTAAAAACAGTGGTTAGAACATCCACAAACAGTGGTAAAATTTTAGCACAGGAGCGGGGGGAAAGAGGTCGGCTGGAGAGCCAGATTTAATCCTTCCTAAACTTTCAATAACTTCAGTTTTTGTTATAGGTTCAAACTCAGTTAGTGAGGGGGCCATGTCTAATTCTAACGGGGGAATGGGTTCACTCACATTAGTGATATGACAGCCATAATCATCAGCCTGAGAAGGAAATGAGGCGTATATTGTTTTGATTTTATTATCAAAAAACAGAGAAATAGAGTCAACCCACTCTTGTGTAGGCGCAAAGGAAGACTGTTCAACCTGGGGAGCAGTGAATTCCTTCAATATCTTGTACAATTCTTTACTCGAATGTGCAGCATTATTAATGCGCTGAGTAAGGTAGGCCTTTTTTGCGAATTTGATATTATTTATGTAAGTTGAATGAAGGCACTTATATTTCCTGCGATGTTCATCAGTTTTGGATTTTCTCCACTGGCGTTCGGCGGCCCGTCTTTGCTGTTTATCGGCTTTTAAAGCCGCGGTAAACCAAGGTGTTAGTGACCAACTGATGCAGCATGTTATACAACAACAGAGACAGTGATGCACACATTCACATACTTTAGTTACTAATCCATGTATTAAGTGACACACTTTTAATTACTCACTTAAACAGACAGTCAGACAGCTACTAAATCCTCCATCCAGACAGTTATATATCCACTCAATCTTCTATACAGATTGGTATATATATAATACATATTTAAATTTCAAACTAAACCACATTCACTGGAAGATGTCATCAGTGATGTCATTAGTGATGTTGTCAGTGATGTCATTTGAGATGTCATCAGTGATGTCACTGACCATGTCATGAATGATGCAATATGTGACATCATCAGCAGTGCATTGCGGGCGCGCGAGTTATAGTTAGTAGAACTAACTATAACGTTGGAATTTCTATGGTTTTTAATTACAGAGGAAAAACCGTGGCCTTTTCGGCCTCTCCACAGCCTTCAACACTGTCTCCCACAACACCCTCATCAGGAGACTCCAGGAGATTGGCATACAAGGTTCCACATTGAAATGGATCTGTTCTTTCCTCACAGGAAGAACCCAAAGGGTCAGGCTGCCACCTTTCACATCATAGACCAAGAAACAAAAACTCGGAATCCCACAAGGTTCCTCCCTCAGCCCCATCCTTTTCAATATATACATGACACTGCTCACCAACATCATCCGATCACAAGACCAACACTGATGACATCCATCTCAACCTCTCCCTGACAAACAAGACAACCACCACCAGAACCAACTTCACAAACTGCATGAGCATGGGAGTAGACTGGATGTGAACCAACTGCTTGGAGCACAACTCTATCATGACGAAAGTGCTGGTTTTAGACAACAAGACCTCTGTAGTAATCAAGCCAGGATCCAGGAAGTAGTTTCATGTAGATTTATTGAGGTTGGTTACAAGATCAGAAATACAGCCAGTTATAAGCCAGAGTTAAGCCCCACCAGGAGCAGCCTTCCAGGTGCTCAGCCCTTCTCCAACTGTCCATTCCCACTCCCAACATTCCATCTAGCATCATACTGTCAGCATTCCACTGGCACATCTGAAACCATACCAGACCAGGATACTACATATCCTTCTTTGTTCCAACAAAAACAAAAAGAAACGCCAAAATCTAGAATGACAGGAGAGAAAAAGAACGGAAGCTAGACACAGGCTACAGGAAGGAGAAAACCGGAAAACACGTAAAAGAGTACAGGGAAAACATAACAAAAGGAGATGAGAGAGACTAACAAAAACCAAACCCATCTTCCCTTCTAAGGACAGGAACCTAACAAAAACACCAAAGAGAGCGGGGTAAAACATAAAAACAGGAGATGAGAGAGAATATCATAAACCAAACCCATCTTCCCTTCCAAGGATAGGAAGAAATAGAAGAAGAAGAAAATCCATTAATGGCTGTCCTCTGCAAACCCACTGCCAGGCAGAAATACAGGAAGGCAGCTCACAACAGGAGAAAACAAGACGACAGAGAAGAAGAGGAATCCAAGTACTCACACTTCCCCATCGACAGCAAGAAAAAGAGATTACAAATATAGAATACAACTGGGCTACTGCGTGCAATACAAAACTAAGACAATTGAAACGCCCAGAGTAACGTAACCCATGCACTATGGCAACTTACAGCGCACACCCACGTAGGGTAAAGACATTAACTTATGCATGGGCAACCTCGAGTGGAAGTATAGATATGTGCACTTTAAAAAAAAAACATGTCCAACCTTAGGCAACTAAGAAAGGTAAAGTGTGCACTGCCGCGGAGGCAATAGACAAATAATGTGATGTCCACTTACGGACGCACCTCGACTGGAGGTAACAATTGATATGCACCGAGTGACGGGGAAAAGCCCCACAACACACCTCCGGAGAGGTCAACAGATTGTGCATAGAAAACACGGGACACACGTCCACGCGACGCACCTCTACTAGAGGTCAACTAATATGCACATGAACTAGGGACATAACCCTAACACACCTCGCGGAGAGGTCCTTAGATCAGCATGTGCGAGTGGGACAGTAGTCCAAATATAATCATGAACCCTATAAAAAAAACTTAGGAAATTGCACCTCTACTGGGGGACAATGTGTATGCACAAAATAAACCAATAGAAACACCTCACGGAGAGGACAGCGAACATTGTGCATAATAAGAAATAGGGTTAAACATTGCAATCCGTAAATAAAACTAAACATTTTAACAGAAATGCATTTAGACTAATGTTATTGACCACACATTGAATGATGACCGTAAGCCAAGGCAGTGAAAAAATATAGCAAAACAAGTTTTCACCATTTTTTTTAAACAAACGTACACCGCTCCAAAGGAATGAATTTCACCTCCAATTCAAACAGATCCTTGTTGTCAAATGAAAGTCACCTGTGCTCGTAACCTTCGTGTTGCAGTTTAGTGAAAATCCATGAGCAGGAAACAAAACAAAGACAGCGTAAAAATGATGCTCCCACGACGGCGCCGCTGACATTGTGATTGAAATAACTTTATTTAAAACGTGGTTGGCAAACGTGTTTGGCAAAACATGGTTGGCAAAATGACACTCCGTGCAGGAGGAAATCTTGTAGACAATCTCAAACTCCAAGATGGCGGCACGTTTTTTCGCGCTGTACCGGGTGGCTCCCGGCCTCAGTGTGCACCAAAACTACACCCTGAAGCATAAAGGATCCGAGTTGGAGGTGACGTGGAGACTGTGACAAAACAGCGCGGGACGACATGAGTGCACAGGTAGGCGCGTGCGTTGCATGGCTCGTGCGCACAAACTTTGAATTCACCATGACAGTTAAACCGCCACATGTTGAGGGTGCATCTGGGGCCCACTTAGGAATAAAAATTAACTTACCCCGAAGCCACATGTGAAACTGAGACTTGAATAGATGTCACTTTAAAAACCAAACACCCACAACACGGACCATGCGTACAAAACTCTGCGCATAGAGAGAAAATATACAGGAACTTCCCCTGTAGATTAAAGAATGCTTCCTCCTTAACTACACTTGTCACATGTCTGTTGAAAAAGAGGCTTGAATGAACGACGACCGCCTGCCGCCTGTCAGCTGTCTGTTGAAAGAGCTGGCACGTCCGAGACGCTGCAAAAACAACACCTTAAACTTGTTGCCTAAAAACCGTTTTTGCACGTAGTAGAAAGTCAGGATTACCCTCTCCTGAGGGCACAGCAGAGAGTCAGGCTTACCCTCTCCTGAGGGCACAGCAGAGAGTCAGGCTTACCCTCCCCTGAGGGCACAGCAGAGAGTCAGGCTTACCCTCACCTGAGGGCACAGCATAGGCTTACTCTCTCTTGAGGGCACAGCACAACACAGGACGAAGTAAAGTGTCAAGCTTACCCTCTTCTGAGGGCACAGCACAGGCTTACCCTGTCTTGAGGGCACAGCACTAAACAAAGGCGTCGGGCTTACTCTCACTTGAGGGCACAGCAGAGGGCACAGAACTTGACCAAGGCGTTGGGCTTACCCTCTCCTGAGGGCACAGCAGAGGGCACAGCACTTAACAAAGGCGTTGAGCTTACCCTCACTTGAGGACACAGCAGAGGGCACAGCACTTGACAAAAGCGTTGAGCTTACCCTCTTCTGAGGGCACAGCAGAGGCTTACCCTCTGTTGACAGCAAACAGAGACTTGAGCTGCAGTTGAGACAGGAACTGGCACCGAAGCGTAGAGGGCGACCGATGAAGAGGTCACTGGTGGGGCTATGGTGTGCCAGTTAGTTGAGAAATCGCAGCTGTAGTTACATGAGTTGCTTTAGCTTGAGAGTAGATACTGCAGACTTGAGGTGGACTTGAAGTTGAAGGTTACAGAGGTAACAGACGCAGGTTCTTTAGTTCAAATCGTCACCATAAAATTGTAGTAATCAAGCCAGGATCCAGGATCCAGGAAGTAGTTTCATGTAGATTTATTGAGGTTGGTTACAAGATCAGAAATACAGCCAGTTATAAGCCAGAGTTAAGCCTCACCAGGAGCAGCCTTCCAGGTGCTCAGCCCTTCTCCAACTGTCCATTCCCACTCCCAACATTCCATCTAGCATCATACTGTCAGCATTCCACTGGCACATCTGAAACCATACCAGACCAGGATACTACAACCTCCCCATAGGATTCCACCTGGTGGCCATCAAAGCTAAGACCAGCTCCCACAGACCACACAAGAAATCTAGAGATCTATCTAGGCAAGGAGCTCAACATGGCGGTCAAGTCAATGCAGTGAGCACCTCCTGCTTCCACATCCTATGCATGCTGCAAAAGATCTTCAAATGGTTGCGGACCGTTATGCAAGCATTCATTATCAACAGGCTGGACTACAGCAATACTCTAAATGTCTGAATCTCCGAACAACTCCTACACAAACTACAAATCATCCAGAACACCACCACAAGACTCATATTTGACCTCTCACATCACACCCACATTATACCACAACTCAGGAAGCTTCACTGGCTCGCTATTCACAAGCAGAGCCAATTCACACTCCTCATGCATAATTTCAAAGCCCTACACAAGATAGAACCAGAATGCCCGAACAGCCACATACACTTTCACTAACCCACCAGACACCTGCGATCTACCTCACTCTCACTTGCACACATGCCCCACATCCACGAAAGCAAAACTAGAAGTCGCTCATTCTTGTAAATCACACCCAAGACTTGGAACAACCTCCCTTAACACATCATAGCCTCCTCCTCACTTCTCAAGCTCCGAGAGAAGCTGAAGTACTAGCTCTTTGTATAAGAACCTTGGAGACCGCACACCTACACACCTGCCCAAGCACCTAAATACCCTCTCGAGGGATTAGTGCGCTATACAAATTGACATAGCATATCATACTTCAAGCCCTAGTGTGTAGAATTGCGGAATATGAGCCCTTGCGTAATCAGAGAGACTATTGTCAAAACTCTGATATAATGAGAATAATGGCACCAAAAGGGACAAGTGGATTTTTGTACAGAGCAAATAGATTATGTAGCATCCCATCCCACAGACAAGCAGATATTTTAGAAACTTCCACACTACTGAAGAAGCTAAAGGAGTAAAGAAAAAAATGGTAGGCAGGCTAATATATATTACATCCAGATGTAAGGTAAGCAAGTTGTGAAAACTTCACTTTGGCTCTTGACGATTGGAGGAAAGCTGATGCATGACAGGGGTTGGAGAAAACTAGGTTGTGGGCCATATGCTGTCAAAAGAGAGGGTTCTGTGATGCTCGGAGAGTAACATATGGAAGCGCGGAGTAGAATGAGGTCTGTGATCTGACATGGAAGTGAGAAGTGATCAGTGAGTCTATGCAGGAACTTTCTATTGTTTTGGACATTTGCGTCCATGTGATTTCAATATGTACCATGATGGAGGTTAGAGAATGTCATGCTTACCCTTTATTGCCATAACATTGTGCTGGCATTTCAGTATTTTAGAAAATGTAAGATAGGACAAGGACATCCATTCCTCCTTTTGTGGCAGCCACGATGAACTGATGTGCTGTCAGTATAATTATGGCAAGTGAAAATGACATTTTGACATTCAGAAGAATTAAACACCACTTACTTGCAATGTAAGTATTACTCAGGATTCTTTAGCAGAATTTCTTAACCTGCAAGTTGGGTCTGTAGGAATCCAAAAAACTGAAATTAGAGTGGTGTATTTCACATACAAAAAGCAACATTTTTGAGATAGAATTTATTACATGAATAATTAAATGGAGTAGAAAAAAATAAATGGAAGTCTTTTGTCCAATAAATGTCTGTTGCACCAAGTCAGCGATAATACAATATGTATCTATCTCATACATAATCCCTCATTACACTGTCATCTAACTGAGGATGTGGCAACTTGGACTTGTTAATGACCCTGCACAAATGGAGCCCACACTTAGGGCCATATGTAGGTAACATACCATTTACCGATTCATAAATACCGAAGTTTAGCGATTCGGTATTTATGAATCGGTAAATAGTATGTAGGTAAACAATCGGTAATTATTACCGATTCGGTAAATATCGGTATTTATGAATAGGTATTTACCGAATCGGTAATAATGCATCCCTTCCCATTCATTCCTATGGGCCTGGAGGCCCATAGGAATGAAAGGGAAGCTATTTACTATTACCGATTCGGTAAATAAATAGGGGAAGCAAATTCATGGGTGGCAGGGTGTCACATTGACACCCTGTTGCACCCCTGATTCGTGCATGTTTGCACATATGGCGCACATACATGCCCTAAGGGCATGTATATTTGCCACATGGCACTTTTAAATCAGCCAAATTGTGCTTTTTTAAAGGTATTTGTTATTTATCATCAACCTGTATTTGGTGATAAATACCGAATCCTTACTACTGAAATTCACTCACTTTAGTGCTCCCTACATATGAATTAAGGATTCGGTAATTTACCGAATCTGTATTTTACCTAATCGGTATTTTACCGATCCATTACCGATTAGGTAAATTACCGAATCCTTAATTCATGCCTCCTACATCTCACATGCCTAAATACCGGTCGGTAATGGGATATTTACCGAATATCGGCCGTTACCGACCGGTATTTAGCTACCTACATGAGGCCCTTAGTCTCCTCGAAGGGCACATTATCCTTCTGGCTTCTGTTTTCCCAAATCTTCTTCTTCGTAGCTAATAAATTCCTTCCAAAATCTCATCCCTATAATATATGTAAAGTGGGCCTGCAATGTTGAGGGAAAAAGGTGTGGATGTACATATATGTATGTTAAGGTATTTCTATAATGCAAACCTAGCCACGATGCAGCAGAGCGAGGATAGGTATACAGTCAACGAGTAAGAGGGGAGGGAGCTGGCTTGTGGATGTTTAATGCATTGTGACAGGCGCAGTGTTCTTTAAAGAAGTACATCTTCAACTCTTTCCTAAATTGGAGCACAATTGGGGCAGACCTGCTGAATACTGGGATGTTGTTGCATAGAACGAGGCCTGCTGCCTTGTGTTTTCTTTATTTTACGTTTAATTTGTGGTTTGATGTGTCCTGGCTGCCAAAAACCACCAGAGGTGATAAGCTTGTCTGCAAAATAAGTGATGGCATTTGTAAATGATACATCTGATTTTGCTGATAGTTCGGGTTGGCAAGGGGAGTCAATGGAGTTACATCATCACGGCCAAATATACATTAGCAAAGGAGGGTTTCTTCTATCTTGCATTTATGGACCTCACGGCGGCATTTGTAAGCCTGGGCAAAGCACTACGCTACGCTCGCGTAGTTTGCGAAGTTCGCGCTACTTCGCACTACGCGAACTGCACGTAGCACAGTGCGAACACGCGTAGCGTAGTGTTGCGTAGTGCTGCGGTCATTTTTTGCTTGCTCGCGGTCCTCAACGTCAAGTTGGCGACCGCGAGCAAGCAAAATGACATCCCGGCGAGACTTTTTCCTTGTTCGTGATCAGCAACATCAAGTTGGCGATCGCGAGCATGGAAAATAAACCTCCCGGCGAGATTCCCAACGCGAGGAGGTCAGGTTTCTCATTGCGAGGGGTCGCGTATGCTCGCGACCGCTCGCGATGAGAAACTACCAGTTCGCGTTGAGAAAGCTGCCGCTCGAGTAAAAATCTACTCGAGCAGCAGAAAACTACAGCTCGCACTGTGCAAGATGCCATTTTCAATGATTGCACAGTGCCGGTTGCTTGTCCGCACTGTGCAATCATTGAAAACAACATCTTGCACAGTGCGAACATGTTACTACGCAGTTCGCGAAGTGCTACGCGTAGCTCGCGTAGTGCGAACTTCACTTTGCGTAGCTTCGCGAAGTGCTACTTCGCGAACTACGCCCACCCTTAGGCATTTGACCACGTGAACCGGAGGAAACTGTGGTCCCTGATGGCTAGTCAGGGTGTAGACATAGCTATAATTAGCATCCTGCAGTCTCTGCATCATAATACCTCCGCCGCGGTAAGGTACACTCAGGAGGGGGACATCACAGATACATTTGTATGCTCCAGTGGGGTCAGGCAGGGGTGCATACTGGCACCTTTCTTGTTTACGTTGTATATTAACTGGTTGGATGCCGCCCTGTGTGATATTAAGACAGACCTGCCGAGGATAGGGGAAAGAGCAGTTCCTGTTCTGCTCTATGCAGATGACGCTGTGTTACTTGCCCGTACCCCCCATGGGTTGCAGTCGCTAATCGATGGCTTTCGTGAGGTTTATGGAGAGTCTGGACATGTCCCCGAACCTAACAAAATCATACGTGATGGAAATGGGGAACAAGAAAGGGAAATCGTAAAATTTCTCTATTGGGTCACACATACTAGGTAAAGTCCCAGCATTTTCCTATTTAGGAATAATATTTGACGGCCGATTAAACTTTAAGCATTTATTCGACAATAAAGCCCTGTCTCTGATTAAATCTACAGGTGCAATTATGAACTATGGCCAAAGACTAGGGTATTGGACCCCGGACGTGATTTTAAAATTGTACAATTCAATCTGCTGTGCCAAGGTTTTGTACGGAAGTGAGGTCTGGGGATTTGTAAAGCCCAACAATCTACAAAGGGTGGAAAATAAATACATGAGGCGCTTGTTGAAGATACCGAGCAGCACCCCTGCTTTTATAGCGCACGAAGAACTGGGGGCCGGGTACATCTCGGATAATATAGCAGTTAAACCCCTAGTATTCTGGTTAAAAATTTGGCTAAGCGAAGAGCTTGGACTGACAAGGATGGTGGTCCAGGACTGTCTCACACTGGACCACGCTATGAAAATCCCTTGGTTAAAATATGTGAGGGATGGTTTTCATAACTTGAGTCGCTCAGCCCTGTTCTCCGATATAGTCACTATAAGCCAGAAAGACAAGACGGACATTAAAACACTGTACTTAAAGTTCAGTCAGTCACAACGGGAGACTACCGAATTAGAAAAGGAGTCTGTCAGAAATTATATTTTAGTGAAGTCTACCCCGACTATAGCACCCTATCTAATCCTTTTGACCAGTCCCCATGAGAGGTTCTTAATAACTCGCTTAAGATTAAACTTGATAGACCAAATCCTGGGATCTCCAGGGGGTTTTATGAGAAATGTAGAAGAGAGAGGGCCCTGTGGCTGCGACGACCTGTCTCCACAGGATACCTCTCATTTTCTTTTTATCTGCTCATATTATACTCACCCAAGAAGAAGGTTTTTAAAGACTTTACTCAGGAATACTGGTATTAAGCAGATTTGTGTTGCTTTGTTATTTTTAAAAATGTCCTCAGATGTTTTTACCCTCCATTGTGTTGTAAATTTTTTAAAGATTGCATTTAAATTAAGAACCTCGAGAGGGATTTGTAATAATTAGAACCGAGTGTGTTGTCACATGTGATTTTTGACAATTTTTATGGTGTTTTTAGAGTTTTTGTTATTCTAAAATGTGTATGTAATGCCTTTTAACCTAGGACGTGGACTATAACGTTAGCGGAGACATCAATATAGGGAAGAAATTTTGATATGTTTAATTCTGTTTTAAACATTGTGAATGCTTTTATGATTTATCTCAAATCGAAAAAGAACTATAATAATAATAATGATTCACATCAGGATGGGGGTGATATGATCCTATTTCTTCAGGCCCTGGATGAGATGTGCTGGGGTATATAGGATGCCCTTAAGGGGAGCTAGTGTGGCCTCTGGGAGTCCAAGGAACAGAGAGTTACCAACATCCAGATGCAAACGAACAAGGGCTTGAACAGCAGTTCTCAAGTTCTTTTCAGGATGAAATGGTCTCAGTTTCTTCAGAAGTGAGAGCTGGTACCAGGTCGTCTTTGTTTTCATGGCAGTGTGTTCCTTGAGGCTGAGGTTGGCGTCCAGGATGAATCCAAGTGACCTGGCATTTGGTGAAGGTTGCAGCTCAAAGCTTCATATGTATATCACAAGGAGGAAGGGGCTGACTTGTATCTTGGCGGACGGAGTAATTAATGCCACCATGGTGGAGCACTTTACTCCTGCCATGGCAATGGTACTCTGCTTGCCACATTTAGAGGCATCTGCTGCCCCTGTGGACATCTCTGTGGACATCCCTTGCATTTCCAGGAACTGGGCGTAAACCTGGCCAAACCTCCAAACGCCCTTACTCCGCCGGACGGGAGGTGCGTGTAGGCCGCAGAGATGGAGCAGTTTATACCTGCTACAAACTAAAGATCTACCGACTCTAAATGAGGTGGCGGGACCTTCAGGTTGGCAGCAGGGATATTCCACAGAACTCACTTTCTGCCCACATCTAAATGAGACTCCAAGCCTATTCTCATGATAAAGACTCCCTGAATGTTTACATGGGTTTCAAGAATAGGTAAGAAGGGCCCTTTGACCTCCACATTGACCTGACAAAGAAACAAACTTGAAGGACCCTCTGATATGTTCCATGGGCATTCTGAAGAACAAACAGAGCCACAGTTCAAATGCAACATTCCCTACGCAGCATGTACATGAAATATACAGTACACTAGGTTCATGTCTTCTGTCCATACCCCGGTCAGCAACGATCTGTCTTGAGAGTAATCACAGCAGTGTGAGCCGGAGCCAGTGAACATCACCTTAATCAGCTTCCGCGGCTGCCTAAGTGGGCTCCTGGTGCTCAGTGGGACTTGCCTACACTGTCCGGCACATGATGAGCAGAAGAGAAATCTCACATTAACAGCCTTACTCTTTTAACCTTAACTCTTTTCTCCTGCTCATTGCTCTTAATCATCCAACGTGGTTTAGAGACTCCTCGGAGGTCTGAGCTGAACTTGACGATTACATTGCAAATGAGTTTGATTTTCACAACTTTGAAAGTGGAACATTTGCCTGAATAAGCTCTCAGGGTCTGATTTACAAAGGTAACTTCTGCACGTGAAACTTCTCGTAAATTTCTTTGTGAATAGCAAGCAATCGTAAATGTGCACAAAAGTATGAGTTTACCTTTGCAAACCAGGCCCTTAGTTCCCTACACTAGATCTGAGTGAGAGAGAGAAATACTTTATTTGATTAATTAAATTCATTACAATATAAAACATATGAGATGAGTAAATACAATAAGAGGATTAATGAAGACCTGCAAAGGCAGAAAGTATGGATTGCGTTCTCCTTTGGGTGAGCTCACAGCCTATAGGCCGCCCCTCTTTCTGCCCTTAGCCATGGGGCCGCATGTGTGAGTGAAAGGAGGATGCCAAGCCGATGTTTCAAAAAGTTGCCTTTTATCCTGCAGCGGAAAGCCTCGCCCAGGTATTGCTGCAGCTTTAATGAGATATAAGTGTTTAGCATCATCCAAGCATGAGCAGGCTTCTCAACCTATGCCCAGTCTTCTAGGCATGATGCTAACTTTGATGCTTTATTGAGAAAGTTTTTGAAGCCTTCAAGGCTGGGCGAGGTGGACCACAGTTGTACTAGCCCACGTGAAATAATTGATCTTTTGAGGTAGTCTCTGGCTGATCAACCAATCAATTTGTGAGGCGCTGTAAATCACCATGAGGGTCACAAGACGCTAGGGTTGCTCGATGCTTCATCATGATCTGTTCATTTGATCAGCCAGGTCTTGAGTCCTTTCCTGAATTGCTGGAGCACTTAGGTGCTCCCGAGGGGCAGGGGAAGGTCGTCCCAAGCTTCCGCCACCAGTAGTGAGAAGGAGTGCCTTACGCTGATGCTAAAGCAGATCTGGGGGGTGTCTGCATGGAAAAGGAAGGTAGATTGTAGGTGCTGGTTGGTTGGTGGAAGGTCATGCGTTTGTTGATGTATGCTGGTCCTTCCTTGTGCAGGGCTTTGTATGTGAGTGTCAATATCTAGAACTGGCATCTCTTCTGGATCGGGAGCCTGTGTAGCTTCTTGAGGTAGGGTGTGATGTGGGTTTGTCTGGGGAGGTCGAGGATGAGTGTAGTCTCTGACTTTTGTATTGTTTGGAGTCTCTTCAGGAGGCGTGCGTTGATTCCTACATAGAGTGTGTTCCTGTAGTTCAGGCTGCTGGTGACGAGGGCCTGTGTGACGGTCCTTCTGGTGTTGACTGGGAGACACCTGAAGATCTTGCAAAGCATGCATAGGTTGTGGAAGCAGGCGGATGAGATGTAGTGACTTTTTCCCATGGATAGCTTTTGATCCAGGATGATGACGAGGTTGCGGACATGACCTGCGGGGATGGTCCGAGTTCAGTATGACAACATGCATCATTCCATGGAGAGATGTTGTACCCAAAGATGAGGACTCCCGTCATGTCTGTCTTCAGCTTGAGACATTTATCCCTCATCGAGTTGGTCACATTCATCATAAATCTGCTGTAGTTGACTCTGGTGGTGGAGGGGTCTTCTGAAAGCGAGAGGATGAGCTGGGTGTCGTCAGCGTAGGAAATTATGTGGAGTCCGTGCATTCTGACGGTGTTGGTCAAGGGGGTCCTTCACATGCTGAAGAGGGTGGGGCTGAAGGATGATCCTTGGGGGCCGCTGCAGATGATTTTCTTGGGTTCCAGGTGAACAATAGGAGACTGATTCTCTGGGTCCTTCCGGTGAGGTGCGAGGCAATTCATTTGAGGGCGTCTCCTTGGAATCTGATGTGGTGGAGTCTGTTTATCAAGAGGCGATGGAAGACGGTGTGGAAGGCGGCTGGCCGGTCCAGGAGGATGAGGGCTGCCTTTTTGCTGCGGTCTAGGATGGCCCCTGTGTCATCGGTGGCTGCGACTAGGGCGATCTCGGTGCTGTGGCTGTTTCAGATTCCAGATTGAGAGGGGTCCAGGATGTTGTGTTGTGTTCCAGGCCACTGAGTAGGATTTGTTGGTTATTTCTAGACAGTCAATGTAGTTTATGGAGTTCTTGTTGGCGGACTTGCACCTGCAGCATATATTGATGAACACAGCACTCCTGGCAGCTTCCTGTTTAACCAGTCCAATTTCCAGGCCTGATTTGAGTAGTTGAAGTGTGTCTGGGAAGATACAACATTTCACTGTAGATTCTTACAGTGGTTATGTCCAGGATTGTTGAGTTTCTGCCCCGTAGGGCTTCACTTTCATATGCCAGGGCAGACACCACCTTTGCCCTTGGGGTTCTAAGATGGGGCTAAGACAGCCCATTCAGATTTCTAAACAAAGCCCTTAACCCTGCTGCCAGTGCAATCCCCTTCCTTTTTGACTCCTCTCTTTAGGGCTTGAAGTTTCCGTTGTTGTCAAAAATAAGTCTGAGGTATTTATATTTGTTGACTTTGTCCAACTTGGTGGAGCCTAGAAACCAGTTGAGTTTACCTCTAGTTTTTCTTAAGCAGTTCATAATTTAGTTTTTTTGATGTTGATAGTCAGACTGTTTGCTGTTGAGCATTTTTGGGTGGCATTCTGCAGATGTTGCAGCCCGAACTTTGTCTGGCTGATTTGCACCAGGTCATTGGTGTAGAGGAGGTTTGAATGAAGGATGTAACCAAGCTCTGGGGCGTGGGAGTTGACGGAAGACAGGACTAGAGGAAGGTTGGCCAGGAATAGATTGAAGTGGATGGGGCCAAAATACACCCTTGTTTCAGTCCTCAGGATATTTGGATTAGGCCAGGAGGTGTTCATGGAGATCCACTCCCGGGAATTCAGCGGAGTGACCAAAAAACATTACCGAATTCCACGGAGTTCTGCGCCGGGCATAGGAGCAAACCTGATGTAAAGTGCCAAGCTCACTTAGGTGTCAGAGACAACAGGGGCGGATACGCCTTTGAATCACCACCCATCTCAGCACCGAGGGGCGGATACGCCTTTGAATCACCACCCATCTCAGCACCACAGCTCCCTGTTGGGACTTAGCGCGTACCCACTAAGGAGGCATGAAACATTGCGCAAAGCACTTGGAGCATGTGACCAAAATTAAGGAAATTAGGTCAGGTGACATGAAAGTGAAACACCATAAGCACCATCAAACAGCCTAAACAATAAAGACCCCACCCCTGACATAAAAGTAATTGGAGGTTGCTGTGCTTAACGGCATTACTCCGAGTCCAAAGTTGCTACAGCTCCGTTACAGTCGCATCCCGAGGTCTGTGGAGTGGGAGGGTGTCTGGGACTGCCCTCTCTCTGTGGCGCGGCCCATCATCTCCCAGGTACTGCTGCTGGCACTGGGAGCGGTGGGTCACCTCCTCTCTGCACCTGGACTGTAGCCACAGCCAGGAAGCTCATGCTACCAATGTATGGCTGGCAATGGGCTCTTCCGGCTACTGGTGCCCGTAGGTTAGGTGTGCCACCGCAGCTGCTGGTTCAAAGCAGCCAGCCCTACAGCAGTGGCGGGGCTCAAACAGTGACATCACATCCTCCCTCCACACAGAAGGGCCTGGGAGAATGGGAGGGGTGGGATAAGCCATGGATTTAGTTGAAGGACAAAAGGTTAGAATTAACCTGTGGCTTTCTTGAAAGTGTGCACATTCTACTACCCAGGGCTAATAATGCAACGCTGGTGGGCAGCCAACCCTGCTAGGGAGGCTCAGAGTTTTTTGCTGAACTCTGCCTCCCATTGGAGCAAAAAATCCACTAACTCCGCCGGCAGAATGGAGCTCCAAGGAGCACCCTAGTTTGGATAGCCTTTGAAAGATTGGCTCACTTCCCAGCTTAATCCGGAGCCAGGCGTTGCAGTATAGGTTTTCAATTGCTCTTAAGAGCCCGGGGGGTACAGATCCGTCTCTTAGTTTGCTCCAGGGCCTGTTTTAATTGACACAATCAAAGGCGGCTTTATAACTGAGATAAAGGGGCAGCTTGGTGGCTTTAGAGGAGCCAAAGCGGAAAGAGGGGGGCCATGATGTTAGTCATGGTCCAGGCCATCCAATAAAAACTCCGTCTGATTTTTCAGGATAATGGAGTTTGTGTCGCCCGATCGAGAAGCTGCTGCAGCAGGATGCCTGCATGATACTTTGCCTTGTTGTCAATAAGAGCTATCAGCCGATAGAACCCATCTTTTGATTTGTCGCCTCCCTTGAAGACGGGTGGCATGATGGAGCCTTTCCAGGATGCTGGTATTGTGGCTCGTGCTAAAGCATGCTTGAATAAGGGGCCACACACCCTGCCATCTTGGCAGATTGGTCACATAGATAGCCTGAGGGGTCCCATACGGGCCCGGGGCTCCCGGGGTTCTGGCTTTGATTATCTGTCTTTGGAATGCAGCTTCATCTAGGTTTTGCACATCAGCGAAGCAAATGGGCATGGCTGCTGATGTTCCGTGCCCTTCAGCTCCCACCTCCTCTATATGTTCTGAAATATACGCTGAACTAATGTTCGAAGGTGGCGCAGGCTTCTTTAGACGTTGTGATTCCTGGCGTGGCTGTGGTCTACTTTTTGGGGCATTGACTGTTTGCCGAAATGCACTGGAGTTATGATGTTTAATGTCCCAGATGAATATAGCCCAGAACGTTTCTGGGTTTTTTTCTCCTCTCCCTCCAGAGGGCCCTTTGGTACTCACTTTTCTTGAGGAGCCTTAGATGGCTGAAAGGGCTTCATCGAGAGGACACCCCCGCACTGCTTGCATGGCATTGTTGACGTCCTTCAGTGAATTTATTTCTCTGTTCCTGCACTGGCTTTGGCCTGGCAGGCTGTGTCTTGCGGTTTGGTGGGCTGTGTTTGCTTTTACTTTTGTAGCATGTTGTTTGTTGAGAGGGTCTGTGATGGAATCCCTGCTTTTGCTAGAGGAGTACCTATTGCTCCAAGTCTGTTTTCAGTGATTTTCGGCATCTTGCTACAGTGGTTCTATGGTGGTGGAGGTCCATTTTATCCTCCCAGCTCCTTCCTGTACAAAAACAATCCAGCTTACAACGCAGGCACTCTTGCACCATGGTGCAACGGTTGCTGCACTGGCGTTCGGCCGTACATTGCGCGCCAGCGCTTGGAAATGGCAAAAATGTGCCGTATAATGTCAAATACGGAGCAATCCTGCTCTTTCCCTATCACGCAGTGCCGCAGGGAAGCATTCTGCGCTGCGCGATCATTTGATAAATACGACCATAATCTTCCTTCAGGATGTTCAAGCGTAAGAGTGAATGGTTCTTTTGTGGATGCGTGGAGTGAAACTGCGCTGGAAATTAACAAATAAACAAAAAGACTACAAATTTGACTCAATTGACTCTGTCTCACCTCCCCATTAATTCAAGGCCATCCAATAAAAACATATTTTATATTTCATACCTAAGGCCAACATATAAGCTAGATTTAGGACATTGCTGCGGTGGTGACTGCCCATCTCTGCCAGTACTCTAACTATGGGGCATATTCACAAGGAAATGTCGTAGTGCGGAACTGCACCACACCTGACAGTGCTGCGCACCTACATGTTCAGAATGCAGGGATGCGCCATATTCACACCTATACGGCGCACCCCTGTGTTTTCCCTAGTGCTGATGCGAATAAAGTTGCCCAGCGCAGGCACCCTGCTGCCGTGTTGCAAGGATGCCTGCGCTGCAGAGACGATTCTTTATGTGCAGGAAGGGACACCTTCCAGCACATAAACAATCAATAATGGTGATTTGCACAGTCTATGTGTGCTGTAGAAATTTCTACAGCACACATGGAAAGAGCAAAAAAAATGAGGAGAAATTACTAATTTCTCCTCGTTGTGCCATTCTAACACTTGGTATTCCATGGCATTTGTTTTTAGCGCTGCCTCAGTCTTGTAAATCAGGGGCAGCGTCAAAAAGCAATGGCTCTTGTGGTGGAACGCCCAAAGCAACACCCATTGCAGAGGACGGCGGTAGAATGGTACAGCGCCACCAAGGCGTCAAACAAAGTGGGGCTCTGGAGGCGCTGAGGGCTTGTAAATATGCCTCTATGTTTCAGGCTCTGAGCTGTATCGAAAGGGAATTTTGGGTGAAAGTGCACGCGCGGTGTGGTAGGAGAATTCTAGAGAAAATGAAAGTCTGTTTGGACCTCCATGTCACGTTGGCATTGTCCCCATTCCATTGCTCAGGGAGCTTTCTACAAAGCAAAACACAATGTCCTCGGATATTTTATCATGAAGGTCATTGTTGGTGTTTCCTGTTCATGATTTCATGGTATTCCATGCCCCACTCTCACCTCATCTCAAATCTGCCATCCCTGCTCTCTCCTCTCTCACCCTCATCTCATATGTACGCTCCCTGCTCCCCCACCCTCATCTCATATGTGCCCTCCCTGCTCTCTCACCCTCATCTCATATGTGCCCTCCCTGCTCTCTCACCCTCATCTCATATGTGCCCTCCCTGCTCTCACTCTCATCAAGTGTGCCCTCCCTGCTCTCCTACCCTCATCTCATATGTGCCCTCCCTGCTCTCTCACCCTCATCTCATATGTGCCCTCCCTGCTCTCTCATCCTCATCTCATATGTGCCTTCCCTGCTCTGGCATCCTCATCTCATATGTACGCTCCCTGCTCCCCCACCCTCATCTCATATGTACGCTCCCTGCTCCCCCACCCTCATCTCATATGTGCCCTCCCTGCTCTCTCACCCTCATCTCATATGTGCCCTCCCTGCTCTCTCACCCTCATCTCATATGTGCCCTCCCTGCTCTCACTCTCATCAAGTGTGCCCTCCCTGCTCTCCTACCCTCATCTCATATGTGCCCTCCCTGCTCTCTCACCCTCATCTCATATGTGCCCTCCCTGCTCTCTCACCCTCATCTCATATGTGCCTTCCCTGCTCTGGCATCCTCATCTCATATGTACGCTCCCTGCTCCCCCACCCTCATCTCATATGTACGCTCCCTGCTCCCCCACCCTCATCACATATGTGCCCTCCCTGTTCTCCCACCCTCATCTCATATGTGCCCTACCTGCTCTCTCACCCTCATCTCATGTGCCCTCCCTGCTATCCTACCCTCATCTCATATGTGCTCTCCCTCCCTCATCTCCTATGTTCCCCCCCTGCTTTTGCAACCTCATTTCATATGTTCCCTCCCTTCTCTCTCACCCGCATCTTATATGTGCCCTCCCTGCTCCCTCACCCTCATCTCATATGTGCCCTCCCTGCTCTCCCACCCTCATTTCATATGTGACCTCACTGCTCTCTCACCCTCATCTCATGTGCCCTCCCTGCTCTCCTACCCTCATCTCATATGTGCCCTCCCTGCTCTCACCCTCATCTCATATGTGCCCTCCTTGCTCTCACCCTCATCTCATATGTGCCCTCCCTGCTTTCTCACCCTCATCTCATGTGCACTCCCTGCTCTCCTACCCTCATCTCATATGTGCACTCCCTGCTCTCTCACCCTCATCTCATATGTGCCCTTCCTGCTTTCCCACCCTCATCTCATATGTGCCCTCCCTGCTCTCTCACCCTCATCTCATATGTGCACTCCCTGCTCTCTCACCCTCTCTCATATGTGTCCTCCCTGCTCTCTCACCCTCATCTCATATGTGCCCTCCCTGCTCTCTCCTCTCTCACCCTCATCTCATATGTGCCCTCCCTGCTCTCTCACCCTCATCTCATATGTGCCCTCACTGCTCTCTCACCCTCATCTCATAAGTGCCCTCCCTGATCACTCACACTCATCTCATATGTGTCCTCCCTGCTCCCTCACCCTCATCTCATATGTGCCCTCCCTGCTATCCTACCCTCATCTCGTATGTGCCCTCCCTGCTCTCTCACCCTCATCTCATGTGCCCTCCCTGCTATCCTACCCTCATCTCATATGCCCCCCGTTCCCTCCTCTTTCACTCTCATGTCATATGTGTCTTCCCTGCTCGCTCACCTTCATCTCATATGTCCCTCCTGCTCCCTGCCCTGTCACCCTCCAGCGGTGCATCAAGATAAAATGTTCAACTTACCAGAGACGGCACCACCTCCTAGGAAAGAGAATCGGAATTTATTAGATGAGAAGTTGAAAAGAATCATGAAATACTCAGACGCAGACGTTTCATCCATGACATCACATCCGTCTGTTCCAAAAATGTAGGAAATAATTCCCCGCATCTTGTTGTGCGACTTTATTCCTTATACAGTTAGACTGAGGCTTCAACAGGCTGAATATCCCCCGACATGTAAAACACAAACACCGACAGCTGGACATTACAATATCTCAACTCACAACCCTCAGTGCTCACTGACACAGGGCATTAACCAGGAACTAACTCACTGAGCAATCAAACCTGCACATTCAACCCTCAAGGCACACTTAAAACAGGGTATTAACCAGGACTCAACTCACTGCACAGTGAAACATTCAACCCTCAGTGCACACTGACACAGGGCATTAACCAGGACTTAACTCGCTGCACAATGAAAAATTCAACCCTCAGTGCACACTTAAACCAGGGTATTAACCAGGACTCAACTCACTGAACAGTGAAACATTCAACCCTCAGTGCACACTGACACAGGGCATTAACCAGGACTTCACTCACTGAACAATCAAACCTGCACATTCAACCCTCAAGGCACACTTAAACCAGGGTATTAACCAGGACTCAAGTCACTGCACAATGAAACATTCAACCATCAGTGCACACTGACACAGGGCATTAACCGGGACTTACCTCACTGCACAATGAAACATTCAACCCTCAGTGCACACTGACACAGGGCATTAACCGGGACTTCCCTCACTGCACAATGAAACATTCAACCCTCAGTGCACACTGACACAGGGCATTAACCAGGACTTCACTCACTGAACAATCAAACCTGCACATTCAACCTTCAAGGCACACTTAAACCAGGGTATTAACCAGGACTCAACTCACTGCACAGTGAAACATTCAACCCTCAGTGCACACTGACACAGGGCATTAACCAGGACTTAACTCGCTGCACAATGAAACATTCAACCCTCAGTGCACACTGACACAGGGCATTAACCAGGACTTACTTCACTGCACAATGAAACATTCAACCATCAGTGCACACTGACACAGGGCATTAACCAGGACTTAACTCGCTGCACAATTAAACATTCAACCATCAGTGCACACTGACACAAGGCATTAACCAGGACTTACCTCACTGCTCAATGAAACATTCAACCCTCAGTGCACACTGACAGGGCATTAACCAGGACTTAACTTGCTCCACAATGAAACATTCAACCCTCAGTGCACACTGACACAGGGCATTAACCAGGACTAAACTCGCTGCACAATGAAACATTCAACCATCAGTGCACACTGACACAGGGCATTAACCAGGACTTACCTCACTGCACAATGAAACATTCAACCCTCAGTGCACACTGGTAGGGCATTAACCAGGGCTTAACTTGCTTCACAATGAAACATTCAACCCTCAGTGCACACTGACACAGGGCATTAAGCAGGACTTAACTCGCTGCACAATGAAACATTCAACCATCAGTGCACACTGACACAGGGCATTCACCAGGACTTAACTCGCTGCACAATAAAACATTCAACCCTCAGTGCACACTGACACATGGCATTAACCAGGACTTAACTCGCTGCACAATGAAACATTCAATCATCAGTGCACACTGACACAAGGCATTAACCAGGACTTACCTCACTGCACAATGAAACATTCAACCCTCAGTGCTCACTGACACAGGGCATTAACCAGGACTTACCTCAGTGCACAATGAAACATTCAACCCTCAGTGCTCACTGACACAGGGCATTAAGCAGGACTTAACTCGCTGCACAATGAAACATTCAACACTCAGTGCTCACTGACACAGGGCATTAAGCAGGACTTACCTCACTGCACAATGAAACATTCAACCCTCAGTGCACACTAACAGGGCAATAACCAGGGCTTAACTTGCTCCACAATGAAACATTCAACCCTCAGTGCACACTGACACAGGGCATTAACCAGGACTAAACTCGCTGCACAATGAAACATTCAACCATCAGCGCACACTGACACAGGGCATTAACCAGGACTTACTTCACTGCACAATGAAACATTCAACCCTCAGTGCACACTGACACAGGGCATTAAGCAGGACTTAACTCGCTGCACAATGAAACATTCAACCATCAGTGCACACTGACACAAGGCATTAACCAGGATTTACCTCACTGCACAATGAAACATTCAACCCTCAGTGCACACTGACAGGGCAATAACCAGGGCTTAACTTGCTTCACAATGAAACATTCAACCCTCAGTGCACACTGACACAGGGCATTAACCAGGACTAAACTCGCTGCACAATGAAACATTCAACCGTCAGCGCACACTGACACAGGGCATTAAGCAGGACTTAACTCGCTGCACAATGAAACATTCAACCATCAGTGCACACTGACACAGGGCATTAAGCAGGACTTAACTCGCTGCACAATGAAACATTCAACCATCAGTGCACACTGACACAGGGCATTAAGCAGGACTTAACTCACTGCACAATAAAACATTCAACCCTCAGTGCACACTGACACAGGGCATTAACCAGGACTTAACTCGCTGCACAATAAAACATTCAACCCTCAGTGCACACTGACACAGGGCATTAACCAGGACTTAACTCGCTGCACAATGAAACATTCAATCATCAGTGCACACTGACACAGGGCATTAACTAGGACTTAACTCAGTGCACACCCCTCACTAGTAATCAAACGCCAGACCTCTGAGAAGAAGTCAGGGCTGTTCATGTTTGGACCATGCACATGGGCCAGTGTGACAAGAAGGCGGCGCAGTGTGCCGTGTAGGATGGCCAGTCTGCCCTCTTCGTCACAGAACGCCTGCTGCGTGCACTAAGGCAGGTAAGAAGAATGGCGACACACATGCCTAGTTGGAGGGAGTGGCAGCGTGCGCCTCTGCCAGCCTCCCGCATGGAGCGGGGGCTTTGCCTTGTTCGAGTGTAGCTCCTGCTGGAAGTAAATACTCATGTGGGACCTGTCAAGGTAAGCAAACAC
Organism: Triturus cristatus; assembly: GCF_964204655.1. NCBI lineage: Eukaryota > Metazoa > Chordata > Amphibia > Caudata > Salamandridae > Triturus > Triturus cristatus. Next base: position 968,967 of record NC_140583.1, read on the forward strand.
CAGCGGCATCTTGCGCTGGGCGTTGAGCTAACACAGGTTCCCGGTTAGGCGCTTTGGGCCTCATGTACAAGCCTGTTGCGCCGTTGGTGCGGCATTCTTTTCTGCCGCACCAGGACCTCAAAGGGCCAGCCCCGCTTTAGAAGGCCACGTGAAGTCACCTGCGTGACCTTCCATGGACGTGTACATATGGGCCCCTCGCACACATTACTCTGCGTGAACAGGGCACATGCAACATGGAGCATCCACGGAACCTGACACATTACCAGATTTACAATGTTTTGTAAAGCTGGGAAAGCATCAGAATCCTACGCCTCCCCGAGGGGAGGCGTAGGAGTGGCACAACGAGGAGAAATTATTTTATTTCTCCTCATTTTTCCCACTTTCTATGTGTGCTGCAGAATGCACCATGCCCATACTCTTTTGGTACACATGACTTCTCATACCCCTGCCTAGCCATCGTTGAACCCCTCCTTACTCCTACCTAAACCCCTCCCCTTTAGAAGTAGGTATTCCACATTTTGCAGCACAGTAAAAGATAGGACAGGTGGAAGTGGAACCTCCGCATATGTTTGTGAATAGCATGTTATAGCACCTTTGTAGTAATATCGCAGTCCTACACAATGCGGACGGTGAAAAGGCTCCGAGGGATTGGTGCATAAACGTACTGTGGAGATATGCATCGAAGTTGAATCCAAAAGTCTCCCAAGAGATCAAGGAATGATAATCCGAAAGAAATTTCACTTGAAAAATATTTTCATTAGCTTATTTTATATTTTTTACCTAATATTCTTAAAGACTCTAAAGTGGCACCTTTAAGAACAATAATGATTACAATATTTGCCCCATTGCAAAATTCGTTCACTATACTTTACAAAAACTCATTTGGAAAATTCTATCAATTTGGAAAGCCATTACTGTTTTTATTTAAGACTAGAAAATTTGACCTTTGAAAAAGCAATCATCTTGCTAACAGTTGGTATTTTTTAAAACAATCTATATAACTGGTGTGACAGCATCCCAGACCAGCAAGACTGTGTGCCGAGGGTTGTGGTGGAGCTAGATTTCTAAGAGCTCAATTATGAATTTGTGGCACAACTATTGGATTGAATTTTGTTTTATTATTATTCGACTTTGGAGGGTTCGTTTTACAGACAGTAAAGATAGCTAGTAGCACAGCAATGCAACGCAGTCATTTATTCATGCATATGTTTGGAAGGAAGTGACCGCTAGGAAGCCCACAGGGAGTCCACAGGGAGTCCACAATGAGTCCACAATGAGGCCACAATGAGGCTGTCACTTAACAGTTTGGAGACATTTTAAAGACGACGTCAATAGTACTTCAAGTGACTCATAAAAAGGAGAATGCGATTTTAAATTGTATTTACAGAGGTGCCTCTACTGAAGAAAACTATATTAGACATGTGGTACCCGGATATTAATTTTCGACATGCCTGTAAGGAAGTGCCTCTTTATATGGTCAGCTCCAAAGTTTAGGACTGATGTTTCTGGGGGTTTTGGCTCTGAGGCGCACTGAGGCCTGCCAGCCAGCCCTCAGTGGCTCATGTCCCAAACTGGCATAAGGTAACGTCCTCATAAGCCCCTGGTGCATGGCACCAAGGCTTGTAAGTGACAGTGTCTGTTTGTGCCACCCTGAGTGTGGAAACGACAACATGGCTCCCAGCAGACGGAAGAGCAGTTTAAACTAGAGGATTCACCTTTTTTTTTTTTTTTTTAGGTTTAGAAAGAGTTTATTGGGTACAATTATAAAGCACAACAGTAATATAACATAGTATATAGCAATAATAAAATGAAAAATATGCTGTATATAATAAAGAAATAAGAAATAGGAGGGAAAGAGAGAAAAGGAGGGGAAGAGAGGGAGCAGAAAGATAAATATAAACTATAGTGATACAATTGAAAATATTATTCAAAAATATAACATGTACAACATACTAATCTCACTACTACAGACTTAAGTATATATTGAGAAGAAACACAGAGTATAATAATACTAACTAATTAACCTAAATTTAGGGAGGCTTGGAAACTTCTTCTATGGCTGGAATATGAGACGGTAATGATTGAGCAGACATATCTAGAAAATTGGTAACGGGCAGCCATAATAAGTCACGTTTAATGGCTAGCGTAATCGGGTGAACATAAGCTCTATCCAATCTGTAATTATAACAGACACCATACCACCAGGCTTGAAAAGAAACATTTGAAGCATTTTTCCACGATTTAGTGATTTGTTGAAAAGCAACAGCTATAAGTAAGTCAATGATGAGGGTATTGAGGGAGGTGGAAGAGGACCAAATGTCCGCAACACTACCTAGAAAAATATGAGAAAGGGAAAAGGGGACATGTGTGTGAAATATTTTGTTAATTTGGTGCCAAACTTTAGTCTAAAATTGATGAATAACTGGACATTGAAACAACATATGATTAAGATCTGCAACAGGAGCTGGACATGACCAACAGGTAGAGGGAGAGAGAGGATTAATCTGATGCAGTTTGGCTGGGGTAATTAAAAGTCTATTATATATAAAAAATAGAGTTTGCGTAGTGTTTGCCGCCCTAGAGGATTTCCTCAGTTTATTCCAAACTTTATCCCATATTAAAGTGGAAAAGGAAGTGTTCAAATCAGATTCCCAACTAGACTCAACTGCAGATTTATCCCGAGTTTGACCAACAAGTCTCAATTTATTGTAAATTTGAGAGGCTGAAGTGTTCAAAGTTAGAAACAAAACCTGGACCTGAGAAGGAGTGTTTTGTGTGGAAGAAGTCGTGAGATTATCATAAGAACTTTGAGCAGCCAGAGTCAATAATTACCTACTGGCGGTCGCCAGTAGGTAGTTATAGTTAGGACCCCTTTTCCATAGGAAATCCGCAACATTCTATTTTGAAAAACTTTGGCGCCAGTCGACGAATCCTCGCGAATTTCTCAAAATAGGTGGGGCGCTACGCTCCGCTCCTACCCTGAAAGTCTCGGGGGGATTCGTCAAGCGGGGGCTGAGAAAAAAGGGGGGTCCCAAAACGCGTTTTTCCCATGCATTTTTCCATAGGACCTTTAGACAGGGCTACAGCCCGAACGGCTGAATAGAATTACTAGAAATTTGGCAGAGAGGTAGTCCCTAGGTCAAGGAAGTGCCTTTTGTAGGTTTGGTGTAAATCTGTTCAGTAGGTCCTGAGAAAATAGCATTTAAATCAATATATATATCTGAGCCAGCTTACGGTACGCTTACCGTAAGCTTACCGTACGCGTACGGTGGCGTGCGCGAGCGCGATTCTGATTGGCTGTTAGATCTTAGTAAATATTCGAATCGGCCGAAACCAGGAAGCGGCGGCCGCCATTTTGTGTGTTTCACTCAGAAAAAAAAGAGTGAAAACAAGAAAAGGGGGCAAGGAGGAGAGTTACAGACCCCCTTACATTTGTGAGGGGGTGAAAGAAGGACAGAAAAGTACAAAGAAAACATTTATTGATTTTAAAAAAAATCGCGGGGTACGCGTACGGTAAGCTCAACGTACGCGTACGGTAGAAAAAAAATAAAATAAAAGAAATGAAATGCAGATTTAAGAGTTTAGATATTAGGGGGCTCTAAAAAGAGCCGTTGTGTTTATGAAGTGATTTTTTAAGTGGTACCTACAAGTAAGTACCGATGCAGAGTCTAAGGTTGAAGAGGAAGACTCTGTTCCCTTCATCATTGAAGTGCACACCATCTCCTCTATAAATGTCTTGCATGTCATAACGCAAGTTGTTGTGGTAAATGGCACCCATACCATAGTCACGGAGGAAAGCAGAAACAGATTTGTTGACGTGCTTTCTTGCTTTGTCAATTTGAGGACAGAAATGATTGGACCAGTTCCATTTTTGCCTTTGGCATATGTTGGAAAACACAAAGGCAGTTTTAGGGAAAAGTGAAAACAGTTGTGCAAAGGTGTCCTTCATAAGCATTTCCAGACCTACCCCAGTCAAAGTGCCTAGGTCATTGCCACCACAGTGCACTATTATGAGGTCAGGGTGTTGGATTTGCATGAAGGATTTCACCAATGGCATCAATTGGTGCCACTTTAACCCTCTCTGACCAATCCATTTAATGTCTACATTTGGCAAAGCAAGGTCTCTCACCATACCTGTTTTCTCTGCAAACTTTTCACTCCAGAAGACATAGCTGTGCCCTACAATCCACACTGTGAACATCTTCAAAGGAGAACTGGATGCACTCAGGAGGTGTCTTTCAGTAGAATGGCAATAAGAAAAGAAAGACAGTTTGGAAATGGAGGCATACATATGTTTTTCAAAACAAAAAGAACTGATTGGCTGTTTCATACCATTCTAGAATAAAAACTAGGCTGTATGTGTAAATTAATAGAAGCATGTTTTGTATTGGTACAAAAAAATGTGTTACCAAAGAACAGTACTATGGATTTGCTGTTAGGTTTGAAAAGTCAAGCACTCTTGCTCTGTGGAATTGAAACATTGTGTGGCGAACTTCTGACCTAACTCCACACAGCAGTGTTCCATGAGCTGTTGCTATGGTAGCAGGCAGAAGTCAAGTTGGGGGAAGGGTACTAGGCAGAAGTCAAGTTGGGGGAAGGGTACTTTTGGAAAAGGGTTGGTTTTCAACCAATAGAAATGTGTGATTACATTTGAAAAAAAGGGGGAAGCACTGAGATTTGAAACTTACATGTATATGTGTGGAAAAATAGAGGGAAAGTTTGCCATTATCTGGTTCTGCTGAGAGGAGAGAGGTGTAGAGAACAGAGATCCTGGCTCTGATAATCTGCTGTTTGAGTGTCACATTTCTTTCACAACTAACTAATTTTAAAGGTGAGTTTAGAGTTTGAGAGGGGATGTATATGGTAAATTAAGAAATGAATAATAGAATTGGAATTCCTTTTGTAGAAGTTGTGTTTATTATTTTCTGTTTTGGGAGAAATTTAAATGTGAGGAACATGTAAAATAATATGGACAATTTTTTCATGATAAATTAAGGTGTACTGGTAAAAATAAGGAATACTTTAAGGGTTTGAGGTTGCAGTCAGTAATGCAAATACATTCAGCATCACTAAGGCTGGTTGCCCTTGCTGGAGTGTAGGCAGTCACCGAGGATACACATGGTGGTGGTCTGAAAAAGCAGTTTGGACATGGGCTTTTTAAGAAAATCTAAAAAGTGGATTCATAATGTGTCAGTCTGTAAAAGTGATTTTCACTTGCCAAAAAAAAAGAGCAGTAAGTGTGCATTTAAATTGGCAAAGAAATTTCGTTTTGTGACTAATGTGAAAACATGACTCTGTGTGCAAATAGGAATTACAGGCAGAGATTTATTGCGTATTGCTCTGGTGATTTCACAGTTGCATTAGATGGAAAGGGGGAGCGATTTTTTGGTGCAGAAGCAGACTCTTAGCACACACCCAGCTCCTGTCCATGTATAATCATGCACAGTATTTACAAGCGAGTGGGGTTTTCAGGTTTCAGTCTGTAATGCAAATACATTCAGCATCACTAAGGCTGGTTGCCCTTGCTGGAGTGTAGGCAGTCACCGAGGATACACATGGTGGTGGTCTGAAAAAGCAGTCTGGACATGTGCAATTTAAAAAAATCTGAAAAGTGGTTTCATAATGTGTCAGTCTGTAAAAGTGATTTTCACTTGCCAAAAAAAAAGAGCAGTAAGTGTGCATTCAAATTGGCAAAGAAATTTCGTTTTGGGACTAATGTGAAAGCATGACTCTGTGTGCAAATAGGAATTACAGGCAGAGATTTATTGCGTTTTGTTCTGGTGATTTCACAGTTGCATTAGTAGGAAAAAGGGGGAGCGATTTTTTGGGGGAAGAAGCAGACTCTTAGCACACACCCAGCTCCTGTCCATGTATAATCATGCACAGTATTTACAAGCGAGTGGGGTTTTCAGGTTTCAGTCTGTAATGCAAATACATTCAGCATCACTAAGGCTGGTTGCCCTTGCTGGAGTGTAGGCAGTCACCGAGGATACACATGGTGGTGGTCTGAAAAAGCAGTCTGGACATGTGCAATTTAAAAAAATCTGAAAAGTGGTTTCATAATGTGTCAGTCTGTAAAAGTGATTTTCACTTGCCAAAAAAAAAGAGCAGTAAGTGTGCATTCAAATTGGCAAAGAAATTTCGTTTTGGGACTAATGTGAAAACATGACTCTGTGTGCAAATAGGAATTACAGGCAGAGATTTATTGCGTTTTGTTCTGGTGATTTCACAGTTGCATTAGTCGGTAAAAGGGGGAGCGATTTTTTTGGGGGAAGAAGCAGACTCTTAGCACACACCCAGCTCCTGTCCATGTATAATCATGCACAGTATTTAGAAGCGAGTGGGGTTTTCAGGTTTCAGTCTGTAATGCAAATACATTCAGCATCACTAAGGCTGGTTGCCCTTGCTGGAGTGTAGGCAGTCACCGAGGATACACATGGTGGTGGTCTGAAAAAGCAGTCTGGACATGTGCAATTTAAAAAAATCTGAAAAGTGGTTTCATAATGTGTCAGTCTGTAAAAGTGATTTTCATTTGCCAAAAAAAAAGAGCAGTAAGTGTGCATTCAAATTGGCAAAGAAATTTCGTTTTGGGACTAATGTGAAAACATGACTCTGTGTGCAAATAGGAATTACAGGCAGAGATTTATTGCGTTTTGTTCTGGTGATTTCACAGTTGCATTAGTAGGAAAAAGGGGGAGCGATTTTTTGGGGGAAGAAGCAGACTCTTAGCACACACCCAGCTCCTGTCCATGTATAATCATGCACAGTATTTACAAGCGAGTGGGGTTTTCAGGTTTCAGTCTGTAATGCAAATACATTCTGCATCACTAAGGCTGGTTGCCCTTGCTGGAGTGTAGGCAGTCACCGAGGATACACATGGTGGTGGTCTGAAAAAGCAGTCTGGACATGTGCAATTTAAAAAAAAATGAAAAGTGGTTTCATAATGTGTCAGTCTGTAAAAGTGATTTTCACTTGCCAAAAAAAAAGAGCAGTAAGTGTGCATTCAAATTGGCAAAGAAATTTCGTTTTGGGACTAATGTGAAAACATGACTCTGTGTGCAAATAGGAATTACAGGCAGAGATTTATTGCGTTTTGCTCTGGTGATTTCACAGTTGCATTAGTAGGAAAAAGGGGGAGCGATTTTTTGGGGGAAGAAGCAGACTCTTAGCACACACCCAGCTGCTTACCATGTGGAATCATGCACAGTATTTAGAAGCGAGTGGGGTTTTGAGGTTTCAGTCTGTAATGCAAATACAATCAGGATCACTAAGGCTGGTTGCCCTTGCTGGAGTGTAGGCAGTCACCGAGGATACACATGGTGGTGGTCTGAAAAAGCAGTCTGGACATGGGCTTTTTAAAAAAAATCTGAAAAGTGGTTTCATAATGTGTCAGTCTGTAAAAGTGATTTTCACTTGCCAAAAAAAAGAGCAGTAAGTGTGCATTCAAATTGGCAAAGAAATTTCGTTTTGGGACTAATGTGAAAACATGACTCTGTGTGCAAATAGGAATTACAGGCAGAGATTTATTGCGTTTTGCTCTGGTGATTTCACAGTTGCATTAGTAGGAAAAAGGGGGAGCGATTTTTTGGGGGAAGAAGCAGACTCTTAGCACACACCCAGCTCCTGTCCATGTATAATCATGCACAGTATTTACAAGCGAGTGGGGTTTTCAGGTTTCAGTCTGTAATGCAAATACATTCAGCATCACTAAGGCTGGTTGCCCTTGCTGGAGTGTAGGCAGTCACCGAGGATACACATGGTGGTGGTCTGAAAAAGCAGTCTGGACATGTGCAATTTAAAAAATCTAAAAAGTGGTTTCATAATGTGTCAGTCTGTAAAAGTGATTTTCACTTGCCAAAAAAAAAGAGCAGTAAGTTTGCTTTCAAATTGGCAAAGCAATTTCGTTTTGGGACTAATGTGAAAACATGACTCTGTGTGGAAATAGGAATTACAGGCAGAGATTTATTGCGTTTTGCTCTGGTGATTTCACAGTTGCATTAGTAGGAAAAAGGGGGAGCAATTTTTTGGGGGAAGAAGCAGACTCTTAGCACACACCCAGCTCCTTTCCATGTATAATCATGCACAGTATTTAGAAGCGAGTGGGGTTTTCAGGTTTCAGTCTGTAATGCAAATACATTCAGCATCACTAAGGCTGGTTGCTCTTGCTGGAGTGTAGGTAGTCACCGAGGATACACATGGTGGTGGTCTGAAAAAGCAGTCTGGACATGGGCTTTTTTAAAAAACTGAAAAGTGGTTTCATAATGTGTCAGTCTGTAAAAGTGATTTTAACTTGCCCAAAAAAAAGAGCAGTAAGTGTGCATTCAAATTGGCAAAGAAATTACGTTTTGTGACTATTGTGAAAAGAAATGTAGTAATATATTTAAATAACATAAAGGATTTTTTTTTTTAGTTTTTTTCAGGTATTGCTGAAGAGCAGTGGACAAAATTTAAGATGCCTACAAAATCCAGAGTTCAAAAAACGCACAAAAAAAAACTATATTTGAAGACAACTAGAGGACCAAAGTTAGTAGAAGATGCTCATGTTGGGAAAAAGAAAAAATCTTCTGGTAAGCAGAAAAAAGAATTTCTAAAAAAAATATTCAAAAGAATGAAAAATGTACAAAATGTCTGTACTCGAAGGATGTTTTGAACAAAAAAGGAGAGGAAAAAATTGAAAATTTAGTTAATGCAAATAAACCTTCAGCAACTGAAAAGATTTATATAAATAGAAAAACAGCGTTTAAAGAGATACGTAGAAAAATGTTTCAGAGAAGAGTTATGTCCAATTTGATGAAGGATGTGAAGAAATATAAGAAAAAGACAAAGTTTTATAAAAGAAAAAAAGAAATAGAAGCCATTGCAGCAAAGGCATTAGAATTAAAAAGGAAACTATTCATTTTAATTTTGAATAGGATGCGTACATTAGACAAAATGGTTAATGTACTGAAATCACATAGCAAAAGGAAAAGAGTAGTGAACAGAACAAACTTTTGTAAAGTGTTTTTAGGAAAGTGGATGCATAGTTCAAGTAGTGAACCTTTTTTTCATGAAGAGAGCTATTTTCAAAGTAATAGTTTGCTGCATGCAGTTGACACCAGAGGTCGTTCTTACGAAGTAAAAAATGGTTGCATAATGGAGAAGGAGATAATGGTTCCAAGAGATGAGGTACAAGTGATGGCAGATGAGGCTATGGGGAGACGTCCTAAAGCCCCAGTGTACACTTGGAATTGTAGTAGTATTTGCACTGTGCGTCAGGAATCTATTGACAAATTTCGAGAGTTTCTAAGAGAATATAGTAAAAAAAGTATAAAACAGAAGATTAAGGTGCTTCAAAGTCTGGATCCATGCAGAGTGAGAGAGAATACTGGTTTGCAGGGTCATTCTCTGGCTTGTCTATCTAGAAAAGTGTGCAATAGTGTTTTCCATCATTTTAGGATGCTGGCTGTTCATCATACTGAAATGAGAAAGTTTGTGAGACGGTTGTATTTTGCCAAAAGTCCAGCAATAAAGTTAAATGAATTGAATAGGGCTCTGTTCCGAGGAACGGTATCAGATGTAGAGAAGGTTGTGGATGAAATTCAGTTTTGTTACTTTGGTCCTGAACAAAACAGTGCAGAGAAGGACACAGTAAATGAGGAAGAAGTGGAAGAGAATGTAGAACCCTCTGTAAGTAACACATTTAATGATCATATAACAAAATTTGCAATAGTCTCTAATGAAAGACCAAATTTTACTTGTATTTGTTGCCGCAGAACTCATTATAGAAAACAAACTAGGAATGTTGATCTCTACAGAAAGAGTGAAAATGAAGATAATTATAAGTGGAAGGATTTTGCCACATATATATTTCTAGAAAATTGTTTTGATTTGGGTGAATACTGTTACAACAAGTTAGAGGAAAATAGAATGCCGACCAGAGCTGTACATAATAATTTAGAATTGGATGCTATTCCTGCTGAACTTTCTGAATTAAATACATATGAGTCTATACTCATTCAATGTGTTCATCCGTTCCAGACCATAGTACGTATGGAGCCCAAAACTGGTAAATTGCCTCCTTCTGATTTACTGAGAGGTTTAAAAGGAAGAGTGGTGTATTTGCCCTTGGATTTGAAAAAAAATATGGAAACTATTGATGCGGATACTTTGGAAACTGAACCATTAATTATTCTGGTTAATGGTGTACCTACAAAGAATAAGAAGATTTGGCAGGAGCTGGTAGATGTGCGGAAAGTACAAAGAGCAAATTTGTATTTGAAAAGGAATAACAAATGGTATGAATCAATTTATATAGAAGAAGAAGAAGAAGAAGATTTACAAGAAGACACAGAAACACCAACTGGACAAATTGAAAAAGTGGACAAGTCAAAGGAAGAAGAAATTTATGAACATTTTAGCATACATCCTCTTCATTCAAAAGAAGTTATGGGAGATAATATTGATCTCTTTCAGATGAAGAAAGCAAAAGGAACTCCCTTGAGTGTATGGGAGGAGAGCTTGGAAGCTCGATGTTTTCCCCAGCTGTTTCCTAAAGGAAAAGGAGGACGATACGATGAACGTCCAGAACAGATTCCAGCTTCTGAGTATCGGACTACAAGACTATATGCTGAAGATCCCAGATTTCGACAAAGTATTCCTTATTTGTTCCATCTTTTATTTGAAAGCGACTTGGCTGCACTGTCTTATGCAGTAAATCACATTTTAAAAAGTGGAGTACATTTACAAAATGTGTCTGCTAAGGATTTTATGGAGAAAGTGCAGCACCGAGATGATCATTTGGAAACACAACTGATCAATCTGATGGCTTGTCAGCGTGGGACAAATGAATATTGGTACCGACGCCATGGTGAACTAAAATGCATGTTACGGAATTTAGGAACACCAACATGGTTCGTTACCCTAAGCTGTGCGGAGTACGCTTGGGATGATTTACTACGAGAGGCAAATTCAAACATTAAAAACATTGAATACAAGACAGCAGGAGAACTGTGCTCATTGGATCCGGTTAATGTTTGCAGATATTTCAATCATAGATTTGAGGCTATGATGTCCTTCATCTGCAATAAAAAAAATCCACCTCTTGGAGAAGTAGTAGATTTCTTTTGGAGAAAAGAGTACCAGGCAAGAGGTGCTCCTCATATTCATATGCTGTTGTGGATCAAGGATGCCCCAAAGTTTGGAACAGATACTGATGAAGCAGTGTTATCTTTCATTGAAGAATATGCAACATGTGCTATACCAAAAAGCACAGAAGAGAAAAAGTTAAAGGAGCAAGTTTTACGTTTCCAAAGTCATCGGTGTGGAAAATACTGTCGACGGAAATACAAGAGCAAAGATAAATACTACACTAAATGTCGATTTGGATTTCCTAGACCTGTTCTTTCAAATGGAAGAGTCAACAGTTTTATGTCAGCTGTGAGACATACTATCACAAGGAAATCACCTAAGAATACCTACAACCTAAAAAGAAAAGAAGAATCCAAAAATATAAATGACTACAACCCAGTCATTTTATCCATGTGGAACGCTAACATGGATATACAGTATGTAGCTGACAATTCCATTGCTGTTACTCGATATGTAACGTCTTACATTACGAAATCAGAAAAAACAGAATTGAAGGAAATGTGGGAAGAGATTTCTCACGAGAAGACTGTCAGTAAGAAGCTGTACAGTTTCAGTTTGAAGATGTTATCGCATCGAGAAATTGGATCCTACGAATGTTCAGATAGGTTATCTTCTGCAAGTCTCTACTCGAAGTCAAGAAGAATAATTTGGGCAAGTTTAGGCCTTGCAGCAATGAGAAATCGGGTACTGAAATCTGTTGGAGAAATTGAATATTTGGCCGAGAATGACCCAGAAAGTACAGATATTTTGAAATCAAACATGTTGGACACATATTATCCCAAGAGAAGTCAACATCTTGAGAACATGTGTCTCTATGAAGTGCAGCAGAACTACATTTATTCACGGAAAGCCGCAGAAGACATCAACAATGGAAAATATAAAGTCGTTGGTGAGGAAGGATGTTTGGTGAAGCAAACAAAAGGAAGTTTGATAAATCACAGGAAGCTGAGTTGCGACACTACTGACAAGAAGGAATTTTACTACTTGGCTCTTTTACAGTTGTTTAAACCATGGCGTACAGAGGATGAACTACTGGGAGAATTTCAAAGCTATGAAGATTCTTTTAATGTTTGCAAAGACAGCATACAATGCAGTACATTCTCAAGTTATCTGCAAATGTTAAATGAAGAAATTGAACAGGAAACTACAATTGCAGCAGAAATAGCTAGAGACAGTTCTCAGGACAGCCAAAGTTCAGGAACACTCAGTCAAGATCCCCTAGGACAACCAATCGTTGAAAATGAAGCATCAATAGCCATGAATGAAGTGGAAACGGCTATGAATCAAGCTCAAGAAGAATTTATAGACTTAGAAAATTTGGAAAGACAACTGAATCAAGAGCAGCAACAAATTTATGAAGAGATCAGAAGCAAAATTGAACACGGATTTCTACATGAAAAAAAAGAGTGCTCATGCACATCATTTCATCCAATCAGGATGTATGTAAGCGGACAAGCTGGAACTGGAAAAAGTTTCCTTATAAAAGTCATCAGAAGCTACCTACAGCAAAAAACAGATTCTACTTTGTCTTGTGTGGTTACTGCTCCAACTGGGTTAGCAGCATATAACATAAAAGGAATCACTTTACATCGTTTGCTAATGTTACCAGTGGAGCATGAGAACAAAATACAATACAACAAGCTAACTGGAGAAGCATCCTTGGAAGTTTCAAGAGTATTGAAGAAGATGCAAGTTCTCATTATTGATGAGGTGAGCATGGTATCAAACTTAATGCTTGCCTTTGTGCATTTAAGAATGCAGCAAATTTTGAAGACAGACTATGACATGTTATTTGGTGGAAAACACGTCATAGTTTTAGGAGATCTTTTGCAACTTACTCCAGTTAAAGGACAACCAGTGTTTAGTACTGTCACACATGAAGACACGAAGAAGTCATTGGGAAGCATCGGAAATACAAATATTTGGTCCTTCTTTGAGTACAAGGAACTTACTACTAATATGAGGCAAGCAAGCGATGAAGAATATGGAAGTATTCTGAAAGATATCAGAATTGGACTACTCACAGAAGTTGGCAAAAAAGCATTACAGAGTCGGCTGCTACATAATTTATTTCCAAAGGAAGAAATAGTTGCAGAGAAGATATACAAGAACATTGCAGAAAACAAAAGTGTCATCTGCTTAATGCCAACTCTACGTGAATGCTCAATATTTAATGAGGAGCTTTTGAAATTGGAAAAGGAAGAGATCAGGAAATTGGAAGCAGTGGACAAAATTGAGGATGGAAGAATTACTGTCACAGTAACAGGCAAACTGAAAAATAAATTGGACTCACTAGAGAAGAACATCTCAAAAACAGCTGGATTAGAAAAAAATCTATATGTTTGCATGAACTGTAGAGTATTTTTAAGAAGAAATTTGGATGTTGAAAAAGGTTTAGTTAATGGAGCTATGGGAAGAGTTGTGGGTTTTATTAATTATCAGAAAAAAGATGGAATTGAATGTTTAAAAATTAAATTTGATCAGATAGAAGAAGTTAAAGATATTTGTCGTTGTACAGTTCGTTTCATGCTTGTGAAAGACTTATATGTACGTAGAAAGCAGTTTCCGTTTTCTCTAGCATATGCTGTAACTATTCACAAGTCTCAAGGATTGACTGTAGATTGTGCATTTGTGAACATTGGTTCAACTGTATTCAAAGAAGGTATGGCATATGTTGCTTAGTCACGAGTGAAAACATTATCAGGTTTATTCATGATAGACTTTGATGATTCAAAAGTTAGTGCTGATACAAACTGTGTAAAGGAGTATAATAGATTAAGAAGAAGCTATGCTCCTCATTTAGGTCAGTATCCTGTGTTGGAGAAACGTGTAGTTTCTCGTAAAAGAAAAAATGAGAATATCTGTAATGAAGATGTAGAGAAGAGGAAAAAAAAGAGGAGTGATGTAATTGCAAGCAAAAAGAAAAAGGAAAATGAAGAACAGGTTGTAGGATGTCATTTTGAAAATAGCTCTGGTGTCAACTGCTACGCAAATGTAGTGCTGAATGTTGCATTTTATCTGGAAAGTTTGCAAGAGCAGATAATAGTAAATCAGGGAAAAAGATTCTGTTCTGAGCTGAGTCTCCTTTTTCAAAAGCTGAGTAAAGATAAAACTCAAATAGAAAGTGCTACTGAAATTAGAAAACTTTTAGATATATGTTCAGGACGAACACAGTTTTCTCAAAATGTACAGCAAGATGCACAGGAATTCTTGATGTATTTTCTTCAGGTACTGGAAGAAGAAGGGGTTCCCATTGAAAATGTATTTGGTCTCTCTTATAAATGGGAACATAGTTGTGAAAACTGTTATAATATATGTGGCTCTAATGTTGGTAATGAAAGGTTTATTTATTTGACATTGCCAGACAGTAAAACAGTCACTTTTGCAAAATTAGTTAAAGATGCTAATCATAGCATGAAATGCGCTGAGTGTAAATCTGACATGTTTTCAACATTAATTTTAAACGAATACGGAAAGTATGTAATTTTAATGATGCAACGATGTAGAGCTGATGGTTCAAAATTGGATACTTTAATAAAGAAGTTTACAGGACAGCAATTAACAATTTCAGGAAAAACTTTTGTAACTGTTGCAATAATTTTCCATGATGGACCTACTGTTACTTCTGGACATTACACAGTTTATCTTAAATGTGAAAAAGGCTGGACACTGTGTAATGATTCCCAATTGATTTTCAAACAACGTTTGCCTTTTGATTTAGCAAATTCCTATCTAATCTTCCTGAAACCTAAATTTTAGAGAAACTTGGCAAGATCTGGACAAAATAATTTTTCCATTTTACTGGATTACCATTGGAAATTTCTAAAAAAAAGATTTTTTAAATTATCATTTGGCCTAATGGAAAGATAACCAATTGTAATGTTGACTTTTTTAATTTTTAATGAAACTTTCAAAAACCAATAATTTAGAGATAATCGGTAACATCTGCACAATTTAAATTTTGGAATGTTATTGGAGTGCCATTGGAAATTTTTTCAAAAATGATTTTAAAAATTACTATTTGGCCATGCGGAAAAGTAACCAATTCTATTGTGGACTTATTAAATTATTTAAAAAAAATTCTTGGACCAAAATGTTACAGAGAATCGGTGAGATCTGGAAAAATTAAACTTTAGAATTTTATTGGATTACCGTTGGAAATGTAATCCAAAAATTTTTTTAAAATTACTATTTTGCCTAAAGGAAATGGAATCAGATGTATTGTGGAATTATTTGAGATATAATATTGTGATTATACTTCTGAAACAAAAATATCAGACGGTATTTTAAAGAAATAAGTATTGTTTTTTGATGATATTTTTTTAGAATATTATGCATTTCTGTAATGTTAAGTTTAAGTGAGAAGAGATTCTGGGCTTTTTTAATACAATCTTTGAGATTGTTATTTTTTTTTTGCCCGCTGTTAAATGATGAATGCAATTGCTTTCACAATTTAAAGTGAAATGCAATATATTCTGAAAACAGCAAAAATAAGGCAAAAATTTTTTTTTTTAAATATGTAAATACGAGTACTGTATTTTAAAATGTTTAAAAAATATTAATACTTTTTTCTTTTTTTTCAGATTGATATAGAAAATTTTCGAAAACTAGACCCATTTTTAAAGGAATTTTTTTTTTAAAAAAACAAATGAATAAATATTTTTTTGAGTGGGTATGGTAAGTCAATAATAATAATTGTAGTGTTTCAAAGTCCTTGTAATGTGATTATTGATTTTTAGTGTTTTTTTAAAAAAAAAAAAAAAAAAAATTACGCGCACCGTACGCGTACGGTAAAAAAAAAAAAAAAAAGTTTTTAAAAATATCTATAAAAAAAAGATGAAAGATAAGGTTGGCTCTTAAAAGAGCCGTTGTGTTCATGCAGGGAAAGAGGAAAGAAAGAATGGGAAAATTAGTCTCTGTGACAAGTGTGCTGATCTATTTTGAGGTCCACTAGGGAAACACTGGTCTCCCTATGACAAATTAGATCATGACAAGAGGCACATCGAATATCAACCCTCAGAAATCGAGGGTTAATTTCCAGAGGGCCAGCAAAAGGAGATGCTCCCCCCACAGATGAAGGGCTCACCTGACCTGCAGAAGAAGGAGTCAGCCCTGCAGATGATGGTCCAGGCTGAGCTGCTGTGGATGTGCTTGGTTGACTTTCTGAAGGGTTACCTCCAAAAAGTCGAGCATGTGTCCTTCTGTGTACATCCTTGAGGTGTCTCTTCATGGTATGATTCCCAAAGGAATACTTCCTGTCAGGATTACCTCTTGAAAGTACACGCTTACACAGCTTGCAAGTTACCAAGGGTGCATTTACCTTTTTCTGGCCTTCAGGAAAAGTAAAATAATCCCATACATAAGAGGTCTTTTGTTTCCTCGCTCTCTGCCTCAAGGTAGTGCTGCTAGTGCTAGCCTCACTCTCAGAAGAGCTCTGCTGGTCTGCCATCGTATCACAAAGACAACCCAGCTCCTTCTCCTAAGGGATCACAAGCAGAAATGAGGGGAATAGGTGTGGTGTAGGAGAGTTCTAGAACTGAAAGTAGTTTCAACCAATCAAAAGTTGTGTTTCATGATCACATGACCTACCGTACGCTTACGGTACGCTTACGGTGCGCTTACGGCAAAAGTGCGCATGCGCGTAAAAAAGACACGCGCTTGCGCGCATGCGCATAACAGTCACTACCCGACACTTCCGCGTAACGTGCGCGTGTAGCATACACGCGTACGCATCCCACGCGGAGTACGCGCGGCTACGCAAATTGCGTAACTATACGCAAACAGAGTAGAAAAATTACGGGCGTTGCGTAAACCGTACGCTTACCGTAAGCTTACGGTACGCATACTAAAAAAAAAATAAAAAAAAAGGAAAAAATGTATTGCTAATAAATTTTACCTTTTTGTATTATAAAATTTTTTTTAAAAAACATATTATAGAATTTTAAAAATTTAACCACAGTCTTAAAAAAAGGATAGAAAATTTTTAAAAAAATATGAAAAAAAAAAAAATACATAACTTAGCATTTAAAAAACCGTACAAATTCACTGAAAAAACCATAGGTTTCACACACGTTATAGTTAGGAATTTGCATTTAAAAAACCTTGCTAATTCAATGAAAAAACCATAGGTTTCACACACGTTATAGTTAGGAATTAGCATTTAAAAAACCTTAGAAATTCAATGAAAAAACCAAAGGTTTCACACACGTTATAGTTAGCTGGACATTTTACTCGTAAAAAACCATTGAAATTCCCCCGTTATAGTTAGTTAAGCTAACTATAACTCGCGCGCCCGCAATGCACTGCTGATGACGTCACATATTACATCACTCATGACATGGTCAGTGACATCACTCATGACATCACTGATGACATCTCAAATGACATCACTGATGACATCACTAATGACATCATCCTTGTGATAGAGTGGCAGACCTCCTCTCACCCTAATATAACCTTTGATACACACATTCATAAATAGAGACTAAACTTTTCAAAACAATGGACATACCAATACCAGTTACAACAACCTCTTCAGTAATTCTAAGATCCACATACACATCCACTCATTCACCAACAGTCCTATACAGTCACTCATACATGTACTCACTCATCATATGTACTCATACACCTATACATCCTGTTACACAATGCCACTCATCCGTAGAGTTACTCACACACATAGTCACTCATGCTAATAAAGAATCAAACATCCATTTACTTGCATATACAGTTATACACACACCACCACACTTACTTCTACAAAAACTTACACATACTTAGTCTTTTAAACAATCACTTATAGAAACACATACTTATTCATACAGGAACTCTTTCAATCTCTCACTCTCACATATACTCACTTATATACACCAATAGTCACATATACTAGTTTAAAACATATGTAGTTACTCATAAAAACACTGTAGAGACAGTCATTCACTCACTAACACACCCATACACACACTCATCCACCCATGCAGTCCTGCACACATACTATCTTCAACACATACAAACAGTAAGTCACTCATTCATGCACCTATGCACTACGTAATACCCCCCATCGAACCATAAAGACATCAGACACTTATACTGATACCCAAAAAACCAACTAATAACCTATATAAACACTCATGTAGCTGCTCACCAACCCATGCAGCCACTTATACACAAAGTGAAAGACTGATACAGATATATACATATTTAAACATTACTCACTAAGCCATGTATTCACTATGATACACCTAATCAGTCAGTTACACAATCAATTTTTCAAAAACAAATCATCCATTTAGACACTTATATACCCATTTATTCTTCCATCGACCTTGAGATATACATATATAAAACATATTTAATTTTCAGAAAAACACACATTCACTGGATGATGTCATCAGTGATGTCATCAGTGATGTCATTTGAGATGTCATCAGTGATGTCATGAGTGATGTCATTGACCATGTCATGAGTGATGTAATATGTGACGTCATCAGCAGTGCATTGCGGGCGCGCGAGTTATAGTTAGCTTAACTAACTATAACGGGGGAATTTCAATGGTTTTTTACGAGTAAAATGTCCAGCTAACTATAACGTGTGTGAAACCTTTGGTTTTTTCATTGAATATATATTTAGAATGAAATGAAGAGGGAAGGAAATAACGCTTTTGTAATATGGGAAAAGGTATGCAGGTATCACCTAGAAACAGTTGATGAGTCCATTTAAGACCAGAATTGAATCAGTCCTTCCAAAAAAGAATCCGGTTCTTGATCTTAATATGATTGTTATACCAAATTGGAGACTGCAAGAAACGATTTCGGTCATCCAAACCATCGAGCATAAGAGGATGAAAAGTTTTACGAGTATGTTTAAGGATGGGAAGAGAAAATCTTTGGGGAGTGCTAGACATGGAGAAAAATTCATCAAAGGAGAGTGGATAAATGAAGGAAGATTCAAGATCTACCCATAAAGGTAAGGATAACAAATCATTCGCATTCTGAGATAGTAATGAAGCGGAATTCTTAAGAAAGAAGGAAGTATGGTACGACGCAAAATCAGGGAAATTAACTCCACCTAAATTTTTAGGTTGTTTAAGTTTGGAAAAAGACATCCTAGCTTTTTTGTTCTGCCACAAAAATTTTGATAAAATAGTATATATTTTTTTGTACCAGGATTTAGGGATGTTAACAGGAAGATTAGATAAGAAGAATAAGATTATAGGGACCAACATCATTTTTACAGAGTCTAGTCTACCCCACCAAGATAAAAACAAGGGGTGCCATCGCGCTGTGGAATTGGTTAAAGTTGACTGAAGGTTCTTAAGATTAAGTGATATAGTCTCCTTAATGGAAGGAGTGAACCATAAACCTAAGTATTTAATCTTAGTAGGGCTCCAGTGAAAAGAAGAAGATACAAAATCAGAATGGTAACAATATTTATTTAATGGAAGAATTTCACATTTATCTACATTGAGTTTGTATTCTGAGACTGAAGAAAAGGTGGAAACTTCTGAAAGAAAGGCCGGTAAAGAGGTTTGAGGATTAGATATAAATAAAAGAATATCATCGGCATAAGCCGAGAGTTTTAGATGTGTATCGCCATAAGGAAAACCAGTAATAGTTTTGTTCATCCGGATTTTAGTTAAAAAAGGTTCTAGAGACAAAATAAATAGAAGGGGAGAAAGAGGACAACCTTGCCTGACACCCCTGAGCAGTGGGAAAGAAGAAGAAACAAGTCCATTAGCTAAAATAAATGAGCGTGGAAAAGAGTAAAGTAACGAAATATATGAAAGAAATTTAGGACCAAAACCAAACCAAGTAAGAGTCGAAAAGATAAACTGCCAATTAACCCTATCAAAGGCTTTCTCAGCATCTAAAGCCACAGCTGCTAACGAAGATTTATGAGAATGAGATTTACTAAGTACGTTGAAAAAGAGACGGGTGTTATTAGAGAGATGGCGACCTTTAATGAAACCACATTGCTCTTTACCGATTAGTTGAGGCAGAATATTATCTAGACGAAGTGCATAAATCTTCGCAAACATTTTATAGTCCAAATTGATTAATGAGATAGGTCTGTAATTTTTGCATAGTGAATGATCTTTACCTTCTTTAGGAAGGAGACAAATCAGAGCTTCTTGAAAAGACCCACCAGATCTCTGAGAAGTTATAAAGAACAAGAATAAATTAAGTAATTTGGGAACAAGTAGCTTGGAGAAGTGGGTATAAAATTCTATAGTAAAACCGTCAGGCCCCGGAGCTTTCCCCTTTTTAAGGGACTGAATAGCTCGGAGGATGTCTTTAGTGTGAGTATCAGATTCTAGAGAGGAGAAGTCCACATCTAAAGAAGACGGTGGAGGGATAGAAGCCAAATATTGATCAATATCAGATGAGAGGGGTGGAGATTCTGGAGTATTTCGGGGCAGATTTATGTTTCCTGGCGCATCCCTGCAAATCAGCAAGGATGCGCCAGGAATGATGCGTCACGCAAGTTTACCCTTGCGCCACACATGATGCGCCGCATTTACAATGCGGCGCATCATGGCGCAGGAATAAACAGATGCGTGACGCATCCAATGGCGTAAGGTTGGCGCAGTGCTTCAGTTGCGTCGCAAGCGCGACGCAACTCCAGCACTGTTCCATCCTACCCTATCCCTAACATGGTGCGTCAAGCCTTACGCCTGCTTCAAGCAGGCGCAGGGTTTTGGCGCATCAGCGTTGGGAAAGTGACTCAGTCAAATCTTATAGATTTGACTGAGTCACTTTTCAGGGGCGTTCCTGCGACGGAACGCCCCCCCTCCGTCGACACGCCCACGTGAAACCTGACGCAGGTTTTACGTGGCGCAGGGCTTTACATCGTGACGCATCTCCATAGATGCATCACGATGTAAATATGGCTCAACATGGCGCAGGGTTTACACCACCGCTGCGTCACAAAAGTGACGCAACGGCGGCGTAAAAGTGGCGCATCTCCAATATAGATCTGCCCCATAGTGTTTTGTAAAAATTGGAGAATTCTAAAAGAATGTCTTCGTCTTTATGGAGAACGGAATTAGATGAGGATATAATAGACTCAATTTTAGTACGCTCCTTTTTGATTTTAAGATAATTAGCAAGGAGATTACCAGACTTATTCTGTGCACTATAAAATTTAGCGCTAGATTTAAGTAAATATAAATTTGCAGATTCAGTCGAAAGTTTATTAAAGGAAAGCTTGGCCTTAATAAGCTCCTCTAAGGTAGACTGGCTTTTTGTTATATAATAACGGTGTTCCAAATTTTTTATTTGTAAATTAAGTGACTGAGATGAAAGAGAAGCTGCACAACGCTTTCGAGCAACAAAGGAAATGATAAAATCTCTTGAAGACCGAGGATTCACCTTTGACATTCACCCTACGGCGCAGCTCCAACTCCCTTAATGATGAATATGTTCCCACTGGGGATGGCCGTTGTAGCCTGAAGGTCGGCAGCTGCATATCATTAGGCAGGACATGTAGTTTCATATGTCCTAACAGTAAAAACCCCAAACGGATGCTTTTATTGTGAAAACGCTGGTGCCCTATTGGCTAGCGCAGAGTTACACACGGACGCCTCAGCTGCGCTGCCGTCTGATTTGGAACCACAGAATTGGAAACCCCACAGTTTGACATTAATTATGGCATTAAATCTGACTTGATACCCCAGTCGAATTTAATGTCACTATTAAAGAAAGGCCACCTGTGGAAGGTTGCTCCTCTGCTGGCCATGATTTCCGGTGGCTGCTCACAGATGCTGGCCCCAGACAGCCTTCTGCCCTCCTGGGGAGTAGTGTGAACGGCTTAGGAACACTAGAGGCCGTCTACTGAGGGAGGTGTCACCTCCCCCTTGCATGGAGCCACTCGGGGTGTTAGCCGAAAAGGCGAGCTGCAAAGGGGACGCTGTCTTTGATGGGAAAGTGGCGATCACACTGCTGAAGGGTCACCCCTTTGTTCAGATAGATAGGATGGCGGAGGGAATAGAGAGGGTGAAACCAGTTGCTAAACCACATTAAAGGCTTTGTGGACTATGAACATCGTCTTGAGGACGCCTCTTTCCTTTACTGGTAGCCAGTGGAGTTCTTGTAAGGTATTTTTTGCGGAGTCAAACCTTGTTTTGTTGAGTGCTAGCTCTGCGCCAGCACCTGTACTCTATACAGTCTTTGAAGCAGATTGTCTGGATTTGCCAGTAGGAGGGCATTATAGAAATCACTCCCACTTAATATTGTGCTCTGTACAACCAACTTTCTTGCTGGCCGTGGAAGCAGAGGTACAGTCTTCCTCGAGGTTCCCATGAGTCCACGGCATTGGGCCGCTGTCCTACTGACCTGAGCTTCCATGGAAAGATTATTATCGATCTTTACTAGTCACTTTCGTACTGAGTGGGCTCTAATCAGATCCGTGTCTTTCGTCCACGGCCAAACATCATTTGGAAGTTGACCTGGTACCTTGCGGGGCGGGCAGCACAGGAACTGCGTTTGCTTCCGTGTTATTACTAAGCCAGTTTGCTATCTCTATTAGGCAGGCATGGAATTCATCCAGCGGGTTGGGGTCATCGTTGTCTAGTGATATTATCAATTGGGTGTCATCCGCATAGTTAATGAAAGACAATCCAAATGACTTTATCATTGTTAATAAGGGGCGTAGGTATCCATTGAAAAGAATGCGGCTTAACGCAGAGCCCTGTGGCACTCCGTGCATGGTTTCTTTAAAATTTGATTTAAAAGGTGGGAGAGAGATTGCTTGTTATAGGTAGGATTCAATCCACTTCAGGAACAAACCTTTCACACCTGTCGAATTTAACTTATTTTGTAGGATTTGGTGGTTGACAGTGTTGAACGCTGCTGACAGGTCTAACAGAATCAGGGAAACCGTCTGTCCATCGTCAACCCCCATCACCAACTCATCTGTTGCCAGAAATAGGGCTGATTCTATTCCATGGGCAGGCCTAAAGCCCCTCTGCCCATATTCGAGAAGTTTGTTTTTCTACAATCTTAACCGGATATGGAAGCTGGGAGATTGCGGCTGTCCGAGGCCCCCACAGGGGGCCATTGAAGAGGGCAGCCCTCTAGTACCATCTGGGCACCCCACACCCACTTAGGGGCAGGGACACAGGGAGGAGTCCCCCCAGCCTTGCAGAGGTGCGCTAGGCAAGCGTCAATTAGTGGGCGTGAGGTTAGGGGGAGGGGTATATAGGCCTCCCCCACCATCTTGTCGTCCTCTTTGGCACGCCGGACACGCCGTCTCTCTGGGCCACTACCCTTGTCACCGTGTGGCACGCTGCGAGATGAGCAGAGGCAGCATGTTACAGTCTGGTTGAGTGAGGTGAGCAGTCTTGGTGTTTTTCGGTTCTTGCGTCTTTTAATTGGTGTTGTAGCCTCTGCTCTTCTGTGTGTAAGATGTTGACCGCCGGTAGGAACTCTTTGAGGGTCAAGCTCGCTGTGCCGAACCGGTGCGTGGGGGCACTGGTAGACGCTGCAGTTGGTGCAACCAACTTTGCGGGCAGAGGTGCAGCGTTAATGAGGGCTGCAGCGGCGAGTGGAGCATTGGAGTCACCATTTGAGTAGAGGGACCGGCGCTCACTGAACCCCAGTCTTTGCTACTGTCTAATATCGGGATTCGGGGTCAATGAGGGGAACTCTTGCAGGGTTTCCTTTGCCCGTTTGCCGTTGAAGGTGCAGTGAAATCTTGGTTTAGTGCGGGTTGCATAACGGGCGGCTGGTTATGGAGGCCAACACCGGGAGGCTCACGAACACAAAGTTGTGGGACCGGCCCCTCGCAGGGTGAGGAGGACGGTAAAAATCGTGGTAAAGAAAGTTTCCCAAGAGCACTAACACCTATTGCTCGTCCGGGTACATACTCTGGGCGCAGTGAGGTATTTAGGCCACCGGGTGGCACTGTCCCTCGGTTTTACGGTTTCTCAGTACACGCCAGCATTTTTTCATTACCATTTAATGGGTTTTCTCCTGTGTTTTAGGTCTCGCCTAGCGTTGCTGCGCACATGCGCAGTCGCTCGGCAAGATTTAATGCATATGAGTAGTTTCTGTAAAGGGCTGGAAGCCCCGGCCCTTATTCCCATTGGCACGCGTCACCATTTATGTTAAACGGTGCGCCGCCATTGGGAATAAGCTTTCCAGGGTGCCTCCTTTTCCCTTTTATGACCGGCCCACCCGGACTGGCTCACGTGCATTACAGCTGTTGTGACGAAGTTTCTTATCAGAAGCTTCGTCACGCTACCTTGCACGCGCCAGTCTGGCTCTTTGATTGGGCCAGACAAAAAAGCAGTCAGGGCGCGCGTGTTTATTTTTGCATCTCGCTTTCACTTTTGAAAGAGCAATGCAAAAATAAACAGCGGATGCCTGCGTGTCTGGCGAGTGCTTGTCTTAATGCGGAATCGAGCAGCAAGCTGGATATGGGTCAGGTAAAGGAGGCCTTTGTTAGACCGCGATCATCAGTGAGGGAAGACCATGAGTTAAGGAAGCCCAGTGTACGTAGCCTTATCATACTAAAAACGGCACAATTCCTGGGCTCCGTCAGTTCCTCACTGTCTGCTTTTGTTTCCTCTGTGTGGCAGTAGCTTGTTAAAACGTTTTCTGCTATCATTCTCTCGACGGATATTAATCATACCATAATTTAAGGCTAGCAGCAATCAGGACAAGCATTAAAGGGCACTTACTCAGCTCCTCAAAGCCAATCACGTCGTAGGAAACAACACTTCTTACGTGGTGGGCGAACGTGATAACGTTGGATTCGTTGGATTCGTTGGGAGAACTCTTGAGTGTGTAGACGCTTGATTTTATTTTATTAGCGCTGTGCGCTGTGTTACTCTTTAATTTGTGCACGATCGCCTTCCTCTTTTAAAAGTGAATATTCTTTGTACTTTTAAAAATCTCTGCTCATCGTCCTGCTCCGACCTCAGCTTCATCCCTCGCTCGGCAGATTTGGTGCTGGGTCGAGCCGAGGGTGGACGCCATTTTGGGAGAAGGCAGGGGTAGCGCTCTAGTCGCGGCTGCCTCCCGCCCTTCTCTCCTCCTATAAAATGAACACTGCTCCTCGATGGTGTAGCGGGCGCGCCAGCGGCGCGCCGAAGGCGCGCCAAAGGAAATCCCGTCTGCCCCCGTTCGCGATCGGTCGGGACCCGGGGCCACAAACCCTGCCTCTGTTTTAATGTACACCTCCGAGCAGCTCCACACATATCAAGGTACTTGGCCCCTCTGCCCTTTCACGCTTAAACGCATTCATGCCCTGAACATTGCCGCCCCTTCCCTACCCTCCCCCGCCGTTTCCTCGTCTAGTCAGCAGCTTACCGTTCCTCCCGTGTACCCTCCCCTTTCCCCCCCCCTGTCCTCCGACGGTGGCCTCTGCCTACCTTCTTAATACCCGCTCAGCGGGCAGGCATCAGTTGGAACTTTACAACCTCCTCGACACAGAGTTTCCTGATCTGTTGTTTCTGACGGAAACCTGGTTTTCCGCAGATTCTCAGCCTGTTGTTCTATCTGCACTCCCCGACTCGTACTACATCCTTCGGGCCGATCGTCCTGATGGGAAAGTTGGCGGGGGTGTGGCATTGATCATTCGGTCCACTCTTCAGTTTCAACCCCTGTCCTTCCCTCCCATACCTAGAGTTGACGTCTTAGTGGCCCGCTCGGTGAATCTCTCTGCCCCCCTCACTGTAGTCCTTGTATATCGCCCTCCTCAAACAATGCCTTACTTTCTACCCGCTTTGCAAGAACTACTGGCCACTCTTGTGATCAATAACTCGTCAGTTCTTTTAATGGGTGATTTCAATTATTGGCCTGGTGACCCCAGGGAAGATCAGGCCTCTAAAGACTTTTCTGACACTCTTTGCTGTTTCAACTTTACTCCCCACATTCACGCCCCCACCCACGTTCATGGTCACTCTCTTGACCAGATTTGGTCGGCCAGTCGGGTCATTTCTTCGACCACCATTCTTCCCTGTACTTGGTCTGACCATTCGCTCATTTCCTTCTCCATTGATTTGGCAGCCATAGACAAGCCCCCCCTGCCCAAGAACGTCCTTGCACGGAACTGGAATCGGGTGGATCTCAATATTCTTCACTCTTCTCTGGCGACCTCCTCCCCGGATTTATCGGCCCTCCCCCTCGACCATCAAGTGGACGCCATTAACACCTGGCTATCTACTTCCTGCGACCTGGTCGCTCCCCTTAGGACGGTTAAAGCCTGTCGTCTCCATGAAGCCAATAAATGGTTTTCTAGCGATCTTAAAGCCCTCAAACTGGCTCTCCGTCAGTCAGAGCGTCAGTGGAGGCGCAACTATTGCCCCCTTCTGAGAGATCAATATAGGTCTCTCTTAAACAACTACAAGAGAGCTATTCTTTCGGCCAAATTAGAATATTTCTCTGGCAAAATCTTATCAGCGGCTAATAAATCTAAGGAGATGTTCTCTATCGTCCATAATCTGGCCGCATCCGATAGAGTCAACCTCAACCCTATCCCTTCTCAAGCCCTCTGTCTTTCCCTTAATGATTATTTCTTTGAGAAGATTGTCAATATCAAACGGAACATCTCCCCACCATCTTCCCCCCTTCCTCCTTTTTCTCTTCCCCCTTTGTTTTCATCTCTTACTCACTTCCCCCCCCATTTCGAAAGAATCTTTTCTTGCTTTGCTTAGGAAGGTCAAGTCCGGTTCCCCTGCCGATTGTGGACCGGCCCGCATCTTAAGGGAGCTATTTGCTGGCTGCCCCGATCCCCCCTTGTTCCTCCTCAACTCATCTATCTCTCAGGGAACAGTTCCGCCCCAATTTAAATCGGCCATTGTCATCCCTATTTTAAAAAAACCTGGTTCTGATCCAACCCTCCCTGTTAATTTTAGGCCCATCTCTTTGCTTCCGTATTTAGGCAAGATCCTAGAGAGCCATATCACTTCCTGCCTGTCGACCCACATTGAGGACAACCGTCTTTTGGCTTCCCATCAAGCGGGCTTCCGCCCGGTTCACTCGACCGAAACGGTGGTCCTCTTTGTCCTGGACGAGCTAAAGAGCAAGGCGGATTCCAACTGTCCTCAAGCCTTGGTGCTCCTCGATTTGTCCGCTGCCTTTGACATGGTCGACCATTCCATCCTTCTCGGCCGTGTCAGGGCAGCGGGCATCCAGGGCACCGCTCTCTCTTGGCTCGCGTCATTTCTCCAAGGCCGGTCGCAGGCTGTCCGGCTCTCCGGTTTCTCTGCCCCGTCTCGCCCGGTGTCCTGTGGGGTCCCCCAGGGTTCTTCCCTTTCCCCTCTTCTTTTCAACCTTTACATTTATCCTCTCATTGTTTCCTTGCTCAGAATGGAGGTCTCCGTGTATAACTACGCCGACGACCTTCAGCTAATTTTTTATCTTTCTTCTTCTACTGATTCCCTTCTTAAATTTCAAACCACACTTGTTTTTATTTCTGATTGGGTGAGCTCAAACCACCTCAAACTTAACCCGGACAAAACTGAGCTGGTCCTGACTGGTGGTTCCTCCAGCCCCTGGACTTCTGCCTTCAGGCCTTCCAGCTTTGGTCCCCCCCCGGTCCCCTCTGCCTCAGTTAGAACCCTCGGCATTAAAATCAGCCAGGACCTCTCCATGCGCCCTCAGATCAGCACCGTTGTCTCATCCTGTTTTCTGTCTCTCCGGTTTATTCGTAAGATCTCCCGTTTTTTTCCCTCGACGCCCTTAAAATTATCATTTTAGCCATGGTTCTTTCCCGCCTGGACAACGGGAACTGCTTGTATGTGGGCGTTCCCGCCTACGAGCTGCGGTGTCTCCAGACCATTCAGAATCAGGCTGCTCGCCTTATCCACCGGCTCCCTAAATTTCACCACACTTCTCCCCTTCTTAAGTCCCTTCACTGGCTCCCTATTCTGCACCAAACCCTTTTCAAAATGGGATGTATAGTCTTCATGGCCCGCGCACGTACGGCCCCTCTCTTCATTAATTTGATGGTCACCCATTACCTCCCAAGTCGCAATCTCCGTTCCTCTAGCCAGGCTCTTCTCACTGTTCCCCGCTTCCGCAAGTGCAGAGCAGGTGGCACTAGGTTTTCCACTCTTGCCCCTCGCTTTTGGAACAGTCTTCTACTTACTATTAGATCTATCAC
Source organism: Triturus cristatus (assembly GCF_964204655.1). Lineage (NCBI taxonomy): Eukaryota > Metazoa > Chordata > Amphibia > Caudata > Salamandridae > Triturus > Triturus cristatus. Next base: position 997,206 of record NC_140583.1, read on the forward strand.
TGTTTATCTGCACTTCCGCAAGGCGCTCAAGACTCACTTGTTTGCCCAAGCATTTCCCTCTCACTGATCACCAATGTTTTCCTTTCCGCCACTTGTAATCACTCAGCGCCAGGAAACCGCTTGGTCACAGCGCGCTCTACAAATATTTTCAACTTCAACTTCTTGTCATGGATTGGCTGGGCGAGTCCTTATCGCTAATTGGATGTTAGGTCTGCACACCTTAGAAAGGCTTTTGATTTGCCCAGGAATTTGCACGAGAGCTTGTATTTTTACACAGCTTGTGTCACACGTGTTTTGTCGGGTTAGTTTCACTGGGTTAAAGTGGCTGTATTTCAGAATGCTGGAGCCGAGCTCTGAAATTCCTGGAACACATGGGGCTTAATGCAGGTTAGAATCTCACAGTCAAGGAGCCCTTACGTCGTGTACAGTTGGACTTCGCCCCACAGCAGCTGCTTGTGGTGTCCTTTGGCACCTAGAGCATTTGCTTTGCTTTTCCGAGTCATACCGTGTGATGCCGTGACTACTGGATACTTGCGTTCTAAGGGCACACGAGCTCCCATGCTTCTCAAACGTATCTAACTGCATACCCACCTGTGATATTCGCAAACTGCGCAGCGACTGCTATGTCAGGCCAGGCTGCACTACAGTCAGTAACTCAGGCCGAGTGCTTGTGATTGAAATCCGCCTAAGCTGGAGCCAGGAGAACCCTCTTTCCTTTGGCGCCTTAGTCGTGATTTTTGTCCCCGTGCCAACAATGCCTCCTCAGAAAAGTAGCAAAAAAAAAGGGTTCAGTCGTAGGTAGCCCCATGGCCCACCTAAGGCCCATTCACAACGAGAAAACTATGATCTCCTATTTTTTTCTTAATGAAAAAGTAATAAATGCCAGCAGACGATCAAAGTGTAATTGGGCAAGTTTCATCTATAACGCCAATGCCTTGGGCAACTTAAAGTACCTGGGGAAAGGGTGAGGTCAAAGGGGATGGTTGGTATTATTGTGCACAAATAAATAGAAAGGGGTCCTGAAACACTCCTACTATATCAACAACGCAAGTTCCCTCACACAGTAATCAAGAGATTAAAAAAGTTTTATGGCAGAGAGAGAGTGTCAAGGATTTTGCCATTACAAGGGAGGTAAGTGAATATGAGCTTACGCTCAGAATATATATATATATATTTCAGTTCCTCATTATATTTTCTTTCCGCTGTGACATTCCTAATCTATGGCCAGGGCCTCTAGAATTATTGTCACTGGGGAAAACCAAATTATCTGGCAAAAAAGGCAAATTGCTTGCCATAATATGGCACATTTTATGGTAGTATTTCTTCATTTATTTTTACAGGTTAACATGGTCTTGTAAAAGTTTATACCCCATTCTTACCATTTTAACACCGAAATGCAGAAATGGCAACTAAAAGGTGACCAGTCAACTTTTGCTAAGGGCCTTTCACAGTGCAGCACCACATGTTGATGCATTTTTTGTAACTTTCAATCTGTTTGAACTGGAAGCAACAGTTTGTTTTGTTAAAATATGCAAATGAAACAGCAGATGATGTATTATGTGACAAATGTGGCAAACCCAAAATTATGTGGAATACGCTGCAGCCACAGAATTCCTTTGGCCTGTTCATGGCACTATGCTAAGAAAAAAACACTGATAATGGCAACATTTTGAGTCTTAAGTGAAGACTTATCAAGTTTCACTAATACAACACAGCTTCAGAATGATAAGGAGCAGTGCATGTGTCTATTATACAAAGAAAATACATGGCAACAGTTCCATGGCAGCACGGGCAACGTGCTGCTGCTGTCCGGCCTCCACTCAATCTCGCGAGGTTCTCGCAGCTGGTGGAGCTCGATAATATAATTAGAAGGATCTTAACGAACAGACACCCCACTTTTCTGTGCCATTGACTGTGCATTGACTCTCTCCCAACACATTCTCTAAATAGAAATGGATTATAGTCAGGACCTCTATAGTTATGCGATCCTTTAGGTGCACCACATAAGCCATCATCTGCTACATAATTGGCAGATTTTAACAAAAAGTCATCTTAAACCAATGAAAAATTGGGCATTTATTCTCTCCCAACAAATTCTCTCATTTTGTTACAGAACTAGACAGAAATAGACTATAGTCGGGGGCAATATAATTATGCAATTCTGCAGACGTAGTGTTTTATGTGTATTATGGATTTGCCACATAAACCATCGACTGATGAATAATTGGCACATTTTAACAAAAAGCCATCTTAAAGGTATCCAAAGTTACTAAGAATGCAGCGGCACATTGCAGCGCAGTGGAAGGTCCTTAGCAAAGGGACCCTGGTCATCTTACCGTTGCTTATTGCTGTAGTTTTAAGCTGGGACTAATGAGATTAAACTTTGTTCCACACAGTGTTTAACATGTAAAAAACAAGCATTGGCATAGCCAATAGGTCTTGCCTTTGGGACCTTATAAGTGTTTAACCGTGCAGCATATTATCCCCACTCACATGCTCACCCACTCCAACAACACATAGCACACTGGGACCAGTAGTGCCAATCTTATAAGAAGAAAAGTGAACAGACAAGGCCTACTCTTGTTGGTTACAAATAACAAAACTGGAAAAAGCACAACATCATACATGGGTCTACTTAGAATCTAAGCCCGTCTTCAGAAAGAAAAAAACCTGTCTAAAACTGTCAACAACTACAGACACTATTTGCCCTGTTGGTGCTAGTGTGGTGCAGTGAGGGGCAAAGATGCTCGAAGGGAGGTTACATAGCAATTTTATGGTCAGTAGATGAGGATTCTCAGGCTAATCCAGGCTGTCATAGCCCTACAGAAGGTAGCATTCTAAGCCCTAGCTGGTTTGCAGCTGAGTCCATACATGTATGCATTACAGTATTGTGCTACCCTGGAGAACGTATGCACAGCCTCAAAAGACAGTGTGGGTCAATCTGATGTACACACATGGCACTAGTGCGTGTGGGTTAGTGGGGAAATGTTTAACCTCTGAGGGGGTGGGATCGTGGGCTGGGTTGCAGGGCTGCTCTTCTCAGTGAAGGAGGAAGTCTCCCTCGTGGGAGCTAGTAGCCAGTGACTCATTAATGGCTGTATTTTCCTTCTCGGATTTCGGCATTGGCTCATCATGAGTGGATGTATCTTTTTAAGGCGATACCCTCCCTGCAGACATGAAATGCGCCTTTATGTTTCATTTTGCAATTAACCATTGGCAGGGATCCTAAGAAATAATAATGAAAGAAAATATATACCAGACAAAGTAAACGACAACATTTATGGGTTCTTAAAAGTGGGAGCGGTGGAGGGAGAGGGAGGAAGCATAAAGGGGCGGATGAGGAGCCAGTGAATAGAGATAGATTGGAGAGATAAGAAACAGTGCTAAATAAAAACAAGTATATGCAATGCAATTGGTCTCGCATTTGCAAAAGATTGAGCTATTGGCATTGTAAATGGCGATGCCTTTTATTTACATGTTGGTTTTCAAAACAGATAAATAAAAGGCCTTTTCGTTTACAATGCCAATAGCTTGAACTCTCACAAATGCGAGACCTGTTGCATTGCAAATGCTTGTTATTATTAGCCCTGTATAGATGAATTGAACATTCTCGGTGTAATGTCTTATTTAAGTGGGCAGTCTGGGAGAGGTTCTGCGTGGTTATCATGCACGTTGACATGTTTCTCTGGACGGATTATTTTGAACATCTCGATTTCTAGCTCGTCACAGATAAGGGGCCTAGTGGAACCGCAGGCGTCGGGTTAGTCGTGGTGAGTTTATTAAGGCTCGTCACCCCTTCCCATTGGCGCCGGTGTACCGGCCTCCAGCCTGGCCCTTCTAATGCGGTGGGGAACAATTGAGCAGCACGGTCAATGGCCCTCAGTACTGATGGGGGGAGGTGCCCCACTACTGTGTCGGGAGTCCCTGTTCGTTAAATTCAGGTCACGGGGGGCAAGTTGCCCTTGGTGCTATTTAGTGGGGGCTGTCTCGCTGTGCCCGGGCCCCAGGAAGGGGTGTGTCAGGTATGGTTCCTACGCCTCCACACGGGGCAGATGGTACGGAGTGCCTGAGGGGAGGCCGGGAGGTGACTGCTGGCTGCCATGTGCATGTATCTGAGGGTCGCAGAAGGGGGGGCAAGTTTGAGCATGGTCCGTCTGGTGAGTTGTCTGGCCAGTGTGGCCAGTGTGGGCAGTGTGGCCAGTGTGGCCAGTGTGGCCAGTGTGGGCAGGTCTGATTTCAGGGTTGCTGTTTGGATTGTTCATACCTTTTGGCCGCCACGAGGAGGGAACGGTAAATTATGCCATATCGGAAGTGGGGGAGACTGAGCTCACCCGGTGCTTTAGGGCGCAGTTTGTGGTTTGAGAGTCCCCCGATCTTTGGTTATTCCAGTCTTCCCCCAAATGCCTCTTTGCAATCCATTTTTGAACGCTCTGTGACTTAATTAGTCCGATGGTTGTTAAGTGGCTTCTTATTCTCTTCGGCCCTTGCTTCTCTGTAACTTACTTCCTGCGCTTCGTGACTTTCCTCCACTTGTGACTGTGCTGAAATGTCCGTTTATTGTTTGCTACTCTTTGACTCGAAGCATCGGAAGGCAGAGCTGCGTGAGGCGGGCTATGGCTGAGGAGGAATGAGGTGGAGAAGGTGGAAGAGAGATTAGCAGACGAGTAAGTATTTACACTCGGAGGCTGTGAATACTTTAACATTGAAAACGGGTATGGAGTTTTCAAAACCATAGCCAGTCTTCAGTGCAGGAATGAATGTTACCAGAAGTGATGCTTACAAATATGCCTTTTTTTTTGCATATTGTCACCTTTGTTTAAAACTAAGTGGCCATGTCCTTTGATCTGAGGTTCGCGCCTTGCGTTTTTATGTGTTGACATAAGTTCATGTGAAAATATTTCCAGGGATGTCATCGTTATTTTCACTCGTGGTTTCGAAAATTAAAAAATTCGACCCCTTCTTGGTCATACGACGCTGGAATATGTTAAATTGGATGTTCCTGCTCCGGCCCTCAGGTGAATCCTGCAGTCCGAAAGGGAGCGCTTAAAGGGTTAAGGAGGAATGAGCTCCGAGTCCGTGTGCTCTTATCCTGGGGGCTGGCTGCGATGGGTGCAGGATGGGGGCGGAGCCTAAAGGCAAAGAAGACGAGGAAAGTCTTAGGGGCAGATTTATGTTTCCTGGCGTATCCCTGCAAATCAGCAGGGATGCGCGAGGAAAGATGCGTCACGCAAGTTTACCCTTGCGCCACCACAGATGCGGCGCATTTACAATGCAGCGCATCGTGGCGCAGGAATAAACAGATGCGTGACGCATCCGATGGCGTAAGGGCGGCGCATTGCTGGAGTCGTATCGCAAGCACAACGCAACTCCAGCAATGCTCAGGGGCTGCCCATACCTAACATGCTGCGTCATGCCTTATGCCTGCTTCAAGCAGGCACAGGGTTTTGACGCAGCAGTGTCGGAAAAGTGACTCCGTGAAATCTTGTAGATTTCACTGGGTCATTTTTCCGAGGCTTTTTCCAACGGAACGCCCACCCTGCATACATTAAACCTGACGCAGGTTTAATGTAGCGCAGGGCTTTACAACATGACGCATCTCCCTACATGCATCACGTTCTAAATAAGGCGCAACATGGTGCATGGTTTACGCCGCCGCTGCGTCACAGAAGTGACGCAACGGCAGCGTAAATGACTCGCAAGGGGCTTGTAAATCTGCCCCTTAGAGCGGAAATAAACACTGCCCGTTCCGCTGAATTTAGAAAGCTGGTGAAGCAAACAATGATGTTGTTGACAGAGAGCAAGGCTCGCCACTTTATCTAAGCCATCCTGGTCCTTGAAAGACCGTAGGTTAGGTTTCAACGGCTAAATTTTGCAATATGGAAGGGGTGAGAGGTCATAGCTCTTGCATCCTAATGTAATGTTTGGAGTGTCTTTAATTGATGCATGCAACCAGGGGTAAGTTTATAAACTGGTTTGTCTTCTCTACAGACATGACCTTGCTGCCCCTCCTGTGAGCTCGAATGACTAAGCAATATGAGGGTGGGGCCTGAAGTGTGCATGGGGTCGCCTCGGGATAACCACCTGCACCCAGCCATGCACAGGCCCTGAGGGGCCGCTGGTTGCAAATGTGCGCTGAACCGAGCGCTGCACTCATGCCGCATTGTGCCCTGCTCCTCTCCTGCTGTGTGTTCACGGGCTCAGCCCTGGCGAGCTAATGCTTCGGGTTTGGGTGTCCGGAGGGGGGGAGAGTTGATTTCATTCAGGCCGCAAGCTTTCTTGACTCCCTGGGGCACTGGGGGTGGGAATCATCCAGGGAAGGGGGCCCATCAGGGCTTAGTCACCCCAGAATGATATGCACAATCTGGCACACGGTGTGCTAGGGCTTGTGTCACACAGAACTGGGGGGTGTCTCACTGGGCACACTCACTGCCTGAGATAATGGCAAGAGATAATTATTGTTTTACTCTAGGAAACTGGGAACTTATCACAGGTTCCGTCTGCCTTTGCCACCGGTTACCAGCCCAATGGTGGATAGAATAAGTTTACACTTACTCTGGGCAATTACAATGCAAAGAGAGGCGCTGCGAAATGTTGTTGAGACTGCATTGTGCAATTGGCTACAAGGGCCTTTAGGAGGAACATCCGCTGGCGCCATATAGAAACAGGTACCATGTACACCGGGTGGGCTTTTCTAGCTTTGGAAAGAAAGTTGAAACAACCCAGTAGAGTTTCAATGCAAGGCCTCAGTTGGTTGGGCAATTAATTGGTAAAGCATTAAACCAGTCAGCCCCGGTAATTAGGCAGGCGTACGATTAGCTAAGATGTATGTTCAAACCTCGTAGAGCATATCGACCATAATTAATAGGGAACCAGGAACAGCTTTAGAAAGCACAGCTGTAGATTTTCGGTAGAATTCTGGATGGACGAGCTGCGGGGATAATGCCCTGACCTTTCACCCCTCGAGGGACCATCACCAAAACCCTTCTCGCCCTAATACCAATGTAGGTAGGTGGGTTATGGGAGTGGTCACTCAACAGGTGTGCTGCGGTCCCATAGATGTGGGACACAGCTGTTCAGGCACACACCGTGCTAGAAGGACGGCAGCTAGGTAAGAGCAGCAAATAAATGGGGCAGTGTGAGCCAGCGTGTCTGAAACCATCTCGCCCAGAGTTGGAGCGGGGCTGAGTCATGTGACACAGTGGAACTTTCCCCCATGGGGTGAATAGTTCTTGGCACAATTTCACAGGCCAAAAAGGCAAGTAGCTGAACCAGGCTAACGTCAAGGGCTATTGGGATATAGATGGGGTCAGCTATAATCAGTAGGGACGGTTGTCTTCCATCTAGATTTGCAGGAGGCTCTAAACAGGAGAGGTTGCGGGTAAAACAATAGCTGTTTGGTGGGGGGCTCTGGCGGCGACGGTAGCCACCTCCAGAGCTGTGGTGGAGTTACAGGGCGATCTGGAAGCAAAGGGGTACAGAAGGGTAACTCTGCGCGGCATCATAGTGGGCGCCAGAGCCAAATCCTAGGAGCCTCATGGGAGGTTCCTTGAAAACCGTGTCGGTGCCCAGTTAGTCCTTCGGGCGGTTGTAGGCCTGACCAACCGGGGGTTTGCTATGCTACACTCCGCCCTGAAAGGGGCGTGAGTAATAAGGGACCATGTGTCACGTGATCCGGGAAGAGGATCACAAGAAGTGGCAGCACAGATGGGGTTCGCCCAGTGCTGCATGGCTCATCAGGCGGGCAGGCGGCCCAGATGGTTGCCTGCCCTTGGATCGCCCGTAAGATAACCCACCATATTACATAACGGTGTATGTAATAAACCTGCAGCAATTTTTCCCTAAACAAGAAATGTGTTGTGTGTTTATTTATTAGCATGCATGTTACGTTGGAGGGGTGGGGAAGGCTGCCAATGGTGGTACTATGCGGCTGTCCGATGCCCTCGCAGGGGGCCACTGAAGAGGGCAGCCCTCTAGTACCATCTTGGCACCCCACACCCCCTTAGGGGCAGGGACTCACGGAGGAATCCCCCCATCCTTGTCGCGGCGCACTATGCGAGCGTCACTTCCTGGACACGAGGACAGGGGAAGAGGTATATAGGCCTCCCCCACCATCTTGTCGTCCTCTTTCGCGCGCCGGACAAGCCGTCTCCCACCCTACCGCTTACCCGGCGTGGTTCGTGGCAGGCAAGATGGAGAGAATGTAATAATGTTGTCTTTTTTTTCCGTTGCAGGTGGAGTTACAGGGCGATCTGGAAGCAAAGGGGTACAGAAGCGTACCTCTGCGGGGCACCATAGGGGGTGCCAGAGCCAGATCCTAGGAGCCTCATGGGAGGTTCCTGGGAAACCGTGTTGGTGCCCCGGTAGTCCTTCGGGCGGTGTTGGGCCTGAACAACAGGGGGTTTGCTATGCTACGCTCCGCCCTGAAAGGGTCGTGAGTAATAAGGGACCATATGTCAAGTGATCTGGGAAGAGGATCACCAGAAGTGGCAGCACAGATGGGATTCGCCCCAGTGCTGCTTGGCTCATCAGGCGGGCAGGCGTCCCAGAAGGTTGCCTGACCTTGGATCGCCCATAAGATAACCCACCATATTACATAACGGTGTATGTAATAAACCTGCAGCAATTTTACCCAAACAAGAAATGTGTTGTGTGTTTATTTATTAGCATGCATGTTACGTTGGAGGGGTGGGGAAGGTTACCAATGCTGGTACTATGTTCCGGAAGTCCGCTGGAAGTTTCTTCAGTAAGGGTGTAACCAGTGCTTTCTTCCAGGCCGATGGCAGTGACTCTGCAGCCAGGGATTGGTTGCAGATATTTTGAGGATCTGGGAATAGTTAATTCCCTCTTTCTTTCCAGATCCTATGCAGTACAAAGTCTAGAAGTGACCAGGAGGAGCTTGACATAGCTGTCGTGTTGAATTCTGCTTCATTTAGGGGTTCTGTTTTGGCCAGCCTCTCGCCGAGCCCTACTTTCTGAGATGTCTCTGTGGGGCTGCAGGAGCCATTCCCAGGTGAAACCAAAGTTATAGGGTTTTCCCTTGTCCGTTTAAATTCTCTCTGCTAATATCATTTAAAATTACCTCCACTTTATTATAGAAGAAGTCTGATAACTTGTTGCACTGTTCCTGTGACAGTGCTGTTGCACATTTTGTTCAATCGGGGTGGACAAGCTCTTTTACAATTTCACAGGCTTTTTTTTGTTTTCTTAGATGCATTAGTAAAGATTGTCGAAAAATACTGGGGCATATCAACAACAACCGGCGATAATTATCGCTAAGCGCACTTAGCGCTAGGATAATTATCGCCGGCTAGCGTTGATTTTTATCGCTGAGATAGCGTGCTATTAGCAATGCTTATCTCAATAGCGATAAAAATCCTCACGCTAAGTGGCCAACGTGAGATTATCGCTGGAAACCCAGCGATAATCTCACGTTAGCTTGTTGATAGGGACAGACAAATTTAGCCATGATATCCTCCTTCCATAGGATATCATGGCTAAGTCAGAAAAATACCAGACGCAAAAAAGCAGCGTTAACCACGGTTAGCGCTGCTTTTTTTGTCTCTAACAGGGTTAGCGATATTCTTGATAATAGGAGAAATGTCGCTCAGCGACATTTCTCCTATTATTTTACTCTGGAACGCCCCCTTTGCATTTCATTAGAGATGCAAGGGGAAGCGTAGAGTAAAAGGGTGCTAACATGCAAATTTGCATGTTAGCACCCTGTTGTTGATAGGGTGCTAGTTTTATCTCTGCTTTTTTGGCTTTTAAAGCCAAAAAAGCAGAGATAAAGCCCTTGTTGATATGCCCCACTGTTCTTTGGCCGCTTGAATTTCATTTTTAGAATGTTTTTTGCTTTTTTTACTAGCAGCTTACCTTTGTATGAGTACATTTTTCGCCATTGTTTTTCCCTCTTTCGACATTCAGTTTTTGTATCCTTTAAGGCTTCATTATGCCATGGGGCTGAGGGTTATTGTTTTGGTGTTCGCAGTTTGATTGGTATTAGTTTGTCTAGTGTCTCTGTGACTGCGCTCTGTAAGTGGTCGTAGTTTGCCTCTACCGCCTTTTCTTCCTGAAAACAGTGTGAAGTATTAAATAGTCTCCTACCTTCCAACTCTCTTAACTCAGCCCAGGATCTTCCCTGTAACCTTACCTTAGTAGTTTTTGGGTAACCTTTATGATTAAATCCTATTAGTTTAAAGGTGATTAAGTGATTATCCGACCAGCTTACAGGGGTCACGTCCTCTTTTGCCACCAACTTTTGAGGAGCAAGTGCAAGATCCAGAGTGTGTCCCCCTTGATGTCTGGGCATCTTAACTAATTGTTCTAGGCCTAGATTTTCGCAGGAGATGAGAAAGTCATGATTTTTGGCGTGGGACTCATTTTCGGCCTAAATGTTGAAATTTCCTAATACCATTAGATTAGAATGAGTCGGAGCTAAATTTGATATCAGGTTTAAGAGGGTCGGAGCCTCGTTAGTGTATTCCCTGGAGGTCTATAACAGAGAATTCCTGACATGGCTACTCCTCCTTTTCTTTTTAGAGCGAATCCCAATATTTCCATGCCATGAATTTCCTCAACTGGGAGTATTACCATTTCCCATCTTTGTTTGAAGATGATTTACACCCCGCCCCTTTAATAAACTCTAGGCTGATTTATCGATTTGTATCCTGAAGGGCAGGTGAATCCTAGGTCCACTTCTACCTTAGGAATCCAGGTCTCGATTACAAACATCACATCCCATTCGATAGTCTCAAGTAAGAGGTATAGCTCTTGTGCGTGCTTTACCAGCGAGCGTGCATTAATAAGACCACACTGGAGGGTTCTATCTTCAGTCCAGATGTCCTGGGATCGCATCTCTCTTCTGGAATCCCTGGTCTGATAACTTGATGCAATTATATCCGTATCTGCATAATCAGCATGAGGGTTCACTTCTCTTAATTCCTTACCGGAATAAACTAATCTTAGGGGATGCATCGAGTTTTATGGCTTAAATCCGGCAGCATAGACGGCGCTGGTCACTACCGGGATGCTGACGGGCGCAGACACGCTTGCGTTTGGCGTGCCGTGGCAGACGCTCCAGCTTGCCTCCTATATAACCCCTTCCTGTTCCTCACCTAAAACCAGCACGACCACTCACTTCTGATGTACCGAACATTTCGTCCATCGAGCGTGCCGGTAAAAAATCAACAAGAAATATCGGTAAATACTTAAAATTCCCCCCTACAATTCTTCAAAGTCAATAATAAAAACAAGTTTCCCTTAAATAGCAAACCCCCTTTTTCTGTGCAAATTTTAAAATTTTCAACATTCAAGTCCATAAATACTCACAGCTCCTTGTTTTTTTTACAACACTCCTCACAGCCAAAGAGGGTTTCAGACATCTTGAGAGTGGGCAGAATAGTGCACCCTGGGTTGCTAGATGCCAAACACAGCTGGAAATTGCCACACAGTAGGAGGGAACCTGGTAGCCCCATGGTAGCCCCATGGCTAGTGATCACATCACCCCCAAAGGGCACTTTCTGGGCATAAACATGGCACACCTGGCACCTGAACCTCAGATCACAACAGAACTGAGAAAGGACCGTAGAAGGAGTGCCCTGCTGACTCCATGACCTGGCAAGAGAGGCTGCACCGACTGCTGAATTGCACCTGCAGCACCTTGGGCTAGTGAAGAGAGGACTGCGCCTGCAGCACCTTGAGCTAGTGAAGAGAGGACTGCGCCTGCAGCACCTTGGGCTAGTGAAGAGAGGACGGCACCTGCAGCACCTTGGGCTAGTGAAGAGAGGACTGCACCTGCCGCACCTAGGGCTATGTGAAGAGAGGACTGCACCTGCCGCACCTAGGGCTAGTGAAGAGAGGACTGAACCTGCAGCACCTTGGGCTAGTGAAGAGAGGACTGCGCCTGCAGCAGCTTAGGCTAGTGAAGAGAGGACTGCGCCTGCAGCACCTTGGGCTAGTGAAGAGAGGACTGCGCCTGCCGCACCTTGGGCTAGTGAAGAGAGGACTGCGCCTGCAGCACCTTAGGCTAGTGAAGAGAGGACTGCGCCTGCAGCACCTTGGGCTAGTGAAGAGAGGACTGCACCTGCCGCACCTTGGGCTAGTGAAGAGAGGACTGCACCTGCTGGACCTTGAGCTAGTGAAGAGAGGACTGTGACTGCAGCACCTTGGGCTGTGAAGAGAGGACTGCACCTGCAGAACCTTGGGCTAGTGAAGAGAGGACTGCACCTGCAGCACCTTGGGCTAGTGAAGAGAGGACTGCACCTGCAGCACCTTGGGCTAGTGAAGAGAGGACTGTGACTGCAGCACCTTGGGCTGTGAAGAGAGGACTGCACCTGCAGAACCTTGGGCTAGTGAAGAGAGGACTGCACCTGCCGCACCTAGGGCTATGTGAAGAGAGGACTGCGCCTGCAGCACCTTAGGCTAGTGAAGAGAGGACCGCACCTGCCGCACCTTGAGCTAGTGAAGAGAGGACTGCGCCTGCAGCACCTTGAGCTAGTGAAGAGAGGACTGTGACTGCAGCACCTTGGGCTGTGAAGAGAGGACTGCTCCTGCCACACCTTGGGCTAGTGAAGAGAGGACTGAACCTGCAGCACCTAGGGCTATGTGAAGAGAGGACTGCACCTGCCGCACCTAGGGCTAGTGAAGAGAGGACTGAACCTGCAGCACCTTGGGCTAGTGAAGAGAGGACTGCGCCTGCAGCAGCTTAGGCTAGTGAAGAGAGGACTGCGCCTGCAGCACCTTGGGCTAGTGAAGAGAGGACTGCACCTGCAGCACCTTGGGCTAGTGAAGAGAGGACTGCACCTGCAGCACCTTGTGCTGTGTGAAGAGAGGACTGCACCTGCCGCACCTAGGGCTAGTGAAGAGAGGACTGAACCTGCAGCACCTTGGGCTAGTGAAGAGAGGACTGCACCTGCAGCACCTTGGGCTAGTGAAGAGAGGACTGCGCCTGCAGCAGCTTAGGCTAGTGAAGAGAGGACTGCACCTGCAGCACCTAGGGCTAGTGAAGAGAGGACTGCGCCTGCAGCACCTTGGGCTAGTGAAGAGAGGACTGCGCCTGCAGCAGCTTAGGCTAGTGAAGAGAGGACTGCGCCTGCAGCACCTTGGGCTAGTGAAGAGAGGACTGCGCCTGCCGCACCTTGGGCTAGTGAAGAGAGGACTGCACCTGCAGCACCTTGGGCTAGTGAAGAGAGGACTGCACCTGCAGCACCTTGGGCTAGTGAAGAGAGGACTGCACCTGCCGCACCTAGGGCTATGTGAAGAGAGGACTGCGCCTGCAGCACCTTAGGCTAGTGAAGAGAGGACCGCACCTGCCGCACCTTGAGCTAGTGAAGAGAGGACTGCGCCTGCAGCACCTTGAGCTAGTGAAGAGAGGACTGCGCCTGCAGCAGCTTAGGCTAGTGAAGAGAGGACTGCACCTGCAGCACCTTGAGCTAGTGAAGAGAGGACTGCACCTGCAGCACCTTGGGCTAGTGAAGAGAGGACTGCGCCTGCAGGACCTTGGGCTGTGAAGAGAGGACTGCGCCTGCAGCAGCTTAGGCTAGTGAAGAGAGGACTGCGCCTGCAGCACCTTGGGCTGGTGAAGAGAGGACTGCGCCTGCAGCACCTTGAGCTAGTGAAGAGAGGACTGTGACTGCAGCACCTTGGGCTGTGAAGAGAGGACTGCACCTGCAGCACCTTGGGCTAGTGAAGAGAGGACCGCACCTGCCGCACCTTGGGCTAGTGAAGAGAGGACTGCTCCTGCCGCACCTTGGGCTAGTGAAGAGAGGACTGCACCTGCAGCACCTTGTGCTATGTGAAGAGAGGACTGCGCCTGCAGCACCTTGGGCTAGTGAAGAGAGGACTGCTCCTGCCGCATCTTGGGCTAGTGAAGAGAGGACTGCACCTGCCGCACCTTGGGCTAGTAAAGAGAGGACTGCACCTGCAGCATTTTGTGCTATGTGAAGAGAGGACTGCGCCTGCAGCACCTTGGGCTAGGGAAGAGAGGACTGCACCTGCAGCACCTTGGGCTAGTGAAGAGAGGACTGCGCCTGCAGCACCTTGGGCTAGTGAAGAGAGGACTGCACCTGCCGCACCTTGGGCTAGTAAAGAAAGGACTGCGCCTGCAGCACCTTGGGCTAGTGAAGAGAGGACTGCTCCTGCCGCATCTTGGGCTAGTGAAGAGAGGACTGCACCTGCAGCACCTTGGGCTAGTGAAGAGAGGACTGCACCTGCCGCACCTTGGGCTAGTGAAGAGAGGACTGCTCCTGCCACACCTTGGGCTAGTGAAGAGAGGACTGCACCTGCAGCACCTTGAGCTAGTGAAGAGAGGACTGCGCCTGCAGCACCTTAGGCTAGTGAAGAGAGGACTGCGCCTGCAGCACCTTAGGCTAGTGAAGAGAGGACTGCACCTGCTGCACCTTGGGCTAGTGAAGAGAGGACTGCTCCTGCCGCATCTTGGGCTAGTGAAGAGAGGACTGAACCTGCAGCACCTATCTGGGCACTGGTTTTCAATGACAATGGAAAATGACAGTCTTCCCTTGAAGGTTATTTTCTAGGTTTCATTAATTGTTTGTGATTCTTGATAATAGGAGAAATGTCGCTCAGCGACATTTCTCCTATTATTTTACTCTGGAACGCCCCCTTTGCATTTCATTAGAGATGCAAGGGGAAGCGTAGAGTAAAAGGGTGCTAACATGCACATTTGCATGTTAGCACCCTGTTGTTGATAGGGTGCTAGTTTTATCTCTGCTTTTTTGGCTTTTAAAGCCAAAAAAGCAGAGATAAAGCCCTTGTTGATATGCCCCACTGTTCTTTGGCCGCTTGAATTTCATTTTTAGAATGTTTTTTGCTTTTTTTACTAGCAGCTTACCTTTGTATGAGTACATTTTTCGCCATTGTTTTTCCCTCTTTCGACATTCAGTTTTTGTATCCTTTAAGGCTTCATTATGCCATGGGGCTGAGGGTTATTGTTTTGGTGTTCGCAGTTTGATTGGTATTAGTTTGTCTAGTGTCTCTGTGACTGCGCTCTGTAAGTGGTCGTAGTTTGCCTCTACCGCCTTTTCTTCCTGAAAACAGTGTGAAGTATTAAATAGTCTCCTACCTTCCAACTCTCTTAACTCAGCCCAGGCTCTTCCCTGTAACCTTACCTTAGTAGTTTTTGGGTAACCTTTATGATTAAATCCTATTAGTTTAAAGGTGATTAAGTGATTATCCGACCAGCTTACAGGGGTCACGTCCTCTTTTGCCACCAACTTTTGAGGAGCAAGTGCAAGATCCAGAGTGTGTCCCCCTTGATGTCTGGGCATCTTAACTAATTGTTCTAGGCCTAGATTTTCGCAGGAGATGAGAAAGTCATGATTTTTGGCGTGGGACTCATTTTCGGCCTAAATGTTGAAATTTCCTAATACCATTAGATTAGAATGAGTCGGAGCTAAATTTGATATCAGGTTTAAGAGGGTCGGAGCCTCGTTAGTGTGTTCCCTGGAGGTCTATAACAGAGAATTCCTGACATGGCTACTCCTCCTTTTCTTTTTAGAGAGAATCCCAATATTTCCATGCCATGAATTTCCTCAACAGGGAGTATTACCATTTCCCATCTATGTTTGAAGATGATTGCTACACCCCGCCCCTTTAATAAACTCTAGGCTGATTTATCGATTTGTATCCTGAAGGGCGGGTGAATCCTAGGTCCACTTCTACCTTAGGAATCCAGGTCTCGATTACAAACATCACATCCCATTCGATAGTCTCAAGTAAGAGGTATAGCTCTTGTGCGTGCTTTACCAGCGAGCGTGCATTAATAAGACCACACTGGAGGGTTCTATCTTCAGTCCAGATGTCCTGGGATCGCATCTCTCTTCTGGAATCCCTGGTCTGATAACTTGATGCAATTATATCCGTATCTGCATAATCAGCATGAGGGTTCACTTCTCTTAATTCCTTACCGGAATAAACTAATTTTAGGGGATGCATCGAGTTTTATGGCTTAAATCCGGCAGCATAGACGGCGCTGGTCACTACCGGAATGCTGACGGGCGCAGACACGCTTGCGTTTGGCGTGCCGTGGCAGACGCTCCAGCTTGCCTCCTATATAACCCCTTCCTGTTCCTCACCTAAAACCAGCACGACCACTCACTTCTGATGTACCGAACATTTCGTCCATCGAGCGTGCCGGTAAAAAATCAACAAGAAATATCGGTAAATACTTAAAATTCTCCCCTACAATTCTTCAAAGTCAATAATAAAAACAAGTTTCCCTTAAATAGCAAACCCCCTTTTTCTGTGCAAATTTTAAAATTTTCAACATTCAAGTCCATAAATACTCACAGCTCCTTGTTTTTTTTACCACACTCCTCACAGCCAAAGAGGGTTTCAGACATCTTGAGAGTGGGCAGAATAGTGCACCCTGGAGTGCTAGATGCCAAACACAGCTGGAAATTGCCACACAGTAGGAGGGAACCTGATAGCCCCATGGCTAGTGATCACATCACCCCCAAAGGGCACTTCCTGGGCATAAACATGGCCCACCTGGCACCTGAACCTCAGATCACAACAGAACTGAGAAAGGACCGTAGAAGGAGTGCCCTGCTGACTCCATGACCTGGCAAGAGAGGCTGCACCGACTGCTGAATTGCACCTGCAGCACCTTGGGCTAGTGAAGAGAGGACTGCGCCTGCAGCACCTTGAGCTAGTGAAGAGAGGACTGTGACTGCAGCACCTTGGGCTAGTGAAGAGAGGACTGCACCTGCCGCACCTAGGGCTATGTGAAGAGAGGACTGCACCTGCTGAACCTTGGGCTAGTGAAGAGAGGACTGAACCTGCAGCAGCTTAGGCTAGTGAAGAGAGGACTGCGCCTGCAGCACCTTGGGCTAGTGAAGAGAGGACTGCGCCTGCAGCAGCTTAGGCTAGTGAAGAGAGGACTGCACCTGCCGCATCTTGGGCTAGTGAAGACAGGACTGCACCTGCAGAACCTTGGGCTAGTGAAGAGAGGACTGCGCCTGCAGCACCTTGGGCTAGTGAAGAGAGGACTGCACCTGCCGCACCTTGAGCTAGTGAAGAGAGGACTGCGCCTGCAGCACCTTGAGCTAGTGAAGAGAGGACTGCGCCTGCAGGACCTTGGGCTGTGAAGAGAGGACTGCGCCTGCAGCACCTTGAGCTAGTGAAGAGAGGACTGCGCCTGCAGCACCTTGGGCTAGTGAAGAGAGGACTGCGCCTGCAGCACCTTGAGCTAGTGAAGAGAGGACTGCACCTGCAGCACCTTGAGCTAGTGAAGAGAGGACTGCGCCTGCAGGACCTTGGGCTGTGAAGAGAGGACTGCGCCTGCAGGACCTTGGGCTAGTGAAGAGAGGACTGCGCCTGCAGGACCTTGGGCTGTGAAGAGAGGACTGCGACTGCAGCACCTTGGGCTAGTGAAGAGAGGACTGCACCTGCAGCACCTTGGGCTAGTGAAGAGAGGACTGCACCTGCCGCACCTTGGGCTAGTGAAGAGAGGACTGCGCCTGCAGCACCTTAGGCTAGTGAAGAGAGGACTGAACCTGCAGCACCTTGGGCTAGTGAAGAGAGAACTGCACCTGCAGCACCTTGGGCTAGTGAAGAGAGGACTGCTCCTGCCACACCTTGGGCTAGTGAAGAGAGGACTGCACCTGCAGCACCTTGTGCTGTGTGAAGAGAGGACTGAACCTGCAGCACCTTGGGCTAGTGAAGAGAGGACTGCACCTGCAGCACCTTGAGCTAGTGAAGAGAGGACTGCGCCTGCAGCACCTTGGGCTAGTGAAGAGAGGACTGCACCTGCAGCACCTTGGGCTAGTGAAGAGAGGACTGCACCTGCAGCACCTTGGGCTAGTGAAGAGAGGACTGCACCTGCCGCACCTAGGGCTATGTGAAGAGAGGACTGCACCTGCCGCACCTTGGGCTAGTGAAGAGAGGACTGCGCCTGCAGCACCTTGGGCTAGTGAAGAGAGGACTGCACCTGCAGCACCTTGGGCTAGTGAAGAGAGGACTGCACCTGCCGCACCTAGGGCTATGTGAAGAGAGGACTGCACCTGCCGCACCTTGGGCTATGTGAAGAGAGGACTGCACCTGCCGCACCTAGGGCTATGTGAAGAGAGGACTGCACCTGCCGCACCTTGGGCTAGTGAAGAGAGGACTGCACCTGCCGCACCTAGGGCTATGTGAAGAGAGGACTGCACCTGCCGCACCTTGGGCTAGTGAAGAGAGGACTGCGCCTGCAGCACCTTAGGCTAGTGAAGAGAGGACTGAACCTGCAGCACCTTGGGCTAGTGAAGAGAGGACTGCACCTGCAGCACCTTGGGCTAGTGAAGAGAGGACTGCACCTGCAGCACCTTGGGCTAGTGAAGAGAGGACTGCACCTGCAGCACCTTGGGCTAGTGAAGAGAGGACTGCTACTGCAGCACCTTGGGCTGTGAAGAGAGGACTGCGCCTGCAGCACCTTAGGCTAGTGAAGAGAGGACTGAACCTGCAGCACCTTGGGCTAGTGAAGAGAGAACTGCACCTGCAGCACCTTGGGCTAGTGAAGAGAGGACTGCTCCTGCCACACCTTGGGCTAGTGAAGAGAGGACTGCACCTGCAGCACCTTGTGCTGTGTGAAGAGAGGACTGAACCTGCAGCACCTTGGGCTAGTGAAGAGAGGACTGCACCTGCAGCACCTTGAGCTAGTGAAGAGAGGACTGCGCCTGCAGCACCTTGGGCTAGTGAAGAGAGGACTGCACCTGCAGCACCTTGGGCTAGTGAAGAGAGGACTGCACCTGCAGCACCTTGGGCTAGTGAAGAGAGGACTGCACCTGCCGCACCTAGGGCTATGTGAAGAGAGGACTGCACCTGCCGCACCTTGGGCTAGTGAAGAGAGGACTGCGCCTGCAGCACCTTGGGCTAGTGAAGAGAGGACTGCACCTGCAGCACCTTGGGCTAGTGAAGAGAGGACTGCACCTGCCGCACCTAGGGCTATGTGAAGAGAGGACTGCACCTGCCGCACCTTGGGCTATGTGAAGAGAGGACTGCACCTGCCGCACCTAGGGCTATGTGAAGAGAGGACTGCACCTGCCGCACCTTGGGCTAGTGAAGAGAGGACTGCACCTGCCGCACCTAGGGCTATGTGAAGAGAGGACTGCACCTGCCGCACCTTGGGCTAGTGAAGAGAGGACTGCGCCTGCAGCACCTTAGGCTAGTGAAGAGAGGACTGAACCTGCAGCACCTTGGGCTAGTGAAGAGAGGACTGCACCTGCAGCACCTTGGGCTAGTGAAGAGAGGACTGCACCTGCAGCACCTTGGGCTAGTGAAGAGAGGACTGCACCTGCAGCACCTTGGGCTAGTGAAGAGAGGACTGCTACTGCAGCACCTTGGGCTGTGAAGAGAGGACTGCGCCTGCAGCACCTTGAGCTAGTGAAGAGAGGACTGCGCCTGCAGCACCTTGAGCTAGTGAAGAGAGGACTGCACCTGCAGGACCTTGGGCTGTGAAGAGAGGACTGCGACTGCAGCACCTTGAGCTAGTGAAGAGAGGACTGCGCCTGCAGCACCTTGAGCTAGTGAAGAGAGGACTGCGCCTGCAGGACCTTGGGCTGTGAAGAGAGGACTGCGACTGCAGCACCATGGGCTAGTGAAGAGAGGACTGCACCTGCAGCACCTTGGGCTAGTGAAGAGAGGACTGCACCTGCCGCACCTAGGGCTATGTGAAGAGAGGACTGCACCTGCCGCACCTTGGGCTAGTGAAGAGAGGACTGCGCCTGCAGCACCTTAGGCTAGTGAAGAGAGGACTGCACCTGCAGCACCTTGGGCTAGTGAATAGAGGACTGCTCCTGCCACACCTTGGGCTAGTGAAGAGAGGACTGCTCCTGCCGCATCTTGGGCTAGTGAAGAGAGGACTGCACCTGCAGCACCTTGGGCTAGTGAAGAGAGGACTGCACCTGCCGCACCTAGGGCTATGTGAAGAGAGGACTGCACCTGCCGCACCTTGGGCTAGTGAAGAGAGGACTGCGCCTGCAGCACCTTAGGCTAGTGAAGAGAGGACTGAACCTGCAGCACCTTGGGCTAGTGAAGAGAGGACTGCACCTGCAGCACCTTGGGCTAGTGAAGAGAGGACTGCTCCTGCCACACCTTGGGCTAGTGAAGAGAGGACTGCTCCTGCCGCATCTTGGGCTAGTGAAGAGAGGACTGCACCTGCAGCACCTTGGGCTAGTGAAGAGAGGACTGCACCTGCAGCACCTTGAGCTAGTGAAGAGAGGACTGCGCCTGTAGCACCTTGGGCTAGTGAAGAGAGGACTGCTCCTGCCGCATCTTCGGCTAGTGAGGAGAGGACTGCTCCTGCCGCATCTTGGGCTAGTGAAGAGAGGACTGCACCTGCAGAACCTTGGGCTAGTGAAGAGAGGACTGCACCTGCAGCACCTTGGGCTAGTGAAGAGAGGACTGCACCTGCAGCACCTTGGGCTAGTGAAGAGAGGACTGCTCCTGCCGCATCTTGGGCTAGTGAAGAGAGGACTGCACCTGCAGCACCTTGTGCTGTGTGAAGAGAGGACTGCACCTGCAGCACCTTGAGCTAGTGAAGAGAGGACTGCGCCTGCAGCACCTTGGGCTAGTAAAGAGAGGACTGCACCTGCAGCACCTTGGGCTAGTGAAGAGAGGACTGCGCCTGTAGCACCTTGGGCTAGTGAAGAGAGGACTGAATCTGCAGCACCTTGGGCTAGTGAAGAGAGGACTGCACCTGCAGCACCTTGGGCTAGTGAAGAGAGGACTGCACCTGCAGCACCTTGGGCTAGTGAAGAGAGGACTGCGCCTGTAGCACCTTGGGCTAGTGAAGAGAGGACTGCACCTGCTGCACCTTGGGCTAGTGAAGAGAGGACTGCACCTGCCGCACCTAGGGCTATGTGAAGAGTGGACTGCACCTGCCGCACCTTGGGCTAGTGAAGAGAGGACTGCGCATGCAGCACCTTAGGCTAGTGAAGAGAGGACTGAACCTGCAGCACCTTGGGCTAGTGAAGAGAGGACTGCACCTGCAGCACCTTGGGCTAGTGAAGAGAGGACTGCTCCTGCCACACCTTGGGCTAGTGAAGAGAGGACTGCTCCTGCTGCATCTTGGGCTAGTGAAGAGAAGACTGCTCCTGCCACACCTTGGGCTAGTGAAGAGAGGACTGAATCTGCAGCACCTTGGGCTAGTGAAGAGAGGACTGCACCTGCAGCACCTTGGGCTAGTGAAGAGAGGACTGCTCCTGCCACACCTTGGGCTAGTGAAGAGAGGACTGAATCTGCAGCACCTTGGGCTAGTGAAGAGAGGACTGCACCTGCAGCACCTTGGGCTAGTGAAGAGAGGACTGCACCTGCAGCACCTTGGGCTAGTGAAGAGAGGACTGCTCCTGCCGCATCTTGGGCTAGTGAAGAGAGGACTGCACCTGCAGCACCTTGTGCTGTGTGAAGAGAGGACTGCACCTGCAGCACCTTGAGCTAGTGAAGAGAGGACTGCGCCTGCAGCACCTTGGGCTAGTAAAGAGAGGACTGCGACTGCAGCACCATGGGCTAGTAAAGAGAGGACTGCACCTGCAGCACCTTGGGCTAGTGAAGAGAGGACTGCACCTGCCGCACCTTGGGCTAGTGAAGAGAGGACTGCACCTGCCGCACCTTGGGCTAGTGAAGAGTGGACAGCACCTGCCGCACCTTGGGCTAGTGAAGAGAGGACTGCACCTGCCGCACCTTGGGCTAGTGAAGAGAGGTCTGCACCTGCCGCACCTTGGGCTAGTGAAGAGAGGACTGCACCTGCAGCACCTTGGGCTAGTGAAGAGAGGACTGCACCTGCAGCACCTTGGGCTAGTGAAGAGAGGACTGCTCCTGCCGCATCTTGGGCTAGTGAAGAGAGGACTGCACCTGCAGAACCTTGGGCTAGTGAAGAGATGACTGAATCTGCAGCCCCTTGTGCTGTGTGAAGAGAGGACTGCACCTGCAGCACCTTGAGCTAGTGAAGAGAGGACTGCACCTGCAGCACCTTGGGCTAGTAAAGAGAGGACTGCACCTGCAGCACCTTGGGCTAGTGAAGAGAGGACTGAACCTGCAGCACCTTGGGCTAGTGAAGAGAGGACTGCACCTGCAGCACCTTGGGCTAGTGAAGAGAGGACTGCACCTGCAGCACCTTGAGCTAGTGAAGAGAGGACTGCGCCTGCAGCACCTTGAGCTAGTGAAGAGAGGACTGCTCCTGCCGCATCTTGGGCTAGTGAAGAGAGGACGGCGCCTGTGGCTCTTGACTCATGGACAAGATGTTTCCGAGCCCTGGACCAAAGAAGTGATTCCAAGGGTTAGTCAGCTGACCCCTGTGTTCAGCGCGCTGGGTAGTTATCTTTGGTTTAATATACACGGTAGCTGGGCACTGGCTAGTTATGTTTGATTTCATAATCACTCTGCCTGGGCACTGGCTAGTTGTGGTTGATTTCATAATCACTCTATCTGGGCACTGGTTGGTTATCTTTGGTTCAATATACATGGTGTCTGGGCACTGGCTAGTTATGTTTGATTTCATAATCACTCTGCCTGGGCACTGGCTAGTTGTGTTTGATTTCATAATCACTCAATCTGGGCACTGGCTAGTTGTGTTTGATTTCATAATCACTCTGCCTGGGCACTGGCTAGTTGTGTTTGATTTCATAATCACTCAATCTGGGCACTGGCTAGTTGTGTTTGATTTCATAATCACTCTGCCTGGGCACTGGCTAGTTGTGTTTGATTTCATAATCACTCTATCTGTGCACTGGCTAGTTGTGTTTGATTTCATAATCACTCTGTCTGGGCACTGGCTAGTTGTGTTTGATTTCATAATCACTCTGTCTGGGCACTGGCTAGTTGTGTTTGATTTCATAATCACTCTGTCTGGGCACTGGTTGGTTTTCTTTGGTTCAATATACATGGTATCTGGACACTGGCTAGTTGTGTTTGATTTCATAATCACTCTGTCTGGGCACTGGCTAGTTGTGTTTGATTTCATAATCACTCTGTCTGGGCACTGGCTAGTTGTGTTTGATTTCATAATCACTCTGTCTGGGCACTGGCTAGTTGTGTTTGATTTCATAATCACTCTGTCTGGGCACTGGTTGGTTTTCTTTGGTTCAATATACATGGTATCTGTGCACTGGCTAGTTGTGTTTGATTTCATAATCACTCTGTCTGGGCACTGGCTAGTTGTGTTTGATTTCATAATCACTCTATCTTGGCACTGGCTAGTTGTGTTTGATTTCATAATCACTCTATCTGGGCACTGGTTGGTTATCTTTGGTTCAATATACATGGTATCTGTGCACTGGCTAGTTGTGTTTGATTTCATAATCACTCTATCGGGACGCTTGTCAGCTGTGTTTGTTTTCATGTACATGTATCTGGGCGCTGGGTATTCCTTGCTCACTATCCTGACATTTGATTCTCTAGACTGTTTAATTAGTCCGTATGAACAGTGATTACACCTAATGTTTGCACATGTTATCCTTGGACCCGAATGCTCCCCTTTTCCCGCACTGACTTTTTCAATGACAATGGAAAATGACAGTCTTCCCTTGAAGGTTATTTTCTAGGTTTCATTAATTGTTTGTGAAGATGTTTATTCAATATCTCACCCCTTTGAGACATCTCTAATGGTACTATCCTGGAGATCCTATTGGTGGATTCACCTTCACCTAGGAGGTCCTTCACATCTTCACCCATCACTGGCAGCAGGTGAGGTTTTAACAAACTCCACCCTCAGAGGTACTCTCATGCTTGGAGCTTCAGGCTCAGGAGTGAGGTGTTTTAAGCCTTTCCACAATTACCAACAATGACACGTACGCGCCACACTCACTTCATCAGGTTCTTTTGCCACTAACTGCTCTGCTAAGACAAAAGGTGCACTTACCGCAATCTTATTCTGAAAGAGAAGCAGAGGAGGTGCAGGTTAGAGAATTTATAATATAAACTCAGTGATACACAAATGCTCCTGAAGGGAATAACACCAGTGGCCTCGGCCACAAGGGAACCACAGCAGGTCACACTCATGTATTCTGCAATCTATAACCCTTCTATGCACAGAGCAGAACCTGCTGCTTGATAACTATCTATAACATGAACAATACTTATACACCTGAACAAATGTAAAACACACTAAGTTGTGCACATTGCGTAGGTCTAGAAGAGTCTCCTGTCACACACGAGATCAATGAGCTGGGTTGAGCATTATAAAAACTACCTTTCACACACTGAGCCACTGTGACATCTGCACAATTAGAAGAGACTTGACACAACACAAAGAGCTCACGGTGATGAGTGTGGTAATGAGTAGAGAATTCCCATCTCACACTAAACTAACAACCATAGGTGTGTAATCAGGAGAGAGTTCCCATCTCACACTGAGCTCACAGCCATAGGTGTGTAATCACAAAAGCTCTCATCTCACACCAGGCTCACAGCCATGGGTGTGTAATCACGAGATAATTCCCATCTCATGCTGAGCTAACTCCAAAAGGTGTGTAAAGAGGAGAGAGTTCCATCTCACACTGAGCTAACTCCCATAGGTGTGTAAAGAGGAGAGAGTTCCATCTCACACTGAGCTAACTCCCATAGGTGTGTAAAGAGGAGAGAGTTCCATCTCATGCAGAGCTAACTCCAATAGGTGTGTAAAGAGGAGAGAGTTCCATCTCATGCAGAGCTAACTCCAATAGGTGTGTAAAGAGGAGAGAGTTCCATCTCACACTGAGCTAACTCCCATAGGTGTGTAAAGAGGAGTGAGCTCCCATCTCACACTGGGCTCAGTGCCATAGGCGTGCATTCACAAGAGAGTTCCCATCTCACACTGCGCTCACTGTCATGGGTGTGTAATCACGAGAGAATTCCCATCTCATGCATAGCTAACTCCCATAGGTGTGTAATCAGGAGAGAGTTCTCATCTCACACTGAGCTAACTCCCATAGGTGTGTAAAGAGGAGAGAGTTCCATCTCACACTGAGCTAACTCCCATAGGTGTGTAAAGAGGAGAGAGTTCCCATCTCACACTGAGCTAACTCCCATAGGTGTGTAATGAGGAGAGAGTTCCCATCTCATGCTGAGCTAACTCCCATAGGTGTGTAAAGAGGAGTGAGTTCCATCTCACACTGAGCTAACTCCCATAGGTGTGCAAACAGGAGAGAGTTCCATCTCACACTGAGCTAACTCCCATAGGTGTGTAAAGAGGAGAGAGTTCCCATCTCACACTGAGCTAACTCCCATAGGTGTGTAAAGAGGAGAAAGTTCCCATCTCACACTGAGCTAACTCCCATAGGTGTGTAAAGAGGAGAGAGTTCCATCTCACACTGAGCTAACTCCCATAGGTGTGCAAACAGGAGAGAGTTCCATCTCACACTGAGCTAACTCCCATTGGTGTGTAAAGAGGAGAGAGTTCCCATCTCACACTGAGCTAACTCCCATAGGTGTGGAAAGAGGAGAGAGTTCCCATCTCACACTGAGCTAACTCCCATAGGTGTGCAAAGAGGAGAGAGTTCCATCTCACACTGAGCTAACTCCCATAGGTGTGTAAAGAGGAGAGAGTTCCATCTCACACTGAGCTAACTCCCATAGGTGTGTAATCAGGAGAATTCCCATCTCACACTGAGCTAACTCCCATAGGTGTGTAAAGAGGAGAGAGTTCCATCTCACACTGAGCTAACTCCCATAGGTGTGCAAACAGGAGAGAGTTCCATCTCACACTGAGCTAACTCCCATAGGTGTGTAAAGAGGAGAGAGTTCCCATCTCACACTGAGCTAACTCCCATAGGTGTGTAAAGAGGAGAGAGTTCCCATCTCACACTGAGCTAACTCCCATAGGTGTGTAAAGAGGAGAGAGTTCCATCTCACACTGAGCTAACTCCCATAGGTGTGCAAACAGGAGAGAGTTCCATCTCACACTGAGCTAACTCCCATAGGTGTGTAAAGAGGAGAGAGTTCCCATCTCACACTGAGCTAACTCCCATAGGTGTGTAAAGAGGAGAGAGTTCCATTCTCACACTGAGCTCAGTTCCGTAGGTGTGCAATCATAAGAGAGTTCCAATCTCACACTGAGCTCACTGCCATGCCTGTGTAATCAGGAGAGGGTTTCCCTCTCACTCTGAGCTCCCTATAAGAGACGAAATCATGAGGGAGTTCCCATCTCACACTGACCTCACTGCAATAGCTGTGTAATCACAAGAGAGTTTCTATCTCACACTGAGTTCAGTGTAATAGGTGTGCAATGAGGAGAGAGCTACCATCTCACACTGATCTCAGTGCAATAGGTGTGCAATCACGAGAGAGTTCCCATCTCACACTGAGCTACTGCCATAGGTGTGCAATAGTTCCCATGTCTCATTGGGCTCAGTGCCAAAGGTGTGTAATCAGAAAAGAGTTCCCATCTGGTGAGAGTTCCCATCTCGCACTGAGCTCAGTGCCATAGGTGTGTAATCACGAGAGAGTTCCAGAGCGGTGGGACGGGGTGTGGGCGATTTTACAGACACCGGCGAGGGAAAATGTAATATTTATTTAATTCTCCCTCATCATCATCTGTCGTCATATGTCGAGTCTCCCCCACCCGGCCCTACCACCCTTACCTGCAAGGGCCGCTCGCTCCTGAAGCGATCCCATCTCACACTGACCTCACTTTGAGAGACGTAATCACAAGAGAGTCCCCGTCTCCCAATGAGCTCATAAAGATGCCCCTATGTGAGCGGCCCCAGTTATTATAGAGGTGCTCTCTAGTGGCTGGTCTGAGGATCATGAGCTAGGGGGTTGCCTTCTTGGGATGACACCCCTCCACCGGAAGAAGGACAGATCTGCGTCACATTAGGAGCCCACGATAATTCATGATGGCTTTGCCCTTGGAGGGTGGGGCCAGTCACAGGGCGAGGTGTTAATATACATACAAACCAGTACCAGGATCCTGCAGACCATTGTCAAGACGTTTACACAGCATCAAGACATGGTCAGAAGATACACATCTGAAAATGGTTGTAAAATTAATTTGTGTTGTATTGTTTTCTGTTGCAATGCTTTTACACTCGTTCTTAGAGCTTGAAAGATTAAAGATCTGGGTGCAGGTGACGGTTGTAATATTCACTTTCATTCCTGCTTCCCAATTATTGTCTTATTTAATCATTCTCGCTTATACCAAGCCCTCAAATTAATTATATCCTCACTTGACCTGAAAATCTCTATCTGTACTATAAATAAATTGAACCACCTACAAGCACTTCCTCCTGCCATTCGCCCAGGTCAATGATTCCCTTGGAGCTCTCCCCTGATTACACACCTATTGCCCTGAGCTCAGTGGGAGATGCGATGGTAACTCTCCCCTGATAACACACCTATTGCCCTGAGCTCAGTGGGAGATGTTATGGTAACTCTCCCCTGATTACACACCTATTGCCCTGAGCTCAGTGGGAGATGCGATGGTAACTCTCCCCTGATTGCACACCTATTGCCCTGAGCTCAGTGGGAGATGCGATGGTAACTCTCCCCTGATTGCACACCTATTGCCCTGAGCTCAGTGGGAGATGTTATGGTAACTCTCCCCTGATTGCACACCTATGCCAGTGAACCTAGTGTGAGATGTGATGGTAACTCTCCCCTAATTATACAACTATTGCACTGACCTCAGTGTGAGATGCAATGGCATCTCTCCTTTCATTTCATACCTAAGGCAGTGAGCTCAGTGTGAGATGTGATGGTAACTCTCCCCTGATTACACACCTATTGCCCTGAGCTCAGTGGGAGATGCGATGGTAACTCTCCCTTGATTACACACCTATGCCAGTGAGCCTAGTGTCAGATGTGATGGTAACTCTCCCTTAATTATACAACTATTGCACTGACCTCAGTATGAGATGTGATGGCATCTCTCCTTTCATTTCATACCTAAGGCAGTGAGCTCAGTGTGAGATGCGATGGTAACTCTCCCTTGATTACACACCTATGCCAGTGAGCCTAGTGTAAGATGTGATGGTAACTCATCCCTGATTACAAACCTATGGCAGTGAGCTTAGTGTGAGATGTGATGGTAACTCTCCCCTAATTATACAACTATTGCACTGACCTTAGTATGAGAAGTGATGGCATCTCTCCTTTCATTTCATACCTAAGGCAGTGAGCTCAGCGTGAGATGTGATGGTAACTCTCCCATGATTACACAACTATTGCCCTGAGATCAGTGTGAGATGTGATGGTAACTCTCCCATGATAACACACCTATGGCACTGACCTCAGTGTGAGATGTGATTGTAACTCTCCCCCGTGTACACACCTATTGCCCTGAGCTCAGTGTGAGATATGACGGTAACTCTTCCCCGATTACACAACTATGGCAGTGAGCTCAGTGTGAGATGTGATGGCAACTCCCCCCCCCCCAATTACATGCCTATGGCAGCGAGCTCAGTGTGAGGTGTGATGGTGACTCTCCCTTCATTACACACCTAAGGCAGTGAGCTCAGTGTGAGATGTGATGGTGACTCTCCCTTCATTACACACCTATGGCAGTGAGCTCAGTGTGAGGTGTGATGGCGACTCTCCCTTCATTACACACCTAATGCAGTGAACTCAGTGTGAGATGTGATGGCGACTCTCCCTTCATTGCACACCTAAGGCAGTGAGATTAATATGTCCATAACTCGGAGTTGCCAAAAACCTGCGAACTCTGCCGGTGGAGCGGAGTTTATCGCCCGCCCCTACTCCAGTTCAGCCATAGAGTATTAATAGGGATTAAGGCAACTGGATCCAAAGGTGCCCACAAGTCTTCGATGACAGCACTGAGCCTGCCAGCACCTGGTAGGGCGTCAATGTATGTACAGTTACAGGGTGCAAGACTTTGGTAAATGTCATAGATGAGAAAGCATTAGTAATGCTATTCTTGGTTATTACTTTATTTGTAAAGTATGAAAACATCATCTTCTCTAGAACAGTGATTTCTTTAAAAGATCCTCAGAGGTCCGTGCAGGCAGCTTCTCTTATAATAATAATCACCATCCATGTAGGAAAGCTTTTTATGTTCGACGTAAAGTGAACGCAGTTTATGTGATATACGTGCCAAGTACATACCAGGAAGATCTATTCAAACCGCACTCAGGCTCAGCACAGGAGCAGTGAAGCTGCATTTGTGCTTCGGACACATCATCTCGTCTGAAAGGATCATTGATAACGTGAATCAGTGCATGATGGGCTCATGGGCGCTGAGTGGTTATATCCAGTTACTTTGGCTATTCTCCTCCAGTGAGCATTGACATAGTCAGTCTTAGCATGAACGCGGTGACTGCACACAGAGAGCGAGAGAAGGTTGGGCAAGGCGTATGTGGAATAGAACAGCGGTTTCCTAATTGTGATTTTTGCAAATCGCAATTTCTAATGTATGAAACTCATTGAGCGCCATTTAATAATTTGTAGTGGATCACAAACATAACTATCTCATGAATATTAATGAGGTAGGCCGCAATCCGTGACCCATTACCATTTGCTGCCATCACAGGGATGGTGGCGTGCTGGGGTCAGCACAACACCATGTCTGCGATTGATTTTAAATAAAGCAATTGGTTTTTTAACCCCTTCTGTGCCACGCCCTTTCCCCCTCCTGTGTCGGGCGTTTCCTTAGTGGGTGGGGTTCATGACGAGATAGTCTCGTCATGGGCACAGCGCAACCGTGCTCCATGACGAGACTATCTCGTCATGGGCACTGAAGAGGTTAAACACAGCCTATTTTCGTTAAAGGAAAATAGGATGTGTTTACAAAAAATATTAAACGTTTAAGTTTCATATTTTAAGAGTAGGCAGTGGTTCTTTGGAAAATCAAAAAAGAGGAAGCCACCCTGCATCTCAACCCCTACCGGCGCTGTGGGGTTATGTGAACTAGTAACCAAGGGACAGCTGGCTAAGGTTAGGTCCTGCACTGGGTACCTCGTGGATACAAATCGGTCTCTCGCGTTACTTGAGCGAGTCCACCGGCTTGTTCCTGTTGGCATATTACTACCATACTCTTCTGGTGCACCCATTTCCGGAAGATATTTTTGTACCTCACTTACGATTTGTTTTTTTCACACACACTAGGACAACTAGGGACTCCTGACATAAAGGGACATGACTTTGACCTCTGGCTCACACAACTTGTTGTTCCCTTTTAGAGTAGATGAGGATTATAGGTCCTAACAAATTGCCGAGATCCTGTTGGACATTTTAATAGGTAAGAAACATCTTGACCTTTTGCACAACTCACCAGAACTGACCCGGGTTTAATTTCCCCCTCTCAGTTCACGGCTCTTTCAATCTGTTTTTACCCATAGCCCAGGAACTCCTTGAATAAATTAACTTTGGAGAACCCAGGAGCCATTTTAAAATCACACTCACATAGTCCCACCTTTACTCACTTTACACAGGTTCGCCCTCACACAATACCATCTAGCTACACAACGACAAAACCGAGAAGACCTCCAGCAAAGAGCCCCGCTGCGGGGCCCATTGGACATTGCAGTACCAGCCCAACGAGGAGCTGCCCTATGATGAAGCATGACACCCCTCTGGGTGTGCGAAGGCCCTTGTTCCTTATTGGAGCTATCCCTGGACGAGCACTAACTTCCCTGCTCTCTCTAGCACCTACTAACAACTGTCATTACTGACGTGGCTTGACTCCTCCCTTCCCCCCTCTGGCCCCCTAGGAACAGCATACATTTTGTCTTTAGTTTACGACTGAGGCACATATGCTGGACCTATTAGTCCCCCTGACCCTCCCTGCTAGTTTTTTCAATTAGTAACAATGACGTGTAGACAGCAATTCCTCAATCTGCCACACATTGTTTTATCTTTTCAACCAGTTCTAATGTAAAAACACTTTCTAATGTCAGTTCTATTCTATTTTTAAAACTAATAACATTAATATTAATAGTGATCTTAAACATTTACATCACAGGTTGTTATTCTCAAAATTGTGCTCTTCGGTCATCTACAAGTATTTTTAACTTGCATATGTGTAAATTAACACGTCACTCCCTTTAAGTGATCAAAACCCTTTACATCATTTAGTGCAATTACTTTTACAATCCAGCAGATAAGCATTTCCTCTTCGACATCTACATAAGTTGCACAGAGAAAATATTATAAAAAACATTAAATATGTTATTTTTTTAAAGATGTCCATGTGAAAAGAGGACTCCTCCTCCTGGGATCTGTCATAAAACTCGATCCATTTCTGAGGGTGGTGAAACCTTTACTCACATTTGATTCCATTTGCTCATTGTCCTAAGTAAGGTGCTCCTGGAACGGCCTGAGCTTTTGTTTTTTCAGCTTTATTTGTAAGCTGTTTGTTTCGACCTCAGTAGACCGGAGAGAGTTAAGTGAGGCCTTCATCAGGGCTGACAGAGCCTCTTAGGCTCAAGTCCACTGCGCAGCTGCATAGAAATAGGCAAAGAATCTGCTGATCAATAAATTGTTGCCGACTGGAATTCGCTTGCTCTGGTATTCCCATCGCTTTCTGAGGCGTGGGCACAAAACGGCACCGGATGCAGCAGGGAGTGGGTGGGCGATGCTGCCCATTGAATTAGCCAGGAGTCCCTAAGGCTCCTTGAAGCCCTGTGCCTGTGAGCTGCCACTGCACTTCTCTAGAGTCTGAGATCCACAGGAAAGCTTCTGATCTGCACTCTGGAGATGTCTCTCTTGTGATCATCGTAATACCTATGAGGGAACTGTACAGGGCTCAACATTAGCAAAACAACTCAAGCTAAACTGCATTTACGCCACAAGAATGCATTGTGCAGATGTTACCGGAGAGTAGCTAAGGTCAACTCGTTAAAGACAGGAAGATGGAGTTACCAGAGGAGCCTAGAGAGATGGAAAGAGAGGAACACGATTAGACAACAGTAGTTCATACAGTGAGACAACAATGTAAACAAGAGTCCTGCTAGATACTCTAATGGGATTGTTAATGTTTCAGTTACATGTTCACCTGACCTGTGATTCACTCAACACCCATGTAATGTCCTCAGGCACCTCGTGGCTTCAGCACTCCCCCCCCCCCCTGAATTTTATGACCTCTATCTCGCCCAACAATGCAAGAATTTTATGGGAGAGAGGTACCACCACCATCCTGTATCCTGGACAAAGGAGTCACAAAGGCATCTCAGTCAGTCAGTCAGTTAATCACAGTCAGTCAGGCCTCTCGACCTCTCTTTTAAATGAGTGTACCTTCAGAGGTGCATTACACATTGTGGGGCGTCTTCCCTGCGCAAAAACAATCCTGCCTGCAGCGGAGGCACCCTTGCCCCATGGTGAGTTCGTTGGCGCTAGGCTGCCGAAACGGCGCGTATTGCTTAAATACGCTTAATTCCTGATCTTTCACTTTGGGTTAGGACAGCGCAGCAAGATGCCTCGCTGCGCTGCCCTACCCCAAAATGCCATAAAAGAGGCCCTGTGTATATGCATCTATCTGTCCAGCTCTCTGCACAGTATACAGTTTTCCCGCACACTTTCTTTGTCCTGCTGAAAACCCTTGTGTGATGTACCGGCCCGGATCCGTCATACTATCATTCTATAGAGATCCGATATACCCTCACTTCTTGCAGAGATCCATCACACCTTCACTTCCTACAGAGATCCATCACACCCTCACTTCCTGCAGAAATCTGTCATGCTATCTCTTCCCACAGAGATCCCTCACACCCTTACTTCCCACAGAGATCCATCACACCTTCATTTCCTGCAGAGACCAGTCATAACATCACTTCCCGCAAGAATCCTTCATACCATCACTTCCTGCAGAGATCCTTCATACCATCACTTCCTGCAGAGATCTGTCATACCCTCACTTCCCGCTGGGATCCATCATTACCTCACTTCCTGCAAACATCTGCCATACCCTCACTTCCTGAAGAGACCTGTCATACCATCACTTCCTGCAGAGATCCATCATACCAACACTTCTTGCAGAGATCCGTCATACCATCACTTCCTGCAGAGATCCTTCATACCATCACTTCCTGCAGAGATCTGTCATACCATCACTTCCTGCAGAGATCCTTCATACCATCACTTCCTGCAGAGATCTGTCATACCCTCACTTCCTGCAGGGATCCATCATTCCCTCACTTCCTGCAAACATCTGCCATACCCTCACTTCCTGCAGAGATCTGTCATACCGTCCACAGACACGCCATCGAACTCTGGAACCTCCTAGACGCCACAGCCCCGGACGTTGCCTTCCTCACGGAGACTTGGATGAACGCCTCTTCAGCTCCCGACATCGCCATCGCCATCCCAGAGGGCTACAAGATCACCCGGAGGGATCGCACCGCCAACCAGATGGGAGGAGGCATCGCCATCATCCACAGGAACACCATCCGTCTCACGACCAGCACCGACAACACCCTGACCACTGCCGAACACCTGCATTTCCAGATCCACACCGACCCGAAGACCACCCTCAGAGGCACCCTGATCTACCGACCTCCGGGACCACGCACCCAATTCAGCGAGGACATCGCCGACTTCGTCAGCCCGCATGCCCTCCCCTCCGCTGACTACATCCTCCTGGGGGACCTCAACTTCCACCTGGAGAACAACAACGACCGCAACACCAGCACCCTGCTCGACAACCTCACCAATCTTGGACTCAAGCAGCTGGTGTCCACCCCCACCCACCTCGCCGGACACACACTCGACGCAGTCTTCTCTTCCTGCACAGACATCGACTTCAGCCACGCCACAGAGCTTCAATGGACGGACCACAGCTGCGTCCACTTCACCTTCAAAAGAACGACGACCCACCACCACCAGCAACAGGCTGCCCGCAGAAGCTGGAACAAGATCACAGCCGACCAGCTCGCCACCTCCCTGAGCCAGCACCCTCCTGCCAGCTCAGCGAACCCCAGCCAGGCCGCCGACAACCTCACGAAGTGGATCAGCAACTGCGCGGACGAGCTCGCCCCGCTGAGGACCCCGCCCAGCAGACCCGGCAGCAAGAAAGCCCCATGGTTCACCGACGAACTCAAGAGCTCCAAGAAGAACTGCCGAGCCCTCGAGAAAGTCTGGAGAAGGGAACCTACACCGGACAACAGGACCTCCTTCAAGCTTGCCACCCGGAAGCACCACCAGCTGATCCGCGCCGCCAAGAAAACTGCATTCAAGGACCGGCTGGACAACAACGCACACAACTGCAAGGAACTCTTCAACATCGTGAAAGAGCTATCCAACCCCAGCGCAGGAAACAACGACATCACCCCATCGCAAGACCTCTGCAACTCCCTCGCCTCATACTTCCACAACAAGATCGCGGACATACACAACAGCTTCAACAACCAACCAACGCACACCACGACCGAACAACCACCCCCCACCACCACCCTCCACGCCTGGACCCCGATCAGCACCGAAGACACCATCCGCACGATGAACTCCATCCACTCCGGATCACCGACCGACCCCTGCCCTCACCACGTCTTCAACAAGGCCGACGCTGTCATCGCACCCCACCTGCGAGACATCATCAACACATCCTTCGACACCGCCACCTTCCCCGAGAGCTGGAAGCACGCCGAACTCAGCGCTCTACTCAAGAAACCCACAGCGGACCCCACCGAACTCAAGAACTACCGCCCCATCTCGCTCCTCCCGTTTCCAGCCAAAGTCATCGAGAAGACCGTCAACAAGCAGCTGGCCGCCTTCCTCGAGACGAATGGATCCCTCGACCCCTCACAGTCTGGCTTCCGAGCCAACCACAGCACCGAGACCGCCCTCATCGCCGCCACCGATGACATCCGAGCCCTGATGGACAACGGAGAAACAGCGGCCCTCATCCTCCTAGACCTCTCCGCGGCATTCGACACTGTCTGCCACCGCACCCTAGTACAGCGCCTCAGCAACGTCGGAATCCAGGACAAGGCTCTGGAATGGATCATCTCCTTCCTCGACGGAAGAACACAGAGAGTCCGCCTACCACCGTACAAGTCAGAGGCCACCGAAGTCATCTGCGGCGTCCCCCA
Source organism: Triturus cristatus (assembly GCF_964204655.1). Lineage (NCBI taxonomy): Eukaryota > Metazoa > Chordata > Amphibia > Caudata > Salamandridae > Triturus > Triturus cristatus. The sequence goes on from NC_140583.1 coordinate 1,032,152, forward strand.
AGGATCCTCGCTGAGCCCCACCCTCTTCAACGTCTACATGAGCCCCCTCGCGGCCATCACACGCCAACACAACCTCAGCATAATCTCCTACACCGACGACACCCAGCTGATCCTCTCCCTGACCAACGACCCCGCCGCCGCAAGAGCCAACCTGCACGAAGGGATGAAAGAGGTAGCCGAGTGGATGACGACCAGCCGCCTGAAACTGAACTCAGACAAGACGGAGGTCCTCATCCTGGGCTCTTCACCCTCCGCCTGGGATGACTCCTGGTGGCCTCCCGCCCTGGGCACCGCACCCAAACCGACAGACCATGCACGCAACCTGGGCTTCATCCTGGACTCCTCCCTC